>NC_074686.1:1909219-2554219 GCF_029448725.1 Salvelinus fontinalis | reverse complement strand
CTATTATTTGAAGTGACCTAGAACATACAGTGAAGTGTGCAGAGAGTGAGAGAATGGTAAGCGCTCAAAACAAAGGGTTTCTCTGGTGTGGGTGGGTGTTTCCATCTTTCTCTGGTTCTCTTTGAAATTGTTCTTCACCGATGTGTAGCGGCATGGGTGGTGTCCACCATCGTACAACAAATCAATGGATACATTCTTTTTTCTTTTCAACACCTTTTACTAAGTTCTTGTTAAAAAAAGGTATAAGTCAAAAGTTTGGACTCATTCAAGGGTTTTTCTTTATTTTTACTATTTTCTACATTATAAAATAATAGTGAAGACATCAAAACTATGAAATAACACATATCATGTAGTAACCAAAAAAAGTGTTAAGCAAATCCAAATATATTTGAGATTTGAGATTCTTTAAAGTAGCCACCCTTTGCCTTGATAACAGCTTTGCACACTCTTGGCATTCTCTCAACGAGCTTCATGAGGTAGTCACTTGGAATGCACTTCAATTAACAGGTGTGCCTTGTTAATTTCTTTCCTTCTTAATTTGTTTTAGCCAATAAGTTGTGTTGTGACAAGGTGGGGGTGGTATACAGAAGATAGCACTATTTGGTAAAAGACCAAGTCCATATTATGGCAAGAACAGCTCAAATAAGCAAACAGAAATGACAGTCCATCGTTACTTTAAGACATTAAGGTTTTATTTTATTTTTTATTTAACCTTTATTTAACTAAGGTCAGTCAATACGGAAAATTTCAAGAACTTTGAAAGTTTATTCAAGTGCAGTCGCAAAAACCATCAAGCGCTATGATGAAACTGGCTCTCATGAGGACCGCCACAGGAAAGGAAGACCCAGAGTTACCTCTGCTGCACAGGATAAGTTGATTAGAGTTACCAGCCTCAGAAATTGCAGCCCAAATAAATGCCTTGCAGAGTTCAAGTAGCAGACAGATCTCAACATAAACTGTTCAGAGGTGACTACGTGAATCAGGCCTTCATGGTCGAATTGATGTAAAGAGACCACTACTAAAATACTTGCTTGGGAAGAAGAGACTTGCTTGGGCCAAGACACCCGAGCAATGGACAATGGAAATCTGTCCTTTGGTCTGATGAGTCCAAATTTGAGATTTTTGGTTTCAACCGCCGTGTCTTTGTGAGACGCAGAATAGGTGAACGGATGATCTCCGCATGTGTGGTTCCCCCCGTGAAGCATGGAAGAGGAGGTGTGATGGTGTGGGGGTGCTTTGCTGGTGTCAAACTGTTTTGTTATATTTCAGTCTTTTGTGATGTGTAAAAAGTGCAATATTGAATGCAAACTCAAAATTGATTTCCATCGACGGGGCTGTAGTAGAACAGGTTGAGAGCTTCAAGTTCCTTGGTGTACACATCACCAACAAACTATCATGGTCCAAACACACTAAAACAGTTGCGAAGAGGGCACAACAAAGCCTATTCCACCTCAGGAGACTGAAAAGACTTGGCATGGGTCCTCAGATCCTCAAAAGGTTCTACAGCTGCACCATTGAGAGCATCCTGACTGGTTGCATCACTGCCTGGTATGGCAACTGCGTGGCCTCCGACCGCAAGGCACTACAGAGGGTAGTGCATATGGCTCAGTACATCACTGGGGCCAAGCGTCCTGCCATCCAGGACCTCTATATCAGGTGGTGTCAGAGGAAGGCCCTAAAAATTGGTAAAAGATTCCAGCCACCCTAGTGATATCCTGTTCTCTCTGCTACCGCACGGCAAACGGTACCGGAGCACCAAGTCGAGGTCCAAAAGGCTTCTAAACAGCTTCTACCCCCAAGCCATAAGACTCCTGAACAGCTAATCAAAGGGCCACCCAGACCACTCTTTTACGCTGCTGCTACCTACATGTACATATTACCTCAATTACCTCAACTAACCGGTGCCCCTGTACATTGACTCTGTACCGGTACCCCCTGTATATAGCCTTGTTATTGTTATTTTACTGCTGCTGTTTAATTATTTGTAACTTATTTTTTCTATTTTTTATTTATCGTTTATTTTACTCAACACTTTTTCTCGAAACTTCTTAAAGCATTGTTGGTTAAGGGCTTGTAGGTAAGTATTTCACTGTAAGGTCTACACCTGTTGTATTCGGCGCATGTGACAAATACAATTCGATTTGATTTGATTTATAGCTGACATGTGGTGTCTTCTTTTTTTTAAGCCAATAACCATGAGTGTGAGGTGTACTGTATACTTTGCTTAACAGTAGATCTGTTTAAGACTACCAAGAATCACTCCGTGTTACCCTGATTTAGCCCACTGCAGTAAAAGGTTAATAAAGAAGGAGATGTTATTTTTCACATAGACTGTTTATTAAAGAGCTCTGCGGGATTTTATAGTTGGTGGTTGCTTGGTACTAGATTTGGTGTGCCTGCAAGTACTAGATTTTCTTAGAAGATAAGTGACATCCTGTGTCATATTCATTAGCCCAAACTAACACACAAATGATCCCATGGGCATCACTCACAACATTGGCAACTGACATACAGGCTACGGAAGTAAACTCAGCATTTAAGTTTTCTCACTCCTCATCTTCATCACGCTAATAAAAGATACGACGATCGTCTCAAAGCACACCACATAAAGATCTCAAATACAGTGCCCAAAACAACTCTGAACTCTATAGGTTACTACAACCCCGCGGGTTTGGCGGAAAGGGGAGAATGTCCAATTATGACAGGGGTAGAAAGGGAGTTGCTCATGCAAATGGGACAGGCGGGCGCTATTGTGCGGCCCTGGGTAGCACGTTGAATGCAGTGAATGGGGGCTAGTCGTGCCCTCTGTCCTGTCCCAGCTGTCATTGACTGGGGGGAGGGAGGCAGATTGGGGGGGGCAGAACCTCCCTACACTCCTACAACAGATAGCCCTGTTTGTCATCCCCAACTGGTGGCTCCTATCCTGTGTTAACGCCAAGTGTCGGCGAATCGTAGCAAAGCTAATTAGTGCCAGTAAATGAGATCAACTAACAGAGGCACAGGCCAGCGCCATGTGGCTAAATGGCTGCCTTCAATGGAGGCTAGCGTAGCGTAATTACCACAGGTCCACTCCACAATGGCGGCTTTATGGAAGCTGAAATTGATTTCATGTATGTTGTTCAAGGCAATGAGAGTAGTCCATCATTGGTTAACAATGGTTAACATAGATGTATTTGTGTGTGCGGATGCCAATTTCTTCAGCGACAATGGCTGCTGAAGTGAACTATCGAAGCTGGCAAATATTCCATTCTGTTTTTGAATCAATGAGTCTTTCATGCGCCTTTAAGTCTTTGACCCTGACACTTAACTACGCTAATTCAAGTGATGCACATGACGGTAGTAATAGATCTCAACAAAGTCAAACCTGAAGCAACACAGGATGGATATTGTGAGGTGGGTGTTGTCTTCAATGTTACATGGTACGGATATTTGCACAAAACAAAATAAAATAATATAAAAGACATAGAGAGATCCAAAATTGGACAATCACGTTAGAGGTGAAGTGATATGCTAATCAAACAAAAATTGGACAAAAATTTCAGACATACAGTTTTTTTTTCACATTTTGAACCTACGTGATATGAAGATCTCAGTTTGTCCTACCCAGGTTAACACTCGGCGATATGTAAAGGTCAGTGTGTGCATCTGGCCCTGCCATGTACAGCGGTTTGATGAAGTGAAGCGTGTCTCCAGCTGAAATAGAGTGAGTGCTTATCTTAGCAAGTTCAGCTACTGTTCCTAAGGTGTGAAAACTGAGGTGAGACAGCCTTTTCTCAGAACTAAAGATAGACCTAAGACAAGCAGTACATGTTCATGTATTCTGTACCACGTGTGGCCGTTCATTAACGCCACAGTGCAGTTGCACTCGGCCAAGTCAACATGCTGAGTGTACTCGCACTCTATTGTAAAGGTTTATCCATACCATTGTCTCACTGTCAAATGCAACATGTCATGCACAGTATTTCACTAGGATCACAGAACGTGAACATTGCTACTTCGTGTAGAACAATTCTGTCTAAAGTTGAAATCCTTTGACAATTAATGTGAAATCAATTTTAAGCATATCTTGAATGTCTCATTTAAGGATTGTCGTATGGTACATACATTTTATTTTAAGCTGAACGGTGCATAATGTTAATCACATCAAATCAAATGTTAGTTGTCACATGCGCCAAATACAACAGGTGTAGACCTTACAGTGAAATGCTTACTTACAAGCCCTTTAATTAACCAACAATGCAGTTTTAAGAAATGAGTAATGCATACAGCAATGTAACCATGGATGAAAAACTCAAATGTAAGGACATTCAAAACAAGACAAAGAGTGAGAGAGAGAGAGAGTGAGAGTGAGAGACAGAGTGAGAGAGAGAAAGAGATTGAGAGAGAAAGAAAGAAAGAAAGAGAAAGAAGAGAATAATTAATCAGCATATCATCTTTTAATTTTGAAATGTATAAAAAGAAACAAAGACGGAGCATATGTAATTCTCCCGAGTTGCATTTGTTGAGTTTAATTAATAGAAGTGATGCAGTCACACACCAATGGAGGTGTCTAGGACAGGTGTTTTTCCTGCTCTGAGAGTGCTCCCCAAGCGCAGAGGGAGGTACGGCCTGTGTGATTCTCATCCGTTCTCAAATATAAATGTATTAGTCATTGCTCATAACTTTAACTCAAGCAAGTCTGGTGGTGAGGATTCAACTCAGATGACTGACGACTGATGGTGGCGGTATTGTACAATTGCAGGACTATGGTATTTACATTGAGCATTATATTTCTTACAAAAAATCAGTTTAGCTAAAATTACCATAGCAAAAAAAATGCTAAATAAATGGCAAATTGTGTAACACCAGGTATTGGCATTTTGATCATGTCAAACAGTTGTTTCCTTAGCATGAGCTCTATGTGCAGACAGAATGCTCCTTCCCAATACCTTAATCTCAATCAGCATGAATATAGACAAGCATTTGGTGTGTAATGTAGCAGAAGTGTCTGCCAGCCTGGCGCTATAGTGGCACCCCGGCACTGTCAAAGGTGCCGCGTTTAGCCTCGGGCCGTACTCAAATAACTGCTGTGGTGTTTTTTTCCAGGGCCCGTGTACCAGCAGGGTCCAATGGTGCACACTTTACTAAACCCCCACCACCTCCAACCACAACAAGCACCCCTCCCCGTTCTCTTGCCTACCACACTGGTACAGAAAGCAGTCTGCGGCCCCTCTCCCCGGGCCCAGTGGATGGAGTTCATCCATCCAGCACTAACAGAGTGCAGATAGGCCGCGTCACACAAGCCGCCCAGGTCCCCTAGCACCGCCTCTCCTTTAAAAGAAAAAAGTGATCTTCTTTTATTTTCCTTTCCTCTCTTCTCCGCTCCTCTCATTTTCTCTCACCACAAATGGAACTGAATAGAAGGGCTGATGTTAGAAACCCTCCTGCTGCCAGCCTGCCTCGTTCGGAACAAAAGCAGCACTCCTGGAGCCACTAGCAGGACATGTCCCGTAATGGGTCTGTATGTCCCAATCCTTTCACGGTCCTGGAACCCAGCAGGACCGTTTATATCTGTGGGAACTCTCTTTCTTCAAAGTCATTGTCTTCATATGGGACCCAATGATTAAATGATTGATAAAAGTTGGAAATGTGGTATAACTTAGAGGTTGATTGATGTCAAGACGATGATAACAGAGATTTGAGGTTTCAAGATGTTTGTCGCTGCCGTCTCAAAAGCATCTTTGCCTTTAATGATAAACCAGGGTTGCTCAATTCCGGTCCTGGAGGGCCGAAACACTTTTTTCGTTTCTACCTGGTAGTAATTTGCACTCTCCTGGTGTCCCAGATCTAAATCGGTCCCTGATTAGACGGAGAGGATGAAAACCAGAAGCGTTCATCACTGTGACCTCATATTACTGTAAGTTAACAATTTAAAATTCAACATAGTATGCTATGCTACTGCCACGATGTACAGTGGCTTGCGAAAGTATTCACACCCCTTGGAATTTTTCCTATTTTGTTGCCTAACAACTTGGAATTAAAATAGGATTTTTGGGGGTTTGTATCATTTGATTTACACAACATGCCTACCACCTTGAATATGCAAAATATTTTTTCTTGTGAAAGACAAGAAATAAGACAAAAAAACTGAAAGCTTGAGCGTACACAACTATTCACCCACCCAAAGTCAATACTTTGCAGAGCCACCTTTTGCAGCAATTACAGCTGCACGTCTCTTGGGTTATGTCTCTATAAGCTTGGCACATCTAACCACTGGGATTTTTGCCCATTCTTCAAGGCAAAACTGTTCCAGCTCCTTCAAGTTGGATGCGTTCCGCTGGTGTACAGCAATCTTTAAGTCGTACCACAGTTTCTCAAATGGATTGAGGTCTGGGCGTTGACTAGGCCATTCCAAGACATTTAAATGTTTCCCCTTAAACCACTTGAGTGTTGCTTTAGTATTAGTAGTGTGCTTAGGGTCATTGTCCTGCTGGAAGGTGAACCTCCGTCCCAGTCTCAAATCTCTGGTAGAGTGAAACAGGTTTCCCTGAAGAATTTCCCTGTATTTTAGCGCCATCCATCATTCCTCCAATTCTGACCAGTTTCCCAGTCTCTGCCAATGAAAAACATTCCCACAGCATGATGCTGCCACCACTATGCTTGGTGATTCTCGCGGTGATGAGAGGTGTTGGGTTTGCGCCAGAAATAGCGTTTTCCTTGATGGCCAAAAAGCTCCATTTTAGTCTCATCTGACCGGAGTACCTTCTTCCATATGTTTGGGGAGTCTCCCACATGCCTTTTGGCGAACACCAAAAGTGTTTGTTTCTTTTTGTCTTTAAGCAATGGCTTTTTTCTGGCCACTCTTCCCTAAAGCCCAGCTCTGTGGAGTGTACAGCTTAAATTGGTCCTATAGACAGATACTCCAATCTCCGCTGTTCAAAGTTTCATATATTTTTTTATAACCCAACCCTGATCTATACTTCTCCACAACTTTGTCCCTGACCTTTTTACAGTAATTTTTTTCGATTCACTTCACCAATTTGGACTATTTTGTTTATGTCCATTAAATGAAATCCAAATAAAATCTATTTAAATTACAAGTTGGAATGCAACAAAATAGGAAAAACGCCAAGGGGGAGGAATACTTTTACAAGGCACTGTATCAATCACGTACAACTGACAGTACTCTATCAATAAGTAAACCTATCCCGTGCTTGATATTTGTCTAATGTCCCGAGTCCCTTTTTTTTGTAATTGATTTATCATTTGAAATGTTTTATATAGGATAAGGTTTATTTACTGTAGGTGCAGCAGCATCCACTGATACCATAGATTACAGCATGACTCTATAGGCAATCACAACCAGAGAAAGTGAGGGAGATGAGAAAGAAACAAGAGAGAGAGAGACAAATGGAAAGAGATCAAACCTCAGATCAGACAGTCAAGATGAGGGGAGAGGGGAGAACAAGTCCAGGGTCATGGATCTGCCTGCCCGCCCAAGCGACGTGCCAGAGCGTTCACAGGTCCAAGAAAATGGGAGGTGAGAAGCCGAGGTCAGGCTCCGACACGACTCTGTGCCTCTAATTTGGAGATTTCTCATTTTCGGCTCCCGATTCGAGGGTAAGAAATCGTACCTGTGAGAAGCCCTCAGGCAGAACACGGCGAGGTGTGGAAGAATCTGTATCTCACAGCACTCAGTGTGGTGCCTGACTATGCCTGCACTGTTCTTGTTCCTCTACCACTGTAGTGTACTTCTCCAAATAATACCTCAACAGCGACATACAGTATATGTATCTGTGCTCTTCCAGTAGCTACTCAGTACATACTTGTGTTGTAAGTAAGTCATTCTGTCTCTTTACTCTGGGAGGTTGTAAGTAACAAGAACATTTCCCAGGACATAGACATATCTGATATTGACAGAAAGCTTAAATTCGTATTAATCTAACTGCACTGTCCAATTAACAGTAGCTATGATAGTGAAATAATACCATGCTATTGTTTGAGGAGAGTGCGCGGTTATGAACTTCAAAGGTTATTAATAAACCAATTAGGCACATTTGGGCAGTCTTGACACAACATTTTGAACAGAAATGTAATGGTTCGCAGGATCAGCGTATAACTTTACACATAAATTGCGTCCTGGCTTGGAATAATACATTATGGCCTTTCTCTTGCATTTCAAAGATGATGGGACAAAACAATACGCATGTTTTTTCCTTTGTATTATCTTTAATCAGATCTAATGTGTTATATTCTGCTACATTAATTTCACATTTCCACAAACTTCAAAGTGTTTCCTTTTAAATGGTATCAAGAATATGCATATCCTTGCTTCAGGTCCTGAGCTACAGCCACTTAGATTTGGGTATGTCATTTTAGGTCAACATTTAAAAAAAGGGGCAGATCCTGAAGAGGTTTAACCAACAACAGAGTGAAAAAAAAAAAAGGAATATAACAAATAATTAAGGAGCAACAATAAAATAACAATAGCGAGGCTATATACATGGGGTTCCGGTACAGAGTCAATGTGTGGGGGCACCGGTTAGTTGAGGTAATTGAGGTAATATGTACATGTAGGTTGACGTAAAGTGACTATGCATGGAAAATAAACAGAGAGTAGCAGCAGTGTAAAAATGGGGGGTGGGGACAATGCAAATAGTCTGTGTAGCCATTTGATTAACTGTTCAAGAGTCTTATGGCTTGGGGATACAAGCTGATAAGAAGCCTTTTTTACCTAGACTTTGTGCTCCAGTACCGCTTGCCGTGCGGTAGCAGAGAGAACAGTCTATGACTGGAGTTGGAGTTCTTGGCCATTTTTAGGGCCTTCCTCTGACACTGCCTTGCATAGAGGTCCTGGATGCCAGGAAGCTTGGCCCCAGTGATGTACTGGACCGTACGCACACCCTCTGTAGTGCCTTGCGGTCGGTGGCCAAGCAGTTGCCCTACCAGGCGGTGATGCAACCAGGCAGGATGCTCTCGATGGTGCAGCTGTTAAGCTTTTTGACGATCTGTGGACCCATGCCACATTTTTTCAGTCTCCTGAGGGGGAATAGGCGTCATTGTGCCCTCTTCACGATTGTCTTAGTGTATTTGGACCATGATTGTTTGTTGGTCATGTAGACACCAAGGAACTTGAAGCTCTCAACCTGTTCTACTACAGCCCCGTCAATGAGAATGGGGGCATGCTCGGTTCTCCTTTGTCTGTAGTCCACGTTGAGGGATCACGTTGAGGGAGGGTTGTTATCCTGGCACCACACTGCCAAGTCTCTGACCTCCTCCCTATTGGCTGTCTCATAGTTGTCAGTGATCAGGCCTACCTTTGTTGTGTTGTTGGTAACCTTAATGATGGTGTTGGAGTCATGCTTGGCCATGCAGTCATGGGTAAACAGGGAGTACAGGAGGGGACTGAACATGCTCCCTGAGGGACCCCTGTGCTGAGGATCAGCCTGGCAGATGTGTTGTTACCTACCCTTACCACCTGGGGGCGGCCCGTCAGGAAGTCCAGGATCCAGTTGCAGAGGGAGGTGTTTAGTCCCAGGATCCTTAGTTTAGTGATGAGCTTTGAGTGCACTATGGTGTTGAACGCTGAGCTGTAGTCAATGAATAGCATCCTTTTGTCCAGGTGGGAAAAGGGCCATGTGGAGTGCAATAGAGATTGCATCCTCTGGGGAATCATCTGTTCACCCTGCTTCCATCCAGAAGGCGAGGTCAGTACAGGTGCATCAAAGTTGGGACAGAGAGATTGAAAAACAGCTTCTATCTCAAGGCCACCACTAGCACAGAGAGACGGCTGCCTACCTACATGTCACAACTTCCTCCAAAGTCGGCCCCCCTCCTTGTTCGGGCGGCTTTCGGCGGCCGACGTCACCGGCTTTCTTGCCATCGCCGCTCCATTTTTCATTTATCCATTTGTTTTGTCTTGTTCCCTGCACACCTGGTTTTCATTCCCCAATCACATTACATGTATTTATTCCTCTGTTCCCCCTCATGTCTTTGTGTGAGATTGTTTTGTGTTATGTGTCTATGTTGATGCACTTTATATTCCGTGTTTTATTTCACGAGGTATGCTATTGTGTTTATACAATATTATTGTGACTGTTTGCGCGTTTGCACTTTTGCATTGGCTGGAGGTTTTGACACAGTGGCGTCCGTCTGTTGGTTTCTCCTGCCTAAATAAAGTGTGCCTCTGTTCACCACTCTCTGCTCTCCTGCACCTGACTCCGCTACCAGTATGCACGCCATTGACAGAATCTCACACCCAACCATGGAGTCAGCAGGAGCAGGTACCCCGGTCAGAGGAGTCGAGGAGCGCGTCCAGGAACACTCGGCAATGCTGCATCATCTTGGTGCCATGATGGATCGCGTTGTCCAGACAATGGACCGCTGGGAGAGACAGGAAGTCTATCCAGCGCCTCGACAAGCGCAACCGGGGTTACCTCTACCCGTCCCGTCCGGATCCAGCTCCAGTGGGATGCGTCTCTCCCTTCCCAGGGAGTATGATGGGACGGCCTTACAGTGCCAGGGGTTCCTTTTACAACTGGACCTATACCTGGCCACCGTTCACCCAGCTCCCTCAGGAAGGGAGAGAGTATCCTCCCTCGTCTCATGCCTCTCGGGGAGCGCTCTGGAGTGGGCAAACGCCGTATGGGGAGAAGGAGACGCGGCGTTGGACCACTTCGAGGAGTTCACCCGCCGCTTCCGGGCCGTCTTCGACCATCCACCCGAAGGAAGAGCGGCGGGGGAACAGCTCTTCCATTTGAGGCAGGGGACGAGGAGCGCACAAGAGTTCGCACTGGAATTTCGGACCTTGGCCGCCGGAATGGAATGACAGGGCCCTCATCGACCATTACAGATGCAGCCTGCGTGAGGACGTCCGACGGGAGTTGGCCTGCAGGGATGCCACCATCCCTTTTGACCAACTGGTGGATTTGTCCATCCGGTTGGATAACCTGCTGGTCACCCGCAGACGTCCAGAGGGGGCTCTGTCTGTTCCATCTTCCAGCACCCCCGCTCCGGTGCCCATAGAGCTGGGAAGGGATGCGTGTAGGGAGGCTGGAGGAAGGGCCTTCACGTGCACCATCTGTGGCCACAAAGAACACACTGCCGGTCGGTGCCGGGTTGGTCCCTCTGGGAGTCGAGGCAGCAGGCAGGGCACTCTGGTGTCACCCCAGGTGAGTCTGGACCATTCTCATCCAGGTGAGTCCTCTGTTGTCCACCTGTTTGTACCTGTTTGTTTTCCTGAGTTTTCCTCGCATTCCCTGCATAAGGCGCTCGTCGATTCAGGTGCAGCTGGCAACATTATCGACAGAGCGTTCGCCCTTAGTTTAGGGATCCCCATTATTCCTGTGGTTAAGACCTTTCCCGGTGCACGCTCTGGATAGTCGACCATTAGGGTCCGGGCTAATCAAGGAAGCCACCATCTGGCCATGGAGAAGCGGGGGGGTCACGAGGAGAGAATCAGTCTCTTCCTCATTGACTCTCCAGCGTTTCCCGTGGTACTAGGCCTTCCCTGGTTGGCTCGTCATAACCCCACCATTTCCTGGCAACGGAGGGCTCTCACGGGGTGGTCGCGAGAGTGCTCGGGGAGGTGTGTAGGGGTTTCCGTTGGTGCTACCATGGTGGAAAGTCCAGACCAGGTCTCCACCGTGCACATTCCCCCAGAATATGCTGATTTGGCTCTCGCCTTCTGTAAAAAGAAGGCGACTCAATGACCACCCCATCGACGGGGGGATTGTGCGATATATCTCCTGGTAGACGCTGCACTTCCCAGGAGTCACGTGTATCCCCTGTCGCAAGCGAAGATGGAGACATATGTTGCCGAATCCCTGCGTCATGGGGTACATTCGGTTCTCCAATTCACCCGCCTCCTCGAGTTTCTTTTTTGTGATGAAAAAGGATGGAGGTCTGCGCCCGTGCATTGACTATTGAGGTCTCAAACAAATCATGGTGAGGTACAGTTACCCGCTACCTCTTATCGCCACGGCGATTGAGTCAATGCACGGGGCGCGCTTCTTCACTAAACTGGATCTCAGGAGTGCGTACAACCTGGTGCGTATCCGGGAGGGAGACGAGTGGAAGACGGCGTTTAGTACCATCTCAGGGCATTATGAGTACCTCGTCATGCCATACGGGTTGATGAGTGCTCCATCAGTCTTCCAATCCTTTGTAGATAAGATTTTCAGGGACCTGCACGGGCAGGGTGTAGTGGTGTATATCGATGACATTCTGATATACTCCGCTACACGCGCCGAGCATGTGTCCTTGGCGCGCAAGGTACTTGGACTACTGTTGGAGCATGACCTGTATGTCAAGGCTGAGAAATGACTGTTCTTTCAGCAGGCCGTCTCCACATCAGGGGTGGAGATGGAGAGTGACCGCATTGCAGCCGTACGTAATTGGCCTTCTCCCACCACGGTAAAGGAGGTGCAGCAATTTGTAGGGTTTGCCAATTGCTACCGGATATTTATCCGAGCTTTTGGCCAGGTGGCTGCTCCTATTACCTCACTGCTGAAGGGGGGTCCTGTACGTCTGCAGTGGTTGGTTGAGGCGGACAGGGCTTTTGGGCACCTAAGAGCTCTGTTTACCTTGGCTCCCGTGCTGGCCCATCCGGATCCCTCTCTGGCGTTCATAGTGGAGGTTGACGCGTCCAAGGCTGGGAAAGGAGCCGTGCTTTCTCAGCGCTCGGGCACGCCACCGAAGCTCCGCCCCTGTGCTTTCTTCTCAAAGAGGCTCAGCCCGGCGGAGCGGAACTATGATGTGGGGGACCGGGAGCTGTTGGCTGTGGTTAAAACTTCCTATGGCTGTAGGGGCAGTATTGAGTAGCTTGGATGAAAGTTGCCCAGAGGTGCCCAGAGTAAACTGTCTTGTCCTCAGTCCAAGTTGCTAATATAAGCATATTATTATTAGTATTGGATAGAAAACACTCTGAAGTTTCTAAAACTGTTTGAATGATGTCTGTGAGTATAACAGAACTCATATGGCAGGCAAAAACCTGAGAAGAAATCCAAACAGGAAGTGGGAAATCTGAGGTTGGTCGATTTTCAACTCATCACCTATCGAATACACATTGGGATATGGGTCAGTTTGCACTTCCTACGGCTTCCACTAGATGTCAACAGTCTGTAGAACCTTGTCTGATGCTTCTACTGTGAAGTGGGGCCGAAGGAGATGGGAATGAGTAAGGTGTACCATGACCTGACCATTCTCTGACCATGCACGTTCACATGAGAGGGAGCTCTGTTCCATCGCACTTCTGAAGACAGTGGAATTCTCTGGTTGGAACTTTATTCAAGATTTATGTTAAAAACATCCTAAGGATTGATTCAGTACATTGTTTGACATGTTTCTACTGACTGTTACTGAACTTTTTGACATTTCGTCTGCTTTTAGTGAACGCCCTTCCTGACTTTGGATTTGTTTACCAAACACGCTAACAAAAATAGTTATTTAGACATAAATGATGGACATTACAGAACAAAACAAACATTTCTTGTGGAAGTGGGAGTCCTGGGAGTGCAATCCGACAAAGATCAGAAAGGTAAGTGAAGATTTATAATGCTATTTAGAACTTTTGTTGACTCCACAATTTGGCGGGTAACTGTAAAGCTTCCTTTTGTGGCTGAATGCTGTTCTCAGATTATTAAATATTGTGCTTTTGCCATAAAGCTTTTTGAAATCTGACACAGTGGTTGCATTAAGAACAAGTGTATCTTTAATTCTATGTAAAAAATGTATCTTTCATCAAAGTTTATGAAGAGTATTTATGTTATTTGACGTGGCTCTCTGCAATTTCTCCGGATATTTTGGAGGCATTTCTGAACATGGCGCCAATGTAAGCTGAGGTTTTTGGATATAAATATAAACTTTATTGAACAAAACATATATGTATTGTGTAACATGAAGTCCTATGAGTGTCATCTGATGAAGATCATCAAAGGTTAGTGATTAATTTTATCTCTATTTCTGCTTTTTGTGACTCCTGTCTTTGGCTGGAAAAATGGCTATGTTTTTCTGTGATTTTATGGTGACCTAACATAATCGTTTGTGGTGCTTTCGCTGTAAAGACTTTTTGAAATCGGACACTGTGGTGGGATTAACAAGAAGTGTATCTTTAAAATGGTGTGAAATACTTGTATGCTTGAGAAATGTTAATTATGAGATTTCTGTTCTTTGAATTTGGTGCCCTGCACTTTCACTGGCTGTTGTCATATCGATCCCGTTAACGGGATTGCAGCCATAAGAAGTTAACCTGTTTGGGCTGCAAGCTGAATATTGAAAAAACTGGAAAATGTGTGCACATTTTCAAACGGCCTCCTAAGAAACTTTTTATTTTCCAATATGCATATATTTACTACTGTTGGATAGATAACAGTCTATAGTTTCTAAAAAGGTTTGAATTGTTTCTCTAAGTCGAACAGAAATATTTTTACAGCCATTTTCCCAGCCGAATTGAGATTTCCAAAATGCGATGTGTCTCTTTAAGACCTTCTCTATAAAAGGCCCTTTGACTTGGGACCATAGGGACACGTCACACGCATTCGTCAGGCTGTAATGCGGAAGTGAGAATTGAAAGGAGTCGAATATCTCGTCCATGGACTGAATAACACACCTTCTTGTGAGACCTGCGCAGTTAAAAAAAAATTCCGGGCGCGAAGTATAATTTGGTCTCGGCTTCTGGAACAAGGTAGATAACGGTGAATATGATGTCTGACTACGATATTATTTGATACATGTCACAAAATCATCCTAAAGTATGTTTTTTCAATATACTTTAATTATATTATTGCAATTTATTCTGGACTTTAGATGTGATACGACGGAAGAATTTTTTGAAGAAACGCTGTGTAGCGCCGCAATGCTATTGTGCTAGCTAACCAAAGAGGGAAATAATTCGTTCTGGAACCCAACTAAAGACTCTACTGGACATTGGACCCCGTTACAACATTCTGATGGAATATCAAGAAAGATAAGACCCAATTTGGGATGCTTTTTCATATATCTGTTGAGCTGTGCTGTGCTAAGTGGGCTAACTGTGCTAGGCTAGCGCTTGACCAATGCTAGTGCTGACTTATGCTAGCTTATGTTGTTAGCTAATATAACGATATATTGTGTTTTCGCTGTAAAACACTTCAAAAATCGGAAATGTTGGCTTTATTCACACGATATCTGTCTTTCATTAGTTATCCACCATATGTTTTTCTGAAATGTTTTATGAGGTGTAATTAGTAGCCGACGTTGGTGTATGTATTTTCTCTGGCTACTCCCGTCTGGATTCAGACTCTAGCTATGTGTTAGCATTTTTGGGTAGCATCAATGTAAAACTGATTTATAGCTAAAATATGCACTTTTTATGAACAAAACATAGATTTATTGTGTAACATGTTATATGACTGTCATCTGAGGTAGTTTTTTCTGGGCTCTTTAGGTTGGTTTTAGTTTATTTCGGTTGGCTTGTGCATGCTACTTGAATCATAATTCATACTTCATAATCATATCCATACGTGTCTGTCCACTTTTGTATTTGGTGGTGAGCTAACATAAATATATGTGGTGTTTTCTCTGTAAAACATTTAAAAAATCGGACATGTTGGCTGGATTGACAAGATGTTTATCTTTCAAATGCTGTATTGGACTTGTTAATGTGTAAAAGTTAAATATTTTTAAAAAATAGATTTTGAATTTCGCGCCCTGCAGCTGTTGTCATTTTCGTCCGATTTCGGGCTTGCAGCCCAAAGAAGCAGTACGGCTGGTTGGGTTGTGCTTCGGAGGACGCATGGCTTTCGACCTTCGTCTCTCCCGAGCCCGTACGGGAGTTGTAGCAATGAGACAAGGTAGTAATTACTAGCGATTGGACACCACGAAAATTGGGGAGAAAATGGGATAAAATAAAAAATAAAAAAATAAAAAATAAAAAAACAACAAGCTAAGCTGTGTTTTGCTATATTGCACTTGTGATTTCATGAATATAAAAAAAATAGCATTTTTTTATTTTTTATTTGGCGCTCTGTAATTTAGCGGTTGTTGATGAAAATGATCCCGCTAAAGGGATCCGTGCGTCAAGAAGTTTTAAGAGTGGCCTTTTATTGTCCCCAGCACCAGTGTAATAATCATGTTGTTTAGTCAGCTTCTTGATATGCCACATCAGGTGGATGGATTATCTTAGCAAGGGAAAAATGCTCACTAACAGGGATGAAAACAAAATTTGAGCAAAATAAGCTTTTTGTGTGAAGGGAAAATGTACATGTTGCGTCTATATTTTTGTTCAGTATACAGTGCATTTGAAAAGTTTTCAGACCCCTTGACTTTTTCAACATTTTGTTACGTTACAGCGTTATTCTAACATGGATTAAATAAAAATCTACACACAACACCCCATAATGACAAAGCGAAAATAGGTAAATTCAATTGATTGTACGAACGAATTGTCTGTACGAATTGAATTGTCTGTAGAGAATTATGTCGAGGCACAGATCTGGGGTAGGGTACCAAAAGCATTGAAAGTCCCCAAGAACATTATTCTTAAATGGAAGAAGTTTGGAACCACTAAGACTTTTCCTAGAGATGGCTGCCCATCCAATCTGAGCAATCGGGGGAGAACGGCCTTGGTCAGGGAGGTGACCAATAATGTGATGGTCACTCTGACAGAGCTCCAGAGTTCCTCTGTGGACAACAATCTCTGCAGCACTCCACCAATCAGGCCTTTATGGTAGAGTGGCCAGACGGAAGCCACTCCTCAGTAAAAGGCACATGACAGCCCACTTGGAGTTTGCCAAAAGGCACCTAGAGGACTGTCAGACCATGAGAAACAAGATTGTCTGGTCTGATGAAATCAAGATTGAACTCTTTGGCATGAATGCCAAGCGTCACGTCAAGAGGAAAGCGGGCACCATCCCTACGGTGAAGCATGGTGTTGGCAGCGTCATGCTATGGGGATGTTTTTCAGCGGCAGGGACTGGGAGTCTAGTCAGGATCGAGGGAAGATGAACGAAGCAAAGTACAGAGAGATCTTTGATGAAAACCTGCTTCAGAGCGCTCAGGACCTCGGACTGGGGTCGAAGATTCACCTTCCAACAGGACAACAACCCTAAGCACACAGCCAAGACAGCGCAAGAGTGGCTTCGGGACAAGTCTCTGAATGTCCTTGAGTGACACAACTAGATCCTGGACTCTGGCTGGGAAACTTGAACCCGATCTAACATCTCTGGAGAGACCTTAAAATAGCTGTGCAGCGACACTCCCCATCCAATCTGACAGAGCTTGAGAGGATCTGCAGAGAATAATGGGAGAAACTCCCCAAATCAATCAGCTTGTGCCAAGCTTGTAGCGTCATATCCAAGAAGAATCCAGCCTGTAATTACTGCCAAAGGTGCTTCAACAAAGTTCTGAGTAAAGGTTCTGAATACTTATGTAAATGTGATATATATTTTTTATTTATTTATTCATTTGCAAACATTTCTAATTGCTTTGTCATTATGGGGTATTGTGTGTAGAATAATGTGGGGGGGGGGGGGGTGTGATATAATCCATTTTAGAATAAGGCTGTAACGTAACAAAATGTGGAAAAAGTCAAAGGGTCTGAATACTTTCCGAAAGCATGGTAGATGCTGCACTCGCTTTCATAAAACCCTAGAGCAAGATATTGCATCTATGTCATTAGGTACAGTATGATGCCATTGGATATCTGCCATTGTCCTTCCAGTATTGGCAACATCATGAATTCATTGAATCTTCCTTTCTCTCCTTTCATCCTCTCCTCTTCCTAAGCCATTGCAATAAGACCATAATACAGTAACCTCATTCCCAACACCTCTGCTGGTGTCTGGGGACATGGGTCTACACGAGAAAGTCCTGATTCCTCTTTCTCCACGGCTCCACAGTCACAAGACTCGGTCAAGCAACATCGACAGGCCTCTACTGAGACCACCTCATACTCCCATCCAGCACCCCCCCGGCCTCATAAACCATCCCCCCCACATCCCAACACCTTAGCCCCCCCCCCCTCCCTGACTCCCCCTCCACCCCCTCCACAACCCCCCTTCACCCTCCCTCTAGAGAAGTCAAGTCATCCATATCGAGCAGGGTAGATGTTGAGATCATACTTCTATTGTCAGAGGACTACTCCGTGGCCACTTACCTCCGTGGAACATTTAGTGCTGTCTTGCTGGGCGCTGTAGAATAGCACTATAGGGTCACTGATGAATTGGTATTTTTTGTTGTGGGGTAAACACACTGCTTTGCAGGCATTAGCTCCCTCTCTCTCGCCTGTGCAACGGCTGAGATTTTACCTGATTACTCTCCTTTCATACCCTGTATGGGCATTTCTGGTTTTCCAATTGATTGAAACAAAGGCTTGATTGAGGGTTAAACTAGGTGTGGTCTCCTTGTTCTGTTTGGTAAAACATAAGCCTGTGAGTTTGGGGGGAAATAAAATAAAACATCTGAAAAACATGAATGGAATGTTGCGTTCACAGTCCTGGCCACTTACGACGACGATATGCTGTGTAACAAAGATGTATCTTTCCCTCGAAGCATTGCTGCTATAAATCCTTTTGTGAATGACCGCAGAGACAGTATAAAAAAAAGGAAACCATGTAAAACCCTTTGACCTCGGGTTCATCTCTGTGTTCGCGTAAAAGAGAAGCAACGACTGTACATGAGCCTCGCAGAAATCCTTCTTATCTCTGAAAAATAGACAATGCAAACTATGGATTGATATTAAGTATGAACCTAGTCAGATTTGTTTTTCTCTTGGTAAACACTTGATAAATAAATACATGGCTGAGTGAAGACTGATACCCTATGAGAACTAGTCGCTGTGTGACAACCTAAACAGCTGTCAGGGAGAACTGTGGCGTGTGTGTGTGGCGTGTGTGTGTGGCGTGTGCGTGTGCGTGTGCGTGTGTGCGTGCGTGTGCGTGTGCATGTTTGTCTGTGCATCTGTGTTTGTGTGTGGGTGTCTGTGCATTTTAATAAGAAGGTGTTGACTCTGCCCTTTAAGGCTCACCGGTGGGGAATCCCTGTAGTCGAGTGTGTGTGTGTGGGTGTGTGTGTGTCACGTTGGAGAAAAAAAAGCATATCTGTGCACCGCAGCGCAACACCTGCCAGAGGCAGTGGCTGTTTATAGCAGTTGCTGTGTGATCTAGGGAGGACAAGACTGAGAGCATCGACACACACACACACACACACACACACACACACACACACACACACACACACACACAGAAACATTCTGTGCCCACACACATCAGTACATCATACATGAACATAATCACTGTATACACAAAATATACACAGCCACTTGTACACACACACACAAGCCCAAACACACAACATTAACACTGGAAAATGTAATAACCACAGGCCAGTGTGAGCAGGATGAGAGGCACTTGCTTAGCCGTCCGCTCCTCAGCAGGACCTATATTGCAGCAGTAGGCAGGGGAGCCTGGCAGAGGCTCCAGCCTACAAAGTTCAATATAAACGAACAGTGGGATCTCCCAGGGACCTGGCAGGAAAAAGCTTAGCGAAGTTAAAGCCTCACCAGCCCTGCCTGGCTACACATGCCAAACATGCCAACAGAGCTGGGTAAGGCTGGGTAGGTAGGGGCATGACTGGGCTGGTGGCCCACCACCCAACCTGACACACCCAGGACCTTGTCAGTCGTCACCCTCCTTTAAAGGGACAGTGTCACTGACTGTCACTGTCACTGCTACTCAAGGTTATTGTAGGAGTGTTTTTTTTCAATAAACACAACGTAACAATTTCAAAGATTTTACTGAGTTACAATTCATATTTGGAAATCAGTCAATTTAAATAAATTCATGGGAATTCCGATATGCATCTGCTGGTCACAGATTATTTTTTTTAAGTAGGGGTGTGGATCAGAAAACCAGTCAGTGTGACGTCCATTTGCCTCATGCAGCGGGACACAGCTCCTTCACATAGAGTTGATCCTCTTCAATGGCTGTGCGAAGTTACTGGATATTGGCGTGAACTCGAACACGCTGTTGTACACGTCGATCCAGAGCATCCCAAACTTGCTCAATGGGTGACATGTCTGGTTGAGTATGCAGGCCATGGAAGAACTGGGACATTTTCAGCTTCCAGAATTGTGTACAGATCCTTGCGACATGAGCATTATCATGCTGAAACATGAGTCCTCCCTGACAAATGGATGTGGATGGGACATTTCAGTCTCATCAATTGAGATTCTGACTCTTTTTTTTTAACTTAGATTTCTTTACAAAATGTCTTATTCTTACTAATGAATAAAATAAAGTTGGATTTTTTTCAAATTTAAAGATCATCATTGTTTATCTGGAATCGTTCAGAAAATGTGGCCATGCCTGAGATTAACTAGGGAATCAAAATTCTTGTGTGATAAAATCTAACTGGTAGCAAAGAGAATGGGAAGTACGGTAGAAGACACAGCAGTGAGGTCATTGATATACGCTAGAAATAACAAAGGTCATATTTTTTAACCCTGTGGCATGCCACAGGATATCTTGACACTGGTAGATGCACAGCCTTTTGCATAAGTAAATTGTTCTCTATCATAAACATAACTACGTACATAGCCAATTATATGTATAATCATGAAAACCGTAATAATGCAATTTAGAAAGTAATATTTTATGATCAACCGTGTCAAACGATTTGGATAAATCTTAAAAGATGCCAAGAGCATATTCATTGTTGTTCAGGGCTGTAAAGATTTTATCCACAAGTTGCAAAAAGGCCATATCTCTGGAATTGTTTTTATGAAAACCATATTGGTGCTCATATAGAATACAGTGTTGATTTAATCCACCTATCGTGTCAGATTTTGAAAATATACTTTACAGCGAAAGAAATCCAAGCTTTTGTGAGTGGAGCAATCAATGCTAGAACAGTTAGCCTTATATTAGCTTGGTTAGCTTGGTCACGAAAGTCAGAAAAGCAATACAATTAATCGCTTACCTTAGATAATTTTTGGATGTTTACACTCACGAGACTCCTAGTTACACAACAAATGTTATTTTTGTTCGATAAATATTACTTTTATCACACAAAAAACGCCATTTGGGTTGTGCGTTATGTTCAGAAAACCAATGCCTTGTTCCGTTCGACAAATTCCAAAAAGTATCCGTAATGGTTGTAGAAACATGTCAAATGTTTTTTATAATCAATCCTCAGGTTGTTTTTAACAAACATAATCGATAATATTTCAACCGGACCATAACCTATTCATTAAGAGACAAAAGGAAAATGGAGAGCTCCTCTCGCGCGCGCAGGAACTATTCAGAGGACACCTGACTACTTTTGAAAATGCACACTCATTTTTCAAAATAAAAGCCTGAAACTATGTCTAAAGCCTGGTCACAGCCTGAGGAAGCCATTGGAAAAGGAATCTGGTTGATACCCCTTTAAATGGAAGAAAGACAGTCCAGGACACACAGATTAAAAAATATATATATATCACTTCTGGGTTAGATTTTCTCAGGTTTTTGTCTGCAGAATACGTTTTGTTATATTCACAGACAATATTTTGACAGTTTTGGAAACTTTGGAGTGTTTTCTATCCTAATCTGTAAATTATATGCATATTCTACGATCTGGGCCAGAGAAAATGTCCGTTTACCTTGGGAACGTTATTTTAAGAAAAAGAAAAATTCTGACCCCTAGTGCTAAAAGGGTATTACAACAAGCTAAGCTGTGTTTTGGAATATTTCACTTGTGATTGCATGATTATAAATATTTTAAGTAATATTTTTGAATCTGATACGTTTGGGAATTTTCTTCTTCCTTTCAGGACCGGAACGAGGCTGTAGTTTTCATCGAACAAAAAGATAATGTATTGTGTAACTGGGAGTCTCGTGAGTGCAAACATCCGAAGATTATCTAAGGTAAGCGATTAATTTTATTGCTTTTCTGACTTTCGTGACCATGCTAATTTTGGGCTAGCTGTTGTAGCATTGATTGCTACACTCACAAAAGCTTGGATTTCTTTCGCTGTAAAGTATATTTTCAAAATCTGACACGATAGGTGGATTAACAACAAGCTAAGCTGTGTTTTGATATATTTCACTTGTGATTGCATGATTATAAATATTTTTAGTAATATTTTTGCATTTGGCGCCCTGCAATTCTAGCGGTTGTTTAGGAAAGTGATCCCGCTAACGGGATTCGTAGCGCAGAGAGGTTAAATGTTTCAACATTCTCTTATACACCAATTTTTCTAGGATTTTAGAAAAACATGGTTCTACAGATATTGAGCGTGTCACGCCCTGACCATAGAGAGCCTTTTTTACTCTCTATTTTGGTTTGGTCGGGGTGTGACTAGGGGGGGTGTTCCTATCTAGTTTGTCTAGTTCTATGTTGGCCTGGTATGGTTCCCAATCAGAGGCAGCTGTTTATCGTTGTCTCTGATTGGGGATCATATTTAGGTAGCCATTTCCCCATTGTGCTTTGTGGGGTCTTGTCTATGTATAGTTGCCTGTGAGCACTACATTAGCTTCACGTTTCGTTTTGCGCTTTATTGTTTTCTGTGTGCTTCACTTCTAATAAAAGATGATGGAACCATACCACGCTGCCCTTTGGTACAATCCTTACAACGACAATCGTGACAGAAGATCCCACCACCCCAGGACCAAGCAGCGTGCCCAGGAGGAGCAGGTATCCTGGGCTTGGGAGGAGATTCAGGAGTTAAGGACATCCTGGACTTGGGAGGAAGTAATGGCAGGAGACGAAAGCCTGCCATGGAAGCAGGCGGAAGCAGCGAAGGAAGGTCAGCGACGACACCGGGGTTCGCGGCCACGACGTAGGCCCAAGAAGCAGCCAAAAATTTTTTGGGGGGAGGGGCACACGGGGTGGTCGGCAACGCTGAGGGGTGAGTCAGAGACCATGGAGGAAGCGTTGGATAGATTGAGAGAGAGTGAACGGAGGGGTGAGATAGAGACCTTCGAGGAGTGGTTGGCGAAATGTGAAGAGAGTGAAGCGGAGGAGCTGTTGGTTTGGCTGGAGAGGCAAGTCAGTCGCCCTGAGGAGCGTGTTAGCCATCCGATGCCACCTGTGCCAGCTCTCTGCACTCACTTCGAGGAGAGTGTCATCGTTCCGGTACAATGTGTGCCGGTCCTACGCACCGTGTCTCCAGTGCGCCTCCACAGCCCGGTACGTCCTGTGCCAGCTCCCCGCACCAGGCCTCCTGTGCGTCTCCCCAGCCCGGTACGTCCTGTGCCGGCTCCACGCTCCAGGCCTCCTGTACATCTCCCCAGCCCGGTACGTCCTGGGCTGGCTCCACGCACCCGGCCTCCAGTGCGTCTCCCCAGCCTGGTACGCCCTGTGCCAGCTCCACGCACCAGGCCTCCAGTGCATCTCCCCAGCCTGGTACGCCCTGTGCCAGCTCCACGCACCAGGCCTCCAGCAACGGTCCCCGGTCCGGAGCCTCCAGCGACGGTCCCCGGTCCGGAGCCTCCAGCGACGGTTCCTGGTCCGGAGCCTCCAGCGACGGTTCCCGGTCCGGAGCCTCCAGCGACGGTCCCCGGTCCGGAGCCTCCTGAGATGGTCCACAGTCCGGAACCTCCTGAGACGGTCCACAGTCTGGAACCTCCTACGACGGTCCACAGTCCGGAACCTCCTACGACGGTCCACAGGCTGGAGCCCTCCTCTGCGCCGATGCCCAGTCCAGGCACGGCGGCCAGTCCCGCTCCATGGCAGGAGCCTTCCTCTGCGCCGATATCCAGTCCAGGCACGGTGTCCAGTCCCGCTCCAAGGCCGGAGCCTTCCTCTGCACCGCTGCCCAGTCCAGGCACGGCGGCCAACTCAGCTCCATGGCCGTAGTCTTCCCCTGCACCAATCCCCAAATCCCCAGTCCAAGCACGGCGTCTAGTCCAGTGTACTGTCACGCCCTGACCATAGAGAGTCTTTTTTACTCTCTATTTTGGTTTGGTCGCGGTGTGACTAGGGAGGGGGGGGGGGTGTTCCTATCTAGGTTGTCTAGTTCTATGTTGGCCTGGTATGGTTCCCAATCAGAGGCAGCTGTTTATCGTTGTCTCTGAGTGGGGATTATATTTAGGCAGCCATTTCCCCATTGTGCTTTGTGGGATCTTGTTTTTGTGTAGTGCCTGTGAGCACTGCATTTGCTTCACGTTTCGTTACTGTTTATTGTTTTTTTGTGAGTTTCATCTAATAAACACGTGGAACTCTACGCACGCTGCGCCTTGGTCCTTTTATTACAACGAACGTGACAGGGCGATAATTTGTAAAATATCTGGGATCCCCAGAATTATAGAGGGGGATAACTTTGCCAATTTTCAAATCTTTAGGAACAATAACAGTTTGCATTAATTTTGTAAAGATATACGTTAGAGGCTCAGCAATCAAGAAAGACACTGATTTCACCAAAAAGGTGCCAATCGAATCATGACCTGCTGCTGATATCTTTAATTGACCAATTACCTCCATTACATCAGGAGGATCAAACTGAAGCAGAGAAGGGAAATGTCCCTTAATGTAATCCTAGCGATTTCTGTCAGTTTTCTCAATTTTTTTGGACAGAGAGGAACCCACATTCACAAAAAAGGTTTTTAAATTCACATGAAATACCATCAGGATAACTATAGGTCTTATTTCCAACAATACATTGAGATGGGATAGTTGTAGATGACTTTTTCTTATTCAACAGTCGATTGATGATTTTCCAAGTTGACATTATATTATTTAAGCATTCTTGGAATTTGTTAGTAAAATACATTTTTGGGGATATTCAAAGTAGGTGAATAAATTTGTTCTTATACTTTTTGTAATTTGCAGAATTCAGGGGAGTGGGATTTGTAAGAAACTTGTAAACCAAGGTTTCTAGACCAAATCTGCTCCTCTCTTAAGTGGTTTAACTAAGGGAAAGCAGTGGTGAAATACACAATTAAACGATGTGAGAAAAGTCTGGTAAGCAGACTCCACACCGGCCTGATTATTTAAAAAATCACATTAAATATCATCAATCAATCATCTTAAATCGCTTATAATTACTTTTGTTAAGTATTTTACCTTTAATGCAATTAATCACTCCCACCTGCTAATTTCTAGCTGCCAAAGAGAAGTGGAAAATTGGAAAGTGGTCAGAATTGTCAGTATAAAGTATACCTGTATTAGCCACATTATTCAAATAATTAGTACAAATATTATCAATAAGGGTGTCAGATGAACTGGTCACTCTGTGGTCTTATAGATGAGGGGACAGAGATAGATGGAGTATAAAGTATTCACTCTGTGGTCTTATAGATGAGGGGATACAGATAAATGGAGTATAAAGTATTCAACAAGTCAGATGAACTGGTCAGTCTGTGGTCTTATAGATGAGGGGACACAGATAAATGGAGTATAAAGTATTCAACAAGTCAGATGAACTGGTCACTCTGTGGTCTTATAGATGATGGGGCACAGATAGATGGAGTATAAATTATTCAACAAGTCAGATGAACTGGTCACTCTGTGGTCTTATAGATGATGGGACACAGATAGATGGAGTATAAATTATTCATTAGTCAGTGAGTGGTTCTCTTCAATAAGTTTATGTTGTAATCATCCAAATGATAACAAATTGTATCTTCATTATTAATCAAATTGAAGGTTGATGCAAGGATATCAATGTCAGAATCGGGTGGCCGATAGATGTATCCAATTACCACTTTTTCACCACCCAAAAAATAAACAGGAGGGAATTTCTATGAAAAGAGATTTAACATAAATATTATCAGACCTGTGAGGTCCTCTCTAACAAAGAATAAAACAAATGTATGAACAAAAATGTACACTCCTCCTCCCACTCTTGAGGTTCTACAGGTGAACAGCATTATACGGAGACATGTCATAAAGCATGGTTGTCTCTTCAGTCAACCATGTTTCTGAAAGGGCAACAATGGAACCATCACGATTGTGAGAAGACAGATAATGAGCAAGGTGGTCATACTTTTTAGGAAGACCGCGAACGTTCAAATGAAAGCTATAAAATAAGCTTGTCATTTGAGTTTGGTAAACTGCTATGGCCTCCCGAGTGGCGCAGCGGTCTAAGGCACTGCACTGCTGGAGACGTGGCGCACAATTGGCCCAACCTCCTCAGGGTTAGGGTAGAGTGGCCGGTTTGGCGGGTCATGTTTCGGAGGATGCATGACTCAAACTTTGCCTCTCCCGAGCCCATTGGGGAGATGCAGCGATGAGACAAGATTGTAATTGGATATCACGAAATTGGGGTGAAAAAGGGGGTAAAATACCAACAAAAAAACAAGATAAACTGCTATACAGTTTGTTAAATTTCTTAACATTATAGTAATCACAAGTGATGGACTGCGGGTATTAATCAGAGAGGCAACAAAGAGACCAAAGATAACCCTGAAGGAGCTACAAAGCTCTACAGTGGAGATTGGAGTATCTGTCCATAGGACCAATTTAAGCCGTACACTCCACAGATTGGACTTTACGGAAAAGTGTCCAGAAAAAAGACATTGTTTAAAGGACAAAATAAGTAAACGCATTTGGTGTTCGCCAAAAGGCATGTGGGAGACTCCCCAAACATATGGAAGAAGGTACTCCGGTCAGATGAGACTAAAATGGAGCTTTTTGGCCATCAAGGAAAACGCTATATCTGGCGCAAACCCAACACCTCTCATCACCACGAGAATCACCAAGCATAGTGGTGGCAGCATCATGCTGTGGGGATGTTTTTCATTGGCAGAGACTGGGAAACTGGTCAGAATTGAAGGAATGATGAATGGAGCTAAATACAGGGAAATTCTTGAGGGAAACCTGTTTCAATTTTCCAGAGATTTGAGACTGGGACGAAGACTGGGATTGTCCTTCCAGCAGGACAATGACCCTAAGCATACTGTTAAAGCAACACTTGAGTGGTTTAAGGGGAAACATTTAAATGTTTTGGAATGGCCTAGTCAAAGCCCAGACCTCAATCCAATTGAGAATCTGTGGTATGACTTAAAGATTGCTGTACACCAGCGGAACCCATCCAACTTGAAGGAGCTGGATCACTTTTGCCTTGAAGAATGGGCAAAAATCCCAGTGGTTAGATGTGTCAAGCTTATAGCGACATACCCCAAGAGACTTGCAGCTGTAATTTCTGCAAAAGGTAGATCTACAAAGTATTGACTTTGGGCTGGGTTAATAGTTATGCACGCTCAAGTTGAGTTTTTTTGTCTTTTGTCTTATTTTGCATCTTCAAAGTGGTAGGCATGTTGTGTAAATCAAATGATACAAACCCCCCCCCCCAAAAAAAATATATTTTAATTCTATGTTGTAAGGCAACAAAATAGGAAAAATGCCAAGGGGGGTGAATACTTTCGCAAGGCACTGTAGATGCTTGAGAGAGACAGAAGTAGGAGCATTCTCTTACCCATGGAATGAGAACAGTGAACGAGCGACGAGCAAAGAATGACCCACTTCTGGCATTCAAATTGCCATGGGTAAAAAGCAATTGCGTCGTTGTCTATATCTTATACCTGCCCATAGCACAATCCCATCGCCACCATGGGGCACTATGTTCACAACATTGACATCAGCAAACCGCTCACCCACACCATGCCATACACGCTGTCTGCCATCTGCCCGGTACAGTTGAAACCGGGATTCTTCAGTGTGCCAGTGGCCATCAAAAGTGAGCATTTTCCCACTGAAGTGGGTCAGGATGCCGAATTGCAATCAGGTCAAGACCCTGGTGAGGATGACGAACATGCAGATGAGCTTTCCTGAGATGGTTTCTGACAGTTTGTGCAGAAATTCTTCGGTTGTGCAAACCCACAGTTTCATCAGGTGTTCAGGCGGCTCGTCGAAGACCCGCAGGTGAAGAAGCCGGATGTGGAGATCCCGGGGTGGCGTGGTTACACGTGGTCTGCGGTTGTGATATTGGACATACTGCCAAATTCTCTAAAATGACGTTGGAGGCGGCTTAAATTAACATTCAATTATCTGGCAACAGCTCTGCTGGACATTCCTGTAGTCAGCATGCCAATTGCTCACTCTTTCAAAACTTGAGACATCTGTGGCAATGTGTTGTGTGACAAAACTGCACATTTTAGAGTGGCCTTTTAATGTACCCAGCACAAGGTGCACCTGTGTAATGATCATGCTGTTTAATCAGCTTCTTGATATGCCACACCTGTCAGGTGGATGGATTATGTTGGTAAAGGAGAAATGCTCACTAACAGGGATGTAAACTAAATTGTGCACAACATTTGAGAGTAATACGCTTTTTGTGCTTATGTATCATTTCTGAGATCTTTTATTTTAGTTCATGAAACATGGGACCAGCGCTTTAAATTTATATTCTTGTTCAGTATATTTTATCAATGTTATATGTAACTGACAATGGCATTTGATGCCAGGTCTTTACCTTTGTTTTGTCCTGTACAGTAAATGGTAAAGTTGTATTGTGAATTAGATCATGCAAGTCTATTACCCGTGAGACTGTGTGTAATCATTGTAATGCAATCTATACCACAGGAAAATACAGTACATGTGAGAAATGTTGTCAAAATTGTATTACATTGAGTAATTGTGAATGTATTACTTAAATCACTAATTGCTGAAAGATGGCCACGGATTCATACTAATGTAGTATTATTTCATATTATGTTAAAACCTGCTTTAGAAAATGTAGGATCATAGAGCCTGTGGATATTTTCTCGAGCCTGTGGATATATTTAACCCTAACCCTACCCTTTCAGCATTATGTAATCTAACATATGCCCATTACACAGGGTTGGTTGCCCGGAGAACAAAGTCAGAGGGTTGCGTCGCCATGCCACCAAAAAGACCCCCTGACTTAATTTAAAAAAGAACCCCCTAAAATCATTCCAAACCTCTCTATGCTTTACATTGAACATTGAACCCCCACCAGCCACATCAGATGGCCGAGGACACAATGATGACAACAGATGGGGTTCTTAGAACATGGTTAAGGCGAACAGCGGGTGGTCCAACAAACCGGGAGTCCGACAGCCAGCTCTCAGGGTGAAAGGGGACTGGCAGAACTGCAGCACAACACCGTTCCTCGTCAACTGTTGATTCTAAAGGAAAGGCTATCTTATAATGCATATGCTAATCACCAGGATTTGCATGTATGTTTCTCTGTTTTTGTGGCTGTGGTTTTTGTGTCTCTACGTCAAGGTTTCCAAACTCGGTCCTGGACCACTCCCCTGGGTAGACATTTAGGTTTTTTGCCCGAGCACTACACAGCTGATTCAAATAATCAACAAATCATCAAGGCAAAAACACAAAGGTGCACCCCTTGGGGTCCCGAGGACCGATTTCGGGATACGCTGCTCTACGTACAGTGTGTGTGTGTGTGTGTGTGTGTGTGTGTGTGTGTGTGTGTGTGTGTGTGTGTGTGTGTGTGTGTGTGTGTGTGTGTGTGTGTGTGTGTGTGTGTGTGTGTGTGTGTGTGTGTGTGTGTGTGTGTGTGTGTGTGTGTGTGTGTGCAAATGTGTGTGTGTGCAAATGTGTGTGTGTGTGTGTGCAAATGTGCACATTTCTATGTGAATATGCATGTGCTTAGGAAATGCTAATCAAACCAACCTGCTTTAATATACCTGTGTGGTAACTGTAGTAGAAAAGTCATTTGTCTGTTTCTTGCTCTCCTTTCAGGGGGCTGGCATTGTCTTTTGTTTCTAAGGCCCCCAGGTGTCAGGGGTCGTCTGGTTTCTCTCCTTAGTGTGGTAGTGTGCCAGGCAGCGTGGCAGAGCAAATACCACGGCTGGGGCATGGCTCCCTGGATCACAGGACAATATGGTTCCTGTCTCATCATATGGATACCTCATTACTACCGTAATGCGAGCATTCTGCCCATAGGGTCAGCTCAATTGAGTTGGGTTAAGTTACCAAAGCCATGAAGAAATAGAGTAAATTGGATTATTGAATTCTACTAACAAAATACTGTGTAAGCGTAGAAATGTGCTATACATGTTTTAATTGTGGGCTTTCAAGGATGTCAAAATAATAAATATGGATGTGATTTGGTACAAATGTGTTTGTCTTGATGACTGATAAACACTGAGTGTACAAAACAAAGCTTTGCCCCCTTATTGATGTCACTTGTTAAATCCACTTCAATCAGTGCAGAAGAAGGGGAGGAGACAGGTTAAAGAAGGATTTTTACGCCTTGAGACAATTTGAGACATGGATTGTGCACGCGTGCCATTCAGAGGGTGACCGGGCGAGACAAAAGATTGAAGCGCCTTTGAACGGGGTACGGTAGTAGGTGCCAGGCGCACCGCTTTGAGTGTGTCAAGAACGGCAACGCTGATGCCTTTTGTTATGCTCAACAGTTTCCCGTGTGTATGAAGAATGGTCCACCACCCAGACGTCCAGCCAACTTAACACAACTGTGGGAACATTGGAGTCAACATGGGCCAGCATCCCTTTAGACACCTAATAGAGTCCATGCCCTGAGGAATTGAGGCTGTTCTTAGGGCAAAAGGGGGTGCAACTCAATATTAGGAAGGTGTACCTAATGTTTTGTGCACTCATGTCACTTGCTTCTATGAGGCCTTGACTGCCCCCTCTTTTCATCCCTGTGCTCCTACAGTACATGTCAGGGTTTTCATAATTCAGAATATTGACAATTGTCCACTCTCAGCAATAATACTAATCTTCCCGGGATCCAGCGACAAGGGATCTGCCACAGCAACAAGGGACAGCAGCCGTCATGCTTCGTTTATGGGCCTTCACTTGGCGACGCTGACACTCACGTGACGCGACACATGGAGGGAGAAATCACATGCGTGTTGTGACCGGGTGGATCAAGGCCCTTCACGGTCTCTCACCTTCACCCCCTCAGCCCCCTCAGCCCGGGACCCCGAGGAGCCCCCCCTGTCCCCCTCCCAGCATCCTCCACTCTCCAAAGGTCATCCGATAGGGGGAACGAGAGAGAGAGAGAGAGAGAGAGAGAGAGAGAGAGAGAGGGAGAGAGAGAGAGAGAGAGCGCACAGTGCAGGTCGGTGACACAGGGGGCCCTGAGGAATCGTCACCTCGCGGACCTCACCCCAGAAACACAATTAGACTGCATGGGTCCCTAACGCTTTTTAGGAGTACAATCCGTACCCCTGGAGAAAGGAGGGGGATAAAAGCCACAGCCTTCTATCTATCTCCTTCTCTCTCTGTCCCTCTTTGTCCTTTTCTCTCTCTCTGTCTCACTCTTTCTCGCTTCTTCCCATGGGTAAGCTGGCTCTCTGCCTCCCTTGATCACAAAGGCCATGTCCCTTTGTCTCACTGTCCCAGGGCAGGGCACAGTGTTCAGTCATCAAGGCTTGGTGGTACATCTGTGAGAGGTTTTGAAGGACTGTACCTAGCTGCATAACAAGTTCATCTCCATTTTAGTCATTGAGCAGACACTCTGATCCAGAACAACTTACAGGAGCAATTCGGATTAGGTTCTTACTCAAGGGTACAAACAGATTCTTTCACTAAGGAGGCTCGGGAAACCGATCCAGCTACCTTTTGGTTACTGGCCCAACACTCTTAGACGCTCGGCTTCCTGCCGCCTTACAGTGCAGGGAGGAATTGTATTCCTGCAATGATACAATAGAGTCACCTTGGAGTCTCTTGTCTTTTGTGCCCGTGTTAATCTCACGTCTCAGTGGTGTGTGTGTGTGTGTGTGTGCGTGTGTGTGTGCACGTGCACGTCGTGCCTTTGTGCCTTTATGTGTGTGTCGTGTAATGTGTCATATTTTCCAAATAACCCCTGATCTCACACTTCCTTATGGGCACACGGACAACCAGCTCACCCATGTCTGTAATCCTTTTACTAATCTGGCATCATAACTTTAATACCATGTAGCTATGCGTGCGTTTGGGGCTGAGGCCTTCACCCGCGTTGACCTACCACGTCTCCACCAAAGCCTTATCTGACCCTAGCCAACCCTCTGGCTTCCTGTTGAGACTGGCCCTGTCTTAAGTAGCTATCATCCACACATTGCTAAAGGTTGGCCTGGAGCATATTTCAAGAGGTGCAGGAGCCACTGCACAGGTAGCCGACACTGACTAGACCATACATCCATCTGAGACATATGAACGTAATGCCTCATGCATGCAACCGCCCGCCCACCCACCCTAAAGCATCTCTCACATGCGGTCACGATATCCACCCCACAAATGAAATCCACCCCCTGACAAAAACAATCTCGGAATCTCACGCCTCTCCTCCCCTCTCCCTCTTGCCTCGCGTGGCACGGGCGTTCTCGCCGAGACCCAATTGCCATGACAGCGTGACCCACAACCCTTCTACCCCCTCCTCACCCCTCCACCCCGCTCGTCATCCATTTCACCCCAGCTCACCTCCCTCCATCCCTCCCCCTCTCCAATGACAATATCCCGGTAATGGCCGCCTTTGTTTTTCTTGGCGCGTTTGCGCGGATTTGTCCGGACGCATTTCCTGTGTGCAAACTGAGGGCTGCCGCTGCGTGGCAATCTGGGCTCACTTCTCAGGCAGCTAAACCCTTTGACACTGTGCTTTTTAATTAAAATTACATTATGATTAATCAGCCAGAAGGGGGGCCCCTCTCCGTTCGTTTCCAGGCAGGTTTGATTACAACCTGTGACGGACGCCACTCGCTGCCAAGCCGCTAAAGATGTGCTGGCAGATGCGGCGGCCCGGCCAGCTTGTCGAGCCCCGGGGTTGCGGGGCGGGAAGGGAGGGAGAGGGAGAGGTAAAGGGAAAGAGAGGGAGTAGAGAAGTGGGAGGAGAGGGGGAAATGACACAGACAGAGGCAGAGAGGACATGTATTGGAGGAGAAGGGGAAATGGCAGAGACAGAGGGACAGTAAAGAAAAGTGAGGTGAAAAGGGACAGAAAGTGGACAGAGAGACATTGGACGAAGGATGTTAAGAGAGGGAGTGGGTAATGGGGGGGGGGGGGGGTAGTAAGAAATAAAGAAACAAAGGGAGTCCGAGGAAATGATGAGAAGCAGAGCGAGTGAGACAGACAGAGACAATAACAGAGACCCCATAGACTGGGAAGACACATCAGAATGCTCCCCTCAGACATACCCTGCAGCCCCCTGGAAAACAATATTGATCTGGATATGTCTGGTCTACCAGAGAGTGACTCCCGGAGCAGAGGAGAAGGAAGAGAAGAAGGAGGAGGGTAAAAGGGGGATCAGTTCTCCCTACAACAGTACAAGGTGCCTGTGTCTGGAAACAAGAGCCCACACTTACCTCCAGTGTCTAAGAGGGCACCGAGGGCCCTTTGTCGTGCAGGTACAGTAGTGTGCAGTCTGTGTACTGTAGTGTGTCGGCTCGGGAGCCCTGTAGTCTGCTTACTCAGGTTGAAAGAGCCATGTTAGAAGCGTGTCTCTACACCAGAAAACAAAACCCGGGGAGGAGGATGTCATCGCAGCAGTGTATCGATGGAAGCTCACAGGGCCAGTGTGACACATTTAAAATGGAGTCAGTCAACAATGCAACATCGGGCGCTTCAGGCAGATTCATGGAATTAATGGCAGATTGCGTGGGATATCCGTTATCGTAGACAGCATTTTACAGGGCACCGGTATCATATTCAATCCAATATTAATCCGTTAGCATATTCAATTGATATCGAATTCAACTTCCTTCATGCCTCATGTATGAGGTCAAATGGTTAGCAGATCGCATAACACCTAATGATACGACGGTATATGAGATGAAACACTGGGTGGTGGTGGGGGGGGGGGGGGGTGTAGGCGGCGAAGGGGTTAAGCAGGCGAGACGGGAGTGTTATCGAGCACGTCCCCGCCGCTCATGGGTGTGCAACAGGGTGTGTACTGATTGGAGGGGACCTGGGGAAAGGTCAGGGATGCAGCACTGACTGACTGAACACCCCCGATACCATTCAACCCTCCGCTGACTGACTGCCTGTGAACACACCCCTTCACCTCCAACACCCCAACCCCAACCCCAGCCCCTTCAAAATACTGTATGAGCACAGCCATTCCTGAACTTAACTGTTCGCCTCAGTTCTGGATATCAGTCTTCATACTTATCCAGTTTTATGCACAGCGAATAGCAGCGACCAGTAAAGTTATTAGCTCGATCTTTCTTATGTATTGGTCCAAAACCAGGAAATGGCTCCTCTAGACATTGTGTCCATAAACAGCTGGTACAACTTGGCTTTACTAACCAGTAAAATGGCTGATGTTTTCTCCATTATAAACTCCAGAGCAAAGAGAGCACTTTGTGGTGCTTCCTGGGGCCACATTGACAGGCAGAATTAAAACCCAGTTGGTGGTCTGTCACCGTCAGAGTGCAGAATGCCCTTCGTCAGAATCCATTCATTAGATGCTGTTATTATTTCGAACATGCTGTGCTTGAGCTGCCACCAAATCATTACTTCTGCAAGTAAATAGTCTATTTCATTTGTGATTGTTTATTCATGTTTTTGTATGCACTTGTATTCATCTATATTTTCCCTATCATCCCCCTCTCACCCATCGACCTCTCCCTTCCCCATTCCTCTCCAGGCTCCTCTCTCCTCTACCCTTCTGCCATCCTAGGAACCCCCCCCCCCCCCCACCACCCCTCCCTCCCCCCAACCTGTCCCAGGCTGCCCTCGCCACTACCCCCACCCCTGGTCATCACAGAGCAGGAGATCAACAGACTCTTTAGGAAACAGAATAGCAGGAAGGCTTCTGGCCCGGACAAGGTCTCTCCAGCCACACAGCACTGACCAGCTCTCCCCTGTTTCCATGGACAACCAGTCACTAGAGCAATGCACTGTTCCTGTATGTTTCAAATCTTCCATCATTGTTCCAGTCCCCAAAAGAAGCAAAAGGTGTCGACTACAGAGCTGTAGCACTCACCTCGGTCATCATGAAAACCTTTGACTTCCTGACTTCCTGTCCAACAGGACGCAACACGTGAAGCCGGGAAAACACCTTTCGAACTCGCTGCAGGAATGCAGTCTCTCGCCTCTCCTCCAACTCAATCTACACCAATGACTGCACCTCCAACAAATCAGCTGTCAAACGAATCACGTTTGCAGATGACACCACGTTGGTCGGTCTCATCACTGACGGCGGCGAGTCCATGAACCGGCTAGTGGCCTGGTGCAGTCGCAATAACGTGGAATTCATCACAGACAAAACCGTGGAAATGGTGGTTGACTTCAGGAAACGCCCCCCCCCGTCATCTGTCCCCCTCGAGATTGATGTCTCAGCTGTTGGCACGGCTGAATCGTTCAAATTCTTGGGGACCATCATCTCCAACAACCTCAAGTGGGAGGACAGCATCACAGCGGTCACCACGAAGGCACACCAGGGCATGTATACTTGCGGAAGCTGAACAAAACGCTAAATCTCACATCAATTGTTGAGTCCATGCTTACCTCCTCCATCACCATCTGGTTTGGGTCTGTGTCTGCCCCGCTGCGAGGGAAAACTGCAACACATTGTCCCGTCTGCAGAGAGGGTCACCGTCTGCCACCTGCCCTCCATCGAGGTCCCTGCACGACTCCAGGGCAAAGAAGCGTGCAGGAAAGAACATCGCCGCCCCCTTCCACCCTGCTCACCAGATCCTCCAAAAATTCTCCCTTGGATGGCGGTTGAGGTAATTCATGACCAAAACCTCCCACCACCTAAAAAGTTGTTTCCCCTCACCAACCGCACCTTCTGACCCGTAGAGACTAAAGGACTGTGCTGCACACGGCATCAAGCCATCTCCGAGCTGTACACAAAACAACTGCGCTACACTGCATCGCAGTCTGTCCATCTCTCTGCATTTAGACATACAGTGTTCACACTGATACTCTGCCTGTGTGCATCCACTGTATACCAACCGTATACCCGCTAAACATTCGTATATCTGCTCGTTCTCTTATAGCTCTATGCTCACTCTACCTAGTTCTATATAACGTATGCAAACTTTTGTTTAAAGTCCAGTGTCTGTATTCCGTCTCTAAATGTTGTCCGTCACCAGCAGCACCATATCACCAAGTAAAATTCGGAGTATGTGGGAATGTAATTGGCGAACGGAGGTGATTCTCATAGGAATCCCTGCTCAAATGTCCAACTGTAGCTCCTGTGTACAGTATCTGCCTAAGTGTGGGAGAGAAAGTGTTGGTGTGTGCGTGGCCACACGTGTGTGTGTGTGTGTGTGTGTTTCCATCCATCCATTGCCCGTGTGCGTGCTTTGGCACCATCAGCGGGGCTCAGTGGCACAGACCTGACCCTCCGCCGAACCCTGTGCCCCTGCGATCTATACGTATCATTTACCCGCAGCCCTACCCTCCTCACTCTCCTCCCCGCTTTCTGGGCTAATGCACAGAGGCGTGAAACACCTCGTAATGCTCAATCACAGCGGGGCAGAGTGGACAAGGAGCCATCCAGAGTGACAGCACAGGGCCGGGGTGGCGGCAATGCAGAGGGAAGAAGCGACCCACAGGGGAAAGGAGAGTGAGTGGAGGGGTGGGGGGAAGCCAGGGGGTAGGGGGTACTGTAAGGGAGTAGGGGAGTGGGGGGCTAGAGAGGGGGTAAGTTAGTGTTGGGATATGAGCTGTAAGGGGTGTTGGCATGGTAAGAGGGTGTTGGAGCTGGATGTTAATAGCGAGGATGTATTCATGTGGGACTATGGTGTTCGGATCTGCAAGTGAAAAAAGGAGCGAAAAAGAGAGGAGAGATCGAGATAGAGACTGCAACAGACGGAAGTCACACACTTGCGAAGTTGGAGGTGTGAAAGAATAAGACTTGATCAGGCTGAAAGACAGCTTCTTGGACTGCTGTTTTGAAAAGCTTGAGATCGTTTAACCCTTTCCGGTCCGCGAAATATCCTAGAAATGTGAAACAAGACAAGACGTGGGCAAGAGCTCCAGCGCTCGTAGTGTACAAGTCGAAAGGTTGTGAATTGATACATGTCTCTATCCACTGTTTATACACGTTACAGGTTAGTCTCATAGAGATAAAATCTCCTTTTCTAGAGAGGCTTGTGAATGAATACACCAACATATCCGATTGGAGATCAACTGTGCTGTGTTGCACTGACAGTACAGAGAAAAATAGCACTAGCTTTATGCCATTTGTGCTGCTTTACCATACAGAGGTGACAATGACATTGTATGCTTCCCGTCTCTATCATAAAATAAAGCTAACATATATAGAAAATATGGTCAGAATAATGCCTCCCTCACCAAAATACTGCAAAATTCTGAGATACTGTACATATTTATGACCAGTACCCAAGTTTGCACATAGACACTATCTAAGTGTGAGACATAGATACAGTACACTGGCAATGCTATCCATGTGATGCAATGGAGATAAAACTGAAATACTCCAAGTCAGCACAATGTAATGTAAACAAGAGCAAGATCCGCTTCCACCTTGGCAGAGTCCCTGATGTCCTTGCCCTTGCCCTGTGGACCAATGCCCATGGACAAGGCAGCGCTGTGGCCAAGCTGCCCAATGGTCCAGCTAATCATATGCAGCGCCGCAAGGAAGCTAAATCTGTGTCCCAAATGGCAGCATATTCTCTACGTAGTGCACTGCTTCTGACCAGAGCCCTATGCACTATATAAGGAATAGGGTGCCATATGGGACAGCCAGTGTCAGCCTATGCCAGCTTATGCCTCTCTTACAGTGGGATGCCAAGGCCAGAGCCCACAGAGAAGGGCCCTGACAGACATTTAATGCATTGGCTTGAATGTGTGGGGGAGTGTGGAGTGGACCCCCCCCCACCCCCCCCCCCTCCCCAAACTAGGAGTGGTACCTCCCACTCTGTGTGTACCCCTCTGTCCAATGCCTGCTGTGGGAGCACTGACCCCTCTGACTGTGTGGACAGAGACCCTGCTGACCAACATAAACAATGCCATTACTAAGGCCCAGCGGGACCATACTAAAACACAGAAAGTGTGTGTGTGTGCGTGTGCATGCGCGCGTGTGGTTCTGTATTGAGACGGCGGAGCCTTTTCGTTTCCAGCATATCACAGGTGACCTTAACTCCCCCTGGTTCACCCTCGGTGACAGCCTGTTCAGGAGAAAGGCAGTGTAGGCAGAGGAAGTATCTGTTCATGTCCTCAATATTCTGCGTGCTCATGTCTGGGTTTCCTCATGGATTACTTCCATTGTTGTTCATGGTCTATTGCAAAACATCATTAAATAGGTTATCATTTGAAATGGATAAAGGGGTTAAACAAATAAGGGGTGATTTGAAGCACAAAGGTCACAGGTGTTATAGAGAGGACTTTGACCTTTAGGTAGCGTAGGAGGGTGGACGATAGGAGGAAGATGCTAACAAACCTAAATGACTTTACGCCCACCGACACACACACACACATAAGCTGAAAGTAGCCATCTGAAAGCATCTGTTTTATAAACAGATGAGTGACCTTGTGTCTGGCCAGGGCAGGATGTGAGTGGAAGGGCACAACAGGGGTGTGAGCCATACAGGGGAGGGGGCAAAGGAGGAGGGCATGAGACAGCTACTATCCCCTCGTCAGTCATTCAGATATCCCTCTCTGTCATTCAGATTGCCCTCCCTGTCAAAAGTGCGTTTGCATTTTTTGCGTGCAAGCGTGCATGCACGAGTGTGTGTGTGTGTTGTGTGTGTTCAGTGTTTGAATGTGCATCAGCATCGAAATGAAGTGTGTACACAGTGACTGAATGTATCCACTGTGGCTGACCTCTGGCCCCTGGTGACCTTTGACATGTCTCCGTCACTTCTCACCTCACAGAGACAAACTCTCATTTGTCATCGTCACCATTGTCCCTCCTGAAGCCGTCTCTTCAATTCAACCCTAATGAGTGTCTTAGCACACTGCCACTTCAGATGACCGCGTTGTATTTCACCTCAATTTGACGGTGGACCTTGGGATGGATGGAGAAGGAGCCGGCATCATACGCGGCTACAGGGGGTGTTCGTCCTGACCATGTCATTAACATCATCACGAGACACCACAGCCAAGGTGAGAAAGGATGGGTTTTTTTTTTTCACACGCTGCGTACCCATAGGGGTTTCCCTAGTCAGGCCATTTAGCCGGAGAGCCTTGTCTCACCTCGGTGACATGGTGGCCACCCTGGCTGTCAAGAGTCACCTCGCATCCCCGGCGCCGAGAGAGGGAGACTGTGACCAACGTGACAGGGCATGGTGAGGAACCCAAAAAACGCTTAAGAGGGCACTTGACTCAAATCAAATCAAATCAAATTGTATTGGTTCGCATACACATGTTTAGCAGATGCTGCCGCGGGTGTAGTGAAAGGCTTGTGTTCCTAGCTCAAAGAGGGCAGTAATATCTAACAATACACAACAATACAGGCAAATCTAAAAGTAAAAGAATGGAATTACGAAACATAGAAATACTAGGACGAACATTGTAGGAGTCCAGAGTATAAAACAAACCATATATATATATATATATATATATATATATATATATATATATATATATATATATATATATATATATATATATATATATATGAGGATATAATATATTATATCTGAAGAATACGTGGGTAGAATAGTATATGTACAGCAACAGTTGAATAGGATGGCCTCGCTCAGAGCCAAGTCTGTGCTTGCCTAGTGCTCACACACCATCCTCCTCCTTCCTCTCTGAACACATGAGGATGTCTCTGTGAACTTTCATACTTTCCGATCCTTCTAACCGGTGCACCCTGAGGAGAAATGCAAAAAGGATGTCAAATAATCAGGCTCTCCGAAATTGTGACAAGTGTCAGTAGAAAACCTCATTGCAGCTCTGTCTACGACTGTCACGTTCTGACCTTTAGTTCCTTTGTTTTTGTCTTTATTTAGTATGGTCAGGGCGTGAGTTGGGGTGGGCAGTCTATGTTTGTTTATCTATGTTTTTCTATTTCTGTGTTTGGCCTGATATGGTTCTCAATCAGAGGCAGGTGTTAGTCATTGTCTCTGATTGGGAACCATATTTAGGTAGCCTGTTTTGTGTTGGGTTTTGTGGGTGGTTGTTTTCTGTCTTTGTGTGTCTGCACCAGACAGTACTGTTTCGGGTTTTTCACATTTGTTGTTTTTCTATTTTGAGTGGTCACCTTCATTAAACAAGATGAACAATTACAACGCTGCACCTTGGTCCTCTTCTTCTCATCCAGACGACGTCCGTTACAACGACCTTGCCACCAATATGTGCAGTTTCATAGAACGTGCCAAGTAAACGATACTAACATAGCTTCACCCAGGCTAAATCTTTATTCAGATATCTACCCTCGCTGGCAAACATGATGCCCTTTTGCCAACTTACCAGTGTATCAATCTGAAAACAGGTGCTGCTTTCTTTGTGTCTTATTCTGATGAAGGACTACTATATTCTCACGGGAGTTACTGTGTGGGAGTTCTGGTAGGTGCAAATCAGAGATTCTTATGTTCTTGTGTGGTTTTTTCATGAAAACTGCTTTTTTTTAAATCAAATGTACTGTATCTGAAATGGTGGTCTGTGGTCTGGTCTGATTTACTTTCACTTCAACAAAAAGCACAGCACAATGGGAGTACCTCAGCCTGATTTTGTACTCTTTAAGTACAATGAGATGACAGTATGTAACGCAAAAAAATATCTACTGTAAACTTACTTGTTACACTACTACCTCACTTATTTTGAACGGTGAGCTGGCAGTCATTACGGTCAATTAATAGTCCATTCATATTTTTCTATGTTTTGTTTCAATTTCTTGAACAATGTCTGTCCTGGAAAATGTTGTGCAAGTTATATCCTGGATTGAACATCTGTGTTGGCGACATACACTGAGTGTACAAAACATTAGGAACCCTTTCCTCATTTTGTTGCACCTGTTTTTGCCCTCAGAATGCCTCAATTGGTCAGGGCATGGACTCTACAAGGTGTCAAAAGCGTTCCACAGGGATGCTGGTCCATGTTGACTCCAATGCTTCCCACAGTTGTGTCAAGTTGGCTGGATGTCCTTTGGGTGGTTGACCATTCTTGATACACACTGGAAACTGTCGAGCGTGAAAAATCCAGCAGCGTTGCAATTCGAGTGACACACTCAAACCGGTGCGCCTGGCACCTACTACCATACCCCCTTCAAAGGCACTTCAATCTTTTGTCTCGTTTTCCCTCTGAATGGCACACATACACACAATCCATGTCTCAATTGTCTCAAGGCTTAAAAATCTTTCGTTAACCTGTCTCTTCCCCTTCATACACTGATTGAAGTGTACTTAACAGGTGACATCAATAAGGGATCAGAGCTTTCACCTGGATTCACCTGGTCAGTCTATCAAATCAAATCCAAAATCAAAACAAATACAACCTTACAGTGGAAATGGTTACTTACAAGCCCTTAACCAACAACGCAGTTTTAAGAAAATACTTTAAAGAGCAGCAGTAAAATAAAAATAGCGAGTCTATATACAGGGGGTACTGGTACAGAGTCAAAGTGCGGGGGCACCGGTTAGTCAAGGACGTGGAAGGAGCAGGCGTTCCTAATGTTTTGTACACTCAGTGTGAGCTGCCTTCAACAATAAGTGAGTCAAAAATCGAACCCAAAAAAGTACAAGAATACCAGGATAACGAATGAGTAGGATCTTTTATGGCTGATGCATCTCCTTTCTCTTATGGGTAGAGCGTCAAAGATCTCTGACACCGACTTGCTCAGCCGTGAATAAAACGACGAGAAACTGATACAATGGATGTCTTGTGGATGAGTGACAAACCTGTGACCCCTGCTCTCGCGTTTAGGCCAATCACGTAAAGTGCCCCCCCGAGGCATCCAATATAAAGAGAGAAACCAAAACCCAGCAGTGGTTCTTAGTATCCTCCATCCCTCCCCTCCTCACTTCCCCTCTTTATCCAATCCTCCTATGTTGCACTGATGAACTTGTGCCCCCTGCCTTCTATTTGACCTCCTTGGTAGAGTGCTGCAACCCTCCCTCCACCTTCACCTCCCCCCTGCCTCCCCCCTCTTCCTCCCAGGCCTTCCAACGCGGCAGACTGACGTTCCCGCCTGGCCGCCCCTCGCCGTCTCACAGAAGTGAGAAAATAAGATGGCATTGGATCTATTAACACATTGAGCTGAGTGTGAGTGAGGGGGCCCCAGCCGAGGCCACTCTCCTGAGCCCCTCACAACCGACCGACCGCCACGAGGGCAGCTCTGGCCTGGGGCTGGGTGGAGGGTGCAGGGGTGGGAGGGGGGGAGGAGGGGGCATGGATAGGGGTGAAAGGGAGAGCGGTAGGGGGGAGGCTGTAGGCAATTAGACAGGGCTGAGTACGACCATAGGAGGTGGCAGTGGTGGTTGGGGAGGCCGTACGGTGCACGTCGTGACTTGTCCCCTAGAAATCTCAGCACCTCATCAACAGGAGCAATATTGATCGGAAGATTGATCCACCTGCTCAGAGTAATGATCAATAGATACCGGTCAGGACTTGCGTATTTTGACAAAAGAGGCATGCGTACTGTACTGTACACACAAGGCGATGACATGCCTTGAACTGTGAGGAGTGAATTGAATCTGGTGTCTAAGAAGCAAATAGATCCTTTTTTGAAGTAAGCTTTATTTTTGCAGAAAACTCCAGGGAACAAAATGTGAGGATTATTTCTGATAGATTATGTCCTGAGTGTGAGCATGTGGTGCACGTGTGTGCGCGAGGGTGCTTTTTCATTCAATTTGTTTCGTTTCTGAAGACACAAAGTGCAGCATCTCAGAGAACCTTATCTGACATTTTGTTGTTGTTTTTCTCTTATCCTTGTTCTAATTGTATGATGACTATACTGTGCATGACATCCGCAGGATTTCAGTCATGAACTTGTTGGCACTAGAAATGATAATGTGTGTGTTCAGAGAGTGTCAGTACCTTGGTGTGATTACACGCCTACATCTCTATCAGCTTTTCTACAATCAGAAAGGAGAACTCTCGACTTGCTGTCACACTTCAGTTGCACTTTCATTTCATAACATTAACAAACATATAGTGAGGTGACAAATCATTCATCTCTGATGATATTGACATCCCATAAATGTGCCAACATATTGTCTGATTAATACATTAAAATAGGCAATGATATTCATAAATGCACAACGACAGAATAACGACAATTGTTGAGTGATTGAAAAAAAATTGTTAAAAAAAAAATCCACGATTCCGTTGAAGGAGCACGAGCCATATTTGGAAAAAATAAATTATACCGTGCACAGTTCATTAATTTCAGCAACAATTGATAAAAACGTGTTTTAAATATTATACTGTATATACTTATACACAATGCTTATGCATGTGCCACAATCCTTTCCATACCCTGACAGTTGCAGAGAAACTCCACCATTAAATTCAATTAAAGTCAGCCCCAAGCGGCCTTCCCTCAGAGGAACTGGTTACCAAACGATCCAAGCACGATATTTACAGGTGTGAAAAGAGACCTTTTACTAATACAGTGTGCCCCTTCCAAGTGTGCCCCTTACAATACACCGTACGCCTGCTCGGTTCAAATGAGGAAGACATCTTAACAGCGAATCGTTCGTCTCGTCTTTTGGCTGTGTTTATTAAGAGGATCCGAGGCGTAGCTGAGCACAAGTCTTAAGAGAAAGTGATAAAATATACAGCGAGAAAAGCTCTCAAAGTGTCGGGAAATTGCAGTGGGGGGGGGGGGGGGGGTGGGGTGATGAACGTTCAAGATGATCGCAGTCTGCTTGTCCGACTCCAGAGAAGAAAGAGATGTCCTCGGTGCTCGACTTTTTTCAAGTCGTTTTATTTTCTGTTCACAGAAATGACCGAAAGACATTATAGAGATTATTTACTGGTAAGGGTTCATAGACATTTTCACAGATTGAATTTCATGATATTTCCATGACTTCTCCAGGACTTTTAACCAAATTTCCATGAATGCATGAATGTAGTATTGACACTAAAAGGCTGAATGTAGTATCGACACTCTGATCCTATGTAGGCCTACTATCTCCTGCTGTTGTGCCCTTGGTCAAGGCACTTAAACCCCCACAAAGTAGAAGAACTGCATTGCCAGGCTACTGTATAAAACACATGTAGTCAACCATCCATCTGGAGACCTATTAGTTGTGCAGGCTTTTGATCCAGCCCTGAAAAACACCAGAGTCTGCCTAACAAGGTCCTGTTGAGCAGTTAATGTTTGGGCTACAACGTGGTGTGTTAGAGCGAGACTCAAACACAAAATCCTGCACACCCAGGAGCTCTCCTGGAGGATGGTTGACAACCCTTGGATAAAATATTGCTACATTACAACTAAATACTTTTATGTTTTTATACAATTATTCTCTCATTCAATTAATAAATCAAATCAAATTGTATTAGTCACATGCGCCCGAATACATCAGTGAAATGCTAACTTATGAGTCCCTAACCAACAGTGCAGTTAAAAAAAATACGGATAAGAATAAGAGATAAAAGTAACAAGTAATTAAAGAAGAGCAGTAAAAAATAACAATATATACAGAGGGGTGCCGGTACAGAGTCAATGTGCAGGGGCACCGGTTAGTTGAGGTAGTATGTACATGTAGGTAGAGTTAATTAAAGTGACTATGCATAGATGACAACAGAGAATGGCAGTGGTGTGGAGAGGGGAGGGGAAGGGCAATGCAAATAGTCTGGGTAGCCATTTGACTAGATGTTCAGGAGTCTTATGGCTTGGGGGTAGAAGCTGTTTAGAAGCCTCTTGGACCTAGACTTGGCCCTCTGCTGCCCCACTTGCCGTGTGGGCAGCAGAGAGAACAGTCTATGACTAGGGTGGCTGGAGTCTTTGACAATTTTTAGGGCCTTCCTCTGACACTGCCTGGTATAGAGGTCCTGGACGGCAGGAAGCTTGGCCCCAGTGATGTACTGGGCCGTACTCACTACCCTCTGTAGTGCCTTGCGGTTGGAGGCCGAGCAGTTGCCATACCAGGCAGTGATGCAACCAGTCAGGATGCTCTCGATGGTGCAGCTGTAGAACATTTTGAGGATCTGAGGCCCCATGCCAAATCTTTTAAGTCTCCTGAGGGGGAATAGGTTTTGTCGTGCCCTCTTCACGACTGTCATGGTGTACTTGGACCATGTTAGTTTGTTGGTGATGTGGACACCAATGAACTTGAAGCTCTCAACCTGCTCCACTGCAGCCCCGTTGATGAGAATAGGGGCGTGCTGGGTCCTCCTTTTCCTGTAGTCCACAATCATCTCCTTTGTCTTGATCACTTTGAGGGGGAGGTTGTTGTCCTGGCACCACATGGCCAGGTCTCTGACCTCCTCCCTATAGGCTGTCTCGTTGTTATCGGTGATCATGCCTACCAATGTTGTGTCATCAGCAAATTGAATGATGGTTTTGGAGTCATGCCTGGCTGTGCAGTCATGAGTGAACAGGGAGTACAGGAGGGGGCTGAGCACGCACCCCTGAGGGGCCCCTATGTTGAGGATCAGCGTGGCGGATGTGTCCAGGATCCAGTTGCAGAGGGAGGTGTTTAGTCCCAGGGTCCATAGCTTAGTGATGAGCTTTGAGGGCACTATGGTGTTGAACGCTGAGCTGTAGTCAATGAATAGCATTCTCACAGAGGTGTTCATTTTGTCCAGGTGGGAAAAGGCAGTGTGGAGTGCAATAGAGATTGCATGATCTGTGGATCTGTTGGGACGGTATGCGAATTGGAGTGGGTCTAGGGTTTCTGGGATGATGGTGTTGATGTGAGCCATGACCAGACTTTCAAAGCACTTCATGGCTACATACGTGCTACGGGTCGGTAGTCAGTGCTACGGGTCGGTAGTCATTTAGGCAGGTTACCTTAGTGTTCTTGGGCACAGGCACTATGGTGGTCTGCTTGAAACATTTTGGAATTACAGACTCGGACAGGGAGAGGTTGAAAATATCAGTGAAGACACTTGCTAGTTGGTCAGCGCATGCTCGCAGTACACGTCCTGGTAATCCGGGGCGAGGGAGAGCTTTATATGCGTCTCTGTGTGTGGAGTATAGGTTGTCCAGAGTTCTTTTCCCTCTGGTTGCACATTTAACATGCTGATAGAAATTTGGTAAAACTGATTTAAGTTTCCCTGCATTAAAGTCCCCGGCTACTAGGAGCGCCGTCTCTGGGTGAGCGTTTTATTGCCTGCTTATGGCGGAATACAGCTCATTCAATGCTTTCTTAGTGCCAGCCTCTGACTGTGGTGGTACATAAAACGCTGCAGATAATACAGATGAAAACTCTCTCGGTAGGTAGTGTGGTCTACAGCATCATGAGAACCTCTACATCCGGCGAGCAATAGCTCGAGACTTCCTTAGATGTCGTGCACCAGCTGTTGTTTACAAAAATACGTAGACCGCCGCCCCTTGTCTTACCAGACGCCGCTGTACTATCCTGCCGGTACATCGTATAACCAGCCAGCTGTATGTTGATGTTGTCGCCGCTCAGCCACGACTCCGTGAAGCATGAATCTCCCGTTAGCAGAATTGAGGGAAGTTGGGGTTTATTCGATCGCCTTCGACTTCTCAGCAGGCGGCCCGCTCTCCCGCCTCTCTTTCTCTCACCTCCGCTTCACACAGATCATGGGGCTTGGGGCCTGTTTCCGAGGGAGCCGTACATCCTCCGCCTCGCGCTCGTCAGAGTGGTGAAAGAAGAAAAAGGATTCCGCTAGTCCGTGGTGAGTAATCGCAGTCCTGATGTCTAGAAGTTATTTCCGTCATAGGAGATGTTGTATGTTGTACACAACATTATGTACAAAATGAGAGAAAAAAAAGTTGTTAAACAAACAATGCAGATAAACGAACAAAAAACACAACCGGTTGTCTGCCTTCTGCCCCAGCGCCATTTTATCATGTGGATCCAATTGATAAAGTAGGCTAGTTCAAAGCGAGTCAACGCCTTTAACGCTCACAGCTAAATAGATAGCTATACTACAAGCTAGGTGTAATGAACACGATGGGAGACAGAGAGCTCGTTTCAAGCGCAGGGCGCAGCAGGTAAAGGACCACAGGAGGAGGCAGGTAGCTGGGTCCAGGGGCAGGCAGAAGGTCCTACACAGGGGGTCGAAAAAAAGGCAACAATACAGGCAGGGAAAAGGCTAGTAATGTCGCCCGGGAGATCAGGCACTAGGTTGATAACAGGAAATCCGGTAGGCTAAAGTACAGACAGGGAATAGGCCAAAGGCGTCGTTAGTGAGGCAGGCAAAAACTATCATACACGGGAGGATTCAATTGCGGGAAAAACAGAGCTCCGAATAGAAGTGTGTCACAAAACATACAATACCTTACAATGATGGGGTGCAAAGAACTGAACTAACCAGTGTGATAATGACATACAGGGGATCAGAATTCAGGTGAATGGGATCTGGAGAGTGAGCTGCGTTCAGGGGATCTACGAGTGTGAGAGTGTGAGCTGGAGGTAGACGTTACCCTATGTTTTGAATTGGCTATAGTTAGACTATAATTATTGTATAGGCTACCTGCTACTGAAATGTCTCTCTCTCTCTCTCGCTCCTCGGACAATGGCCCACTCACACTGATACACATGCAGATGATGCACAGCACACACAGAGAGACACGCTGAAGGGTACAGGCCTAATTCTGAGCATGGGTGATATGTAGATTTTAAAATTATTGATAATATGGAAAACACAATATTAAAATTCCATGACTTTTCCAGGATTTTCATGATTTGACAACTTGGAACAATGCATCCTTCACATTCAGGCTGGCGCATTCTCAATCTGTACATTCTCAGACTCGAACAGTCTACTAGCACGCATACACCAGATTCACAGACCGGTACGGCACTCCGGACAGCTCCGAGTCAAGCACTGGTTGTCCTCAAGGGCCTCGATGCTCTCCAACATCATTAGGGTGTAACGTCCTGACCAGAGTTCTTATGTGTTTTGCTTGTTTAGTGTTGGTCAGGACGTGAGCTGGGTGGGAATTCTATGTTGTGTGTCTAGTTCGTCTGTTTCTGTGTTCAGCCTAATATGGTTCTCAATCAGAGACAGCTGTCAATCGTTGTCCCTGATTGAGAATCATATATAGGTGGCTTGTTTTGTGTTGGGGATTGTGGGTGGTTGTTTCCTGTCTTTGTGTTTTGTCTGCACCAGCTTGGACTGTGACGGCTAGTTTGTTTTGTCATTTTGTATAGTGTCTTGTTTTGTGTTAATTAAATCATGGAAAATTACCACGCTGCACATTGGTCCTCAGATCCTTCTCGCCTCTCCTCGTCTGAGGAGGAGGACGACTTAGACTGCCGTTACATAGGGCAAGAGACCGCAAGCCTGCGTCAACAGACCGACTGCACATAGGATGAGAATACTGGATTCTAAAACTGGATTAGATCATTTCAAACTAAAATGCACTATTTCTGAAATGTAGTGTGTCTAACCTATCATAAGTTGCGTTCTGTTTGCAAGCCTGAGGTCAGGTCATCAGAAGGTGCCTTCTGATCAAAAGAAGTTCCTCGTCAAAAGGTGTCTTCAGATATGTGGATAGAAGAGTAAATACAAGGGGCCATGTTAGCGTTTAGAACACCATATTGAAGTGAAAGGGATGGGGGGGGGGGTGTAGAAGGAGGATACAGGAGGGTTGTGGCCCATGCATCATGGCTCTGAGCCCAGACAAGACGACGCTGGGCCTGCCTGTCGTGCCACAGAGAGGCTCGCCACCCTGTACAGAGTCAGGAAGATTAGCATTGGGACCGGCAACTTAGTGCCAACAATGCACCTACCGCATACCGTAAAGACAAGTGATACTACAAACTCATGAAAACTAGTGAAATGTACACCAGCTATGATGTTATGACAATGACTATAAAATTCATTTATTTAGACACTCACTTGGAAAAGATTCCGTAATATTATTCATTATTCTCCAATTACATTACATTTAAGTCATTTAGCAGACGCTCTTATCCAGAGCGACTTACAAATTGGATTGAATGCTGTATAGATTACACATATGGTTGTGATTTGTCAAATAGGAATATACTGTATTTTCAAATAATCAACATGCTGTGAGAAAACATTCAATGTTCTCCACATTCAATGAATGTTGACGTTTGTAATTATTCACCTTGAACTCCCCATAATTATTCACCTTCAACCTTATTCTCGTAAGAATAAAATGGTGCTGAAGAAATGTATACAGAGCAAACTCATTCAATGACAAGCTTTGATACCTAAAGAAACTCCCCACTCCCTGTTCTTCCCTGCTGTATTGATGCTTGCATCCATCTTTCTCTTTTCCTCCTCTCCCACCATTCACAGCCCGCTGCTATGCCCCTCTACGCCCCTCCATACGGCCTGACAGGGGCGCAGAGAGAGACCCCCTAATTAATGGACGCAACCTTGCGGCCCTCGACCAGCCTTACAACTCTTTTAATGAAGGGATTACCCTCGACCAGCCTTACAACTCGTTTAATGAAGGGATTAGCTGTGGCGCATTAAGACGTGTTTAACACGCAGCACTAGCTCTATTTCAATAAGTATTAAACAGCCCATTAAATGGAGTAGGGGGCTCAATTAAGACAGACAAAGGCCAACACTGAATGTGAAGGGGGGAGTTGGAGAGGAGGAGGGTTGAAGAGGAGGGTCGGGTTTCTGGGTATGTGCCCTTTGCCTTTAGCGTCTACCCAAACAGCTCATGGTGAGCCGAAGGACAAAGGGGACTGACGTGTTGTAGCGGGAGGGCACAGCTTCGTGGCGATTGATGGTTCAGTTTACATCCATCCAGGGTCAAGTGGAATGGAGGACTGGCTTCTTCAAAACCTAAACAAACAGGGTGGGTCAAGGCTTTCTCTTCCCTCCAGCAGATGCCCCAGTAGTGTCCTCAACTTTCCTCTCTCTTCTATTTCTCTCTCTCTCTCTCTCTCTCTCTCTCGCACTCTCTCTCTCTGACTGCCCACAGTCTCTCTTACTTACTTTTAATTTCTTGTAGTTGAATGTCAATATCGAAATTGGATCTATCAGACTGTCAAAGTAAGTTTTTATTGAACAAACATATGTTATTTTGCTCTTATTTTGAACTGCTAAAAGTCTTCTCAAAGTGAACCTGCATTGCAACCTGAAACCAGACATTTGAAAATCTATTTTCCAAGTTGTTGATTTTTGCACAAACAATGAACCACCGTCAGGCATGCCAGAGCCCCTGCTGAACAATGCTGGTATTGTTCAGTTGGAGAGGAAAAAAACTGGCGTGGGTGCTGGCTTTATAAATGTTCTCCCTTTTCGCCCACCATTCGTTTGTTTCGTGGCATGGTGGAGGCCCATGAAGGGCCCAACAGGCTGTCCCATATGCGCGGTAGCTCCTAAATTTAGTTGGAGTCAGCGGTGGCCTCTTTGCAGTTCTGCCTCAGAGGATGTTCGCTACAATGCCAGTCCAAAAGCAACAGCGCTGATAAACACCTTTGTCTCACTGTCTGAGTACTTGGACTACAACTTAGATTTTTTTTTTATTATAAAAAAAATGGGGCTACAAGCAAAACCACTTACAATGTGAAAATAATGCCGTTTTTTTTATTTTTTAAAGTCCACCTGTGTCAATCTATTGACGATTTATTGATCTGGGTACTTTGAAATTGTGGACCAAGAAATAATGCAGACAAAAAGTAATCCACTGTTTTTCTAATAAATGAATTGAAAGAGTTTATGCCCTTGTTGAGGAACTCTCTTTCATACATATTAAAAGGTACATTTACTAAGCACTGTACAAAATATAATACCTACTATCATCATCAGCAACGAGACACTATCAGTTTAAAATATCTAGGTCTTTTTTTTCCCTTTGTTGGTGCATTTTAACCGAAGGCATGTGTTAATGAGTATAACACCTTTGAATGGTGGATTTAATGCATCTATACCCGATGACAGTTAAACCTCTATATATGCATTCCTTTTCCATAAGGACAGGATCCCTATGCATAAAGAATGCTACTGTATTCTTGACTGAGAGAGTAAAGTGTTATATACTGTAAAGTGTATATCAGGCAGATGATCAAACATACTCCAACAAGAATAAAGCAGAGTGGTCTAGTTTTCCTTTACGATAGTATGCTTAGTTAGAAGTGTTTTAATTCCAGATCATTACATATGCTAACACAGACAGAGCCTCTGCATGATGAGTTAGCAAGACGAATTCAGAGGCGTTAATTGGCCCCAAGACTCCAGGCCCTCCTTCCCTATCTAACATGATTATATTGAACACGACGTGGGTTAGCATCGAAATACATTCCCTATCAAATACCATTACCCCCTTGTTCGGCAGAATTTTGAGGAACAGCTTGGCTGCTTTTTGGGGTTCATCTGCTGTTGAGCTAATTGGTCTGAAACTAAATTCCAACCAAGTGGCTGTCAGCGTGCCCTATCTGTTTGAGCGGATTGGAAGGGGACGCGAGTGCTCAGGGATGGACGGTCAGAACATGCTTCGGCTTAGATGAGCACAATGCGATCGTGGTACAGACCGTCAGTCTGCGTTAGCCCTCAAAGCCCTTAGCATTTACATTAGCCTGCGGGCTAACACAGCTACTGTGGAGGCTGCTGCAGAGATGAGACCAACAGCTAAAAGTGAAAGTGAACCTCGGTGGGTTATGGTTCAGCAGACATTGCTCCGGACAAATAGCTCCAAGACATACTCCTACATATGTGTTGGGCTAGTTCGTTGTCTCGTTTACTTCACAGTAAATCAAATCAAATTGCATGTGTCACATGCGCCGAATACAACAGGTGTAGACTTTACCACGAAGTGCTTACTTGTGAGCCGTTTCCCAACAACGCAGAGTTAAAAAGTAAGAACATTAGCAATTAGCAAAATAGAAAATAGTAACACAATAGATAACAATAACGAGGCAATATACAAGGAGTAACCTGTACCTAGTCAATGTAGTTGAGGTAGTTGAGGTAATATGCACATGTAGGTAGGAGTGAAAGTGACTAGGCAATCAGGATAGATAATAAACAGAATAGCAGCAGCGTATGTGATAGGCGCAAAAGTGTGTGTACGCGCGTGTCGGATTTTGTGCGCGTGTGTGTTGGAGTGTCAATGTAAGTATGTGTGAGTGTGTGGGTAGAGTCCAGTGAGTGCGCATAGAGTCAGTGCAAAAAAGGGTCAATGTAAATAATCGAGGTTGCCATAGACTAACTGTTCAGCGGTCTTATCGCTTGGGGGGTAGAAGCTGTTCAGGAGCCTTTTGGTCGTAGACCAGTTTATTAGCACTAGTAACTACAAAATATGCCTTTTGAACCAGAATGTTAACTTGCCCTTCAAACAAGAACCCAAACATACCCCTCCAAGCAACCAAACAGTGTTAGCGAAAATGCTAAATGCCACAATTTCTTTCTCAAAGCATTAGGCATCCCAGTCTGCTACAGTAATAATATATTCTAATCTGGTAACAGTGAGAGGACAGTGTGTCAGCCCCGAAAAAAATCCACTGTGAAAAACAGGACCACTCTCCACGGATACTGTGTGGTACTGTGTGGTACTGTGTGATACTGTGTGGTACTGTGTGATACTGTGTGGTACTGTGTGGTATAGGCATAATCCTGTTATTAAGGCAACTGGCTGGCGGGCTTCCAGAAGTATGGTAAACACCCCTCCTGCTGTGTTCTTTGCACCCTGATCTCAGCTCTCTGAGGTATCCCCTGCCTGTTGATCGTGCGAGGAAAAGGAGAGGGAGAGAGACAGAGAGAGACAGGGAGAGAGAGAGAGGAGGAGAGAGGGGTGGGGGTTGAAAGAAAGAGCGACACTTCACTCATCAGCCCAGAATGTGCCATGTCGCCTGCTGCAGCATCAGGGTTCACAGATTCAGACCTCAGGTCACTGCTCACATCTCCCTCTCCTCCTCCCCATCCCTCCATCCCTCTCTCCCTCGTTCTTTCAGGAGTGGCGTCATGAAGTCGCATGGTGGTGTAAAGTGTAAAAAACCAAGTGACCCGGTCGCCTGAGTGCTGGACGTAAACCACAGTAAGGGTGAGTGGGGGAGTCGGGGTCGGGTTATTTTCTCACTCACCTTCTCAATCACCTTTTTTCGCAGATTGGCCTCTTTCTTAGCGTAGCTGCCACGGTGCAGTGTAGGTCATAAGCACCTGTTAGTGTTGATCAGCTCACAGTCAGCTCTGTCCAGTCAAGGGTGACAGTGAGAGGTGCCATGATATGGATACCTGGTGGAGAGATTATAGGCTTGCTCTGCTGGGGGACTCGATGGATGGTAGTAGGGGTTGAGTGGGGATTTGGTTGGCATGATGGGGGATTCCACTGAGGCTGGTTATTGTTCGTGAACTGATTGCGATCATAGGAGAAATGAGCACCGTAGAACATTTGACAAATCATCTATAGTTGACTTCCAAGTCAACGATAAAGTAAAGACTTAGGAGGCAAGCCATGTCAGTGTCGCTATCAAGAGTGTACTGATAGACGTTAGCAAGCTAAAGTTGATCATCGCATCACTACTACTCCTGAAGACTTCAATGAAGTTGACCGCCTTCTGAGTGTCGGTGGGTGAACTCCACCAAAGTTGACTTGGACCAAGCCAAGATGGAGGCCTCAGCTGTGGCTAAGTGAAGCCAACGCGCGAAGGCCTTTGAGCAGGGTGACGGGAGGGAGTGGGGAGCTAGTGAGTGCATGGTAGAGAGCGTTTGGTGAAAGTGCAGACAGCTTGGGAGGTGCTAATGAATGCCGGGCACTGCTAACGTACTGTACCCAGGCTCCGGCTGCACCCTGGCAGCCTCCTGTCCCTCCTGTGAAATGTGAAAGATCAAGCGGTTGGAGAGACCAGACGGGATCACACACATATAGTACATACTATAAGCGTGCATCCACACGCGCACACACACGGCAGGCCCCCTACTGGTTTCACGTCCTGTAGCCTCTAGTCAGGCCAGGCCATGCTTCACATGGGATGACTCAAGGCTCCCTACTGGGGCCTCCCTACTGTAGCATGCAGATGCACCTCTTCACTTCGGAACAACTTCAAGACTTGGAGCTTGGCTAGTTTACTCTCTCTCTTTGCAGCTACATTACAGGACTTGGTCGGAATACTGAATGCATTTTTTTTTTTTTAAGTACTATGTAACAATTTGAGCACACTCTGTAATTACATCTTACCTGCTATGTGACTACCATGCCAATACATACTGTAGATATTAGGGAGACTGATATTAACGAGAGGTAACATTTCAATCTAATGTGTAAAATGAGCCCCAGATTTGGGTGCTACAGCCTGACAGATGCTACATCAGGAATAGATCATGATGAGGCTGTTATCAGCTCACCTCCTTAGAGGGCCTCTTCTTGTTTTGACAACCTGCAAGCTACTCTATCTATATATTTTCCCTCAGTGAATATCCTTTATAAACCGGGTCGTTTGAACCCTGGATGCTGATTGGCTGAAAGCTGTGGCATATGAGACAATATACCATGGGTATGACGTAAAAATACTTGTTTACTGTTCTAATTACGTTGGCACCTCAATGGTTTGTGGTATATGGCTAAGTGCTGTATCCAGGCACTCCGCATTGCGTTGTGCGTAAGAATAGCCCTTAGACGTGGTATATTTATTGGCAATGTACTGTGCCACACCCCCTCGGGCCATATTGCGTAAGTATATCATGAGACATACCCATGCCTATTTATGCATATTTTAACATGTATATATCAAGATTCATGTGTTATTGAGAAAACATATTTGCTAACAGCCTATTTTGACTTGAAATGAATGGTAGGGTTTCTCAGATTCTTAATTGAGTCTTTACGAACCAGTCATACCATCTGTGGTCATCTTTAACGTCACTGTATTTTATGGATATGTTACAAGTGATTTTCAACAAAAGTGCATTCTAAATAGAACACAACACAAATACCTGCTGTCCTGGTTCAATATATGCATTGGCAATGGTTTCTGAACATTTTAAAGTTGACCATAGCTGCGAATATGGAGTTTTCACCCCTGCCCTGCCCTGCTCCAGCCTTGCCCTGCTCCAGCCCTGCCCTGCCCTACTCCAGCCCTGCCCTGCCCCAGCCTTGCCCTGCTCTAGCCTTGCCCTGCTCCAGCCTTGCCCTGCCCCATCCTTGCCCTGCCCCAGCCTTGCCCTGCCCCAGCGTTGCCCTGCTCCAGCCCCAGCATTGCCCTGCTCCAGCCCTGCCCTGCCCCAGCCTTGCTCTGCTCCAGCCCTGCCCCAGCCTTGCCCTGCTCCAGCCCTGCCCTGATCCAGCCTTGCCCTGCTCCAGCCCTGCCCCAACCTTGCCCTGCTCCAGCCCTGCCCCAGCCTTGCCCTGCTCCAGCCCTGCCCCAGTCTTGCCCTGCTCCAGCCCTGCCCCAGCATTGCCCTGCTCCAGCCTTGCCCTGCTCCAGCCCTGCCCCAGCCTTGCCCTGCTCCAGCCCTGCCCCAGCCTTGCCCTGCTCCAGCCCTGCCCCAGCATTGCCCTGCTCCAGCCTTGCCCTGCTCCAGCCCTGCCCCAGCCTTGCCCTGCTCCAGCCCTGCCCCAGCCTTGCCCTGCCCCAGCCTTGCCCTGACCCAGCCTTGCCCTGCCCCAGCCTTGCCCTGCTCCAGCCCTGCCCCAGCCTTGCCCTGCCCCAGCCTTGCCCTGCCCCAGCCTTGCTCTGCCCCAGCGTTGCCCTGCTCCAGCCCCAGCATTGCCCTGCTCCAGCCCTGCCCCAGCCTTGCCCTGCCCCAGCCTTGCCCTGCCCCAGCCTTGCTCTGCCCCAGTGTTGCCCTGCTCCAGCCCCAGCATTGCCCTGCTCCAGCCCCAGCATTGCCCTGCTCCAGCCCTGCCCCAGCCTTGCTCTGCCCCAATGTAAACCGCTTTCTCAAAGCTATGGATCCAGATCACGTTCTGCACGTGTTAGGCAACAAAAAAAACGATTATAATAATATATGTAGCTGCTACTCACACTCCACCTTCCTACAAATTTATCAAAGGGCTCCCGAGTGGCGCAGCGGTCGAAGGCACTGCATCTCAATGCTAGAGGCCCTGGTTTGATTCCAGGCTGTATCACAACCGGCCATGATTGGGAGTCTCATTGGGCGGCGCACAATTGGACCAGCATCGTCCGGGTTAAGGTTTGGCTGGGGTAAGCCGTCATTGTAAATAAGAATTTGTTCTTAACTGACTTGCCTAGTTAAATGACGGTGAAATAAATACACATTTAAAATTCTCTCTTCACTCTTCTGAACCATGCGAATGTAGTTTATGTCTCTGCCTCATATTTCTGGACAGCTGAAATTGGCTATTTATGAAGCCTACATCCGTCTCTGTTTGTTGTAACGAATATTGCAGGTGTACAAGCAGAATGCAGTCCCCGACACATTCACTGAATTGGAGAAAAAAACAATCAGCGCTTTGTGTGATGATGCAGGCTAATCTTTCTAGTTGCTGCCATATCGAAGCCGCTACCCAGAGTTGCTGAACAGGAACACTGCTACTTTGACTGCCTGTCTGCCTCCTGCTACAGCCAATGTTGGCAATGATGATGAAAGAAATGACATTCAATCACTAATTAGACTAGGTCTCTGTCTTGCTTGTGTTTTACATGCTGCCGAGATATCTGCATGTAACTCCCTTCTTGAGTTTTGCATGGGGGCAAATAAACAATCTGCGAGTTTGGATGAACATATCATGTCTTTAGTGTATAACATGTAAATAGCTGCATGTGGCCTAACTCGGCCTCCTGAAAAGAAATCACATGAAATCGTGAAATCACATGAAATCATGCTTAATAGTCTAGCGAGGCACGGAATGCGAATAGTTTGAACATGTTGACCATGTCCTTTGTGTACAACATAAAGTGTGTCGGCTACACCTGACAAAGGCGTTCATCACTGATCAAAGCGGCAGCGGAGAACTGAGCAGCAGCTACGTAGGACGCGGTGTGGGCAACAGCTACGCCAAAAAAATATCCTGCACACGTGCAGAAATTCATGCCACGGCAAATCGGGTTTCCAGAAAATCCAGAATCGCAGTTGAAAAAAAAAAAATTATTCTGGTCAGCCAGTGTCCGACTCCCCGTGTTGGTTTTCGGGTGGTTTACAAAATATGATGCATCTGATTTTCCCTCGTGGTTTGCTCCCTTCAGAAACATGTATTGATGAGTAAGTTGAACCTCATTATATGCTCTTTGTGAGTTGCCTGGAGACGTATCTATTCATTGGCTTCAAAAGGGTGTCATGTGTATGAATTATGCTAACAGGATCTAATTAGCAGATGCAAATGAGGTTAGTCAAAATTGTACTGGAAAGACAGAAGAAAAACTCCATGGGATAGTTGGAGCGTGACAGCTCACCAACCGCCCCCACGCTGGGCACCAAATGTGATGGTTCGCTCCTGCTGCTGCTCTTTACTGGAGATAGGACCAAACCATAAACACAGACGTGGGGAGGGCACCCATATCAAAGGGTAATCTAAAACTCAATACCTGCTTGTGTTCAAAATCCTTCCAAACACCCTAAAGACCTTCACATCAACATCTACACATCACCAAGTGTACAGGTGCGTTAATTAACAAGCGTGTTGAAGAACATCTTGTTTTCTACCTAAAGTTCTTTGCCCACCCACAAAAACAAAGAAAACAAATATTACACAACCAGCTGATGGCACTCCGGAATCCGGTGTTAGTACGACTCACCAATAGCAGCCGCCTACAGGCTCCTGCCATTATGACATCAGTGGCCCAGACTGTGGCTGAGCTGGCAGAGCTCGGGAGCAGGCCTTCTGGTCTCGGCAGGGAGGAGGACCAGCAGGCTGCAGGCAGGAGCAGGGTCACAGACTCCTCTTCCTGCTATGGGAACCTCGGCTACATTCACAGGCACTGGCAGGCAGGCAGGCCGGAGCATAGGGGGGAGGCAGAGACCTTTTATAGGCATGTCACTGAACACAAAAAGCACAAAGTGGAACGTACCTGCCTTACCCTTGCACTGACCCTCATGCCATGTTGGGCCTGTCAAGATCAGAATGGACAGTGTTAGGTGGAAACCGGATGTCTCAAATGAGCTTATTTTGTCACGTTGAAAGAGAGCCTCATTGAATAAATCCCTATGAACAGGGGGTGATTGGCCGTCACATATTATTGTACACGATATTGTGGCAGGAGAGAAGAAAATGAAAGGTAAAATGAGAAAGAGAAAGTACGCAAACTTGGAGCTGCCCACCCACTCACTCTTCCACCCACACACTGACTCACTTTATCTCAATCCCACCCACACACACATAGACTAGATGGGTATCAGAGGTGTACCTGGTTACCCACAATTCTCACCACACCCCAAACTTTCGCAAGCAACAGGAACCTCAAAGGTCAAAAGACTTGTCCTCGACAACTGAGATGTGGCCTGATACACAGACCACAGCTCTTCCAATATATCAAGCATAAGGATTTTCCAAACCACCCAAGCTGAGTGTTGCTGTTGATTAAAGGTCACTCAACTAATACCACCATAACAGCCTAATTCAAATATCAAAATACCATAGCAGAATTCAACAAAATACCTATCACGACAGAGAATGAACAGCCTGAAACAAGACCCCATAGGTAACGACATGATCAAGTACTGTTTTCAGTACGTTATTCTTTTTGACTGTGTATGAAGGGGTCTCAAATCTAACACCTCCCACACAAATGTACCTCGCTGTGTCCCACACACACACACACTGCTTCAGCCCGGGGCTCCCCTTTTGACAGCGTACTCGCAGAAGGTGTGATCGCTGCTCTTGCTGGTGTGGAGGTGGGGGGGCCACTCTTCAATCAGGCCTACATGTATGTATTATGTTGGGATGTCCTCTGCAGCTTCATCACACTTTCTTTGTGTGATTGGAAAGAGTCGTGTAACGTCCCTTTTCATAGGGGATCCCCTGTTACTGAGCTGATAAGGAAAGATGATGCTCTATACCAGCCCAAGGGGGTTTTTACTTAGTAGTTGTCATGTTCTTTGTATCTTTCATGCTCATTGCTAGCCGACATTCATTGGATATTCAAGACATAGCCCATCGTCTGCTTTATCACCTACATTTTTATGTGGGCTTTACACTTCAATTGGGCTCTAAACCTTTTTAATCTATACATTTGTGAGTGGCACATTATCTGACAACTTAATATTGTATGTAGATGTCTATGTGCATGAGTGAGTAATAAAATGCAAGCATTTGTGGGGGGGGGGGGGGGAGTCGTTGTTTGCCTATACAACAGATTTTTGAAACAGAACCCAGAGCGTTAGCGCCGACTTTGGGGCCAACTGGTCCCAGCTGTTCTGTTCTAGCAAGGTCCAAAGCAATCAGATGATCCTCAAAAGGAAGCTTCCCCTTCCCTGACCGACAGAATGTTCGGTCGATGTGTCTAGACCTCCATCACGTCTAACCTGCTAGCACAGAAGGACACGACAAACACTCGATAGACGATCCAAAGGAACAGGCAGACTCCTTTGCCTTCCCCGTGTAACGTGGAGACTCGTGATCGTTGCTGTTCAGCGTTTCTTGTCACGCGAGACCCCTACACTTCAGGGAAGTCCAACCTGAGGGAGTTTTGTATTGACACCTCTTCGTATGGCTGTGGTGGAGGCATTCATTTACTGTTGCTGTCAATGGGTTGTACTATAACCAAACTTTCCCATACATCTCTCTCAACCCTCTGGGTTAAAAAAAATGATACTTGAACACGGTTACTCCCCACTTGGCACAGACATCAATTCAACATCTATTCCACGTTGGTTCAACGTAATTTTATTGAAATGATGTGGAAACAATGTTTATTCAACCAGTGTTTGCCCAGTGGGTCCATCTCTTACTTTTTACTTTGCTGGACCTTGTTTGGGGTAACAGGTAAGCTATTTTTATTATTATTTTTTTTTCAATCTTCATTCTGACACAGGTTTCTTTGCTTTTACACTCGACACTGTGCTTCTCTCCAATTAGACTGAACCCGCTATGGGCCGCCACAATGTATGTGGGAGTCCCTGCTGTTTCCCTGACTGCCAGGCTCTCCCTTTGGTGCTTTGGCTCCAGAACCATGCAAGCCCATCTGATGTGGTCTCTCCATCTGACTAGTCGTCACCCATCCATCCACCAGCCTTTTGGAGGGATCCTACAGTACAGGAGGGACCCAGATTGTTGTAGGCCATTTACATGTAAATACAGAGACGCAGGGCCTGCGCCTGTGTTCAATATTGAAGGGGTCCGCTGCACACAGGTCTCTGTGTGTGTGCATATATGAGTGTGCGGTGCATGACTGTGTGGCCTGCTCCAATACATCTAAAACATGGAGCTGCCAAATTACAGGGAATGTTTTAATACAATTCCATTCTGTGGTCCCTAATTGCATTTTTGTCACGGGATGAATTGCTTCAGAACCAAAAATTCAACCGTTGTTGAATGAACGATTGAATTGTTTATTATTTGATTGATGTCTGAGGAAAATGTACTGAAAGCCAAGAATAATTTCTGCAAGTAAGTTAAGTCAAATATAAATATATTAGCTAGACATTTACTGAGATTGACGGACAGAGAAGTGCACTGAAGAGCCAGGTCTAGCATTGTAAGTAAGTGCAGCTCCCCAGAGAGGTACTAGAGATCCCTGGGCAATGGCACGGTTTCACCGCGGGTCAGCCTTCAACCATGCTACAAAGCCATCCTCCCACTAGCATAGCGAGTCAGTTAGGGCTTTCCTCTGTGTTTCTCTAGAAGCTACATTCTCACTTCTGACTCACTGATTTAACCACACTGAGGCAGAGCAGGAGTACTCCCTGTCCAAAAAGGGGTGGGGGGAAATAAAGAGGGTACCGAAATGCAGTTTCTGAGTCAAGATTAGCGATGTGATAAAAGCCCACCTTGTTCGGCAGTAATAGTGGTTGTAGGATAGAGCGTTCGGGGTGAGCAGCACTGCCGTGTCTTGGTGGCTGTGGGTTCGCTGAAGTGCAAGGCTGTTTGCCCCCCCCCCCCCCCCCCCCCCCCCAGCCAAGAGAATGTGCCTGTCAAGGGTGTGTTATCTTCCAAGGCTTGATGCAGAGTCGATACAACTCTGCCATCGTTCTATCCCTCCCCCTTCCTCCCCACTCCTTACGCCTCATGTGCCACAGAACACATATACCCAGCCAAACTTTTAGCACCTGCCATTTTGCTTGGCCCCTCATGTCGATTCCTCTGGCATGGAATGGGATGGATGGGGAGAAGTGGGTCAACAAAGGTTGATGTTAAAATGAGGATGAGGGTGAGATGGAGGCCAAATGACTGGCATCCATCTTGGATTTCACAAGCTCACGTTTTACCCATGATTCACTAAGAGAAGATAATGGTTGTCAAAACCATGCAGTGAATATTTGAATCCACAGACTAGCCTCAATATGTTCCGTATTTCAACATGTAATGGAAAACATTGCATGTATCTTGTGAAACATGTGTCAATCACAGCAATATCACCATAGTTCATTAAAAAAAAGACAATTGTCAGTGGGACTAATAATTTACACTAAACTTGCCGGAAGGTGCAAATGGAGAATGGGATTGCTGCCTTGACACAGGCCATTAAAAACCAATAGGACTCTCCAGTCCAGAATGATGTACTTCACGCTTAGAATACTGCTTATCTAGGCCTATTGTACTTTGAAAGATTTTTCCCTAGTTGTAAGAGTGGTTGAAAAGTCAGACATAATGTGCACACCAAGCCTGACACTTCACCATGACGCCCCGTCTTACATATTGTGTCCCTGTCCCAGAAGGCCCGAAGGTTGACACCTACCGTAATGCTGTAATCCAAAAATCATGTTGGCGTGCCTTTCAATCCTCTCTGTAAGCAGCGTCGGTACCGGACTTAGAAGATTTATCTTAACACAGTGGATTATCGTAGCACCCTAAAAACCTCCTTCTCATATCCAAGTATTGAGCCTCAGCCTAGGCTAAACACATCCCCCAGATATACAGGACGCAACAATAATCCACACCTCCATCCATATATATATATACGCAGGGAGTACAGCTACAGAAACAGCATCCTGAGTTATACGGAGGCTTATCTGTGGAACGTTAATAAGTAACATTCCTGTGATTTTATGCAGTCATGTGTATTATTTTTTTTTATATAGCTTCAATTCATACATTGGATTATGTGTAATGTTCTGCATACATAGTGGAGAATTCCCTTGGCTACCTCAGTGACTGGCTGGCAGGAGATTGAGAAGGGAGAGACTTGTACTACATGGTAATATGCTCTCCGCCAGAGTGAAGTATCTGTAATGACATACACACATATCAAGCATGAATACATTTTACAACAACAATTTTTTTGGGGGGGGGATGTAAAATGTCATTGAGGAAATTAAGAATATGTGCATGACTCAAATTTGGAAGAAATTGACCGACAATCAAGGTCCTATAAACCACGTCATTTTTTAAAACCATTTCTCTGAAATAGCGATGGTGAAAATGACGTGGTTTATAGGACCTTGATCATCCTCGCCTTTGTTGACCCAAAGTACAACTTTAGTAAAAGGAGATGAGAGAAAGAAGAAGTGACGCCAAATGCCATTTTATAGCCATTGAAGAAAGAAATATATAAGCAATTAAAACGTGTGGAATCTGTCTACACAGTGGAAAATATACTGAGGGACCTTCCATGATAGAATAGTCAGATACATTCTTTACAATAAAAATGTTCGAGAGAGGATGATGATTTGCGAAAGAGAGCATGGTGTAACGATCTTCTTCATCTGATGAACAGGAAAGATCGGACCAAAACGCAGCGTGGTAAGTGTCCATGTTAATTCATTATAACTGAACACGAAAATACAAAATAACAAAGTGAATGTAAGAAACGAAAATCGAAACAGTCCTGAAAGGTGCAACAACACAAAACAGGAAACAACTACCCACAAACCACAGGTGGGAAAAGGATACCTAAGTATGGTTCTCAATCAGAGACAACGATAGACAACTGCCTCTGATTGAGAACCGCACCCGGCCAAACACATAGAAACAGAAAACATAGAACAAAAACATAGAATGACCACTCCAACTCACGCCCTGACCAAACCAAAATAGAGACATAAAAAAGGAACTAAGGTCAGGGCGTGACACATGGTGTGCGATGCAGTTGGTTCGTTTGCCATCATGCCTCCCGCCAGGGGTCTCGGTAGTGGGGATGCACTAATGAGCCCGGTGTTATTAATCCTTGCAATGGGGTACATGAATTCACTCCAGAGCAAAGGCTTCAGCAGCCGCCTTGGCCCATAAAACCTGGAATGTATTCCTTTCATGTGCTCTGCTGATTTCCTACTCTGACAACAATATGGTAAGACTTCCATGCCCCTGGCCCCAGGCCATCTAAGGTCATCTCCGAAACGCTTAGACTTTTATGGGTGGTCAAGGAACACGCTGACAGGTCACAACGGGAGCTCCTTTACGATTCGACCTAAACATCGGCCTCATTTGGAATGAGTTTATGTGTAGGGGCTGCATAAATCACATGCATTCTGTTTTCTACTTTCCAAAGGCGTCCCGCGGCTTTGGAGTCGTTTTGGAAAAATCAACTACACTCGAAGCCGTGCGGTTATGCCGGTAAAAATGATAGCCGTTTTTATTGTTTGTTTTGTCCAGTTTTTCTCGCCACATGCATGCAGTCATCTGTGAAACATAGCTGTAATGTATGATGATCGGTTGTGAAATAATTCCGATTTTTACTATATTATTCTTTACTGGTTTGAAAAACAGTGTGCCTCTCTTTCAGGCTAGATTTATTCCCAGGGACCAGAGACTAACTTCCACTTCCCTGCCTATTTCCCCCAACATAGACTACTTTCACTTGTGGATTTAGGATCATTTACTGATCATACTTCAACTCATAAAACACACAGTTTGGTGAAGTTAGACTAAGGAGATGCTGACAGCTGTTTGCTGAGAAATAGAGAGCCTTAAATACCAAGACACTGTCTAAAGCCAAGCCTACCGACTGTAAAGTTTCCCTTTCCCCATCAGAGTGACCTCGGAAGCATGGTCCTGTGCGCCTCTGCCCTCAGTGCCCTGAACGTCAATTCACTGCTATGGTATTGGTGGAAGGTAGCCTAGCGGTTAAGAGCATTGGGCCAGTAAACCGCAAGATTGCTGGTTCAAATCCCAGAGACTAGGTGAAAAATGAGCAAGGCAGTTAACCCTAATTGCTCCTGTAAGACACTGTTTTTCCATGAGTTTGATTACATTCCATTTATTATTATGAGCCATGCTGTGCTCCGCTCACCAGCCTCCTCTGGTGTCCAAATAGTCTGAGAAAGAGGGAGGGAGGGAGGGAGAGAGAGAGAGAGAGAGTCACGCTCTTTACAACAGAACCTAAGCACAACGGTCTCAGTGCCTGTTGTAGTTCCAGCACTTAGGATTTCCACAATGGCTGGTTTTCATTGCCTCATATTCTGATTGGCTCTTTCTACCTTCCTCTAAAGCCTCCGAGACAGTCCCTCATTATTTCGCCCTAGTCTAAAAGCGAAGCATTGATTTTGAGTTACCCTGTTTCACCTAACCCTTTAGCCTCTCCAGTGTACTCTTTTTTTAGAAGTTCCCCGGTAGGATTCATTGGAAATCAAATCAGTTCATGATAGATTTGGTGGTTGGAGTGCATCATCCTTCTGATCAGAAACAGGGATGGACAATTGGTATTGTGCCACCCAGGTCCAGTCGCTAAATGGTCCAGTGGCCAGCTCTTATTTCCTCTTTCTGCTACATGCCAATCTGCCTCCAGCTGTGCGCTCTACTCTCCCTTAGCTTTTCACAGATTTGTATCCCCCTCTTTCCCCAAATTCATCTCACCCCCCTAACCCAGGTCACTCTCTTGACTTGCCGCAGTCACTCACACACACACACACGCACACACACACACACACACACACACACACACACACACACACACACACACACACACACACACACACACACACACACACACACACACACACACACACACACACACCTGCACACACTTGATGCCCAAACACACATACAATAAGATGCCTGTTTTTGAAATGGAAATGACTTATCGACGTCATGTCATTGCAACCTAAAGAAATGTAAAACATCTGAGCAAATTGCAGGTGAGTCCTATTCCTGTCATATTATTTGCTCAACAGTCAAGAGACATACAAAGAGAAAATCTAGAAGTGGTTAAATGTGCTCTGATATTGCACTCTCCCATGCCCCTGTGTCGTGTAGGCAGTGAAGGCCCTTGTGAATCCCTTGGACTAGCCGACACAGCACCAGGGAATGGGAGGATGTCAGGTGACAATATGTCGAGACACTTCTGTGCATTGCTGCTCTTCGAAGATAGATGTGGCCCTGTTCTTTACTCCCCCTCCCTCTTTCATCTCCAATCCAAAATCAAATCTAGAATCGGCTTCCTATTTCGCAACAAAGCCTCCTTCACTCTTGCTGCTAAACATACACTTGTAAAACTGACTATCCTACTGATCCTTGACTTCGGTGATGTCATTTACAAAATAGCCCCCAACACTCTACTCAGCAAACTGGATGTAGTCTATCACAATGCCATCTGTTTTGTCACCAAAGCCCCATATACTACCCACCACTGCGACCTGTATGCTCTCGTTGGCTGGCCCTCACTACATATCCGTTGCCAAACCCACTGGCTCCAGGTCATCTTTAAGTCTTTGCCTTATCTCAGTTCACTGGTCACCATAGCAACACCCACCCGTAGCACGCGCTCCAGCAGGTATATTGCACTGGTCATCCCCAAAGCCAACACTTCCTTTGGCCGCCTTTCCTTCCAGTTCTCTGCTCCCAATGACTGGAACTAATTGCAAAAATCTCTGAAGCTGGAGTCCTATATCTCCCTCTCTAACTTTAAGCATCAGCTGTCTGAGCAGCCTACCGATCACTGTACCTGTACACAGCCAATCTGTAAATAGCACACCAAACTACCTCATCACCATATTATTACTTACCCTCTTGCTCTTTTTCACCCCAGTATCTCTACTTGCACATCATCATCTGCACATCTATCACTCCAGTATTAATGCTAAATTGTAATTATTTTCGCCTCTAGGGCCTACTTACTGCCTACCTCCCTACTCTTCTACATTTGCACACACTGTACATAGATTTTTCTATTTTTCTTTTCTATTGTGTTATTGACTGTATGTTTGTTTATGTGTAACCCTGTGTTGTTGTTTTTGTCGCACTGCTTTGCTTTATCTTGGCCAGGTCGAAGTTGTAAATGAGAACTTGTTCTCAACTGGCCTACCTGGTTAAATAAAGGTGAAATAAAATAAATTATAAAAAATTGGTTTAACACTGTTTTGGTTACTACATAATTACGTAACAGTATTGCTTCCGTCCCTCTCCTCGCCCCTACCTGGGCTCAAACCAGGGACCCTCTGCACACAGACAACAGCCACCCTCGAAGCATCGTTACCCATCGCTCCACAAAAGCCACGGCCCTTGCAGAGCAAGGGGAACAACTACTTCAAGGTCTCGGAGCGAGTGACGTCACCGATTGAAACGCTATTAGTGGGCACCAGCGCTAACTAGCTAGCCATTTCACATCGGTTACAATCACATGTGTTATTTCATAGTTTTGATGTCTTCACTATTACTCTACAATGTAGAACATAGTAAAATAAAGAAAAACCCTAGAATGAGTAAGTGTATCCAAACTTTTGACTGGTACTGTTCATAGAACAAAAATATAAATACAACATGTAGAGTGTTGGTCCCATGTTTCATGAGCTAAAATAAAAGATCCCTGAAATGTTCCATACACACAAAAATATTATTTCTCTCAAATGTTTTACATACATTTGTTTAAATCCTTATTAGTGAGCATTCTCCTTCGTAAGATAATCAGTTCACCTCACAGGTGTGGCACATCAAGAAAATGATTCAACAACATGATCATTACACAGGTTCCGGGGACAATAAAAGGCCACTCCAAAATGTTTTGTCACACAACATAATGCCATAGATGTCTCACGTTTTGAGGAAGCGCGCAACTGGCATGCTGACTGCAGGAATGTCCACCAGAGCTGTTGCCAGAGCATTTCATTTTAATTTCTTAACCATAAGCTGCTTCAAACGTCGTTTTAGAGAATTTGGTAGAACAGTAGACCAGGTGGATGGCGTCGTTTGGGATAGTGGTTTGCTGATGTCAAAGTTATGAACAAAGTACCGCATGGCGGCAGTAGGGTTATGGCATGGGCAGGCATAACCTATGGACAACGAACACAATTGCATTTTATCGATGGCAATTTGAATGCGCAGAGATACCATGATGAGATCCTGAGACCCATTGTCTTGCCGTTGATCCACCACCATCACCTCATGTTTCAGCATGATAATGCACAGCCCCGTGTCACAAGGATCTGTACACAATTCCTGGAAGCTGAAAAGGTCCCAGTTCTTTCATGAACTGCATACTCACCAGACATGTCACCCATTCAGCACGTTATGATGCTCAGGATCGACGTGTACGACAGCGCATTCCATTTCAATATCCAACAACTTTTCACAGCCATTGAAGAGGAGTGGGACAACATTCCACAGGTGACACTCACCAGCCTGATCACCTATGTGAAGTGATGGTCTAGTGTGATGGTCACACAAGAAACTGACTGGTTTTCTGATCCACGCCCCTAACTTTTATTTGAGGTACACTACATATTCAAAAGTATGTGGACAACCCTTCAAATTAGTGGATTCGGCTATTTCGATCACACAGCCATGCAATCTCCATAGACAAATACAGCGCATTCGGAAAGTATTCAGACCACTTGACTTTTCCCAATTTTTTTACATTTAACATTTAACATTTACATTTAAGTCATTTAGCAGACGCTCTTATCCAGAGCGACTTACAAATTGGTGCATTCACCTTATGACATCCAGTGGAACAGCCACTTTACAATAGTGCATCTAAATCTTTTAAGGGGGGGGGGGGGCCAGAAGGGTTACTTTATCCTATCCTAGGTATTCCTTAAAGAGGTGGGGTTTCAGGTGTCTCCGGAAGGTGGTGATTGACTCCGCTGTCCTGGCGTCGTGAGGGAGTTTGTTCCACCATTGGGGTGCCAGAGCAGCGAACAGTTTTGACTGGGCTGAGCGGGAACTGTACTTCCTCAGTGGTAGGGAGGCGAGCAGGCCAGAGGTGGATGAACGCAGTGCCCTTGTTTGGGTGTAGGGCCCGATCAGAGCCTGAAGGTACTGAGGTGCCGTTCCCCTCACAGCTCCGTAGGCAAGCACCATGGTCTTGTAGCGGATGCGAGCTTCAACTGGAAGCCAGTGGAGAGAGCAGAGGAGCGGGGTGACGTGAGAGAACTTGGGAAGGTTGAACACCAGACGGGCTGCGGCGTTCTGGATGAGTTGTAGGGGTTTAATGGCACAGGCAGGGAGCCCAGCCAACAGCGAGTTGCAGTAGTCCAGACGGGAGATGACAAGTGCCTGGATTAGGACCTGCGCCGCTTCCTGTGTGAGGCAGGGTCGTACTCTGCGGATGTTGTAGAGCATGAACCTACAGGAACGGGCCACCGCCTTGATGTTAGTTGAGAACGACAGGGTGTTGTCCAGGATCACGCCAAGGTTCTTAGCGCTCTTTGTTACATTAAAGTCTTATTCAAACATTTATTAAATTGTTTTTTCCCCAAATCAATCTTCACACAAAACCCCATTATGAAAAAGCTAAAACAGGTTTTTAGAAATGTTAGGAAACGTATTAAAAATAAAAACAGATATGACATTTACATACTGTAAGTATTCAGACCCTTTACTCAGTACTTTGTTGAAGAACCTTTGGTAGCGATTACAGCCTTGAGCATTCTTGGGTATGAAGCTTCAAGCTTGACAAACTTGTATTTGGGGAGTTTCTCTGCAGATCCTCTCAAGCTCTGTCAGGTTGGATGGGGAGTGTCGCTGAACAGCTATTCCCAGGTCTCTCCAGAGATGTTCGATCGGGTTCAATTCCGGGCTCTGGCTGGGCCACTCAAGGACATGCAGAGACTTGTCCCGAAGCTAATCCTGCATTGCCTTGGTGTGTGCTTAGGGTTGTTGTCCTGTTGGAAGGGGAACCTTAGCCCCAGTCTGAGGTCCTGAGCGCTCTGGAGCAGGTTTTCATCAATGATCTATCTGTACTTTGCTCCGTTCATCTTTGCCTCAATCAAGACTAGTCTCCCAGTCCCTGCTGCTGCAAAACATCCCCACAGCATGATGCTGCCACTACCATGCTTCACGGTAGGGATGGTGTCCAGTTTCCTCCAGACGTGATGCTTGGAATTCAGGCCAATGAGTTCAATCTTGGTTTCATCAGACCAGAGAATCTTGTTTCTCATGGTCTGAGAGTCTTTAGGTGTCTTTTGGTAAACTCCAAGCGGGCTGTCATGTGCCTTTATCTGTAGGAGGGGCTTCCATCTGGCCACTCTACCATAAAGGCCTGATTGGTGGAGTGCTGCAGAGATGGTTGTCCTTCTGGAAGGTTCTCCCATCTCCACAGAGGAACTCTAGAGCTCTTTCAGAGTGACCATCGGGTTCCTGACAATGGCCCTTCTCTCCCGATTGCTCAGTTTGGCCGGGCAGCCAACACTAGGAAGAGTCTTGGTGGTTCCAAACTTCTTCCATTTAAGAATAATGGAGGCCACTGTGTTCTTGGGGACCTTCAATGCTGCAAACATTTTTTGGTACCCTTCCCCAGATCTTTGCTTCGACACAATCCTGTCTCTGAGCTTTACAGACAATCCCTTCAGCCTCATGGCTTGGTTTTTGCTCTGACATGCACTTCCAAATAATGTCCAATCAATTGAATTTACCACAGATGGACTCCAATGAAGTTGTAGAAACGTCTCAATGATGATCAATGGAAACAGGATGCACTTGAGCTCAATTTCAAGACTCATAGCAAAGCGTCTGAATACTTATGTAAATAAGGTATTTCTGTTCTTTATACATTTGCAAAAATTTCTAAAAACCTGTTTTCGCTTTGTCATTATGGGGTATTGTGTGTACATTGCTGCATTTTTTAAAATCCATTTCAGAATAAGGCTGTAACTTAACAAAATGTGGAAAGGGTCAAAGGGTCTGAATACTTTCCGAAGGCACTGTATTGGCAGTAGAAGGGCCTTACTGAAGAGCTCAGTGACTTTTAACGTGGCACTGTCATAGGATGCCACCTTTCCAAAAAGTCAGTTCCTCAAATGTCTGCCCTGCTAGAGCTGCCCCGGTCAACTGTAAGTGCTGTTATTGTGAAGTGGAAATGTCAAGGAGCAACAACAGCTCAGCCGCGAAGTGGTGGACCACACAAGCTCACAGAACGGTACCGCCGAGTGCTGGAGTGAGTAGCACGTAAACAGTTTCTGTCCTTGGTTGCAACACTCACTACCAAATTCCAAACTGTCTCTGGAAGCAATGTCAGCACAAGAACTGTTCGTTGGGAGCTTCATGAAATGGGTTTCCATGGCCGAGCAGCCGCACAATTTTAAGATCAACATGCGTAATGCCAAGCGTTGGCTGGAGTGGTGTACTGGAGCAGTGGAAACGCATTCTTTGGAGTGATGTATCACTGTTTTTTGCGGATACCAGGAGAACACTACCTGCCCAAATGCATAGTGTCAACTGTAAAGTTTGGTGGAGGAGGAATAATGGTCTGGGGCTGTTTTTCATGGATCGGGCTAGGCCCCTTAGTTCCAGTGAAGGGAAATCTTAACACTACAGCATACAATGACATTCTAGACAATTCTGTGCTTCCAACTTTGTGGCAACAGTTTGGGGAAGGCGCTTTGCTGTTTCAGCATGACAATGCCCCTGTGCACAAAGCGAGGCACATACAGAAATGGTTTGTCTAGATTGGTGTGGAAGAACTTGACTGGCCTGCACAGAGCCCTGACCTCAACCCCATAGAACATCTTTAGGATGAATTGGAACGCCGACTGCGAGCCAGGCCTAATCTCCCAACACCAGTGTCCGACCTCACTAACGCTCTTGTGTCTGAATGGAAGCAAGTCAAGCAGGTGTACACATACACTACATGATCAAAAGTATATGTGACCAACAGATCAATATCTGTATTCCCACTCATGTGAAATCCATAGATTAGGGCCTAATGAATTTATTTCAACTGACTGATTCCCTTATATAAACTGTAACTCAGTAAAATCTTTGAAATTGTTGCATGTTGCATTTATAATTTTGTTCAGTATATGTATTTTAACACTTTAATAATCACTGATTTAGAGTGGATGTTATTCAGCCATGTGTATTTGATTTTTTGTCATAGTGTGATTATGCCCATAGCTTATCACGTAGGGTGACATTTCTCCTAAATAGGCTTACAAACTAGACTGTTTAACATTACTAAAGACACTCAGACATACACTATTAAAATTCTGATTTTACGAGCCACACTGAAAACATGTTATTGAGTAGCCTATTTTGCAGCGTTTAATGCCTCTAATGTCTAGTTGATTAGGCTACATGTCGTCGCAATGATTTCAAACTGGGCACACCACATCATTTCAATGTGGATAATTGGGTAGTATTTGGTCAAAAAGACAGCTAATGGTTTAGATTCATTTCCAATGTGTTATCTCCGTGCTTTTAGTCATCTAAAAGCACAACCAAATTCCAATGGATTTTTTTGTTTAGTTGTCACCAAAATGTCTACCACTGAAATGTCCACCATTTAAAGTTAAGTTTCGGAATACATACGGTGTAAAAGTGTGATGACACAAAACATGTATCATCACACATGTATTATCATTTTGCTTCATCTAACAGCAGAACCAATTGACCTGGATTGCAGTTGAGATTACATAAAAAGTACACGGTGCAAGTGATCAATGTTGTTCGAGATTCTATGCAGATTATTACAGTAATTGTGAAGACCCCCACAGACCTGCAACAACCTATGCATGCTATCTTGAACATGCACGCTTTCTATGATTACAGAGGAAGACATTTATAGTTACAGTAACCTTCAATGTGACCATTGTGTTACTCATTTTAAGGACGAATGTTACATTCGTTTGTAAGATAGTGTCACGTCTACTCCCGCTCCTCCCCTCCGGCGTTCGACGTCGCCGGTATACTAACCTCCGATCCTGGGATCCATCATTACACACACCTGGCATCAATCATTCCGCGCATCTGCACGTCATCATCAGACACACCTGGACTCCTTCACCTCACTCATTACGTCTGGCACTCCCTTGGGTTCTTTCCCCAGGCAGTATTGTTTTCTGTTGTTCATGTCTAGACGCTACTCCTACCTTGTATCGTTCCATGTTTCTTGTTATATTAAACTTACCAACTGCTTCTCGACTCCCAGCGTCAGATAGCCTTAACTTTAGGCTATTGACTGTATTACAAGTATTATTATAGAAGTGATATTAAATTGTGTATGGTTGACAACGCAACCACTGGTTTATTACATTCTTTAACTTTTTTTGTTGAGTTGGAGACGTGAAAGTAACATATAATTTGTTTACTTGTCGACAAGTTAATGGTCTATTTATTGTATTTTAAAAGTGATGTTGAATTGTGTTTGGTTGTCAGCACAACCAAATATCAAGATTTGAAGACGATACCATACCATTAGGAATTAGAATACCAGAATGGACATAACTTATTGTGATGGGCTATAGGTCAGCCATTGTGATTTTCCAGTGCTGTGATAAGATACTCTGTAAAATAATGACTCTGAAGAATTTCTCTGCACTGTTTGTTAGCTAGCTGGTCAGCAAGTTTAAGAGGAATGAATCCATATATTGTTCTAGTTAACTGCCAATATGACAACATTCCATTCAAAAAATGCAGTCAATCTACAGCCATACAATGACTGAAATCAGTTGATAGGAGTTAGACCGGTTTTAAATGCAACAAATACTGATATTGTATCATATAATAGCACTCAGCTTTCCAAGAAAACAAGAATTGAGACATTTATGGTCTGTTTACATATATTTAAGAGGCAATTTAGACAGAAAATTGGTATAAAACCTGTTTAAACTGTATTCATAATATATGACAATATTTTAGGTTGACAATAATTCTATTACACAATTTCTGATATATCACATGCCTTACTTTTATTTTCCTGCATAGGTAAAATCAGGATTACACCTCTACTGCCGTTTATCCCAATTAGACTGGTTTAGATTTCTCCCTGACCAATTTGGCTGCCATTTTCAGCCCACTCTGGAACGTTGAGTTTTTTTTAATTTAATAGGATCTCTATGGAAGATGCTTGCATACCTCCATCTGACTGACTTAGTCTGGTTTAAATTCCAGTGTCACACCCTGGCCTTAGTTATCTTTGTTTTCATTATTATTTTAGTTAGGTCAGGGTGTGACATGGGGAAGTTTGTGTGTTTTTGTATTGTCTAGGGGGTTAAATAGAGTAGATGGGTTAGTGTTCAGTGTAGGTGTCTAGGAAAGTCTATGGTTGCGTGAATTGGTTCTCAATCAGACAGCTGGTTATTGTTGTCTCTGATTGGGAGCCATATTTAAGGCAGCCATAGGCTTTAGCTGTTTGTGGGTAATTGTCTATGTGTAGTGTTTGTGTCAGCACTATCTGTCTTTATAGCTTCACGGTCGTCAGTTTTGTTATTTTGTTAGTTCGTGATTAGTTGTTCGTTTCTTGTTTGTTTTTTCTCTCTTCTTAAAAAAAGAAGATGTATTTTGCACACGCTACGCCTTGGTCCAATCTCTCACAGCAAAACGATCGTGACATCCATTGTGAATCAATAATTCATATGTTGGATTCACATCTACATCTCAACCAAAAATCTATTTAAATCAAACTTTAAACACACTTCAAATAAAGTTGTATTTTATTTAGTCTGTAAATATTGTACATACTTAGTTGATTTAAGTGTTTTACAATTATTTTCTAACAATGTCTTTGTCTGTTTCATAACTCATTGAATTATTATTGAATATATCTGGTTGTCCAACGGAATGGCAGATAGGTTTGTTTGGTTTCTAAGTTAGCTAGCAATTAGTCTAGGTACCAGTCTTTTTAGCTAACATTCAATTCCTTGCCACTCCTGTCATTTGCCAACTTTTAGAATTCTAGACATTAATTTACATAGCATAAATACACCGGGGATAATAAGCGACACCTGGAGGAGGGTAGAGACAAGCACAAGGACAGGTGAAACAGATCAGGGCATTACAGTACCCCCCCTATAAGGGCGCCACCTGGCTTCCTACCCGGGGGCATACCTGGTTGACCAGGGTGTCGGCGATAAGGGCTGGATCCAGATGTCTCTAGCGGGAACCCAGCACCTCTCCTCCGGGCCGTAACCCCTGCCCCGTGGTCAAACACCCAGGAGGCGTTTCACCGTGTATGCCAGATGGCCATCGATGACACGGGGAGGAGGGGTGGGCCTGTTGACAGAAGACAAAGGACTGTGAGATATGGGCTTAATCCTAGACACATGGAAATTAGGGTGAATACGGAGGGTACGGAGGGTACAGGGTAACAAAAGACGGACAGCAGTGGAACTAAGGACTCTAGAGATGGGAAAAGGACCAATGAAACGGTGGGACAGTTTGCGGGACTCCACCCGAAGGGGCAGGTCCGTGTGGAAAGCCATACCCTCTGCCCAATGTGGTAGCAGTGCCACCCGAGCTCTTCTCCAAGTACGTCGACAGCGGCGGACAAACATCTGGGCCGAGGGTACGTTGACCTCCTGCTCTGGGAAGAGCGGAGGCTGAGGCACCCCTTTTGAGTGCTCTATGGGGTGAGTCCAGTGGCTGAACAGGGAAGGGTGTTCCGGGCATACTCCACCCAGACCAGTTGTCGACTCCAGGTAGTGGGGTTGGTTGAGACCAGGCCTCTTAGGGTGGTTTCCAGGTCCTGGTTAGCTCGCTCCGACTGGCCATTGGATTGGGGATGGAATCCAGAGGACATGCTGGCCGACGACCCAATAGGGGTGCTGAACGCCTTCCAAACCTGAGACAAGAACTGAGTTGATCCGGAAGACGTGCTGCACCATAAGCTGGGCCAACTCCTTGGCAGAAGGTAGTTTGGGGAGAGGGAGGAAATGGGCGGCCTTGGAGATCTGATCCACTACCGTCAGAATGACAGTGTTGCCATCAGACGAAGGGAGCCCAGTGACAAAGTCCAGAGAGATATGGGACGATGAGGGACAGGTAGTGGCTGAAGGAGGCAAGAAGAAGCTTGCCGTGGAGTCTTGTTCTGAGCACACAGTGTACACGGCGACGAAAGCAGAGACGTCAGGAACCATGGTGGGCCACCAGAAACGTTGTCAGAGGAAGGCTAAGGTACGACGGGAACCTGGATGACAGGTCGGCCTGGAGGAATGAGCCCATTCCAGGACCCGGGACAGGACTGAGTTAGGGACAAAGAACCAGTTAGCTGGGCCCCCTTCAGGTTCAGGCTGGGAGCGATGTGCCTTGCAGACCAAGGTTTCAATAACCCAAACCAACAGACATGAGGTGGGGAGAATGGTTTCGAAGACCGGGGGTGTGGCAGAGAAATTGTATAGGTGGGAGAGCGCGTCGGGCTTCACATTTTTGGACCCTGGGCAGTAGGAAATGGTCAAGTTGAATCTTATAAACAATAAATCCCACTGGTCCTGCCTGGAGTTAAGTTGCTTGGCTGTACCGAGATATTACACATTTTTATGGTCGGTCCAAACCAAGAATTGCTGCTCTGCTCCTTCCAGTCAGTGCCTCCATTCTTCCAGCGCCATCTTGACCTCTAGGAGTTCTCGGTTGCCTACGTCGTAGTTCCTCTCTGCAGGATTGAGACGACGGGACAGGAAAGTACGGGGATTGAGCTTTTGGTCCTGAACAGATCGCTGGGACAGGATGGCCCCCACTCCAACATCAGAAGCATCAACCTCTACCACAAATTGATGGGACGGATCCGGATGGACGATGAACGGGCACTGTGCTATGAGTGACTCTTCCAATAGAGTGGCCGTCCAGTGCCCTTGCATCCATGGGGTCAGAGAAAGTTGAGTGGGAATACCTAATTCATAAACCATGGTAGCATCCATAGAACTTTTATAAGCTCGAGTCAATGAGCACCCAAAGAGACTTAGACTGGTCTCCCCACAGCAGCATCACAAAAAAAGGTGGGAGGGTGATGGAAATTAGGGGGCTCCCAGTCTGGCGCACCAGAGTACTTAGAAAATAGTTTCTTAACTTTTTTGGGGTAGGGGGCAGTATTTTCACGTCCGGATGAAAACCGTGCCCAGAGTAAACTGCCTGCTACTCAGGCCCAGATGCTAGGATATGCATATTATTAGTATATTTGGATAGAAAACACTCTGAAGTTTCTAAAACTGTTTGACTGATGTCTGTGAGTATAACAGAACTCATATGGCAGGCAAAAACCTGAGAAAGAATCCAACCAGGAAGTGGGAAATCTGAGGTTTTTAGTTTTTCAACTCTTTGCTTATCCAAGATACAGTGGAAATGGGGTCATGTTGCACTTCCTAAGGCTTCCACTAGATGTCAACAGTCTTTAGAACCTTGTTTGATGCTTCTACTGTGAAGTGGGGGCGAATGAGAGGGGATTGAGTAAGGTCTGCCATTAGCTGACCATGCGCTGACCATGCGCGTTCATGTGAGAGTTAGCTTGAGTTCCATTGGAACATTATTGAAGATTTATGTTAAAAACATCCTAAAGATTGATTCTATACTTCGTTTGACATGTTTCTACAAACTTTCCGCTGGACTTGCACACGCGTCGTGAGTTTAGATTGTGTACTGAATGCGCGAACAACAAGGGGGAATTTGGACATAAATGAGGGACATTATCGAACAAAACAAACATTTATTGTGGAACTGAGATTCCTGGGAGTGCATTCTGATGAAGAACATCAAAGGTAAGTGAATATTTATAATGCTATTTCTGACTTCTGTTGACTCCAACATGGCGGATATCTATTTAGGTTGATTTGTCGTCTGAGCGCCGTACTCAGATTATTGCATGGTTTGCTTTTTCCGTAAAGTTTTTTTGAAATCTGACACAGCGGTTGCATTAAGGGGAAGTGGATCTAAAATTCCATGTATAACACTTGTATTTTCATCAACATTTATGATGACTATTTCTGTAAATTGATGTGGCTCTCTGCACAATCACCGGATGTTTTGGAATTACTGTACATAACGCGCCAATGTAAACTAAGATTTTTGGATATAAATATGAGCTTTACCGAACAAAACATACATGTATTGTGTAACATGAAGTCCTATGAGTGTCATCTGATGAAGATCATCAAAGGTTAGTGATTCATTTTATCTATATTTCTGCTTTTTGTGACTCCTCTCTTTGGCTGGAAAAATGGCTGTGTTTTTCTGTGACTCGGCTCTGACCTAACATAATCGTTTGGTTTGCTTTCGTCGTAAAGCCTTTTTGAAATCGGACACTGTGGCTGGATTTACAACAAGTGTATCTTTAAAATTGTGTAAAATACATGTATGTTTGAGGAATTTTAATTATGGGATTTCTGTTGTTTTGAATTTGGCGCCCTGCAGTTTCACTGGCTGTTGACGAGGTGAGACGCTACCATCCCACATGCCCTGTTAACCTCTCTAGGGTAAGTGGCTATATAATGTCCCGCCCCTCCATAGTACAGACAGTTAGAATTCAGCCTACATGAGCGTTCCCCAAACGATAACCTAGCTCTTCCCAGTTGCATGGGCTCAGGAGTATCCAACTCACCCGTCGCCGATGATTCCCGGGGAACCTCGGGTGTTTTCGGATCTCTTCGGAAATACACACTTCGGGGATTTCGGGATTCCTTAGGACGTGTGCCAGCATCAGCAGACGAGCGAGTGTTCCCAAGACCCGACCTCCTCTCACAACGGCATTCTCGTAGGCGGCCATCAATCATAATCGCCAGGACGATGAGGGAATCGAGGTCCCGTGGTATTTCCCGAGCTGCGAGCTCATCCTTTATCCCCTCTGATAGTCCATGGAAGAATGGTGTCAGACAGAGCATCCGGATTCCAGGAACTCTTGGCGGCCAATGTGTGAAAATCTACTGCGTAGTCCAGGAGGGCTAGGAAAAACAGAGACTGTGAAAAACTTGGCAAAACTGGTTGACTTGGCAAAACAAGACAAACTGGCACAGAGAGACAGGAAACACAGGGATAAATACACCGGGGATAATAAGCCACACGTGGAGGGGGGTGGTGATAAGCAGAAGAACAGGTGAAACAGATCAGGGTGTGACAAGGAGAGAGCCTTTTAGATTTATTCAAAACAATTGAACTTTATTATTTAATTACTGCAGTAATGGAGTTAGTCGGTAACCAACCTTGAGGTAGTCACTGAGAACTCAGTGAGCAGAACTAAGCCACAGCATTTTATAGTTAAGACACATCCTCCTGAATACGTGACAAACAGATTTGTGAAATTATAGAAAGGTACATTGTGCTCTCATGCAACAGACAGCAAGATTTACATTGCACCAGGCTTCTGTTTCTACTTGTTCATACAGAAAAACTAATGTAACATAGGATACTAGGTCCTTCCCTTAATTTATGAAGTCCAGTGTTCATTAACAATCAGGAGGGAGGGTTCTCCTCGCCCTGGCAGACCGACCAGCATTTCATAAAGACACTTATCACGGAATGGAATGTTGTCTTATCACCAAGCCATCGCAAATCAGTTTCCAGCCCAAGCTTCAGAGGCTCCTCTCAGTTCACACAGACATAGATGAGAGAACCATTTGATGCAAACAGCCACAAAACTCATCATGTTGATACTGAGCACACTCCAATTGGTCAGTATAGTGGAAATAAATATTTCCATCTCCATAACACTATCTGTAGAAACTAACATGAGCATACAGTTGAAGTTGGAAGTTTACACACACCTTAGCCAATACATTTAAACTCAGTTTTTCACAATTCATGACACTTAATCCGAGTAAAAATTCCCTGTCTTAGGTCAGTTAGGGTCACCACTTTATGTGAAATGTGAAATGTCAGAATAATAGTAGAGAGAATTACTTATTTCAGCTTTTGTTTCATTCATCACATTCCCAGTGGGTCAGAATTTCACATACATTCAATGAGTATTTGGTAGCATTGCCTTTATATTGTTTAACTTGGGTCAAACGTTTCAGGTAGCCTTCCACAAGCTTCCCACAATAAGTTGGGTGAATTTTGGCCCATTCCTCCTGACAGAGCTGGTGTAACTGAGTCAGGTTTGTAGGCCTCCTTGCTCACACATGCTTTTTCAGTTCTGCACACACATTTTCTATAGGATTGAGGTCAGGGCTTTGTGATGGCCACTCCAAATACCTTGACTTTGTTGTCCTTAAGCCATTTTGCCACAACTTTGGAAGTATGCTTGGGGTCAATGACCATTTGGAAGACCCATTTGCGACCAAGCCTTCCTGACTGATGTCTTGAGATGTTTCTTCAATATATCCACATAGTTTCTCCTCTCATGATGCCATCTATTTTGTGAAGTGCACCAGGCTCTCCTGCAGCAAAGCACCCCCACAACATGATGCTGCCACCCCCGTGGTTCATGGTTGGGATGGTGTTCTTCGCCTTTGCAAGCATCCCTCTTTTTTCTCCAAACATAACGATGGTCATTATGGCCAAACAGTTCTATTTTTGTTTCATCAAACCAGAGGACATTTCTCCAAAAAGTACGATCATTGTCCCCATGTGCAGTTGCAAACCATAGTCTGGCTTTTTTATGGCGGTTTTGGAGCACTGGCTTCTTCCTTGCTGAGCAGTCTTTCAGGTTATGTTGATATAGGACTCTTTTTACTGTGGATATAGCTACTTTTGTACCTGTTTCCTCCAGCATCTTCACAAGGTCCTTTGCTGTTGTTCTGGGATTGAGTTTGCACTTTTCGCATCAAAGTACGTTCATCTGTAGAAGACAGAACGCGTCTCCTTCCTGAGCGGTATGACGGCTGCGTGGTCCTATGGTGTTTATACTTGCGTACAATTGTTTGTACAGATGAACGTGGTACCTTCAGGCGTTTGGAAATTGCTCCCAAGGATGAACCAGACTGCACAATTCTGCCAGGACCTCGGATCAAGGGAGACACTCAAGTTTTTTAGTACTATATCTCTTTACACATTGATGAAAATAATCATGGTCTCTAAACCTTCAAGCTGCATACTGGACCCTATTCTAACTAAACTACTGAAAGAGCTGCTTCCTGTGCTTGGCCCTCCTATGTTGAACATAATAAACGGCTCTCTATCCACGGGATGTGTAGAAAACTCACTAAGTGACAACAATAAAGCCTCTCTTGAAAAAGCCAAACCATGACCCAGAAAATATAAAAAAATGAATTGTCCTATATCGAATCTCCCATTCCTCTCAAAAAGAATTGAAAAAGCTGTTGCGCAGGAACTCACTGCCTTCCTGAAGACAAACAATGTATACGAAACGCTTCAGTCTGGTTTTAGACCCCATCATAGCACTGAGACTGCACTTGTGAAGGCGGTAAATTACCTTTTAATGGCTTCAGACCGAGGCTCTGCATCGATCCTCGTGCTCCTAGACCTTATTGCTGCTTTTGATACCATCTATCACCACATTCTTTTGGAGAGATTGGAAACCCAAAATGGTCTACACGGACAAGTTCTGGCCTGGTGTAGATCTTATCTGTCAGAAAGATATCAGTTTGTCTCTGTGGATGGTTTGTCCTCTGACAAATCAACTGTACATTTCGGTGTTCCTCAAGGTTCTGTTTTTGGACCACTATTGTTTTCACTATATATTTTACCTCTTGGTGATGTCATTCTGAAACATAATGGTAACTTTCACTGCTATGCGGATGACACACAGCTATACATTTCGATGAAACCTGGTGAAGCCCCAAAATTACCCTCCCTGGAAGCCTGTGTTTCAGACATAAGGAAGTGGATGTCGGCAAATGTTCTACTTTTAAACTTGGACAAAATAGAGATGCTTGTTCTAGGTCCCAAGAAACAAAGAGATCTTCTGTTGAATCTGACAATAAATCTTGATGGTTGTACAGTCATCTGAAATAAAACTGTGAAGGACCTCGGCGTTACTCTGGACCCTGATCTCTCTTTTGACGAACATATCAAGACAGCTTTTTTCCATCTACGTAACATTGCAAAAATCAGAAACTTTCTGTACAAATATTATGCAGAAAAATGTATCCATGCTTTGTCACTTCTTGGTTAGACTACTGCAATATTCTACTTTCCGGCTACCCGGATAAAGCACTAAATAAACTTCCGTTAGTGCTAAACACGGCTGCTAGAATCCTGACTAGAACCAAAAAATGTGATCGTATTACTCCAGTGCTACCCTCTCTACACTGGCTTCCTTTTAAGGCAAGGGCTGATTTCAAGGTTTTACTGCTAACCTACAAAGCATTACATGGGCTTGCTCCTACCTATCTTTCAGATTTGGTCCTGCCGTACATACCTACACGTACTCTACGGTCACAAGACGCAGGCCTCCTTACTGTCTCTACAATTTCTAAGCAAACAGCTGGAGGCAGGGCTTTCTCCAATAGAGTTACATTTTTATGGAATGGTCTGCCTATCCATGTGAGAAACGCAGACTCGGTCTCAACCTTTAAGTCTTTATTGAAGACTCATCTCTTTAGTAGGTCCTATGATTGAGTGGAGTGTGAAGGTGAATGGAAAGGCACTGGAGCACCGAACCGCCCTTGCGGTTTCTGCCTGGCCGGTTCCTCTCTCTCCAATGGGATTCTCTGCCTTTAACCATATTACAGGGGCTGAGTCACTGGCTTACTGGTGCTCTTCCATGCCGTCCCTAAGAGGGGTGCGTCACTTGAGAGGGTTGAATCACTGACGTGATCTTCCTGTCCGGGTTGGCGCTCCCCCTTGGGTTGTGCCGTGGCGGAGATCTTTGTTGGCTATACTTGGCCTTGTCTCAGGATGGTAAGTTGGTGGTTGAAGATATCCCTCTAGTTGTGTGGGGGCTGTGCTTTGGCAAAGTGGGTGGGGTTATATCCTGCCTGTTTGGCGCTGTTTGGGGGTATAGTCGGACAGTGCCACAGTGTCTCCTGACCCCTCCTGTCTCAGCCTTCAGTATTTATGCTGCAGTAGTTTATGTGTCGGGGGGCTAGGGTCAGTCTGTTATATCTGGAGTATTTCTCCTGTCTTATCTGCTGTCCTGTGTGAATTTAAGTATGCTCTCTAATTCTCTCTTTTTCTCTCTGTCTTTCTTTCTTTCTCTCGGAGGACCTGAGCCCTAGGACCATGACTCAGGACTACCTGGCCTGATGACTCCTTGCTATCCCCAGTCCACCTGGCCATGCTGCTGCTCCAGTTTCAACTGTTCTGCCTGCGGCTATGGAACCCTGACCTGTTCACCGGACGTGCTACCTGTCCCAGACCTGCTGTTTTCAACTCTCTAGAGACAGCAGGAGCGGTCGAGATACTCTGAATGATCGGCTATGAAAAGCCAACTGACATTTACTCCTGAGGTGCTGACTTGTTGCACCCTTGACTACTGTGATTATTATTATTTGACCATGCTGGTCATTTATGAACATTTGAACATCTTGGCCATGTTCTGTTATAATCTCCACCCGGCACAGCCAGAAGAGGACTGGCCACCCCTCATAACCTGGTTCCTCTCTAGGTTTCTTTCTAGGTTCGGGCCTTTTTAGGGAGTTTCCTAGTCACTGTGCTTCTACACCTGCATTGCTTACTGGTTGGGGTTTTAGGCTGGGTTTCTGTACAGCACTTTGTGACATCAGCTGATGTAAGAAGGGCTTTATAAATACATTTAATTGATTTGATTGATTGTAATAGTCAAAACCAACTGCAATTCACTTCAATTACTTGATACTGTTCCACGTAATGGAAACCGATTATCGTTTTAAATTACATTACCTTACTGCTCAAATAAATTCACCGGTGTTACCTTAACTACAAAACTGAGCAACAATAATTAGAAACTGTCAAAGAGCATCTCCACATTCAACTTTGTCATGCCTCTACACCAAACTTAACCCACTTCATCCCTTACTTTCGAATGCAGCAAGCACCAGTCACTTACACCCGCAGACTAAATCATGCTAACTCTTCTATTCGTTCCAGTATAAAAAAAAACGGAAAAAACGTTCTCAAACAACGTTCTGCGTTTACCTCTATTGTAAGGTTAAAAACAAACTTGACAACGTTCTCTTCTCTGTCTGCTGTACACCTATTCAATGTCCATGACTTTAAAATGGAATGCGCCAAATGTAAAAAATACATCAGCCAATTCCCAAGGGAAAATACACATTTTGGTGGGAGCCAAAATAATTCACATTTACAAGAGCCTCTTCCTGCCCACAACTTCAATTCATTGCTGTTGTAGCCTTGTTTCATCATGCAATAATTAATACCCATGTTTAGTTATCAATTATGATAATGTTCACAGCTCTATCGCAATTGCTTCTCCGCTATTATTATAATGCATGAGATATAGGTAACAGTCCCTTCCCGATTAGACAACAGGTAATAAAACAAAAACGTGCAGTTTTTTTACAAGCATATATGCAATTCATATCCATAGTATCAATATTCAATTCAGTGGTTGAAATTACGACCCCATTCTCAACAGGTTCCTCCAGCAAACCATTATGCAACACAAAGAGTTATTACCTCGAAATCGTCTCTTCATGTTGAGTAAATTAGCCTTCCAATTTCAAGTCAAATAAATGTTTATCCGTCACAGGCGCAGAATACAACAGGTGTAGACCTTAAAGTGAAATGCTTACTTACACGCGCCTAACCAACAAGGCTTTAAGAAGTTAAGAATAAAAATGTATTAAGAAAAAATTGAAAATATAAGTAGCAAATAATTAAACAGCAGCAGTAGAGAGTCAATGTGCCGGGGCACCGGTTAGTTGAGGTAATTGAGGTAATATGTACATGTAAGTAGAGTTTACGTGACAATATATAGAACATAAAAAGAGTAGCAGCAGCATAAAAGAGGGGTCTGGGTAGCGCAATGATTAGCTGTTCAGGAGTCTTACGGCTTGCGGGTAGAAGCTGTTGAGAAGACTTTTGGACCTAGACTTGGTGATCCGGTACCGCTTGCCGTGCGGTATCAGAGAGAACGGTCTATGACTAGGCTGGCTGGAGTCTTTGACAATTTTTAGGGCCTTCCTCTGACACCGCCTGGTATAGAGGTCCAGGATGGCAGGAAGCTTGGCCCCAGTGATGTACTGGGCCGTACGCACTACCCTCTGTAGTGCCTTGCGGTCGGAGTCCGAACAGTTGCCATACCAGGCAGTGATGCAACCAGTCGATGGTGCAGCTGTAGAACCTTTTGAGGATCTGAGGACCCATGCCAAATCTTTTCAGTCTCCTGAGGTGGAATAGGTTTTGTCGTGCCCTCTTCACAACCGTCTTAGTGTGCTTGGACCATGTTACTTTGTTGGTGATGTGGACACCAAGGAACTTAAAGCTCTCAACCTGCTACCCTACAGCCCCATCGATGAGAATGGGGGTGTGCTAGGTCCTCCTTTTCCTGTAGTCCACAATCATCTCCTTTGTCTTGATCACGTTGAGGGAGAGGTTGTTGTCCTGGCACCACATTGCCAGGTCTCTGACCTCCTCCTTATAGGCTGTCTCATCATTGTTGGTGATCAGGCCTACCACTGTTCGTCATCGGCAAACTTGATGATGGTGTTGGAGTCGTGCCTGGCCATGCAGTCATGAGTGAACAGGGAGTACAGGAGGGGGCTGAGCACAGACCCCTGAGGGGCCCTTGTGTTGAAGAACAGCATGGCGGAAGTGTTGTTACCTACCCTTACCACCTGGGGATGGCCCGTCAGGAATTCCAGGATCCAGTTGCAGAGGGAGGTGTGTAGTCCCAGGGTCCATAGCTTAGTGATGAGCTTCGAGGGCACTATGGTGCTGAACGCTGAGCTGTAGTCAATGAATAGCATTCTCACATAGGTGTTCCTTTTGTCCAGGTGAGAAAGGGCAGTGTTGAGTGCAATAGAGATTGCATCCTCTGTGGATCTGTTGGGGCGGTATGCAAATTGGAGTGGGTCTAAGGTTTCTGGGAAAATGTTGCTGATGTGAACCATGACCAGCCTTTCAAAGCACTTCATGGCAACAGACGTGAGTGCTACGGGTCGGTAATCATTTAGGCAGGTTACCTTAGTGTTCTTGGGCATAGGGACTATGGTGGTCTGGTATTACAGACGCAGTCAGGGACAGGTTGAAAATGTCGACATTTGAAGACACTTGCCAGTTGGTCAGCACATGCTCGGAGTACACATCCTGATAATCCATCTGGCCCTGTGGCCTTGTGAATGTTGACCTGTTTAAAAGTCTGACTCACAACGACTACGGAGAGCGTGATCACACAGTCGTCCAGAACAGCTGATGCTCTCATGCATGCATGTTTCGGTGTTACTTGCCTCAAAGCGAGCATAGAAGTCATTTAGATTATCTGGTAGGCTCGTGTCACTGGGCAGCTCGCGGCTGTGCTTCCCTTTGTAGCCTGTAATAGTTTGCAAGCCCTGCCACATCCGACGAGTGTCGGAGCCGGTGTAGTACGATTTAATCTTAGTCCTCTATTGACGCTTTGCCTGTTTGTTGGTTTGTTGGAGGGCATAGCGGGATTTCTTATAAGCTTCTGGGTTAGAGTCCCGCTCCTTGAAAGCAGCAGCTCTACCCTTTAGCTCAGTGCGAATGTTGCCTGTAATTCATTGTTTCTGGTTGGGGTACATAGAGGTCGACCGATTATGATTTTTCAACGCCGATACCAATTATTGGAGGACCAAAATAAAAAACTGATACCGATTAATCTGACGATTTTTATATATTTATAATAACGACAATTACAACAATACTGAATGAACACTTTTATTTTAACTTAATATATAATACATCAATAAAATCAATTTAGCTTCAAATAAATAATGAAACATGTTCAATTTGGTTTAAATAATGCAAAAACAAAGTGTTGGAGCAGAAAGTAAATGTGCAATATGTGCCATGTAAAAAAGCTAACGTTTAAGTTCCTTGCTCAGAACATGAGAACATATGAAAGCTGGTGGTTCCTTTTAACATGAGTCTTCAATATTCCCAGGTAAGAAGTTTTAGGTTGTAGTTATTATAGGAATTATAGGACTATTTCTTTCAATACCATTTGTATTTCATATACCTTTGACTATTGGATGTTCTTATAGGCACTATAGTATTGCCAGCCTAATCTCGGGAGTTTATAGGCTTGAAGTCATAAACAGCGCAATGCTTGAAGCACAGCGAAGAGCTGCTGGTTAAATGCAGGAAAGTGCTGTTTGAATGAATGCTTACGAGCCTGCTGCTGCCTACCACCGCTTAGTCGGACTGCTCTATCAAATATCAAATCATAGACTTGATTATAATATAATAACACAGAAATACGGGCCTTATGTCATTAATATGGTCAAATCCAGAAACTATCATTACAAAAACAAAACGTTTATTCTTTCAGTGTGTCACCTTAGAGAGCCTTTTTATGTCTCTATGTGGTTTGGTCAGGGTGTGATTTGGGGTGGGCATTCTATGTTTTGTTTTCTATGATTTTGTGTTTCTATGTTTTGGCTGGGTATGGTTCTCAATCAGGGACAGCTGTCTATCGTTGTCTCTAATTGGGAACCATACTTAGGTTGCCCTTTTTCCCTCCTTTCGTTGTGGGTAGTTGACTTTGTTAGTGGCACTATAGCCCTCGGAAGCTTCACGGTCGTTTATTTTCTTACTTGTTTTGTTGGCGACATTAAAATAAAAGTAAAATGTACCCTCACCACGCTGCACTTTGGTCCACTTCTTTCAGCGGCCGTCACACAGTGAAATATGGAACCGTTCCGTATTTTATCTAACGGGTGGCATCCCTAAGTCTACATATTGCTGATACATTGCACAACCTTCAATGTTATGTCGTAATTATGAACAATTCTGGCAAATTAATTACGGTCTTTGTTAGGAAGAAATGCTCTACACACAGTTCGCAACAAGCCAAGCAGCCCAAACTGCTGCATATACCCTGACTCTGCTTGCACAGAACGCAAGAGAAGTGAATCAATTTCCTTCATTAAAAGTATTTCATGTAAGTAGGCAATATTAACTAAATATGCAGGTTTAAAAATACACTGCTCAAAAAAATAAAGGGAACACTTAAACAACACAATGTAACTCCAAGTCAATCACACTTCTGTGAAATCAAACGGTCCACTTAGGAAGCCACACTGATTGACAATAAATTTCACATGCTGTTGTGCAAATGGAATAGACGAAAAGTGGAAATTATAGGCAATTAGCAAGACACCCCCAATAAAGGAGTGGTTCTGCTTCCTATGCTTCCTGGCTGATGTTTTGGTCACTTTTGAATGCTGGCGGTGCTTTCACTCTAGTGGTAGCATGAGACGGAGTCTACAACCCACACAAGTGGCTCAGGTAATGCAGCTCATCCAGGATGGCACATCAATGCGAGCTGTGGCAAGAAGGTTTGTTGTGTCTGTCAGCGTAGTGTCCAGAGCATGGAGGCGCTACCAGGAGACAGGCCAGTACATCAGGAGACGTGGAGGAGGCCGTAGGAGGGCAACAACCCAGCAGCAGGACTGCTACCTCCGCCTTTGTGCAAGGAGGAGCACTGCCAGAGCCCTGCAAAATGACCTCCAGCAGTCCACAAATGTGCATGTGTCTGCTCAAATGGTCAGAAACAGACTCCATGAGGGTGGTATGAGGGCCCGACGTCCACAGGTGGGGGTTGTGCTTACAGCCCAACACCGTGCAGGACGTTTGGCATTTGCCAGAGAACACCAAGATTGGCAAATTCGCCACTGGCGCCCTGTGCTCTTCACAGATGAAAGCAGGTTCACACGCACATGTGACAGACGTGACAGAGTCTGGAGACGCCGTGGAGAACGTTCTGCTGCCTGCAACATCCTCCAGCATGACCGGTTTGGCGGTGGGTCAGTCATGGTGTGGGGTGGCATTTCTTTGGGGGGCCGCACAGTCCTCCATGTGCTCGCCAGAGGTAGCCTGACTGCCATTAGGTACCGAGATGAGATCCTCAGACCCCTTGTGAGACCATATGCTGGTGCGGTTGGCCCTGGGTTCCTCCTAATGCAAGACAATGCTAGACCTCATGTGGCTGGAGTGTGTCAGCAGTTCCTGCAAGAGGAAGGCATTGATGCTATGGACTGGCCCGCCCGTTCCCCAGACCTGAATCCAATTGAGCACATCTGGGACATCATGTCTCGCTCCATCCACCAACGCCACGTTGCACCACAGACTGTCCAGGAATTGGCGGATGCTTTAGTCCGGGTCTGGGAGGAGATCCCTCAGGAGACCATCCGCCACCTCATCAGGAGCATGCCCAGGCGTTGTAGGGAGGTCAGGTTTTCCACTTAAATTTTTAGTGTGACTCCAAATCCAGACTTCCATGGGTTGATAAATTTGATTTCCATTGATAATTTTTGTGTGATTTTGTTGTCAGCACATTTTTTGTTGTCAGAAAAAAGTATTTAATAAGAATATTTCATTCATTCAGATCTAGGATGTGTTATTTTAGTGTTCCCTTTATTTTTTTGAGCAGTGTATATACTTGTGTATTGATTTTAAGAAAGGCATTGATGTTTATGGTTAGGTACACATTGGTGCAACAACAGTGCTTTTTTTGCGAATGCGCTTGTTAAATCACCTGTTTGGCGAAGTAGGCTATGATTCAATGATAAATTAACAGGCACCGCATCAATTAACGCAGGACACGCTAGATAAACTAGTAATATCATCAACCATGTGTAGTTAACTAGTGATTATGTTAAGATTGATTGTTTTTTATAAGATACGTTTAATGCTAGCTAGCACCTTACATTGGCTCCTTGCTGCACTCGCATAACAGGTAGTCAGCCTGCCATGCAGGCTCCTCATGGAGTGCAATGTAATCGGCCACAATCGGTGTCCAAAAATGCAGATTACCGATTGTTATGAAAACTTGAAATCGGCCCTAATTAATCGGCCGTTCCAATTAATCGGTCGACCTCTAGTATGTACGTACGGTCACTGTGGGGATGACATCATCGATGCACTTATTGATGAAGCCAGTGACTGATGTGGTGTACGCCTCAATGCCATCGGAAGAATCTGATTCATCTGACCACTTTCTTATTGACCGAGTCACTGGTGCTTCCTGCTTTAGTTTTTGTTTGTAAGCAGGAATCAGATGGATAGATTATGGTCAGATTTGCTAAATGGAGGGCGAGGGAGAGCTTTCTACATGTCTCTGTGTGTGGAGTAAAGGTGATCTAGAGTTGTTTCCCTCTGGTTGCACATTTAACATGCTGGTAGAAATGAGGTAAAACGGATTTGAGTTTTTCTGCATTAAAGTCCCCGGCCACTAGGAGCGCCGCCTCTGGATGAGCATTGTCCTGTTTACTTATGGCCGCTCATTGAGTGTCGTCTTAGTGCCAGCATCGGTTTGTGGTGGTATGTAGACAGCTACGAAAAATACAGATGAAAACACTCTTGGTAAATAGTGTGATCTATAGCTTATCATGAGATACTCTACCTCAGGCGACCAAAACCTTGAGACTTCCTTAGATTTAGTATACCAACTGTTGTTTACAATTATACACAGACCACCACCCCTTATCTTACCAGAGGCAGCTGTTCTATCCTACTGAAAAAGCTTAAAAGCCACCAGCTGTATGTTATTCATGTCGTCGTTCAGCCACGTCTTGGTGAAACCTAAGAAATTACAGTTTTTGATGTCCCGTTAGTAGGATAAACCTGATCGTAGTTCGTCTATTTTTTATGGATTGTTTTACGTTGGCTAATAGGACTGATGATAAAGGTAGAATTCCCATCTCTGCGACTGATCTTAACAAGGCCGACTGCCACGATCGTTAGAATTATTGGACCAAGACGCAGCGTGCGTAGAATTTCACATGTTTAATAAATAAGAAACTCACCAAACAAAACAGAAGAAAAACGAAACGTGACGTTCTGGACTGCTCACAGGCAGCTATACAAAACATAGTCAAGATCTCACAAAGCACAAAGGGGAAATGGCTGCCTAAATATGATCCCCAATCAGAGACAACGATAAACAGCTGCCTCTGATCGGGAATCATACCAGGCCAACATAGATATATATTACCTAGATGACCCACCCTAGTCACACCCCGACCTAACCAACATAGAGAATAACAGGCTCTCTATGGTCAGGGCGTGACAGTACTCCCCCCCCCCCCCCCCCCCCCAAAGGTGCGGAATCCGACCGCAAAACCTGACTCAATAGGGGAGGGTCCGGGTGGACATCTACCATCGGGGGCGGCTCCGGTGCGGGGCGCGTCGCTGGATGCTCTGGACCGTGGATCGTCGCCGGGGGCTCTGGACCGTCGATCGTCGCCAGAGGGACCGGACCGTGGATCATCGCCGGAGGGACCGGACCGTAGATCGTCGCCGGAGGAACCGGACCGTAGATCGTCGCCGGAGGAACCGGACTGTAGGTCGTCGCCGGAGAAACCGGACCGTGGGTCGTCGCTGGGGACTCCGGACCGTAGATCGTTGCCGGAGGCTCCGGACTGGGAACCCTCGCAGAAGGCTCTGGACTGAGATTCCCCGCTGGAGGCTCTGGACCGCAGAGTGTCGCTGGAGGCTCTGGACCGCGGACCGTTGCCGGAGGTTCCGGACTGTGAAACGTCGCCGGAAGCTCTGGATTGGAAACTGTCTGCGGAAGCTCTGGACTGGGAACTGTCGCCGGAAGCTCTGGACTGGGAACTGTCTCCGGAAGCTCTGGACTGGGAACTGTCACCGGAAGCTCTGGACTGGGAACTGTCGCCGGAAGCTCTGGACTGGGAACTGTCGCCGGAAGCTTGATGCGTGAGGCCGGCACTGGTGGTACCGTGCTGGTGACACGCACCTCAGGAAGAGCGCGAGGAGCAGGCACAGGACGTACTGGACTTTGGAGGCGCACTGGAGGCCTGATGCGTGGGATCGGTACAGGTGGCACCGGGCTGGTGACACACACCTCAGGGCGAGTGCGGGGAGCAGGCACAGGACGTACTGGACTGTGGAGACGTACTGGAGACCTGGTGCGTATAGCCGGCATCAATAGTACCGGTTCGATGACACACTTCGCACGGTGAGTGCGAGGAGCTGGCACAGGACGTACTGGGCTGTGGAGGCGCACTGGAGACCTGGTGCGTAGAACCGGCACACATGGCACCGGACTACTGACACGCTCCTCAAGGCGAGTGTGGAGAGCTAGCACAGGACGGACAGGGCTGGGAAGGCGTACTGGAGACCTGGTGCGTGGAGCCGGCACAACTTTCACCAGACTGATAGCACGCTCCTCAGGACGAGTACGGAGAGCTGACTCAGGTGGCATTAAACCGATAACACGCTCCTTAGCGCAAATGTCGTGCATCCTCCACCAATTCAATAACTCTCTCATTTCTCTCCCCTCCAAATTCTCCCTCAACTCACTGACGGTCTCTGATTCTCTCCGTTCACTCTCCTCCAGTTTCTCCCTCTTCTCCCAGACTGGCTCTGGTTCACTCCCCGGCTCCGCCGACCACCCCTTGTGCCCCACCCAAAAATATTTTCAGGCGGTTTTTGGGGATTTCTATGTGGCCGCGAACCCCGGCGTCGATCCTGTTCTGAAAGGATTTCCTCCCAAGTCCAGGATCCCTTCCCATCCAGGATCTCCTCCCAAGTCCAGGATACACTCTCCTCCTGGGCACGCTGCTTGGTCCTGTTGTGGTGGGATATTCTGTCACGTTCGTTGGAAGCATACTCGGACCAAGGTGCAGTGCGATATGGTTTCCACATATTTAATAGAGAAACACACAAAACAAAACAATGAAGAACTAAACGAAACGTGACGACAATGGAGTGCTAACATGCAACTACACATAAACAATATCCCACCAACCACAGGTGAAAAAAGGCTACCTAAATATGATCCCCAATTAGAGACAACGATTACCAGCTGCCTCTAATTGGGAATCATACAAAATCACCAACATAGAAAAACAAAACTAGAACCTCACATAGAAATAATAAACTAGACTAACCCCCAGTCATGCCCTGACCTACTCCACCATAGAAAATAAAGGCTCTATATGGTCAGGACGTGACATATGTCTGGATTTTGCACACAACCTTATTCTTGATCCCGGTTCTTTGCGCACTATCACTATGAGTCGGTATCAACACAAATTGTGGGCACATTTGAGATCACCATTGTTTTGAGTGCGTTGCGTAGATGGACATATCTTAATGTGATGCTTAATTCTTCAGCTAAATAAATAAGTGCACCAATGGATCCCATCCAAAAGTGAGATTGTTAATTTAAGCATTTCTAAACCATTATTCAACCAAGTTTATAGGCTGAAAATGATGTAAAACCCTGTTTTTGCCCTTGCTCTTATAAGCTTCCATGCACTTCAAACAAAAGCTGAACCTAGGAATCAGACTCCAGAGTCCTTTTATAGGAGAGTTGTGTCAATGAAGTGGTTTGTTTAAAATTGGCTTACAATTATAATATTGGTTTGTGCAGGCTGAAAACAATGAGCTTTCGGATGCTATTGGAAATGTTAACATTTGTAAGAAGCATGGTAACAAGCAATTCGTTGTTACACCTCTGTAATTACAGACTGCAATTACCACCAGTTACATGTTGTTAGTACAATGTAACTATGAATTATTACAATGAATTACGATACTTGTTACAGTATAATTACATATGTAATTACACTGTAATAAGGACCCCCTTAAAACGAAGTGTTACTGGTTGTAATATGTGGTTTTTCCTGGCTTGGCTTTTGCAGTGATTTTACCAACGCACTGCTACTGCATAGCTGTAAACGTCTGAAATGGTAAGCGTTCGATAAACGGTACTGTCCAACTTCATCATTGGAATTATAGTAGCCTGACGCCATTTCTGTTTGCTCTGCACAATCACTAGAGGGCGCTGTCCCAGATGATTCCACCGTGAAACAAGGTTGCTGCTGCTCCAGGGCTCTATATTCTCACATCTATCTCTACACAATAGTTCACAGTGAACATAATCCAGTATCTTTGTATGCCTATATATTTTTCTGGCCGATGTTAGTTTTAGTTTTGGGGACAATTTTCATAACAGGGATATGATTCCTACCGCTTTTATTTGTGTATGTTTGTGTAATAGCCTAATATCAACCTATTTTTAACCAATTCGTTTCTAAATTGAACGGAACATAGTGTCTACTTAAACACAGCGTTGTTTACGTTATCTTTATCAGACCCCCAAATAAAAAGGACAAATGTAAAAGCTACTTTAGGGTCAAGTTTAGAATATGCAAAAGTGGCATAAGTGGCCAATGGGCTTCATCGGTGTCAACGCGAAGTGGCAGTGTATTTTTTTTCTGTATTTTTCTTCTTATGGCACGTAGACTGTCACTGCCAACCCTCTCCATACATTGTTCTCGTCGTACTTTGGTTTCACCGGCCGGCGCGTGCCTGAATAGGGAGTTTGGATAACGCCGTGGCTCTTTCCCGAGCTCTCTTTTCGTTCTACATCACCGGTTACCTCAGACGGAAAAATGATTGGCAGTTTTCCTTTTCTTGAAGAACAGCAACCCTGTGGGATTTGTATCCGCATATCGCTTTCATATAACCGTTTGATTATGAGGACAATATGTTGTTACATTAACTGAAAACATTGTTATTATTTTTTAATCTAAGAGTTAGGATTAAACCCAAATGAAAATCAGATACAACAAATGTAGAAAAAACAGTTTCTTTAAATATAGGTTTAGGCTATTTGATCACATCTAGGGTAATTATTGAGCCTTTCCATTCAATTAAACCATTCCTAAAACTAGGCCTAGCATTTATATTATTTGCTTGGTTGATAGCTATGATTGTTTAGGATATTTTCCCTTTTAATGAAAGGTTATTAAATTGCTCTCAATTGATGGTCATTTATGATATATGTTGTATGAGTAGTTTTTTGTGAGACGAATAACAAATTCATCTCAAAAGGGGATGATTTATTTTCATTGTGAATACCACAGACCTCACAGACCTTTCACTTTTTTCACCGTTTCCTGTAAACTAGCTCAGAGCCACTTGACATATTTGCTGCTTGATACAAATCTGTCACTTCAGGGAGAACATATGAGGACTGGAAGATGTGGCGTGCATACGGATCTAAATAAAGGAAAGTTCTTTATTATTATGTAACATTTTAATTTCTTATCATTTGATTCCATTTGATTTTAACATGCACACTTTTGTAGAATTCGAAGAGAGGGATTTTTCAATAGCAGGCAATTCAATTTGACACGTGAAGAGTTCTCCACAAAGGAAACGAACAATAAGGAGTTGATATGTATGGAAGCTTAGAGCACGTGCGGACTGATATGACTCTTGACAAGAATTGTCTAATTAAAGGTTGCTAAGTTCGAATAATTCTAATAGTGCACCTAATTTCAGTGTATGTAACACAACAAGCAAGTATATTGTAGAGAAGCATTGCACAATCTAAACCGCTTTGAAATATATTTTCAATAACAACAAATATTGTAAGCTATTTTCTGGCTGGTGTACAAAACCGAAAGTAAAAGAAGCAAAAACGAAAGTTAAGAACGGGAAACATAGAAATCGCCCACATAGAACAGAGCTACCGCTTCTTAGACTTGCTTTCAATCAGTATGACAGACCTATAACTTACATTTCTATATGAATTTGGTTGGGTTGCCCAAAAAGTTACATGTTGGAGCTTTAAATGAGGTTTGTTGTTGTAACTTGGCAAAGGGTATGTTCATTTTTTACATACAATGTAGGCCCGAGGAATGTGTAAAGTAACAAAATACTCCAAAAAAGTATTCAATATAAGTGAGTTTCAACCCCCCCCCCCCAAAAAAATCGTGATTTATAGGGTGACCAATACGTAAAATGTGTTAATTGTGTAAATAGTTCTCTAAGAAAACAAATGGTCCAAAGCATAATCCGATCAAATGTTATAGGAATTGTTACCCTTGTAGGATGGCCACAGGGTGACAAAATCAATAGAGACAGAAAAAAATATGGTAAAAAGTCAGGAAAATTGCATCACTTCAGCTGTGCAAGAATGAAGGCTACTGGTTAACTGACAGGCTCACTTTCCTGTTGAACTCATCATCTTTATTCTCGAATCCGCAAGACATTAAACAATATAGAGGCAAGATGGATATCGATTTTGAGACATGACATGAAGTATTTTCATATTTTAGCATACGTTTTTCATATTCATTCCAAATTCCTGTTATTCTTCTAAGATTTCTCACAAAAACAAGCGTATCTCTGTGAAATGTCAACGAAGCACTGAGCATATATAAGCTTTTCCTTTTCAAAGCCTTTTACATTTAATTCAGATCTTGTCATGCTAATGTTGCTTTTTGCGACCCGCGTAAATAACTTTGAAGAAGCAAACACAAAATGTAAAACTCTCAAAAGTTGTTACAGAAACCACTGCTGTATCAACAGAGCTTGGGGCTTATTAACAGATGCATTAGGTTACGAAATCCGAATTGTTGGATATAATGCTAACGATATGTTAGAGAAAGACCCCACTGAATGATTATTGGTAAAAATGCATTTTATAACACAAGGAAGTGACATTTCATCACCAAACCGTGTTTTCACCCACTCTGTGTGGATATCTCACAATTACTTGAATATATTTTGGGAAAAAACTGTTGATTTCCAGTCTTTCGGGCAAACTTTCAACAAACTGTAAAATGTTCATAAAACACCGTTGTATATAGGCTAATTGCTTTTATCCAGAATATCTGCAAACATTGCGCATGAATAGCCTAACAATTTAGCGAATTCAATGTCATCACAGGCCTGTAGAATAGCCCAAGTCGTTGTCAGAATATACGGAATAGGCTACCCAAAGTCCGTGCAAATGTGCAATGGATTTTAACCGGTTATGTCAAATATGATAGCCTGTGTCTAATTTCATTAAATCAGTGAGTTGAACCAATGGGCATGGAAAGGGTTGTAGCTTATGACATGGATGCCCCAAAAGCTCCTCCCCTGACGCTTGCCATGAGTTGGGTGTTTAAAGAAGGCGATCATATAAGAGCCCTTGAACAATTCTTGAGAAGATCATAAGCGTATAGCGTGCGTAAATCCGCAGGTGCAACGGAGAAGGTCAACGTCGGTTAGCAGAGGAGAACGGGAACGGCCACAGAGGACTCCTACCAGGGCGCAGTGGTGTCGCGTCTTGGTGGTTGCGATTGTAGCCTATTTTGTTGGATCCTTTAATTCTGTAGTGTTTGCGATTTCCAAAAATAATGCAGCTAGAGAATATTCTTCCCAGCGCATCAACCATCAACTTACCCAAGACTTTTTACAACCTCACATCATCAGATAGTGCAAATAATAGCCCGGGGCCATCGCAGATTGAATTTCAAGTTGACCGGACAGAATCCGAACCAAGGAACGGTCCTAATAAGTATTTGAGCGGAGTGGGGAACGCCATGATGGGTGAGGGAGAGGGCGACGCCTTCACTGGGACTAAAGCTACCCCAGACGGAAGAAAAGGCTCACCGATGGTCGGTGAGGATGACCTGTCCACTGGCCGCCGGTACAACATAGATGAACTTGGCTCTGACAGATATTTCATCCCGTCCTCTCAGACGAGCTCCGATATGGCAAACCCGTGTTCCCTCTTTCCATACGCAGGACAAACGGGGACAGTGTACAGCGGGTCAAATGGATCCAGGTATTCCTCCCTTCATTACGGATCGGTCTTGCCTCCGACGGGGTTTTCTTCCTCCGTGTGTACTAGCCGGAGTCAGTTTGGCAGCAGCTACCAGTTCGGCCAGGGTCCAGGATGCCTGTACCCCTCCTATCCGGGAACGGGCTCATGTATTGGTTCCATGGCTCTCCCAGGGTCCACACCGGGAGCGAGAGCTCAAGTTTATCTCTGCAACCGGCCCCTGTGGCTCAAGTTTCACCGATTCCAGACCGAGATGATCATCACGAAACAGGGCAGGTGAGCAGAGGCATTGAAAACAAAATAGCGTAAACTTAATGACTAATGTTCAAACTTAGACGTCAAACGGGCATCAAGGTTCTGGTCTAATGCTTCTAAAAATGTTAGGCATAGCCGTGTTCATATAGCTCTCAACTAGCGTTGCACCTCACAGATTAGGGTGTTTTTTGGGGGGACCATTTTAACTGTGAGGTATCAGTAGTTTATTACCACCATGTTCTGTACTTGGTGGGACACTACACTTTAAAATTAACGTTTGATTATGGTTAGCCTAAAAAAAATATCCGACCTTCTCTGATGTTGCAATAATTGTTTATATTTCGTTGTGTCATATTTGAATGTTATTTACTTGTTTATTTATAAATAATAATTTAGGTTATACAAAGTTTTAAAGCCATTTTATTACATTTTTACGTGAGGAAAATAAAGTGTCAAGTATTAATTAGTGCACGCCATGACCAAACCTTACGAATCTTCTGAAATGCAACGACTCCCTCTTGTAATTTTCCTTTTGAGTGCACCCTTGAAATTTGATTTGCAATAATTGTGCCATCGAATTTGTTCTTTTCTTTCAGGCGGATGTTTCCATTTCTCAGTTTCAACATCACTGGACTGAACTTGACGGCGCATTATAACGTGTTTGTTGAGGTCGTGTTGGCTGATCCAAATCACTGGCGATTTCAAGGAGGAAAGTGGGTTACTTGTGGGAAAGCAGACAACAACATGCAAGGTGAGACTAATATTAAATGCACCTTTAATGTACTTATTTAGATGCATATTTCGAAACTAAATAAGGCCTCTAGCCATATAGTCTACAGAAGCAGCACATTTAAACTAACGGGGATTAAATTCAATTTAGATCGGGCACGTTTCGTTAGATATTTCCCTGCAATTTACACCCAATTAACTGGCTATTTATGCTGTGTTCTTTGTTTTTGTTGGTTTATTAACCCCATTTGAAAAGAAAAAGACAACCATTCAAACTTTGTTAGCTGATGGCGTTCAGATCAAGACGGAAAAAACAGATTCAATTATAATTCATTATCAGTAATGTGTCATTTTTTACAATTTATTTTCATATAATATAAAATGGCCTGCCAATGTTTTAATAATATTTGAATTGTAAACTTCAATCTTCCATTTGTATGTTTTTTTGCAATTAAATCATTTTTAAATGTTAGCCTAATAGCTCCACAGTTTCACATCGGATTGCTTTTAACGTTGAAATCCTGAGCACATGATTCAATAATAGTTTGACTGCAAGTTACTCGGTAAATTGACAAATTGCATTTTTTTTTTTTTTTTTTTTTTTTTATGTAAGAGAAGTTCAAGTTCAAGAAATGGAAAATATCTGTGCTATTCTTTCAATGTGTGTTGTGCATTTGTGCCGCATTGTACTTAATACTTGTATGTTTTATGTCCCACGTCATTTATTCAATCACAGGTAACAAGATGTATGTTCATCCGGAATCCCCGAACACTGGAGCTCATTGGATGAGGCAAGAGATCTCCTTCGGCAAACTGAAGCTGACCAACAACAAGGGGGCAAACAATAACAACACACAGGTGAGGCCTACACCATCCTTTAGTATTTTCTTTATTGCAACTCAAATGTCTCGGGCTACTTTTAAAAAGCTGTCTTTGGTGTTCTAGTAGGCATAAGAGATCACAAATGAGTCCAAAACCATCCTTTTATTTTATTTCGAGAGTGCTATTGGCAAGTCTCCAAAATGTCATTGGTGATGTGACAAATAACCAACCACAGTAACTGTTTTGAAAGCATTCCACGAGAACCCCAAGCACTAACTTTGGAATTCACACTTTTTTTCCTTGCAGATGATTGTCTTGCAGTCTCTTCATAAATACCAGCCTCGGCTCCACATCGTGGAGGTCACAGAAGAGGGAGTGGAGGACGTAGGCAGTGAGGCTAAGACACAGACTTTTACCTTCCCAGAGAACCAGTTCATCGCAGTCACTGCCTACCAGAATACAGACGTAAGATACCCGCTACTGTCATCTTATCTACATAAGAAACATCTTATCTGCTTAAGATTTGTCTTATGCTTCTATATTGACGCTGTCTATAAAATGTGTTTTTGTCAACACTGCCGACCATGGCTTGACCATGCATCTTCTCTCCTTTCCAGATCACACAGCTTAAAATCGACCACAACCCCTTTGCTAAAGGCTTCAGAGACAACTATGACTCGTAAGTGACAATGCCTCGCATCCTTTTTTGCATGCGGTTTTGTCGCCATTTTTTTCTGCTCTGCTACTTTTAGTCTGTCAAGTGTGAACTTGTTTTTCTCTTGCAAATTACTCATCCTTGGACCTTTGTCTCTCTCTTCCACAGGATGTATACAGCCCCAGAGGGTGACAGGCTGACTCCCTCCCCGACAGCCTCCCCTCGCTCTCACCAGATTGTGCCGGGTGCCCGCTATGCCATGCAGCCCTTCTTCCAGGACCAGTTTGTCAACAACTTGCCCCAGAACCGTTTCTACACCGGGGAGCGGGCTGTGCCCCAGACCAACAGTCTCCTCTCCCCCCAGGCCGAAGACGTCGGGGCCAGCTCGGCTCAGCGCTGGTTCGTCACCCCGGTCCAGCAGTCGGGCTCCAACAAGCTGGACCTGTCCTACGACCAGGACTACTCAGCCAGCAGTCTGCTGTCGTACGGCATCAAACCCCTGCCCCTCCAGACCTCCCACGCCCTCAGCTACTACCCCGACTCGGCTTTCGCCTCAATGGCGGCCAGCTGGGGCAACAGAAGCACTTACCAGAGAAAGATGACCACAGGCCTGCCCTGGTCCCCTCGGCCCAGCCCCCCAGCCTTTACAGACGACCCACTGGCTGCTAGCAAAGACAAGCTGCCCGAGGAGAGCACCGCAGCCTCCACCTGGATCGAGACCTCCCACTCGCTGAAATCTGTGGACTCTAACGATTCGGGCGTGTACTCCATGGTCTGCAAGAGACGCCGGATGTCACCTGGTGGGTCGAGCACAGAGAACTCACCCACCATCAAGTGTGAGGACTTGACCACAGCGGAAGAGTTCAACAAAGACAACCCCAAAGGCATGGGCTACTATGCCTTCTACACAAGCCCCTAAAAAGACTGTATTTATTAAAATCGTATAATTTGTTGTTTTTAATTCAGTGCTCCCCTTTACCTTTTAAACACCTTTTATTAACTTTTATCTCAAGGTGCCAAAGCTTTGTGCTCCCAAGCAAGCTGCACAAGCTCACCCCCCCCCCCCCCCCAACCCCATACCTGAACACACACATGCATTGTGACAAATTGTTGTTTTTAAAACATGTCCCCAGTTCATTTTATTTTTTACAAATGTGATTTTATTTAAAGTAATTTCGTTGTACAGTATGTGTGCACTTTAGTATGTGATGTATCTTGTACAAATTGTCTTCGTGGAGGTGTTATGAAATGGGTAATAAAAACAATCTTTCATAAACAATCGTCCCACTTTGCAAATGGAGTCTTGAAATGACGTTGCCGCGAGAAAGCAACGCATTTATTTTGATGCAAGACTTCGCTCTCTTACATTCACACATATTATCTTCGCATGTACAAAGGTTCACTTACATGCTGTCCACAGCGTGGTAGCCAGGGCACGAAAACAGCAAAGAAGTTTGAGCCTCACTCTTCTACACTCTTTGTTGTGGAAATAAATACAAGTTTATTGGTCGCCTACACAGTTTAGCAGATGTTATAGCAAACGTGTGCAGCAAAAAGCTTATATTACCAGCTCCTAACAATGATGTATAAAGTCAAACAGCACAAATAATCCCCCCAAAATGTTTATAAGAAGTGTTGGAATGAATCCAATTTAACAACCCAAATAGCACTGTAACAGTAATCCAAATGCAATCTATGTGTATATACACCAGAATAATTTACACAAGATATACTAAGAATGATGTGTGCATCAATAGATCTATTAGTGAGCTATGTCAAGAATCCATTTTATAAATCAATATGCGGTGTGTATAAAAAGCAAATAAAATGCAATGTACTAATTACTAGTAGTAATATTAGAATGAGCTATGTTGAGAATAAGGTCTTTAAGACAAAAGCCCATCGCAAAATGGACAGAATTGCAGGAAATTAGTTTACGAACCAGAGTCCGGAATATACTGTGTACAAAACATTAGGAACACCTTCCTAATATTGAGTTGCACCCCCTTTTGCCCTCAGAACAATCTCAATTTGTTGGGGCATGGACTCTACAGTGCCTTCGGAAAGTATTCAGACCCCTTCCAAACTTCTTCCGTTTAAGAATTGACTTGATTTGGACAGGCACACGCCTGTCTATATAAGGTCCCACAGTTGACAGTCCATGTCAGAGCAAAAACCCTGTCCAATCAATGGAAGTTACCACAGGTGCACACCAATCAAGCTGTAGAAGCATCTCAATGATGATTCGTGGAAACAGGATGCACCTAAACTCAATTTCGAGTCTCATAGCAATGGGTCTGAATACTGTTATTGAGTTTTAATACGTTTTCGCTTTGTCATTATGGGGCATTGTGTGTAGATTGCTGAGGATTTTTTAATTAAAAAAAATATTTTTAGATTAAGGCTGTAACGTAACAAAATGGAAACTGTTGAGTGTGAAAAATCCAGCAGCGTTGCAGTTCTTGACACACTCCAACTGGCGCGCCTGGCACCTACTACCTACCATATCCCGTTCAAAGGCACAGACATATTTTATCTTGCCCATTCATCCTCTGAATGGCACACATACACAATCCATGTCTCATTTATTTCAAGACTTAAAAATCCATCTTTAACCTGTCTCCTCCCCTTCATAGACACTGATTGAAGTGGATTGAACAACTGACATCAATAAGTGTTAATAGCTTTCACCTGGATTCACCTGGTCAGTCTATGTCGTGGAAAGAGTGGGTGTTCTGTACACTCAGTGTATACAGTGCATTCGGAAATTAATCAGACCCTTTGACTTTTTCCACATTTTGTTACGTTACAGCCTTAATATAAAATGTATTAAATTGTTTATTTTCCTCATCAATCTACACACAATACCCCATAGTGACAAAACAAAAATAGCTTTTATGACATTTTTGCTAATGTATTAAAAATAAAAAAATAAAAAATATCACATTTACACAAGAATTCAGACCCTTTCCTCAGTACTTTGCTGAAGCACCTTTAGCAGCGATTACAGCATTGAGTCTTCTTGGGTATGACGCTACAAGCTTGGCATAGGTGTATTTGGGGAGTTTCTCCCATTCTTCCCTGCAGATCTTCTCAAACTCTGTCAGGTTGGACAGGGAGTGTTGCTGTACAGCTATTTTCAGGTCTCTACAGAGATGTTCGATCGGGTTCAAGTCCGATCTCTGGCTGGGCCACTCAAGGACATTCAGAGACTTGTCCCAAAGCCTCTCCTGTGTTGTCTTGGCTGTGTGCTTAGGGTTATTGTCCTGTTGGAAGGTGAACCTTCTCCCCAGTCTAAGGTCCTGAGCGCTCTGGAGCAGGTTTTCATCAAGTATCTCACTGTACTTGGCTCCGTTCATTTTTGCCTCAATCCTGACTAGTCTCCTGCTGAAAACATCCACACAGCATGATGCTGAAACCAACATGCTTCACCATAATGATGGTGCCAGGTTTCCTCCAGATGTGACGCTTGGCATTAAGGCCAAAGAGTTCAATGCGGGCAGCCAGCTCTAGGAAGAGTCTTGGAGGTTCCAAACTTCTTCCATTTAAGAATGATGGAGGCCACTGTGTTCTTGGGGACCTTCAATGCTGCAGAAATGTTTTGGTACCCTTCCCCAGATCTGTGCCTCAACACAATCCTGTCTCGGAGCTCTACGGACAATTCCTTTGACCTCATGGCTTGGTTTTTGCTCTGACATGGACTGTCAACTGTGGGCCCTTATATAGACATTTGAATTTATCACAGGTGGACTCAAGTTGTAGAAACATCTCAAGAATGATCAATGGAAATAGGATGCATCTGAGCTCAATTTCGAGTCTCATAGCAAAGGGTCTTATGTACTTATGTGAATTAGTGCTGAGCGATTAGTGCTTTTAGAAGTCAGTTCGGTTTCAGTTTGATTAGAAAAAAATGATTACGGTTTTTGATTTCGGTTTCGATACATTTTATTAGACTTTAAATGCACTATGCATTATGTGGGTTAAATGCTGTAACAACACAGAATAAAACAATTAATAAAAGCCCCATGATGGTGGCGACTACCCATTACTGCCTATTACTTATTAACCATAATGTATTACTTTTATAAAATATTTCAGTTGTGTATATTATCTGTTTTAGGCCTATTTGATGACTTTATTATTTCATTCCAAGTCATCATCTCATCTTTATTAAACTGCTTGCCACGCCTTCTACCGAAGTCGATGCCTCTCCTTGTTCGGGCGGTGCTCGGCGATCAACGTCACCGGTCTTCTAGCCATCATTGATCGATGTTTCATTTTCCATTGGTTTTGTCAGGTCTTCTTACACACCTGGTTCCAATCCCATTCATTAATTGTTGTGTATTTAACCCTCTGTTTCCCCTCATGTCTCTGTCAGAGATTGTTTATTGTTATGTTAATGTTTTATTGGTGTGCGACGGGTTCTTGTACCCACATTTATTTTATTATGGACTTTGGTTTTGGAGTTAATGTTTTAAGTTATTAAAATACTCCATTTATACCAAGTTGAATTCTCCTGCGCTTGACTTCCCTGCCACCTACATACGTGACATGACACGACGTGACACTGCTACGTATGCTGTCTGACAAATCACTATTTTAATAGATCTTCAAAGTAAATATGGCATATTTTGATACATACTATCAGTGGCGACCCGTCATTCAGGGCAGGTGGAGCAGAGCCCAACCTGTTTTGAGCCCCACATTTTGATTCCAAATTTGCTGTCAAGTTTCAGTGTAGGACGGAGTCAGGCGCAGGACACAGAACTGAGTAAAAACGTACTTTACTCGAATAAATCACAAACAAATTCCATACAGGGAAAATATTCCAGCTCGACACAAAAGAGCGACCACTTAACAAAGAACAAACATGCACAAAACCATGTGGGAACCAGAGGGTTAAATAGGGAATAAATTAGAACGTCATGGAAACCAGATGTGTACAATCAAGACAAAACAAATGGATAAAGATCCCAAACAAATTCCATACAGGAAAAATATTCCAGCTCGACACAAAAGGGCGACCACTTAACAAAAAACAAAGACGCACAAGACCATGTGGGAACCAGAGGGTTAAGTATGGAATAAATTAGAACGTAATGGAAACCAGGTGTGTACAATCAAGACAAAACAAATGGACAAAGAAACGTAGATCGGTGGCGGCTAGAAAGCCAGTGACGTCGACCGCCGAACGCCGCCCGAACAAGGAGAGGCACCAACTTCGGCGTAAGTCGTAACTGTCCCCCCCGCCCCCCCACTTGATGCGCGGCTCCAGCAGCGCACCGACACCGGCCTTGGGGACGACCCGGAGGACGAGGTGCAGGACGATTCGGATGGAGACGGTAAATTCCTGCAGTGAGGAAGGGTCCAGGATGTCCTCCACCGGCACCCAGCATCTCTCCTCCGGACCGTACCCCTCCCACTCCACGAGGCCCCTCGCCCGACGCCTTGAGTCCATGATGGCTCGCACAGTATACGCCGGGGTCTCCTCGATGTCCAGAGGGGGCGGAGGAACCTCCCGCACCTCAGACTGCTGGAGCGGACCAGCCACCACCGGCCTGAGGAGAGACACATGGAACGAGGGGTTAGTACGGAAATCAGGGGGAGCTGTAACCTATAACAAACCTCGTTCAGTCTCCTCAGGACTTAAATGGCCCCACAAACCGCGGACCCAGCTTCCGGCAGGGCAGGTGAAGGGGTAGGTTTCGGGTCGAGAGCCAGACCCGGTCCCCCGGTGCATACACCGGGGCCTCACTGCGGTGGTGGTCGGCGCTCGCCTTCTGCCTCCTGATGGCCCATTGCAGGCGCACATGGGCAGCGTCCCATGTCTCCTCCGAGCGCAGAAACCATTCATCCGCAGTCTGTAGAGCCGTAGGGAGACCGGGCAAAGGAAGGGGGACAGCAGGACTTAGAAAACCGATCCACAACGACCAGGATCGTGGTGTTACCTCGTGACGAAAAAAGATCCATCACGAAATACACCGATAGGTGTGACCACGGCCGTTTTAGAACGGGTTGAGGTGTAATTTCCCTCTGGGCAGGTGTCTAGGTGCCTTGCACTGGGCGCACACCGAGCAGGAGGAAACATAAACCCTCATGTCCTTAGCTAAAGTGGGCCACCAGTACTTCCCACTAAGACAGTGCACAGTACGACCGATGCCAGGATGACCAGAGGAGGGTGACGTGTGGGCCCAACAGATCAAACGATCGCGGACATCAGACGGAACGTACAGACACCCAACTGGACACTGAGTGGGAGTGGGCTCTGTACGTAAACGCCCGCTCGATGTCCGCGTCCACCTCCCATACCACCGGTGCCACCAGGCAAGAAATCGGAAGTATGGGAGTGGGATCCATGGACCGCTCCTCTGTGTCATACATCCGGGACGGTGCGTCTGTCTTAGCGTTCTGGGAACCTGGTCTGTAGGATAGGGTGAAAACAAAACGGGTGAACAACAAGGCCCACCTTGCCTGGCGAGGGTCTCCTCGCCGCCTGGATGTACTCCAGATTGCGAGCCAATGCCTCCACGCCTTCAGAGCCTTGACAACAGACACAGAAGCGTAGATCGGTGGCGGCTGGAAAGCCGGTGACGTCGACCTCCGAACGCCGCCCAAACAAGGAGAGGCACCACTTCGGCGGAAGTTGTGACATTTGCAAAGAAGACAATACTCAAGTTTTTGTGATGGACCTCATTCATCTACAAAGAACACAACCACATCCATATTATAGACAATCATTTACTGATAATTATTGTTATTAATATTAGCCTATTATTACTACAATCTGTGAGTTCATTCAATACGACACGACAGTATCAACATTCAAGCAACATACAAATCCAACAAAAAACAGACTGATAACTGTAGTATAATAAGACTGTTCACTTCTATCAAGAAGTCATTACAGGATATTGTTAGGCCTACAAGTATGATTTAATTTATGCATATAACTGGACTCAGGGCCGGCCCTAGGCAAAAGCGACATAAGCGGACACTTAGGGCCTCTGGCTGCTAGGGGCCCCCAAAAAAGGAACTCAGTCGGGTCTCAGCTTACTGTTGAGAGTTGGAATGGTAGAATCGAAGAGAGAGGGATAACTGGGCCCCAAAATCTGCACAAGGTCAAAAAAGCACAAGGTCTCCACCAGGTGGCGTTTCTTTAGTTTTTTCCGCTCACCAAGCGAAGAGTTTTTGTATGGAGGTCAATGAGAGTGTCAAATTTTGTTAACAAAAAAATGTAATGGCTTATTTGCGAATATACGTGTTCTAATGATTAGGTTGTTACAAGTGTATTGATATAAGTAGGACATGTGACATCCCGGCAACTTTGAGAAAAAACATTATATCGGTGTCACGGCCCGTTGTAGGGAGGAGACCAAGGCGCAGTGTGATAAGCGTACATTCTTCTCTATATAAAGAATGAACACTGAACAAAACAAACAAAATAACAAAACGAACCGTTAAGCTAATATGGCTAGTGCAGACAGGCAACTAAACATAGAATAAGAACCCACAAATACCCAAGGGAAAATGGCAACCTAAATATGATCCCCAATCAGAGACAACGATAAACAGCTGCCTCTGATTGGGAACCAATTCAGGCCATCATAGACCTACATATGCCTAGACTTACAAACACCCCTAGACATACAAAAGCCCTAGACAATACAAAACAAGCATACCCACCCTCGTCACACCCTGACCTAACCAAAATAATAAACAAAACATAGATAACTAAGGTCAGGGCGTGACAATCGGAGATGTGCATGGTCGTAGTCACAACAGCCCAACAGTCCTAAACCCCATCTATTTCTACAATTGATGCCTTAAAATGTGATTTTAAACCTAAACCTAACCTTAACTACAATGCAAACCTTGTGCTTAACCCTAACCTTAAACTAAAATAAAAACTTTTACAATATAGCCAATATTGACATTGTATCTGTGATAACTAGTGGAAACCGTTTTGCCTGTTGTTCACACGCGTATCTGCCCTCTCATTGGCTCAACATTTTCTTTTCTTTTCATTGTTTGAGCAGCCACTAGAGTATCTGGTCAATATAATGGATAAACTGTGGTAGAATGCACAAGGTGCAATTTCAAATTTGGTTGTGTATCAGCAGTTTTCCTCTTGTTATGTCAGTCACTGACAGTCACTCAATTAGCTTATGTCAGCAATTTTTTTTAGATTGGTAAGTTAGTCTATCCAGCTATGCAAACTTGTAGAACTCATGGCCGAATTACAAAACGGATACGAAGGGCACGTGCCCAGGGGCCGTGACCTCCAGGGGGTCCCTATTGATTTTGTTAGTCACTCTTACTCAGATATCATATTAACATGGCATGGCAACATTTTTTAAATGTCAGGACATTAGCTTTAAAACTTGCAAATTCTTCTCTCTGCTACATGTTGAATTGTGCAGAATATCAGGTAACTTGCTTTAAAACCACAACATTTTCTCTATGCCCAATGGCAAAACATGCAGAATTGCAGGAAATTAACTTTAAAAAGTCAAAATGTCTCCGCCGTCAAGAGGGGAACCACTCAAATGTATTGTCCGCGAGGTGGGGGCCCCACAACCAAATCTTGCTTAGGGCCCCCAAAAGGCTAGGGCCGGCCCTGATTGAACGTAAAAGTCTATTTGTAAAAGATGGTGTTCTATTGTTAACATCTCAGCCACCTTCGGACAGCAACTCTGCTTCTTTCCTCATTATACTAGGTATTCATATAAATTCACCAGTAAACTGGTGTAAATCAGTGTAAATAATGAATAATATACGCCTTTTTACAGAAATGTATGCACTATATCCAATGTCCAAATGGTTGGTTGTAGTAAAGGGAGAAGTCATAACATTCCCATTGAGAACACTGATTTAAATAACCCGTATTCTAATTAATTCTGTTGTCAGACTCCTTGACAGAAAGCGAAGCGTCTGACTAACTCCAATTAACACCTCCTAACAAGCTAGGGTTCTGATTGTTCTGGCCTCTCAGGAAGGAAGCGTGCAAGAAATAGACTCTGGGGGGGATGGAGATTGGAACAAAAATCGACCTCGTTTGCTCTGTGTTTATGTCAGTGGATAAACGTATTCCGGAGCATCTGAAGCATCTGACGAGCTAGGTGCTCTTGTGTATTGACCTCTGCCTATAACACCAGGCATGAGGTGTGGCCATACAGTCAACTATGTAGCTTGACATTTAGGCGTGTCAAGTGAACACCCAAGATATTTGCCTTGAAGGAAATTAGTGCTTTAAAAGTAGCCTGCATAGATATTGGAGGGCAATGCAGCACAGGGCCACTAAGGTCTCAAGGGGCCCAGTAGCCTTGAGCCTCTACGCTAGAGGGCCACTTGCATCGTTGGTGCTTGAGGACCTTTATTGCATATGGTCTGGTCCTTTTCTCTTGCAGTCCATAATATACAGTCAAATCCTGATTTGAATATGACACGTGGGACCCACCAATCCTAAAGAAGTTCATAGATATTCCCTAGACAAAACAAGAGAGAGCCACGGGAGCCGCTACAAGTCAGAACTCCGAGAACAAGTCGATAGACTCTGGTTGCCGTTCACAACCATTCATGGCATGCACTTGAAACTCAGACCTTATTGAGTACAAGAGCTGGGTGCAGTGGGAGGAGAGCAGCAATAGGAAGTGGAGAATTTACTATTCTTTTTCAACTGCCAATGTGCACATCGGTCACACAGCTTCTCATAACAATGTTGTTTTGATTCAGTATCAGTTAGGCTCTATATTAGCCATCGATTTCATCTACATTGAATTAACCGGCAAGCTGTAATTTGAACAACTAGGCCTATTGCATTGGTATAGGTCTGAGTATACAGGGACTTTGTATGTGCCCTTCCCATAGGCCTTCTGTTTTCACATAAGAACCCAACTCAATCACCAAAGAAAATGCGTTCTCCGTACATAACTACAGCAACAGAGATATACACTTTGGGGCCGTATTAATTATGCACTGTGCGGCTGGGGCGAATGTGGTTCCGCCTTTAGATTATGCACTGTGTGGCCGTTTTAATTACGAAGTATTTTGACGTGTTTTAGCTGTCAGTCAAACTATGCAAAAGTGAAACCGAAACGTTAAGTTCGACAATTAAGTTTAGGCATTCATTCCGAGTGGTTAAGGTAAGGTTTAAGGTTTGGAATAGGGTTAAAACAAAACATTTTAAATGAATGCCTAGAACTGGGATTGAACCCGCGATCCTCGGAGCCTTAGCACATGCGCCTACTAGATGGTAATAGGCGCTCGCGCTGCCCCTAGTGGACGGTAGGAAATTGCAGTGGAAATAATAATGACACCTTGGAGTCTTATGCACCCAGGAGCAGTGGCGACCCGTCACTCAGGGCAGGTGGGGCAATTTTTTTTTGGGGGGGGCTTGCCTGTTTTGCATGTTATTTTGGCATTAATACGTGTCACTTACCAGTTTGCAAACAATGTAAAAAAATATATATATCATTGAGTTAATAAAGCCGCATAAAAACATGGTCTCTTTTTAGTTTTCTTGAGTAAGGGAGCTCCAAAATGCAGGTGTTTCAGCCTAGCTCAGTGCTTTCTGTGATGGTGGGGCAAGCCAGCAGAAAATACGGATTGGCTCCGTGATTGGCTCACTGTTATGTCACTAATGGGGACACTATGTCACCGCTAAGTCTAAGGGTAGAACTCTAAAGTTCTATCCCCATTTGGGTGCTGCCATAGAGTTACATTAGAAGTGCCCAACCAATAAGGCTCAAGGTCATTGGACACAGATAAAATTACGTCAAATCAAGTTATATCTACAGTAGCTTCGATTGGACTGATCATGTCAACATCATACTTTCAAAATCTTAGCTAGCAGTCATCATCATGAATCAAGTCAACAATCTACTGGCAAATCCCTTTTAATCCTTGTCATGTGAAGATAAATAATGAAAAGAAATTATAGAGAAAATGCTCAAAGTTGGAAATCGCAAATTCAACAATAAGTGGTTTGAAAGTAATCAGTGGCAAACTGTGAGTTCAAGACAACTGGGAACACGGGAAAAACGAGCTACGACTGTGAAAATAAGTTTTGAACTCGAATTGTAAATCGGGAACTCGGGCCTCTTTCTAGAGCTACGACCTGAAGATCGCTGACATCATCATGAGTCAACCTTTTTCTCCCAGTGTTCCCAGTTGTCTTGAAAGCACTATAAATACAGAGAATTGATGATGACAAAGTTTGATGACAGAATTTGCCCACGAAGGACCGCCGTGCCACCTTCAAGTGAGCACAGCACAACAAGGTGAGTCCAAAAATGTATCTTATGCTGCTGCATAAATTATGCAATATGGCAGGGAGATTTGTACAGTTGAAGTCAGAAGGTTACATACACTTAGGTTGGAGTCATTAAACCCCGTTTTTCAACCACTCCACACATTTCTTGTTAACAAACTATAGTTTTGGCAAGTTGGTTAGGACATCTACTTTGTGCATGACACAAGTAATTTTTCCAACAATTGTTCACAGACAGATTATTTAAATTATAATTCACTGTATCACAATTCCAGTGGGTCAGAAGTTTAAATACACTAAGTTGACTGTGCCTTTAAACAGCTTGGAAAATTCCAGAAAATGATGTCATTGCTTTAGAGGCTTCTGATAGGCTAATTGACAACATTTGAGTCAATTGGAAGTTTACCTGCGGATGAATTTCAAGGCCTATATTCAAACTCCGTGGCTCTTTGCTTGACATCATTGGAAAATCAAAAGAAACCAGCCAAGACCTCAGAAAAAAATTGTGGACCTCCACAAGTCTGGTTCATCCTTGGGAGCAATTTCCGAACACTTGAAGGTACCACGTTCATCTGTGGAAGGCTACCCAAAACGTTTGGCCCAAGTTAAACAATTTAAAGGCAATGCTGCCAAATACTAATTGAGTGTATGTAAACTTCTTACCCACTGGGAATGTGATAAAATAAATAAAAGCTAAAATAAGTAATTCTCTCTACTATTATTCTGACATTTCACATTCTTAAAATAAAGTGGTGATCCTAACTGACCTAGGACAGGGAATTTCTACGAGGATTAAATGTCAGGAATTGTGAAAAACTGAGTTGAAATGTATTTGGCTAAGGTGTATGTAAACTTCCGACTTCAACTGTATACTGTATGTTGTGTGTTGTGTAGTAAACTGTTAGTAACCCATGTGCCTAACCCTAATAATTTGGTCTGTCTTCTCCTCTTAATTTTGCCTACTGTTCTGACTTGGTGGCGCACATGTAGCTTATAACTTGTTTTTGGGAAATCCAATCATTGAATATTGTAAGAGCTTTCATTGTCTGCTTATATGCCCCCTTTATTTATCCTATGGTTCTGACTTGGTGTACAGGGAGAACACTGTGAGAACGGCCCATGTCCTGAATTCTGTTGCTGTAAATTTAAACACATAGTTATATTGACTAAGTTCATTCTAGCTCGCTCATTAATGTCTTAATCGAAATTATGGATTGCCTCTTGTCTGCTTGTTGCCGCCTTACAGTGCCTTGCGAAAGTATTCACTCCCCTTGGCATTTTTCCTATTTTGTTGCCTTAAAACCTGGATTTTTGGGGGGTTTGTAATTATTTGATTTACACAAAATACTTACCACTTTGAAGATGCAAAATATTTTTTATTGTGAAACAAACAACTTCAGCGTGCTTAAACGTGCATAACTATTCACCCCCCCAAAGTCAATACTTTGTAGAGCCACCTTTTGGAGCTATTACAGCTGCAAGTCTCTTGTGGTATGTCACTATAAGTTTGGCACATCTAAACACTGGGATTTTTGCCCATTATTCAAGGCAAAACTGCTCCAGCTCCTTCAAGTTGGATGGGTTTCGGTTGGTGTACAGCAGTCTTTAAGTCATACCACAGATTTACAATTGGATTGAGGTCTGGGCTTTGACTAGGCCATTCCAAGTCATTTAAACTACCGAGTGTTGCTTTAGCAGTATGCTTAGGGTCATTGTCCTGCTGTAAGGTGAACCTCCGTCCCAGTCTCAAATCTCTGGAAGACTGAAACAGGTTTCCCTTAAGAATTTCCCATCCATCATTCCTTCAATTCTGACCAGTTTACCAGTCCCTGCTGATGAAAAAACATCCCCACAGCATGATGCTGCCACCACCATGGATGGTGTTTTCGGGGGGATGAGAGGTGTTTGGTTTGCGCCAGACAGAGCATTTTCCTTGATGGTCAAAAAGCTCAATTTTAGTCTCATTGGACCAGAGTACTTTCTTGAATATGTTTGAGGAGTCTTCCACATGCCTTTTGGCGAACACCAAACGTGTTTGTTTGTTTTTTTCTTTCAGCAATGATTTTCTTCTGGCCACTCTTCCACAAAGCCCAGCACTGTGGAGTGTACGGCTTAAAGTGGTCCTTTGGACAAATACTCCAATGTCCGCTGTGGAGCTTTGCAGCTCCTTCTGGGTTATCTTTGGTCTCTTTGTTGCCTCTCTGATTGATGCCCTCCTTGCCTGGTCTGTGAGTTTTGGTGGGTGGCCCTCACTTGGCAGGTTTGTTGTGGTGCCATATTCTTTCAATTTTGTTTATGATGGATTTAATGGTGCTCCGTGGGATGTTCAAAGTTTCGGATATTTTTTTTATAACCCAACCCTGATCTGTACTTCTCCACAACTTTGTCTCTGACCTGTTTGGAGAGCTCCTTGGTCTTCATGGTGCCGCTTGCTTGGTGGTGCCCCTTGCTTAGTGGTGTTGCAGACTCTGGGGCCTTTCAGAACAGGTGTATATACAGTGGGGCAAAAAAGTATTTAGTCAGCCACCAATTGTGCAAGTTCTCCCACTTAAAAAGATGAGAGAGGCCTGTAATTTTCATCATAGGTACACTTCAACTATGACAGACAAAATGAGAAAAAAAATCCAGATAGTCAGATTGTAGGATTTTTAATGAATTTATTTGCAAATTATGGTGGAAAATAAGTATTTGGTCAATAACAAAAGTTTATCTGTCACGATCGTCAAAGGGACTGAGAGAGGACCAAGGCGCAGCGTGTGGAAAGTACATCTTCTTTTATTAGAAGAGAGGAAGAAACATGAAACAAACACTATACACAAACTAACCAAAACAACAAACGACCGTGAAGCTACAAACGCAAGTGCACACACAAACTACTTACGTTCAACATAGACAATTCCCCACAAACAGCTAAAGCCTATGGTTGCCTTAAATATGGCTCCCAATCAGAGACAACAATAACCAGCTGTCTCTAATTGAGACCCAATTCAGGCAACCATAGACTTTCCTAGATGCCTACACTCAACCATAGACACAGCTAGACTTCTATACTAAACATAAACCCAACTACTCTAATAAACCCCCTAAACTTTACAACCACCCTAGACACTACAAAAAACACATACATTCCCCATGTCACACCCTGACCTAACTAAAATAATTAAGAAAACAAAGAATACTAAGGTCAGGGCGTGACATTATCTCAATACTTTGTTATATACCCTTTGTTGGCAATGACAGAGGTCAAACGTTTTCTGTAAGTCTTCACAAGGTTTTCACACACTGTTGCTGGTATTTTGGCCCATTCCTCCATGCAGATCTCCTCTAGAGCAGTGATGTTTTGGGGCTGTTGCTGGGCAACACGGACTTTCAACTCCCTCCAAAGATTTTCTATGGGGTTGAGATCTGGAGACTGGCTAGGCCACTCCAGGACCTTGAAATGCTTCTTACGAAGCCACTCCTTCGTTGCCCGGGCGGTGTGTTTGGGATCATTGTCATGCTGAAAGACCCAGCCACGTTTCATCTTCAATGCCCTTGCTGATGGAAGGAGGTTTTCACTCAAAATCTCACGATACATGGCCCCATTCATTCTTTCCTTTACACGGATCAGTCCTCCTGGTCCCTTTGCAGAAAAACAGCCCCAAAGCATGATGTTTCCACCCCCATGCTTCACAGTAGGTATTGTGTTCTTTGGATGCAACTCAGCATTCTTTGTCCTCCAAACACGACGAGTTGAGTTTTTACCAAAACGTTATATTTTGGTTTCATCTGACCATATGACATTCTCCCAATCTTCTTCTGGATCATCCAAATGCTCTCTAGCAAACTTCAGATGGGCCTGGACATGTACTGGCTTAAGCAGGGGGACACGTCTGGCACTGCAGGATTTGAGTCCCTGGCGGCGTAGTGTGTTACTGATGGTAGGCTTTGTTACTTTGGTCCCAGCTCTCTGCAGGTCATTCACTAGGTCCCCCCGTGTGGTTCTGGGATTTTTGCTCACCGTTCTTGTGATCATTTTGACCCCACGGGGTGAGATCTTGCATGGAGCCCCAGATCGAGGGAGATTATCAGTGGTCTTGTATGTCTTCCATTTCCTAATAATTGCTCCCACAGTTGATTTCTTCAAACCAAGCTGCTTACCTATTGCAGATTCAGTCTTCCCAACCTGGTGCAGGTCTACAATTTTGTTTCTGGTGTCCTTTGACAGCTCTTTGGTCTTGGCCATAGTGGAGTTTGGAGTGTGACTGTTTGAGGTTGTGGACAGGTGTCTTTTATACTGATAACTAGTTCAAACAGGTGCCATTAATACAGGTAACGAGTGGAGGACAGAGGAGCCTCTTAAACAGGTCTGTGAGAGCCAGAAATCTTGCTTGTTTGTAGGTGACCAAATACTTATTTTCCACCATAATTTGCAAATAAATTCATTAAAAATCCTTTAATGTGATTTTCTGGATTTTTTTTCTCGTTTTGTCTGTCATAGTTGAAGTGTACCTATGATGAAAATTACAGGCCTCTCTCATCTTTTTAAGTGGGAGAACTTGCACAATTGGTGGCTGACTAAATACTTTTTTGCCCCACTGAGATCATGTGACAGATCATGTGACACTTAGATCGCGCACAAGTGGACTTTATTTAACTAATTCTGTGAGTTCTGAAGGTAATTGGTTGCACCAGATCTTATTTAGGGGCTTCATATTAAAGGGGGTGAATACATATGCACGCACCAATTATCATTTAAAAAATATATATTCTTTTGAAACAAGTCATTTTTTTAATTTCACTTCACCAATTTGGACTATTTTGTGTATGTCCACTACATGAAATCCAAATCCAAATCAATTTAAATTACAGGTTTTAATGCAACAAAATAGGAAAAACGCCAAGGGGGATGAATACTTTTGCAAGGCACTATATGCCATAGTTTGTACATCTCAATTGTCAGTCTAAACCACATTTGTTTAATAACTTCTTGAGAATACAGGGGGTGCTGTTTTCGCATTAGCATAATTGCCTCTACAGATTAAACTGCCTCTTATTCAATTATTGCTGTTACTATATGCATATAACCATATACCATTGGATAGAAAACAAGCTATGGTTTCTAAATCCGTTTCAATTTTGTCTCTGAGTGAAACACAGGTCATTTGACAGCACTTTCCCTGAGCCAGAAGAAGATTGCAAGATGTGTATGCTCGCTTCAACGCTCTGCCTATATATGGTCACGCCACCTATGACCCGAAACACACTTCATTCGACTTCCTCTGGGTGTCAGGAAGACGTCAGAGGAGAAATTTTTTGTTTATCTTGTACTGACGTGAAATAAGACCTATTTCTTTAGCGTGACCGACAACTTCCGGTTTTCTGAAACGCGCGTTTTAGAGGTGCAATTGTCTTTTGTTATGCTGACGTTACGGATGAAAACTATCTCCGTCTCGAAGTTTGTTTGATACATGTGACCATATCATCGTAATGTATGTTTTTTCAATATAGTTTAATCAGATTATTTGAATTTTTTCGGGAGTTTTGCCGTGTTCCGTTCTGTGAGTTTTTTAACTTTGGACAGGGACCGTGCCAGTCGACCAGTACCCAGGCTAAATGAAGAGGGAAAGTTGCCATTGTGAATGGATTGAACGACTCATCAGGACTAAGGACACCTTGATCAACATTCTCATGAAAGATCAGCAATAGTAAGACCCAATTTACGATGTTATTTCATATATCTGTCGTGCATGTGAACTGGTCGGGCGCGCCCAGCTGGTTCTGGCTGGCGTGGTTATGCTAATTTAGCGCTACATTTTGTTTTCGCTATAAAACATTTAATAAATCTGAAATATTGTTTGGATTCACCAGATGTTGGGCTTTCAATATCTGTACGCTGTGTATTTTTTCTGAAATGTTTTAAGACAAGTAATTAGTTATATAACGTTGGTCTCTGTAATTGTTCTAGCTGCATCAGCACTATATCAGATTGCAGCTGCAATGTAGAACTGTGATTTATACCTGAAAAATGCACATTTAAAAAAAAAAACCTATGCTATACCATAAATATGTTATCAGACTGTCATCTTATGAATTTGTTTGTTGGTTAGTGGCTATCAATATCTTAGTTTAGCCGAATTGGTGATAGCACCTGATGGAGTAAGAAACTGTTGGAGTAAGAAAATAGTGTCTTTTGCTAACGTGTTTAGCTAATAGATTTACACATTGTGTCTTCCCTGTAAAACATTTAAAAAATCTGAAATGGTGGTTTTATTCACAAGATCTGTGTCTTTCATTGGGTGTCTTGGACTTGTGATTTAATGATATTTAGATGCTACTATTTAATTGTGACGCTATGCTAGCGATGCTAATCAGTGTGGGGGGGGTGGGGGGTGCTCCCGGATCCGGGTTAGGTACTCTGTAGAGGTTTTAAGCAAGTCAGCCATATCCGCAATGTTTTTTTAAAGGCAATAAATGTTGCTGAATGAACTGTTTCGCTGCCAGACAAGGCTCCGCTGATAGCCAGGTGTAGCAGTGGTAAGGTGTTGGGACTGCTGTTAGGACTCTGCTGTTGGGACAGCTTTATGTAGGCCCGGACAGTGTGTGGGCAGCGTTTGTCACCGTTCTAGTGCAGTTAATGTATTGTTTAGTGTTGTGTTGTGTAGTGGCTTTACTGGCATGCATCCTACATTTATTTTATTTGCCCCACCAAGATTTACATGCTAAAATCGACCACCGCCTATCAGTCATAATCCGTACGAAAACGTCATGTTAGAGCCACGAGAAAGGCCACAGTGGCCTCTGAGACAGAGAACCAAGGAGGGTTGACATCCTCAGACCAGAACCTGAGGCTGTTTCCTCACCTCTCCAGTCACACACTATCATTGCTCTCACTGGCTAAACGGGACCACAGGTAACAACATGTTTCTGGGTCAGGAGGGTTCTAAAGCTCCCCTTCAGAAAGTAACCAAAGATACGCATTGATGCATTGAGATAGTGGTGAGTGTTTTACAGATGTAAAGTAGACTTTTCCTGGTTAAATAAAGGTTCAGTCAAATAAAACGTTGATTATTTGTAATATTTCCTCTTTTGATGTGTTGGATATTATGTCAGCCGATCTGCTAAGATCGTTCAACGAAAAGTCGCAGCTCAACAGATCCGTAAAAAGACAAGACAAGCATTTGGTTGACAACATGGACATAGAGTCACCATGTCAAAGTATTCATACAAGCCTATGTGCTTTATTGGTACCAGTTTAATGAATCTTTCATGCAGTTCTCGGCATATTTTATGCCCCCCCCCAAAAAAAAATCTTGCAAGCAAGGAAAATGTATCTTTGTCTTCTGTATTTTCAGCAACTGGTTCTTCACACATACATAGACTGTACAAACACATACAATACATCCACCCTCAAAAACATCAAATATATATTTTTTTACCTTTATTTAACTAGGCAGGTCAGTTAAAAACAAATTCTTCTTTACAATTACGGCCTAGGAACAGTGGGTTAACTGTCTTGTTCAGGGGTAGAACGACAGATTATTACCTTGTCAGCTCGGGCATTCGATCTAGCAACCTTTCGGTTACCGACCCAACGCTCTAACCACTAGCCTACCTGCCACCCCATGAGCTCTGTGACACTTCCACATTCCTTTATAAGGGAGACTGGGTCTGGGTGTCACTTTTTACTCAGACATTTTACTCTTGTGTGTTTTTCTCAAAAACAGTACATCTTACAAGACTATTTTGAACGTTAATATAAAGACGAAGGTCTTGGGTAGAAATGGTGACAGTTTTTATCGGCTTTCACCGAGGTCCAGAGGGCCGCACTGAAAATGTGTTATATTTCCTTGAGGTCAAAATGTTCCAAAAAGATTCTTCAGCTGTCCCCATAGGAAAACCCTTTTTGGATCCAGAAAGAATCATTTTTGGTTCAATGCGGGACTCTTTGGGTTTCATGTCGAACCCAATGGGAAAAGGGATATACTTGGAACCCATTACGGTTCTACCTGCAATCAAAAGGGTTCTTTCTGGAACCAAAAAGGTTCCATAGGTTCTCCTATGGGGACAGCCGAAGAACCCTTTTAGGTTCTAGATAGTACCTTTTTTTCTAAGAGTGTAGCCAACTACGTCCTCCTCGGACCCTGAGAGATACAGCCTAGTCATTGAGGGTCCCACTCGGTGGCGCATGACTAATGCCGGAGTGAGAGAGAGAGTGTCCTGCGGCTAGGCTGCACTTAACAGTGCATTGATTTTAAACCCCCAGTGCTCTTCCCATGGGGTGGTGGAACGCACCTCTGCCCCGTCGCCTTCCCCCGTCTATCTCCACACCACATCCTGTACCCACCTCTGTGCCCATTTGGGTGAACTAGATTGGATAGGTCTCTCCATACACCCCCCCCCCCCCCTTCCCTACCTTCCCTATGCTGGGGGTCTCAGGGGAGCCATCCAAGGTTCAGGGGCACTAAAGCTCCCACAAGACCGCAGACATGGTTTGGGGGTGGGATTGGGACAAGTGGAGTCAGGAGGCGGCCGAGTGGAACAGGTCTGTGGTCAAAATCAATGCATTGGCAATTTGAAGAACGCTTCAGACACATTTGGGAATTTCACATTCCCTATACCCTTCTCTCCTTGCGCCTGGGAGAGCTGCACCACTAGAGAAAAACAGGCGGATTACCAGGGCGCGTACTCAGAGCAAGTGTCTTCACTGACATTTTCAACCTCTCCCTGACCCAGTGTGTAATACCTACAGTATTAAGCAGACCACTATAGACCCTTTGCCCAAGAACGCCAAGGTAACTTGTCTAAATGACTATCACCCCGTAGCACTCATTCTGTAGCCATGAAACGCTTTGAAAGGCTGGTCATGGCTCATATCAACACCATCATCCGAGACACCCTGGACCCACTCCAATTCACAGACCGCCCCAGCAGATCCACAGATGACACAATCTCTAGTGCACTCCACACTGCCCTTTCCCACCTGGACAAAAGGAACACCAACAGTGCATTCAGACCCATTTACTTTTTCCACATTTTGTTACGTTACAGCCTTATTCAAAAACAGGTTTAGACATTTTTGCAAATGTATTCAAATTAAAAAACAGAAATACCTTATTTACATAAGTATTCAGAACTTTTGCTATGAGACTCAAAGTTGAGCTTAGTTGATTCTGTTTGATCATCCTTGATCATCCTTGAGATGTTTCTACAATGGGATTGAGTCCAACTGTGGTAAATTAAATTGATTGGACATGATTTGGAAAGGCACACACCTGTCTATATAAGGTCCCATAGTTGACATTGCATATTAGAGCAAAAACCAAGCCATGAGGTCAAAGGAATTGTCCGTAGAGCTCTGAGACAGGATTGTGTCGAGGCACAGATCTGGGGAAGCGTACCAAAAAAATGTCTGCTGCATTGAATGTCCCCAAGAACACAGTGGCCGCCATCATTCTTTAATGGAAGAAGTTTGGAACCACCAAAACTCTTCCTAGAGCTGGCTGCCCCGCCAAACTGAGCAATCAGGGGACAAGAGCCTCTGTCAGGGAGGTGACCAAGAACCCGATGGTCACTCTGACAGAGCTCCAGAGTTCCTCTGTGGAGATGGGAGAACCTTCCAGAATGACAACCATTTCTGCAGCACTCCACCAATCAGGCCTTTATGGTAGAGTGGCCAGTCGGAAACCACTCCTCAGTAAAAGGCACATAACAGCCCGCTTGGAGTTTGCCAAAAGGCACCTAAAGGACTCAGACCATGAGAAACAAGAATCTCTGGTCTGATGAAACCAAGATTGAAATCTTTGGCCTTAATGCCAAACATCAGGTCTGGAGGAAACCTGGCACCATCCCTACGGTGAAACATGGTGGTGGCAGCATCATGCTGTGGGGAAGTTTTTCAGCGGCAGGTACTGGGGGACTAGTCAGGATCAAGGGAAAGATGAACGGCGCAAAGTACAGTAGCCTACAGCATAAAGTCTTCTCTTTTCAACAGGAGCCATTTGCTTTCCAACCTGTGTTTTACCTCGATTGTATTTGAAATATTGTGGAAGGCCTGTTTGTCTGCGTGCTGTTTTTTCACGGACAGATTCACTATTCCTTATTGGGCTACAATCCACAGCGAGGCTATTTTTAAAAGAAGCTATTGATCTTCTGTGGCTAAATTATATGCCTTCTCGTGATGTAGTAGGCTATTCTGAATGATTTAATTTATTTCTGAACAGACAGCAGTAATTCTATAACTTTGGAAAATGTATTTCAATTTATCAGGGGTGCTGCAGTTCCATCCGAACCCTTTGATTGGCTATGATTCTATAAGGAAATAAATGATGAAGGGCAACGCTGAGAGTTCCAGGCTCACGTCTATCAGAGCAGAGAGGGAGAGAGATCATAGAAAGTGAATCTCATTCTAGTTATTGGGCCAGATACTGGCGTGCTTCTCACATAGCCACTGGCACGCCTTGGTCTCAAACATAGGTTACAATGTTTTGCAAACCATGAACCCGGGCCAGCCCAACCCGAATCAACTCTTAGAATATTAGGCCCAGGCTGAAAATCAACTTTTTCACAAGACATTTTTTTGTGGGGGCAGGAGAATTAACGAAGAGGCAACTCAAATTAACTTTTGCATCTTTTCAAATTTTTACATTGCAAAAAGTGAAAATAATTTCTCATGCCATGAGAGGTTCCCCCGAGCCTCTCCGGTGCATGTTTTGGTTTTTGCCTTAGCACCACACAGCTGATTCAAATAATCGAAGCTTGTTAATGGTTATTTAAATAAGCTGTGTTGTGCTATGACAAAAATCTAAACATGCCTTCAAGGTTCACCTTCCAGCAGGACGATGACCCTAAGCATACAGCTAAAGCAACACTCGAGTGGTTTAAGGGGAAACATTTACATGTCTTGGAATGGCCTAGTCAAAGCCCAGACCTCAATCCAATTGAGAATCTGTGGTATGACTTAAAGATTGCTGTACACCAGCGAAACCCATCCAACTTGAAGGAGCTGGAGCAGTTTTGCCTTGAAGAATGGGCAAAAATCCCAGTGGCTAGATGGGCCAAGCTTATAGAGACATTTTTTGTTTCAGAATTTTTATTTAAATACTTTCGCAAGCCACTGTAGATACCTCTCATTTTTAAACTGTGAAATCAATGCCTTTTGCTCTCCACTTTGGTGTTTTGAGATTGAAAACTCGTAATGCATTGTTAGGTAGAAATGTGTATCTTTCAGTGTTAACAGTGCAGGTGGGGACGCCTAAGTAGCTTTCATGTGTGCATGATAGTTCAGATTGATTTCTTCCAGCTGCATTCAGTATGGCGCATGCTTTAAGTACGGAAGACGGCATGTTTCCCTGTGTGTTAATGGGCTCTCAGCATATTAAGACTCAGGGCACAATTAGGAGGTGCTAGTTTGATCTCCCACCTCACAGTTCTATTTCAGCTCTGCCATGTGATTATGCCTTTGGGTGGGGGGGGGGGGGGGGTCTATTTAAAGGTAGGCTCCCACGAACACTGTTGAAAGGTAGGCTTTGGCTGGTTGAACCTTTCTGTTTGACTTACAGCACTCTCTTGTTGTAATGTTCAGAATGACTATGGGTATGTCTTTTGTCTGCAAGATGGTGTCGGGTTTGTAACATAGAGAGACATCTAAGGGCTTCAAATTGAATGGAAAGGCTTGTTGATCAGGCCAAACATGTCAGGGTTGGGGATGATTGTATTTCAGTGCATTTAGGAAGTGCATTGGGATTCCAATTAAAGAATAGAAAAATCCTTATTTAAAATAATTTACAATACATTTCCCATTCAATAAACAAATTATATTCTTAGGGGAAATTCAATACATTTCTGGAATTTAATGTAGCTTATTAAAATGAAAATGACCCCAACCCTGTAACCTTTTACAATGCATGAATTAAGAAAATATTGCAGTGTCTAAGTAGTTTTAATCAAGAACTTAACTGGCCCTTCTATTCCTAATATATTTTAGTATTGTGATTTGTGTTGAGTAACTATAACCATATCTTCTAATGCGTGGACCATTCCTCCCTAGGGCAAAAGTTTGTAATAGTGGACTGCCACCTGCTGGTTAGAATGAGAAAGTGCATTCTGTCTCTGACACTGATCAGACTCAGAAGCCTTACTTATTTAATCACAATAACAACAGCAAAAATGGTCTATATAGTTTATAATCATTGTGCTTCATAGTACATTTTGTCTCCTGAAGAGTAATTAATAATTTAATAATCAGTCAAAATGGTTTTGTTACAAATTGTATAATTAGTTACCTTACGTGAGTGAATATGCCTTATATCTCTGGTTTTAATTGAGAAATGATGATGATCTCTGAGGTCTGCTGTGGAAACTTGACCTATCCTTTAGTCTAGGGACTAGCAGTGATTCTCAACTAAAGTATCTATATCCACAGTAAAACAAGTCCTATATCGACATAACCTGAAACGCTGCTCAGCAAGGAAGAAGCCACTGCTCCAAAACCGCCCCAAAAAAGCCAGACTATGGTTTGCAACTGCACATAGGGACAAAGATCGTACATTTTGGGGAAATGTCCTCTGGTCTGATAAAACAAAAATAAAACTTTTTGGCCATAATGACCATTGTTATGTTTGGAGGAAAAAGGGCGAGGATTGCAAGCCGATGAACACCATCCCAACCGTGAAGCACGGGGGTGGCAGCCTCATTTTGTGAGGGTGCTTTGCTGCAGGAGGGACTGGTGCACTTCACAAAATATATGGCATCATGGGGCAGGAAAATTATGTGCATATATTGAAGCAACATCTCAAGACATCAATCAGGAAGTTAAAGCTTGGTCGCAAATGGGTCTTCCAAATGGACAATGACCCCAAGCATTCTTCCAAAGTTGTGGCAAAATGGCTTAAGGACAACAAAGTTAAGGTATTGTAGTGGCCATCACAAAGCCCTGACCTCAAACCTATAGAGAATTTGTGGGCAGAACTGAAAAAGCATGTGTGAGCAAGGAGGCCTACAAACCTGACTCAGTTACACCAGCTCTGTCAGGAGGAATGGGCCAAAATTCACCCAACTTATTGTGGGAAGCTTGTGGCAGGCTACCCGAAACGTTTGACCCAAGTTAAACAATTTAAAGGCAATGCTACCAAATACTAACTGAATGTATGTCAACTTCTGACCCACTGGGAATGTGATGAAAGAAATAAAAGGTGAAATAAATAATTCTCTCTACTAATATTCTGACATTTCACATTCTTAAAATAAAGTTGTGTTCCTAACTGACCTAAAACAGGGAATTTTTACTTGGATTAAATGTCAGGAATTGTGAAAAACTGAGTTTAAATGTATGTGGGTAAGGTGTAAACTTCCGACTTCAAATATATATACAGTGAGGTGAAGAAGTATTTGATACACTGACGATTTTGCAGGTTTTCCTACTTACAAAGCATGTAGAGGTCTGTAAATTCTAACATAGGTACACTTCAACTGTGAGAGACGGAATCCAAAACAAAAGTCCAGAAAATCACATTGTATGATTTTTAAGTAATTAATTAGCATTTTATTGCATGACATAAGTATTTGATACATCAGAAAAGCAGAACTTAATATTTGGTACAGAAACCTTTGTTTGCAATTACAGAGATCATACGTTTCCTGTAGTTCTTGACCAGGTTTGCACACACTGCAGCAGGGATTTTGGCCCACTCCTCCATACAGACCTTCTCCAGATCCTTCTGGTTTCGGGGCTGTCGCTGGGCAATACGGACTTTCAGCTCCCTCCAATGTCACGAATCCCGCCGAAGGTGGTTCCTCTTCCTGTTCGGGCAGTGCTCGGCGGTCGTCGTTGCCGGTCTACTAGCTGCCACGATCCCCTTTTCTGTTTCAGTTAGTTATGTCTGATTGTTACACCTGTTTCTTGTTTTTGGTTTTGATTTGGGCTATTTAAAACAGGTATGCCCACCTGCTTTTGTGCGGGCTTGTTTTTCTGTTCATGTGTGTGTATTCTCGTGGACTATTTTCTCCGGACTGTTTGGTCCTGCTTTTGGGCTGGTTTAAGTGATGCGCCTTAGTGTTTGGCGTTACCGTTACTTGTTGTTCTGGATTAAAAGATCCCGATTGAACTACCTCTGCTCTCTGCGCCTGACTCCACCACCCACTACTCCTAGAAGCCGTGACATCCAAAGATTTTCTATTGGGTTCAGGTCTGGAGACTGGCTAGGCCACTCCAGGACCTTGAGATGCTTCTTACAGAACCACTCCTTAGTTGCCCTGGCTGTGTGTTTTGGGTCGTTGTCATGCTGGAAGACCCAGCCACGACCCATCTTCAATGCTCTTACTGAGGGAAGGAGGTTTTTGGCCAAGATCTCGCTATACATGACCCCATCCATCCTCCCCTCAATACGGTGCAGTCGTCCTGTCCCCTTTGCAGAAAAGCATCCCCAAAGAATGATGTTTCCACCTCCATGCTTCACGGTTGGGACGGTGTTCTTGGGGTTGTACTCATCCTTCTTCTTCCTCCAAACACGGCGAGTGGAGTTTAGACCAAAAAGCTCTATTTTTGTCTCATCAGACCACATGACCTTCTCCCATTCCTCCTCTGGATCATTCTGATGGTCATTGGCAAACTTCAGACGGGCCTGGACATGCGCTGGCTTGAGCAGAGGGACCTTGCGTGCGCTGCAGGATTTTAATCCATGACGGCGTAGTGTGTTACTAATGGTTTTCTTTGAGACTGTGGTCCCAGCCCTCTTCAGGTCATTGACCAGGTCCTGCCGTGTAGTTCTGAGCTGATCCCTCACCTTCTTAATGATCATTGATGCCCCACGAGGTCAGATCTTGCATGGAGCCCCAGACCGAGGGGGATTGACCGTCATCTTGAACTTCTGCTTGCCTATTGTCCTGTAGACCATCCCAGCTTTGTGCAGGTCTACAATTTTATCCCTGATGTCCTTACACAGCTCTCTGGTCTTGGCCATTGTGGAGAGGTTGGAGTCTGTTTGATTGAGTGTGTGGACAGGTGTCTTTTATACAGGTAACGAGTTCAAACAGGTGCAGTTAATACAGGTAATGAGTGGAGAACAGGAGGGCTTCTTAAAGAAAAACTAACAAGTCTGTGAGAGCCGGAATTCTTACTGGTTGGTAGGTGATCAAATACTTATGTCATGCAATAAAATGCAAATTAATTAAAAATCATACAATGTGATTTTTTTTTAGATTCTGTCTCTCACAGTTGAAGTGTACCTATGATAAAAATTACAGACCTCTACATGCTTTGTAAGTAGGAAAACCTGCAAAATCGTCAGTGTATCAAATACTTGTTCTCCCCACTGTAGTTATGGCGAGTAAATCTCAGAAGGCTATCCACCACACTGGGGGGTAAATGTTTGTACCAAAATAGTAATGTAATAAAATCTGGCATGATGGCTCGAGGAAATTACTCAAGGAAATTACCTACCACAGACCGTCTCTCGTGCTTCTAGTTTCGCGGCACTGTCTACCAGGCAGAATATCAGATACTCGACATCGCTCACTTGTCACGGGTCTGCTGCTAGCTACCGTTCATTAAATAGCTGTTATGTGGTGACATTTACCTGGAGTAAGCCAACCTTTGAAACAAAAACCTACCGATGAAAAGGAGGACGAATCACATTAAAAAAAAGTTTTGTGAGAAATGGAAGTTTGGAGATAAAGGAGTTTCAAGAGGCTGGCTACAGTATGATGCGGAGGCTGTGGTGATTTGTTATTCTGTGTGTCGCCAGTATGCTAAAGTTAAAAGCAGAAACAACTCATTTGTCATCGGAAATAAAACAATGAAGCTGGAGAACATTCGTGACCGTGAACACAGCAAGTGTCACATTGCCTGCATGTCTGTGTCCCAGGCTCAAGCGGAGCCTCTCCTCTTGACACCCTCTGTGACGGCGCTAATGGCAATGTTAGAGCAGACAAGCACGAAGATGAAGATACTGTTTAGGACTGTACATGCCATTGGCAAGAAGGCGAGACCACTTCCTGTTTTCAACTGAATGTGCGAGTAAGTGAAAATGTTGTTACTCTTGTAGCTAGACTAGTACTTTTGAAGCTAGTTTTTTCAAGTCCATTTAGCAGACGTGTCCAGTATTGTATGTTATTTCTCAGCTCTTGATAAGCTTTGGTTCACCTCAAAATAGTGTATAAATACCATAACATTATAGGCCTACTGATGCTGCCATGGCTCTCCATGCTTTCCTATGGCTCTGTAATGTTCTATTTTAATGTTTGTCTCCAGATTCTGTTTACATTTTAAAGCATTGTGACACCATCGACTTTACCAGCCTAACCCTAACCCTAACCCTAACCCTAACCCTAACCCTAACCCTAACCCTAACCCTAACCCTAACCCTAACCCTAACCCTAACCCTAACCCTAACCCTAACCCTAACCCTTTTCAAACAAAGGGTAGAAGGCTAATTTAGCACAATCAACTGCCAGCTATATTGGATAACATGGTTGTATATTTAATTATTTTAGAAATTAATTTGATGTTTTATGTTTTATTTTTGCAGTTTGGATGAAAAAAAAGGAATCGCTATGGGCTCAACATATAACGTAAACTCCCTCACTTTTGTACATCGCCTTGGTCCGTACAATTGACCTTATTTTAGTGCCCCAAAAACGTAATCCTTCCAGATCAACTGTAATTTCAATACCATTGTAAAGCACAATTTCTCCCCTTTCCAACAGAATTCATGCCGAGACCTTCACGCTGCCCGTTTCTGCATAATTCAAGAAGGCAATGAGCTCCTTCGGGTCTTTTTAAAAATGGCGGGTGGGGAAGTGAAACTAATGCGTGATAGTGAGACGGAGAGGAGATGTGTGGGAAAACTACTTTTTTTCACTCGATCTGTCCACCTTATCGCCTCTAAAATGTAAATAAAACACTATAAAGAGTTTATATAATGTGTCATTACATACCTATTTGAAGGTTTGTGTCAAATTTGAATCGGGCTTTTAGGGCGGTGCTAAAGTGATCTTCAGAAGTAAACAGTGGCTTTGAGAATCATGATCGCTTACAGTGATGATGCAAAAAATGACTAGGTATCCCCCCCTTTACCTCCGTCACTGTCCATTTCTTGTTTTTAAACGATGAGAGAAGTGCTACACCTGGTGGAGAGAGATTGTAAGACAGAAATAGTTGCTTTATGTGTGTTGTGGGTTACGGCATGACACGTCACGATGTAACGGAGGGTCAGTTTTTTCAACTTTTTTCCAATACTATAGAGCCATTACCATGTCGATCAACGCTTGAATAGAAACGTAGTTCACACCCCAGATTTTGAAGTCAACACAGTTGCTACAGTCCCATTAGTTTTCTTTGTAGCCTCGTTTGAATGTCGCAGTTGCGCACATTAGTACGGAATGGGGTGAGTTAACGTTAGAAATGAGAAGCAGGCCAAAGAGTTTATGCACCATATTGCAGAGGTGGAGAGAAACAACATCAGAAAGAATCTGAAAAACACCAAATTTCTCTCCATCATGTCAGATGGCTCCACAGACAGTTCTGTGAAAGGAGGAGGAGTTAGTTTGTCAGATTCTGTCACAAGGGCAAGATCGAGTCGAAGTTTGTTGGCATCAAGTCAGTAGAGAAGGCAGACGTGGCATAACCAACACCATCAGTGCCATCATGGAAGGAGTGTGTGATGAGTGGGGAAGCAAGTTGGTCGCTCTGGGAACAGATGGAGCTGCTGTGATGACCGGAGCCAAGAATGTTGTGGTCAGCCGGCTGAAGGGGGTCAGGGCCTACATCATCGGCATCCACTGTATGGCACACCGCCTTGAACTAATCTTTTCTGATGCCATCCGGTCCAACGTGATGTTTCAGAAAGTAGGAGACCTCCTCAGTGGGTTCTACACCTTCTACTACACCAGTCTACTGAACAGGGCAAACCTGGTAAACAGCTTCCAGGCTCTTGGGCACACACCACTGGTGCCCACCAGAATTGGCGGGACCCGATGGGTACGACACCTATTGCGTGCACTGGACCACTTCCTGCGAGGTTACCAAGGGCTTGTCCAGCACCTGGAACAGGTGGTGGCTCTAGATTGCTATGCTAAGTACTCCAAAAGTCATCATCAATATGTAATGTTCAGTAAATAACAACAAACACGGTTACAATTGGTAACATCATGTTTCAATGCTTTATGCACTGATAAAATGTGTCATATCTAATATCGTTTTTTTTTTGACAGCAATTAATTGTCTATGTGTATGTCTTTGTTCTTTATGTATTTCAGATTCAATCTGCTGATTGCCAAAATGCCTGAGGTGTCCAGCAGGCCAATGCCAGGAAATACTGCATTACTGCGAGGGAGGCTGTTGTGACATACTAACACACCTGAGCAACCTGTCCGCCTGTCTGCAAAGGTCCACCATCACCATAGCAGAAGCCCACAGCTCCTTGTGCTCAACACAGGAAGTACTTAAGAAGTACAAAACCAGGTATGTTTATTTAAGCTGCAATAAGAAATACTTACCTTAATTAAGAGAAAGGATTACGTCAATAAGAGAGGGAGAGAGAGTGTGGTAAAATTAGCCTTTTATCATGAGAGAAGGGCCCAAGATGAAGGCCACAATGAATTTCGCTGACCAGAGGTGACAGCAAGACCCTCGTCACATCACAGGACAAAGTGCTTGACATGCTAGTTTAGAGTATGACTGACAGGTTCCAGGACGACAGTGTAGGGGTCCTGTGTGCCACCAAGCTGGTCAGCTTCACCAACTGGCCAGAGTCAGGAGATGAAGCAGCAGGTTACTTTATGTTTTGGATTACAGGGCAGTCAGGTTAGGTAAAGGTTCATTATCATATTTTAATAGATAGAGAATTAAAACTGCATGATGCTTGTTGTAATGTATACAATTATTCTAGATTTTGGTGACACTGAACTGGAAACACTGGTAGACCACTTCAAGCCTGTCCTGGAGACCTCTGGCATCCATGTTGAAAGGATCCCTGACCAGTGGACTGTTCTGAAGGTGCTGATGTACCAAGAGCCCCAGTCCCTGCAGAAGATGTCCTGGTTCCGTGTCAACAGGAACCATCAGCATTCTTGCCCTGATTTGCTGGCATTGGTTGACCTGCTCCTGTCCTTCCCTGCCTCAACAGCTGAATGTGAAAGAGGTTTTAATACCATGAAACTGGTGAAAACAGATTGGCGGTCCAACCTAAAGTCCAATACACTATCAGATCTCCTTATGGTCCAGCTGTCCTCTCCAGAGATCAGGGAGTATGATCCAATAAAAGCTGGGATGCTGTGGCACCAGGACTCTGTCAGGAGCAGGAAGCCAGACTTCATGGACCGTGCAAAGAGGGTGATTGCAGTAGAGAGTGAAGAGTCTGATGAGGAGGTTTAAGTTGATTTAAAATGGTTAAGGTTTACAAAACCTTAAATTGAACTTTTATGTTTGATCCTTAAGTACATTTAATAGCAAATACTTCAGTAGAACTTTAAGTGCAAGACTTCTTCAGTTGTATTCAGGCTAGAGGTCAACCGATTAATCGGGGCCGATTTCAAGTTTTCATAACAATCGGAAATTGGTATTTTTGGGCGCCGATTTTTTTATTTTTTTATTTTTATTATTTTTTAATTTTTACAACTTTATTTAATCTTTATTTAACTAGGCAAGTCAGTTAAGAACACATTCTTATTTTCAATGACGGCCTAGGAACGTTCTGCCTCGGAACAACAGATTTTTAACCTTGTCAGCTCGGGGGATCCAGTCTTGCAACCTTACAGTTAACTAGTCCAATGCTCTAACACTGATTACATTGCACTCCACGAGGAGCGTGTCTGTGCCGCGAATGCAGTAAGCTAAGGTAAATTTCTAGCTAGAATTAAACTTATCTTATAAAAAACAATCAATCAATGACTGTCATTGCTCCAATATGTACTTAACCATAAACATCAATGCCTTTCTTAAAATCAATACACAAGTATATATTTTTAAACCTGCATATTATACAGTATATATATATATACAAATCCAGGTTAGCAGGCAATATTAACCAGGTGAAATTGTGTCATTTCTCTTGCGTTCATTGCACGCAGAGTCAGGGTATATGCAACAGTTTGGGTCGCCTGGCTCTTTGCAAACTAATTTGCCAGAATTTTACGTAATTATGACAACATTGAAGGTTGTGCAATGTAACAGGAATATTTAGACTCATGGATGCCACCCGTTACATAAAATACGGAACGGAATAAACGCTTTGTTTTCGAGGTGATAGTTTCCGGATTAGTCAAAGGTATATGGTTTAGAGAGAAATAGTCGACGCGTTATAATTCCTGTAATAACTTGCGGCTGAACTTGACAGGGGTTCCTTCGTTATTTCACCGTTCATGTCTTCCATAGAGAATGTCTTGATCTACTTCAAATAAGGTTTGTGTTTCGTGCAGGCTTAAACCGCCTCGACGTTTTGATACCCGTGTAAATCTCACTAGGATAAGGTAACGTTTGTCAACATATTTTCATAAATCCACTCTACAAAAAAAATGATCTTCGCTTATATTTAGCCAATATTGATCAGAGTTACCTTGTCCTATGGATATCTACACAGTTATAAAATTGGCAAGGTGGTGTAAGCCTACACGAAACACAGACCTTATTTTAAGTGAATCTAAAAAATATCCAATGGAATAAATGAAGGAACCGCTTTTCAGATTTTGCTAGAAGGTGTCATGGGAATGACTCGCACTTTGGTCGTCAATTCTTACCATGCCCATTATTAAAATAGGATTTCCTGCATATAGAAATGACAGTTTTTGTTTTCAACATTCATCACAGGTAACTTAAACTCTATTTTTATTCAAACAGTTGAGAGTATTTGTCTCCTAAGCAGACTCTTCAGTATCATTGTCACTTCAGAGCTGTGTGTGTGTGTGTGTGTATTTATGTATTATATTAAGTTAAAATAAAAGTGTTCATTGTTCATTCAGTATTGTTGCAGTTGTTATTATTACAAAAATGTGTGTGTGTGTGTATGATATATACAGTATAAACCTTTTTTATTATTATATAAATCGGCCGATTAATCAGTATCGAATTTTTTTGTCCTCCAATAATCGGTATCGGTATCGGCGTTGAAAAATCATAATCGGTCGACCTCTAATTCAGGCTGGGAAATTAAATCTAGCCACAGCCAAAATGAACCATCATCTGATAAGTCTCTATTTTATCAGGGTATTTCTACTCAAAGCAAAGGATTTGTAGACCTGCTTCCCCTGTTTCCCCTTTGTATCAGGAGGGCACCAGTTCTATGTCCACTGCACTTCTCATCATTGTATCTCACCATTGTTGTTGCCATGTTTTGACTTCTATGTACTCTTATTCATTGTATCTGATCGGTTTTGTTTATTTCATTGTGTGCCCAACGTTTGGCGTTCTTGCACTCTGTACAGCACTTTTGGTCAACTACAGTCGTTTTTAAATGTGCTCTACAAATAAACTTGATTTGATTTGAGTAACCGTTGATCAATATATTAAAATATCATTTTTTCACATTTTGCTTTGGCCTCTTCTTTACATTTGTATTCAACATAATAACTTATTATCTAAATGAAATGTACTAAAATGAATGTATATGTGACACAAAAAGGCTATTTATTATTTTGGCCAGTACAAAATATGCTTCGCTGGTGGATTTTTTCATCTACCAGTCCCCTTGTCAGGTGAGCCAAAAAGTAAATTTCAGACCGTATATATATATACACTGCTCAAAAAATAAAGGGAACACTTAAACAACACAATGTAACTCCAAGTCAATCACACTTCTGTGAAATCAAACTGTCCACTTAGAAAGCAACACTGATTGACAATAAATTTCACATGCTGTTGTGCAAATGGAATAGACAAAAGGTGGAAATTATAGGCAATTAGCAAGACACCCCCAAAAAAGGAGTGATTGGGCAGGTGGTGATCACAGACCACTTCTCAGTTCCTATGCTTCCTGGCTGATGTTTTGGTCACTTTTGAATGCTGGCGGTGCTCTCACTCTAGTGGTAGCATGAGACGGAGTCTACAACCCACACAAGTGGCTCAGGTAGTGCAGTTCATCCAGAATGGCACATCAATGCGAGCTGTGGCAAAAAGGTTTGCTGTGTCTGTCAACGTAGTGTCCAGAGCATGGAGGCGCTACCAGGAGACAGGCCAGTACATCAAGAGACGTGGAGGAGGCTGTAGGAGGGCAACAACCCATCAGCAGGACCGCTACCTCCGCCTTTGTGCAAGGAGGAGCACTACCAGCGCCCTGCAAAATGACCTCCAGCAGGCCACAAATGTGCATGTGTCTGCTCAAGCGGTCAGAAACAGACTCCATGAGGGTGGTATGAGGGCCCGACGTCCACAGGTGGGGGTTGTGCTTACAGCCCAACACCGTGCAGGACATTTGGCATTTGCCAGAGAACACCAAGATTGTCAAATTCGCCACTGGCGCCCTGTGCTCTTCACAGATGAAAGCAGGTTCACACTGAGCACATGAGCACATGTGACAGACGTGACAGAGTCTGGAGACGCCGTGGAGAATGCTCTGCTGCCTGTAACATCCTCCAGCATGACCGGTTTGGCGATGGGTCAGTCATGGTGTGGGGTGGCATTTCTTTGTGGGGCCGCACAGCCCTCCATGTGCTCGCCAGAGGTAGCCTGACTGCCAATAGGTACCGAGATGAGATCCTCAGACCCCTTGTGAGACCATATGCTGACACATGCACATTTGTGGCATGCTGGAGGTCATTTTGCAGGGCGCTGGTAGTGCTCCTCCTTGCACAAAGGCGGAGGTAGCGGTCCTGCTGCTGGGTTGTTGCCCTCCTACAGCCTCCTACACGTCTCTTGATGTACTGGCCTGTCTCCTGGTAGCGCCTCCATGCTCTGGACACTACGCTGACAGACACAGCAAACCTTTTTGCCACAGCTCGCATTGATGTGCCATCCTGGATGAACTGCACTACCTGAGCCACTTGTGTGGGTTGTAGACTCCGTCTCATGCTACCACTAGAGTGAGAGCACCGCCAGCATTCAAAAGTGACCAAAACATCAGCCAGGAAGCATAGGAACTGAGAAGTGGTCTGTGATCACCACCTGCAGAATCACTCCTTTTTTGATTGTGTCTTGCTAATTGCCTATAATTTCCACCTTTTGTCTATTCCATTTGCACAACAGCATGTGAAATTTATTGTCAATCAGTGTTGCTTCCTAAGTGGACAGTTTGATTTCACAGAAGTGTGATTGACTTGGAGTTACATTGTGTTGTTTAAGTGTTCCCTTTATTTTTTTGAGCAGTGTATAAATATACCTTTTTTGGGTGGAAAGAACAGCTGACTGAAGACTGGACTTTCGGGCGGTTGAGTCCGTTTCCGTGATGAAACTTAGTGCTGAAACGAGCTAAAAACGAACTGGCGAATGATTTATATTTTGTCCATAACTAGCCAGCCAAAAGAGCAAGGGGTGCTGTGAAGGAAAATTTGGATGGCAATATTTTACTAGCTAGTTCCCAGATGACTACATTAAAATATATATATATATATATATATATATATTTCACCTTTATTTAACCAGGGAGGCCAGCTGAGAACAAGTTCTCATTTACAACTGCGACCTGGCCAAGACAAAGCAAAGCAGTGCGACAAGAACAACAACACAGACTTACACATAAACAAACGTACAATCAATAACACAATAGAAAAATCTATGTAAAGTGTGTGCAAATGTAGAAGAGTAGGGAGGTAAGGCAATAAATAGGCCATTGAGGCAAAATAATTAGAATTTAGCATTAACACTGGAGTGATAGATGTGCAGATGATGATGTGCAAGTAGAGGTACTGGGGTGCAAAAGAGCAAGAGGATAAGTAACAATATGGTGATGAGGTAGTTGGGTGGACTATTTACAGATTGGCTGTGTACAGGTACAGTGATCGGTAGGCTGCTCAGACAGCTGATGCTTAAAGTTAGAGAGGGAGATATAAGACTCCAGCTTCAGGGATTTTTGCAATTCGTTCCAGTCATTGGCAGCAGAGAACTGGAAGGAAAGGCGGCCAAAGGAAGTGTTGGCTTTGGGGGTGACCAGTGAAATATACCAGTCAGTTTTACGAGGGTATGTTTGGCAGCATGAGTGAAGGATGCTTTATTGCAAAATAGGAAACCGATTCTAGATTTTATTTTGGATTGGAGATGCTTAATGGGAGTCTGGAAGGAGAGTTTACAGTCTAACCAGACACCTAGGTATTTGTAGTTGTCCACATATTCTAAGTCAGAACCGTCCAGAGTAGTGATGCTAGTCGGGCGGGAGGATGCGGGCAGCAATAGGTTGAAGAGCATGCACTTAGTTTTACTTGCATTTAAAAGCAGTTGGAGGCCTCGGAAGAAGTGTTGTGTGGCGTTGAAGCTCGTTTGGAGGTTTGTTAGCACAGTGTCCAAAGAAGGCCCGGATGTATACAGAATGGTGTTGTCTGCGTAGTGATGGATCCGAGAATCATCAGCAGCAATAGCGACATCTCTTGCATTTCAAAGATGATGGTACAAAAAAGTTTAAATAAAACACATGTTTTTCTTTGAATTGTCTTTTACCAGATCTAATGTGTTATATTCTCCTACATTAATATAACATTTCCACAAACTTCAAAGAGTTTCATTTCAAATGGTATCAAGAATATGCATATCCTTGCTTCAGGTCCTGAGCTACAGGCAGCTAGATTTGGGTATGTAATTTTAGGCACATTTTTTTTTTTAAAGGGGCGGATCCTTTTTAAGACAGGTGGACGTACAATTTGCTTTTTTTACTGTCCTATTTTAATACGGCAGCTACTGGTAATTTCAAAGGCCTATGGCTTTTTATTCTTGTTTTTTCTCAACATGTTCAATATTCGATGCTGAACAAGTCTTAGTGTTGTAATTTGTGTCATTTCTTGTTTTTTTATATTTTGCTTGTGTGTCATAGGCCAGATCAACCAGACCAATCATTGGCTAAAGGGGCTATCTGCATTGTGTGTCACCCACCCCCCGCCAACCCCTCTTTTACGCTACTGCTACTCTCTGTTCATCATATATGCATAGTCACTTTAACCATATCTACATGTACATACTACCTCAATCAGCCTGACTAACCAGTGTCGGTATGTAGCCTCGCTACTTTTATAGCCTCGCTACTGTATATAGCCTCACTACTGTTTTTCACTGTCTTTTTAATGTTGTTTTTATTTCTTTACTTACCTATTATTCACCTAATACCTTTTTTTGCACTATTGGTTAGAGCCTGTAAGTAAGCATTTCACTGTAAAGTCTACAGCTGTTGTATTCTGCGCACGTGACTAATAAACTTTTGATTTGATTTCCGCACTGCTACGATATGGGCAAAAAACTTGGCCATATTTTTAACCAAAGATTCAATTGCAATTTAGATCAAAACACTTTGATCTTTGGAATAATGGAAGTAGAATGACTATTCTAATTCTATAGTTAGACTATAATAGTGGGCACTTTGAATACAGTGTTGTTTGACATGACAACGTATGAAAATGCCATGGACGTGACAGGGTAGGAACCAAAGTGATGTCCAGTGTTTCCTAGGGGACCCTATAATCTTTGGCTACATTAAATCTTTATTCATGTAGCCAACTTATTCATGCTTCGCCTATTCCTCTTTGATTTAGAAGATACTGTTCCATAAAGAACATGCTGATTTAGGCCTCCACCAGTACTGGTACCAGGCTGTATTAGCTAGCTACGTTTGCTCTGACTCAGTACTAGCCAGCTAACTAGCGATTAGTGTTTCTGTAAGATAAGTTGGATTAAGGAATAAAGACAGACACCAATGTTAAGTTCAATAGCCTTGTTAAGCATTGTACAAATCCCTACGCCTGGAGTCTGGGGAACAGTCCAACTAGTCGATTACCTATCAACTAGACTCCGTAACATCATCCTTTTCAATAGAAAGTGCAAACATAACGGCATAACATTGAGTTCTTAACAGTCAAGTCATAACAATTGAAAAGCATGACATTTTCTTTTTACTTCAGCTGTCATCTTCCTTTTTTTTTTTTTTTTTTAATTAACACACAACAAGTTAAGTCTCTTGCTTACAGAGTAAGCCTGTCCGGTGGCTTGCACAGCCGACCCACCCGTGAGTAAGTATTGGCTCTGACAGGGGTAGGATTAGGGCCACGAGCTGGAGAGTTTGGTGGGGTAGAAGCTTCACCTTCAGTTGGCTCATGTCTCAATTCTGCACCCCTTACCCTTAGGCCTGGACTGTGATCCAGGTCATCTAGGTGAGTGTATGGCATGTTCTGGTTTGTCTGTTCTGCTACGCGCAGATCCACCCGATTGCGACGATAGAGGGAGCCACCAACATCCACCAGGTAAGAACGTGGTGCAACTCTCTGTAGGCATGTGCCCAGCCTCCAAAGTCCTGTGTGGTCTCCCGGCAGCGGTTTCATCCTTATAGTTTCACCCACCTCCAGCTCTGGTAGGTCTCGAGCAGTCCGGTCGTAGAAGCACTTAGCGAGCTGCTTTCTGTGACGCAGTTTGTCCGTGACGCCAACCATGACGCAGGGCTCAAGTAGCTTGTTAGCTACGGGGATAGTAGTCTTCAGACGTCTGGACAGAAGGCGTTGTGCTGGGCTGCTGTCCATGTTTTCGGTGGGTGTGTTCCTCCACTGTAAGATCGCTTTCCATGGGTCGTTGCTGTCGCGCAAGGCCCTGCTTAACAGGTTTTTTGCAATCTTGACAGCTGATTCTGCCTTGCCATTTGCTTTTGGGTGTCTTGGAGAGGAGGTCACGTGGTCAAACTCCCATTCTGAGGCGAAACGCTTGAACTGTGCTGTGAATTGTGGGCCATTGTCCGTGATTACCTTGTCAGGTTGACCTTGCCTTGCAAACTGCGCCTTGCAGCGCTTTATGACCGTCTCTGCAGACAAGTCAGGGAGCAGTTCAATTTCCCAAAAGTCAGAGTAATGATCAACGAGGAGAAGATAGTCCTTTTGTCTGTGGCTGAATAAGTCCATGCTGATGATTTGCCAGGCCCTTGTGGGCAGTTCGTGTGACATCATGGTTTCCTTTTGCTGTTCATGAGCGTACTCGTTGCATGTGGTACAGTTGCTGACAAAGTCTTTAATTTCTGCTTGCATGTTTGGCCAGTATAATGTTTCACGAGCCTGACGGTAGCACGCGTCACCTCCAACGTGACTGGAGTGTATGCGGGTAAGCATCTCTGGACGTAGTGATTTGGGAATAATGACCTTCTGACCTCTGAACAAGACGCCATTTTGCACACTGATCTCATATCGAAAGGTCCAGTATTCTCTCACTGTGAAAGGTGTCTCCTCTTTCAGATATGGCCAACCTGCGAGAGCCATGGACTTCAGTGACTGTAGGTGTTCGTCCTTGTCAGTATGTTGCCTGATCTGGGCTAGGCGGTGATCTGTCACGTTTAAGTAGTCTGCCTGATTGATCTGTTGAACATCTTGTTGTTCCTGCTGTAGCGAACAGATGGCCTGCCGCTGATAGGCAGTGCCTCTACCTGTACATTGTGCTGTTGCCCTGCTCAGTGTGTCGCTGATGTACATCTCAGGTCCTGGCTTGTAAATGACCTTCAGGCTGTAGTTTTGCAGAGTCAGGAGCATACTTTGAAGCCTCTTGGGCGCGTTGAGGAGAGGTTTACTGAATATGGCAATGAGTGGTTTATGGTCAGTTTCAGCGGTGACCAGCTCTCGACCATATAAGTAGTGATGGAATCGCTGGCAGGAGAAGACGATGCTGAGGCACTCTTTCTCAATTTGTGCATAGTTTTGTTCGGTGGGAGTGAGCGCTCTCGAGGCAAACGCAACGGGCTGGCCTTCCTGCATAAGGCAGCATCCAAGTCCCCTTTGGCTAGAGTCGCTCTGGATTGTGACAGGCTTCGTGACGTCGTAGTAGCGCAACACTGGCATGGATGAAGCCAGAGATTTCATCTCCTGCACTGCGGCCTCGTGCTTGGGTAGCCAGTGCCATGGTGTGTCTTTGTCCAGCAACCGGCGCAGAGGCTCACAGACTGCTGATAGGTGTGGCATGAACTTTGCAAGATAGTTTGCAAAGCCGATGAGACGCTGTACTCCTTTTGCATCAGACGGGTTTGGCATGTCGAGGATCGCTTGGACCTTGTCTGGGTCCGGCTTCAGGCCTTTTGCCGAGAGAATGTGGCCATGGAAGTGGACGTCTTTCACCTTGAACTGCAGCTTCTTCAGGCCAAGACGAAGCTTAACTGATCGGCAGCGCTCCATCAGTGCCAGGAGCTTCACATCGTGGTCGCGTTCTGCTTCTTCGTCTGTTTCACCACAGCCTACGATCAGGATATCATCGGCGATGGGTTCAATGCCCTTGAGCCCAGCCAGTAACTCATGCTGCTTGCGTTGGTATACCTCAGGCGCCACTGAGACACCAAACGGGAGCTTGAGCCAGCGTTTCCGACCCCAGGGGGTCCAGAAGGTAGTCATGAAGCTGCTTTCTTCGTCCAGCTTGCATTGAAGGAATGCATCTCGGGCATCCACCAAGGTGAAAATCCTGGCCTTGGGAAGCTTATAGAGGACATCCTCTAGTGTCGGCATGATGTAGTGGGATCGTTTCAGTGCTTGGTTCAGATGCTTTGGGTCGATGCAGACCCTCAGCTTCTCTGGTTTTTTCACTATGACCATATTGCTGATCCAGTCAGTTGGTTCAGTCACAGATGTCATGTGGCCATCGGCCTCATACTTGTCCAGCTGGGCCTTCACAGCCACTTTCATTGCAATGGGCACATTGCGAGGAGCACACTGGACTGGAGTAATGCTCTCATCCACTTCAAAGTGTACCTCCCCAGGCACTGATTCAACGGGCATGGTGAATACATCGTCATATCTGCTGAGTAGTTGTTCTTTGGACAGGGGTCCATGCTGGACATGATCCACAATGTGCAGGTCATTTGGTACAGTGAACTGCATCAGTCCCAGGCGTTCGCATGTAGAGCCTGAGAGGAGAGGATTTTGACTGGTTTTCACAATCTCGAACTCCAGCTTGTGTTTGCGTCCCCGAATAACACATTCGGTCTCAAAGGTGCCCATAGAGCTCATTAGTTCTCCTGAGTACAGCTTTAGTCTAGTATCGCTGGGAAATAGATGTGTGTCAGGTGCCAGATTGATTTTGTCTTTGTAGCTCATTACGTTGCATGTAGCACCCGAATCCAGTTGACATTGTTGTTGCTTGTTGTGTAATCGTAGTGTCACAAACCATTTCTTCCCTCTTGAGTGTACAGCCCCAATGGATTCATGCATGTAAATGTCACTTTCACTGTTCAGCTCTGAACATTGAGTAACATCATCAACACAGTGAATCTTGCCCTCACTCACCCTTCTTTTGCTTTTGAGACACACTTTTGCAAAGTGATTATTAGTTCCACAAGCTCTGCATGGTTTTCCATAGGCCGGGCAGTGCTCTTTGCCACGTGTGTGTGTGTATTCCCACAGTATTTACATGCTACGGGGCTCTCTGTGTTCACCGTTCGTGGTGAATTACTCTGCCTCGATTGGTTTTGTCTGAATGTCTGCCTAGCAACAGCGTGAACAGTATCAACGTCGGAGCGTGGGGTTTCCGTTTCCATTGCTCTCATTCTCATGTCAGTGACTTCAGCAGTGCGGCACATTTCGATGGCAGTTACTAATGTTAAGCCTCTCTCTCTCAGTAGACGCCGGCGCGTATTCTCATTTGCAATTCCCAGTACTATTTTGTCACGAATCAGTTCATCTTTCAATCCCCCGTATTCACAAGTGGCGGATTTCTCTCTCAAACGGGTTACAAAGTTGTGTACTGACTCACCCTCTTCCTGTTTGCAGCTTCCGAAAACGAACCGCTCGTAAATTACGTTTCGGGCGGGTTTGAAGTAATTCTCCAATGCATCCAATATAGCCTTTGCATCACACCGTGAGGGTGAGATTGTGCCGGTAGATATGCCTGCATTCGCTGCCCATTAAACTCCTCAGAGTTGCCGCTTGTACCTCGTTGGGTTTCTCATGTAGACCGGTCGCCAGCGCATAGTCCTCGAATTCATCCCTGAAGTTGTCCCAATTAGTATTCCAGTCCCCTGTGAGAACCATGTGATTTGGTGGCGGAATGTTCGCTGCCATAGCAATGGAATAGGAGATTTCTTTGCCTTCAGTCATGGAGGTAGGTAGTGATGCTAGCTAGCCAGCTAACAACGAGTTGATCAGTGTTGTGAGTAGGAAACGGCTTGTGTTTGCATATGGAACGTAACTGCGCCTATACTGTACTTAGCTACAAAAATAACAAACGTGTGTTTTCTGAGCCACTTCTGATACCATGTTTCTGTAAGATAAGTTGGATTAAGGAATAAAGACAGACACCAAAGTTAAGTTCAATAGCCTTGTTAAGCATTGTACAAATCCCTACGCCTGGAGTCTGGGGAACAGTCCAACTAGTCGATTACCTATCAACTAGACTCCGTAACAATTAGCATTAGTGGTTAACACGATTTAGCTTAACCTGCTAAGAAAATACAAACAAAGCTGTTTGCAGATGTAAGAAACAAAAACTAATATTGTAATTATAGAACGCTTGTGGGTTTATATTAAGATCAAAGTGAAAACAGCATCGTTGTCATCAACATTGTCGCATGTGCTGCATTGACCATGCAGACTGAACAAAAGTGTCTCGTGGTCAAGCAACAACAAATGCGCTCCTTGAGCGACCGGGTGGGACTGAGTCTGTGTAGGAAGCGGCATGGAGCGCAGAGATGTATGACTCAAGTTGCGGAGTAAACTACAAATGGACGTTACACACGGCGTATCACATTTAACGAACCAAAAATTCAAATACCGTTATAGAAGGTAAAGTAAAAACCCAAACCGGTCCGTACATCAATACCGGTAAATAGTCAAACACGGTATATCGCCCAGCCCTACATAGTACAAAAACATAATTAGGGAGCCTGACCTTCAAATCCTGTTTAAAATAAATTAGCTAGGTGGCCTTGCCTTGCTTTCTTATGAATTGTAGGAATGTACAATCCCCCGTGTTTGTTTCAGCGTGTGTGTCTCAGCTGGTTTGCTTTGCCTCCGTGTGAGATTCAGAGTCGGCCATAAGGTGTCACCCTGCCCCTCAGTTTCCACGGAACTGTATTTAATGCGAGGCAATTATCAGCTGTATGGCTCTGTCCTGTCTCTAGTCATTAATGACTTGTACCTTTCTGTGTTTGCGACTGAAAGAGGAAAATGGATTTGATTTAAGAAGTTTCCTCATGTTGTAGACCTAATCTGAGTCCCAAGTGGCGCCTGATTCCCTATATAGTGCACTACTTTTGACCAGGGCCTATGTAGGTATAAGGGCGTCCTTTTGGACACATTTGGAGCCCTTGATTGACCCTTTTCTGTCTTACTATTGCATAAGCATGATGTTACACTGACCACCCCATATGTCCTATGTTTTACGACCTTATGGAACTGTTTGTGGACAGGGTATTCTGAGCGCATGAGTCATGAGCCTCCATGGAATTGGAAGGTGCTGAAAGATGTGTACATGACCTTGAGACTGTGATAAAGATCACGAATGTAGCAGAATCAACCGAGGCAGAGACACCTAATGAACACATCTCTGTCTGTCCTTTTCAATTCTCCTCGCCCTCTGGGTAATGTCTGAGAAATGTGTGTGTGTGGGTGTTTGCCCTGAATGCCACTGTGGGCGTGTGTGTGTGTGCGGTGTGGGGGGGGCGGGATGTGTGTGTGTGTCCTCTGTGTATGTCCTCTCTGTGCGTATGCCCGCCTGCGTGCGCTTTTGGCTGGGCAAATGAAATATTCATGGTGGCGGGGGATTGGCTGCTGAGAAAGGAGCGGGTTGTCGGAGAGGAGCAGGTCTGTTTTAAGGCAGGCAGTGCTCTGCTCTCTCACTCCGTATAAACACAGACGAGCAGGCGAGAGCAGCCCAGTATTCCAGTGTCTCAGTTGCAGCTCAGACACACACAAGTCCACACACACGCTCACAGAAACACACACGGGAGATAAGAGAGAAGAAGCCGGCTAACGCCACAGCTGCCTCGGCTGCCACTGATGTTTTAGCCCAGATGACGGGGAACTGTGAAGGGGAGCATGTGCTGACGGTAGGTCTGCTCTGCTCTGATACCATGAGTGTGTTTGGTTTTGTGTGTGTGTGTGTGTGTGTGTGTGTGTGTTTTCTCCATCTCTGACATTGTCTTGCTTTACCATAGAATAGTGGTCGTGGTTACAGAATAGAATAGAGGGTGTTCTATAGGATGTATCTCAGAGGGGAAGAGAGAGAGCAATAAGGTGGCAAGGGGAGAGTCCCTGCATGTCTCTTAGAAAGGAAATGGTCATTCCCGCTCTTCACTAGGCAGAATGGGAGAAAATGAAACAGGAACAGATATGGCTGCATTAAAGAGAGACCAGGAGAGAGAGAAAAGGGAGGGAGAAGGAGGAGCGTGAGAGAGGAATAGAGGAGGAAAATGTGGCAGCGGACTGGAGATAATTGAATCAAAACAAGACAGAGCATGCTCCTTTGATAAAAATGTATAGATTATGAATAGGATGTTTGTTTATCGATTGAATGGAAGCTGATGTCAGTCACATTGAGGGAAATAATAAATGATAGGGTATTGAAATAGCCTAGATAAGAAGAGAATGACAGGGAAGGGGGAATATGTAGACACCTGTGGTTACTAGGTTGCACATACAAGGAGAGGAAAATGTGTTTTAGAGAGGAGTGGAAATGGTTTCCATTTCTGTGTACCCTATGCTTTAGCCTATTTTCTGGGGGTGGGGGCATGCTATTTTCTGCTGGCTCTGGTATTGCGTTTGGCCTGTGTGTGACAGCGGAGATACAACTCAGGGGACTGGTGTGTCTATAGAGCTATGCAACTCCTCACTTACGTCACCTCTCCTGCCTGGAACGAGGCCCTGTAACGACAGCCTGGAATAGAGGGAACCTGGCTGGCTTTGAAATCACTCCTACACTAAACCAGAGTCACCCACACGATTCATTTAACATTCACAGTGACAAGCACCAGGGTCCAATGCACAGTGAATTTAATTTAAAATGGAAGTCCCCATTTTAACAGATAGGCTATACAGTAACTGACCTTTTACACACACACACACACACACACACACACACACACACACACACACACACACACACACACACACACACACACACACACACACACACACACACACACACACACACACACACACACACACACACACACACACACACACACACACACACACACACACTGTTCAATGGTCTGACATGATAAGCAAACTCAAAACCATATTGATGAAATTATTCCACACAAACTCAAATGCAAACATAGCTTATAGACTACTATAAATGCACACACACACACACACACACACACACACACACACACACACACACACACACACACACACACACACACACACACACACACACACACACACACACACACACACACACACACACACACACAGAGTTGTGACGATCATGGAATTTTGGATTACGGAAATTGGACAGTCAAATGACCGCGGCCTCCTTAATATTTTTTGGGGGACTCACATTTTCTCCTCTCCTTAGCTCCTGTATGCATTTGCTGCCATGTGCTGCCATTGAAATAGAATGAATAGTCCCCATTCAAGTCAATAATGACATAATGGGTGGACTGGCGGCCATTGCGAGTGTACCCATAGGAGCAAAGCAGGAAGTGTGAGCAGGAAGTTCACCCATCAATATTTGCTGTGATTTGTTGATTAATTAAACTCCACTGACATTACAAAAAATATGTTCCATTGCATGAGCCACATCAGTTAACATCATTTGAATTAACATTTTACATTACCATGGTAAGGGAAAGGGAAAGGGGGATACCTAGTCAATTGTACTGAATGCATTCAACTGAAATGTGTCTTCCGAAAGTATTGGGCAATACTTTACTTGACAACCAGCATCATATATATATATTTATCATAACAGCTGACATAAATTGTCATAGCACATATATTTATAACTGTTGTGACATACACTACATGACCAAAAAAATGTGGACACCTGCTCGTCGAACATCTCATTAAAATATCATGGTTGTGGAGGCTGTCTTTTTAGACTTCAGTGCAGCTTTTGACATTATAGATCATAGTCTACTGGTGGAAAAAACATATGTGTTATGGTTTTACACTCCCTGCTATAATGTGGATATAGAGTTTCTTGTCTAACAGAACACAGAGGGTGTTCTTTAATGGAAGCTAATCAAATATAACCCAGTTAGAATCAGGAATTCCCCAGGGTAGCTGTTTAGGCCCTTGCTTTGTTCAATTTTTACTAACGACATGCCACTGACTGAGTAAAGCCAGAGTTTCTATGTATGCGGATGACTCAATACTATACACGTCAGCTACTACAGCGACTGAAATGACTGCAACACTCAACAAAGAGCTGCAGTTAGTTTCAGAGTGGGTGGCAAGGAATAAGTTAGCCCTAAATATTTCTAAAACTAAAAGAATTGTATTTGGAACAAAACACACTAAACCCTAAACCTCAACTAAATCTTGTAATAAATAATGTGGAAATTGAGCAAGTTGAGAAGACTAAACTGTTTGGAGTAACACTAGATTGTAAACTTTCATGGTCAAAACATATTGATGCAGTAGTAGCTAAGATGGGGAGAAGTCTGTCTATAATTGTAAGGGGTGCGTAACTGGTGGCAGGGAAGTCAGACGCAGGAGAGCAGAATTAGGTAAAAGCTGGAGCAGTTTAATAGTAAACCCAACGGCATAATCAATACAAGATATGGGCACAATAACCCGACGCTCACTAGTCAAACAAATGTGCACAAGCACTTACAATAAACAATACCACACAAAGACATGGGGGGAACAGAGGGTTAAATACACAACATGTGTTGTGGAAAATATTAAATCAAATACTACTCAGATACTGGAGCTTGTGAATTCAATTAGACTTTAATTGCAGAGTGCAACAAAGCCGAGCACCTGCATGGAAGTACTGCCTTCTCATTCTTAGTGCTTGGCTTTTATAAATTTTTTCCTTTACATAACGTCATCACCCCATTTGCTTTGTTACATAGTTTCCATTCTCTTATTGGCTCAGATATCGGGGCATAGATTCTATTGGTGGCGTGACATGCATACCATTTAGCTAATGTTCCTGTCCAAAGGTCTTTACAAGTTCAGACCTACATTATCAACATATGCTTAACTTGTGTGCGTGTCCAGTAGCCTTCACAAGACCAGTCACGTCTTGTTAGTTTACCTTGCCTCATCTACACAGATTCTGCTTACGTTCTGTTCTTCACATGTCCAATGGTCAATTCGATGTTGATCTAGCTTGGACACTCACATTGGTTTAGCCTTCATTCTGCTTACATATGTCTAATATTTAAGTTTATATTGATTATTCTTTCTACTTCAAAGAGAACAGTATAGGTTACTGAAAATCATCCGATGACTGGAAAATCTCCAACACACGTAATGAGGGAAATGAAAACCAGGTGTGTGGGAAAACAAGACAAAACAAATGAAAAATGGATAGGCGATGGCTAGAAGACCGGCGACGTCGCCCGCCGAACACCGCCCGAACAAGGAGAGGCACCGACTTCGGCAGAAGTCGTGACAACACCTTATGGAACAACGGGGACTGTGAAGCCACACAAACATTAGCACAGCCACATGCATACACACACACACACCACACACACACACAATAACATACTCACTATACATACACATGGATTTAGTAGTGTAGATATGTGGTAGTGGTGGAGTAGGGGCCTGAGGGCACACAGTGTGTTGTGAAATGTATTGTAATGTTTTAAAATTGTATAAACTGCTTTGGCAGCAACTAATGGGGATCCATAATACATTTAAATACAAATGGGCATGATATTGCATTACATTTTTGCTATAACAGCCTCTTCTCTTCTGGGAAGGCTTTCCACTAGATGTTGGAACATTGCTGCGGGGACTTGCTTCCATTCAGCCACAAGATCATTAGTGAGGTTGGGCACTGATGTTGGCCGATTAGGCCTGGTTCGCAGTCGGTGTTCCAATTCATCCTGAAGGTGTTAGATGGAGTTGAGGTCAGGACTCTGTGCAGGCCAGTCTAGTTAATCCACACCGATCTCGACAACCCATTTCTGTATGGACCTCACTTTGTGAATGGGGGCATTGTCATCCTGAAACAGGAAAGGGCTTTCCCCAAAACCTTGCCATAAAATTGGAATCACAGAATCATCTAGAATGTCATTGTATGCTGTAGGGTTAATATTTCCCTTCACTGGAACTAAGGGACCTAGCCTGAACTAGGGCTGGGTGATATGGCCAAAATATCACATCACAGTATTACAATTTTTTATAGAACATTCTCAATACATACATTCTAATTGACTTCAATGGGTCTTTATTCATTCCGATGGTTTTATACTGTTCAATTCAACCAAAAATAATTACATTTCTTCCTTTTCTGCACTCATTTGAGATCAATTCCACACTGCCACGTAGGGCTGCATGATATGTGCAAACAATCTAGACTTGTGATTTAGAGCAAAACACTTGGTTGAATTGTTGGAATCATGGCAATAGAATGACTATTCTAATTCTATAGTTAGAATATAATAGTGGGCACTTTGAATACAGTGTTTGACGTGACAACGAATGAAAATGCCATGGAAGAGTTATTGTGACAGGGTAGGAACCAAAGTGTTGACATGTGTTTCCTAAGGGACCCTATAATGTGTTTCCTAAGGGACCCAATACTCTTGGGCTGCAGTCCAAACACTTAAAAGACAGACCCTCGTCCACTTATGCCCTTAGGGTATTCCCTGTCGCCATCTTGGAGGGCGGTCCAAATGATTAGCCAAGCAAGGGAAGTTTGCAATGTAAGCCCCTCCTCTCTCGTTTTTAGTCGGCTTTGTGAGTGTACAATTATGTTCACTGTGGGGCCTGAAACTCCCCATAATTAAATTCACGACGATTGTACATCCGCTAGGAAAAGTCAGCGAAAACTTAAAAACAACATCAATGGAGAAGTCAACATACAAGTGTAAGTATAAACAAATGCAAATAAGTTCGAAATTGTGCTACTAATGCATATGACGGCACAAACACGTCTCGTAAAAAGTAAATATGTTTTTGTTTGGTTCTTTTGGAATCTTTTGGAAATTGTAGAAATAAAACATTTTCCTTCTTCAGAAGTTCCAGCTAGGCAGGCTAACGTTAGTTAGCTAATTAATTTGCTAGCTACCCTACATTAGGCGTATATTAATAATTATATATTTAATATAAGTAGACATGCACTCATAATTGACTGTGGCGCATATAAAGCACCCACAATCATCGCGGAATGAATGAGTGACGAATTTCCGGCCAAGGGTGGTCCATTTAAAAATAATTTCTTCCTCCCTTGCCCTGCAAGTGTATACTCGTGAGACGTCATGATATACGTCTTCAGAAGTGTCCACTTATTTAAGGGCTGGGGGGATAGGGTGTCTTTAAGTGTTTGGACCGCAGCCTTTGGCTACATTGAATGTTTTTTCTTAGCCACTTCAAACAGCTGACATATTCTTGCTTTGAGTATTCCTCTTTGATTTAGAAGAAACTGTTGCACAAATGTACGTCTACACCATCACTGGTATGATCAGGCTGTATAGCTAGTTACGTTTGCTCTTGACTCAGCACATATATTAGCTAGCTAGCGATTAGAATTAGCAATTAGCATTAGCGGTTTACAAAATGTAGGCTCAACTTGCTAAGAAAAATCAAACTAGCTGTTTGCAGATGTAACAAACCCAAACTAATAGTGCAATTATAGAACACAAGTGGATTTATATTAAGAAGCAAAGGGAAAACAGCATCGTAGTCATCAACATTGTTGCATGTGCTGCATTGACGATGCAGAGACTGAACGCAAGTGTTTAGTGGTCAAGGAACAACACATGCGCTCCTTGAGTGACAGGGCGTGAGGCTAGGTCTTATGTGTTAAGTGGCTTGGAGAGAGAGCACAGAGAGATGACTTAAGTAGGGAAGTAAACTATAAAAATGGAAGTTACACACGGCGTATCACATTTAACAAACCAAACATTAAAATACTGTTATATAAAAACTCAAACCGCCCAGACCTAGACCGATCCATGAAAAACAGCCCCAGACCATTATCCCTCCTCCACCAAACTTTACAGTTGGTGATATGCATTGGGGTAGGTAGCCTTATTCTAAAAGTGATTTAAAAAAAAATACAAATCCTCAGCAATCTACACACAATACCCCATAATGACAAAGCAAAAACAGGTTTTTAAAAATGTTTGCAAATATACTAAAAATAAAAAACTGAAATACCTTACTTAAATAGGTATTCAGACCCTTTGCTATGAGACTCGAAATTGAGCTCAGGGGCATGCTGTTTCCGTTGATCATCCTTGAATTGTTTTTACAACTTGATTGGAGTCCACCTGTGGTAAATTAAATTCATACGACATGATTTGGAAAGGTCCACACCTTTCTTTATAAGGTCCCACAGTTGACAATGCATGTCAGAGCATAAACCAAGCCATGAGGTCGAAGGAATTGTCTGTATTGCTCTGAGACAGGATTGCGTCGAGGCACAGATCTGGGGAAAGGTACCAAAAATTCTCTGCAGCATTGAAGTTCCCCAAGAACACATTGGCCTCCATCATTCTTAAATGGAAGAAGTTTGGAACCACCAAGACAATTCCTAGAGCTGGCTGCCTGGCCAAACTGAGCAATCGGGGGAGAAGGGTCTTGATCAGGGAGGTGACCAAGAACCCAATAGTCACTTTGACAGAGCTCTAGAGTTCCACTGCGGAGATGGGAGAACCTTCCAGAAGGACAACAATCTCTGCAGCACTCCAACAATGAGACCATTATGGTTGTGCCTTTTACTCCTCTGTAAAAGGCACATGACAGCCCGCTTGGAGTTTGCCAAAAGACACCTAAAGACTCTCAGACCATGAGAAACAAAATTATCTGGTCTGATGAAACTAAGATTCACCTCTTTGACCTGAATGCCAAGCGTCACGTCTGGAGGAAACCTGGCACTATCCCTACGGTGAAGCATGGTGGTGGCAGCATCATGCTGTGGGGATGTTTTTCAGCGGCAGGGACTGGGAGACTAGTCAGGATTGAGGGAAAGATGAACGGAGCAAAGTACAGAGAGATCCTTGATGAAAACCTGCTCCAGAGCACTCAGGACCTCAGACTGGGGTGAATGTTCACTATCCAACAGGACAACGACCCTAAGCACACAGCCAAGACAACGCAAGAGTGGCTTCGGGACAAGTCTCTGAATGTCCTTAAGTGGCCCAGCCGGAACCCTGACTTGAACCAGATTGAACATCTCTGGAGAGATCTGAAAATAGCTGTGCAGCAACGCTCCCCATCCAACCTGACAGAGCTTGAGAGGATCTGCAGAGAGGAAATGGGAGAAACTCCCAAATTACAGTTGTGCCAAGCTTGTAGCATCATACCCAAGAATACTTGAGGCTCTAATCACTGCCAAAGATTCTTCAACAAAGTACTGAGTAAAGGGTCTGAATACCTATGTAAATAAGGTATTTCTGTATTTTTAATTTGCAAAACATTTTAAAAAACAACTGTTTTCGTGTTGTCATTATGGGGTATTGTGTGTATATTGATGAGGATAGTTTTTTATTTAATCAATTTTAGAATACGACTAAGGTAATAAAATGTGGAAAACGTAAAGGGGTCTGAATACTTTCCGAAGACACTGTATATAGTATATATTGCACTATTTTATGGCTGGTTATGACACCTACATAAGAGTGTCAAAACAAACAAAACCTACCACACAAGGCAAAACATTCCATTATACCAGTGGTTCCCAACCTTGTTCGGTTAATGTACCACCAAGTATATTTTGCTCTGCCTGGAGTACCCCTGAAGTACCCCCTCATGTGCATTTTACCAGTAAGCCTATGGTCTCGTGAGTCTTTTCAAGTACCCCCTGTGGATGGGCCAATTACCCCTTGTTGGGAAACACTGCATTACAACACAGCCTACATGTCAACAGGCTATGGTCATATAACTTTTTTTTAAATTCACCATATTAAATTATCATTGTAATTGCACACACATTGATGTTAAACATGCAGCTACCCCAGTGCTCTGTCGCTGATGATTGGGATGAGTACAGGAGCAGATTTTAGGAACAGGACACCCTCTTTATGACTGATGACTGATATAAAGGCATGTATGTGATAGGCCTCTCTGGCTTGTGTGATTATGATGGTCATACACTTTATGACACTGTCAAGAAGCATTATTGTCTTAGTCCAATTACAGTGACACGGGATGGTCATAATGCTTCAGGACAGTGTCATAAAGTGTATTTTCCACAAGTTATTTAAAATATGATTAAAAAAACATGAGTGTAAAAACAACAAAAAAGGATTTAAGAAACCAACTTTAAAACTAAAGGAAACTTCTTGGGAGGGAAAAACGAATTTGAATAAATTTGGGTTTTGACACTTATGTAATGTAGGTGTCATAACAGCCATAAAATAACGCAATATATGTCACAAAAGTGTAAATATTTGGTTCATGACAGTGTTATGACAGGTTATGACAAGTTATGTCAGCTGTTATGACATATTATTGCATAGTTAAGAGGTGTCATAATGTGTTATGACACTGGTTGTCAAGTAAAGTGTTACCAAGTATTGTGTAACAATACCAGAGGGCCAATGCGAGTGTACCCATGAGTTTACCAGTCAAATTGCCAGGGTTAGAGGTTTCAAGCCAGGTCTATTCATTCTATTTCGGTGTGTGCTGCTGCTGCATTGTGGGGGGCATTGCCTAGGCAACCAACGTGTCCTTTGCTAGTTTCTTGTTTCAGCAAGGAGCAACAAAGCATCATCACGTTGTTAAGAGCATGTTACCGTAGAAACCGACTCAACTGCACAAATGCCCCCCCGTCCTGTCTTTAATTTTCATGGCAGTCTTCATCCGTAACCGTCAGTTACACGGTTATACTGTAACACGCGCTGCTGTTGACATTGACAGCTTTAGATCCCATGCTTCTTGTGTGCCATTGCCTTGAGAACATACACATCATAGAGTATATGAATGTTATGTGATGCAGTTTTTAGACTGCAGAACGTCCCTAGTCCCCCGGAAATCATATTTGTCTCCAGCTCTCTACGGGGATCCAGTCTTTTGGGTTCAATAGATAGGTCTATCACCGATGTCTGTGAGAGGTTTTGCATGATATTATGTAAACTATGGTGTGATCTTGGAAGGTGTCAGAAGCAGAGGGGGCTGGGTGCGCTTAGGGCACATGGGCTAGCTATGGGGTAGAGGATGAGATGACTTTGTTATTGCTAGGGAGGTTGGCTGCCAGCTTCGCCCCCACCCCTTGTTACCCCCTGGCCTTGAATGAACAGGGTTGGGAACGGCTTATCCCAAATGAGTCTCTATGCATGCCCCCCCTTCTGATGCTCTCACACTCCAGGTGACGTTATGGTCCCCAGGTCGTGAGCCCCCCCCATTTAGAGTCCCCCTCCTCTCCCTCTCTGTTAGGGACAGTCAGGACCTTGCTGTCACCCCCCCCCCCCCCCCCCCCCCCCCCCCCCCATCGGCAGCTGTGTTCTGTGGGTAACTGGGCATGACCAACCAGCTCTCAGGGGGGTTATTTTGGACCGGAGTAGCCGCAGCAGCAGGTTGCATAATGTGTTTTGAAATTGTTATGAGCGGAATAAACCAGCTCTGATTCTGAACACGTGTGCTTAACTTACCCACACCGTGGACTCAACACATGCAATGCATACCAAACACACGCTGCCTGACACACATACAATAAACAGCTTTACATGCTCACAAGCATGCTAACAGATTTCCGCAGGCACTGTGCCTATTTTAAGAGGCTTTGAAGTGGTAATGAACCTGGAATGATCAACATTTCTCAGGTGTAAACATTGGCTTAGTATAGCCTTGGCCTATTTGATGCCTTGTATCCATCACAATGAACAGTCAACAACAGTAGCAATGCAGCCCACTGAGCCAAGCCCAGCATCATTACTCCAGCACTCCTAGCCCGCTATCAAACCCCTTTATTTATTTCTTGGCTCACCTTTGAGTGTGCAAAGCTGTCATCAAGGCAAAGGGTGGCTACTTTGAAGAATGTAAAATATAGCACCACAAACGATTATGTTAGGTCACCGCAAAATCACAGAAAGACACAGCCATTTTCCCAGCCAAAGACAGGAGTCACAAAAAGCAGAAATAGAGATAAAATTAATCACTAACCTTTGATGATCTTCATCAGATGACACTCATAAAACTTCATGTTACACAATACATATATGTTTTGTTCAATAAAGTTCATATTTATATTCAAAAACCTCAGTTTACATTTGCGCCATGTTCAGAAATGCCTCCAAAATATCAGGAGAAATTGCAGAGCCACATCAAATAACAGAAATACTCATCATAAACTTTGATGAAAGATACATGTTTTACATAGAATTAAAGATACACTTGAAGCGCGTTCACTAAAAGCTGACAAAATGTCAAAAAGTTCCATAACAGTCAGTAGAAACATGTGAAACGATGTATTGAATCAATCTTTAGGATGTTTTTAACATAAATCTTCAATAAAGTTCCAACCGGAGAATTCCATTGTCTTCAGAAGTGCGATGGAACAGAGCTCCCTCTCATGTGAACGCGCATGGTCAGAGCATGGTCAGCTCATGGTAGACCTTACTCATTCCCGTCTCCTTCGGCCCCACTTCACAGTAGAAGCATCAGACAAGGTTCTTCAGACAGTTGACATCCAGTGGAAGCCGTAGGAAGTGCAAACTAACCCATATCCCACTGTGTATTCGATAGGCGATGAGTTGAAAACCTACAAACCTCAGATTTTCCACTTCCTGGTTGGATTTTTTTCTCAGGTTTTTGCCTGCCATATGAGTTCTGTTATACTCACAGACATCATTCAAACAGTTTTAGAAACTTCAGAATGTTTTCTATCCAATACTCATACAAATATGCATATATTAGCAACTGGGACTGAGGAGCATGCAGTTTACTATGGGCACCTCTGGGCACCTTTTCATCCATGCTACTCAATACTGCCCCTGCAGCCATAAGAAGTTAACACTTTTTTGGTTACTACATGATTCTATATGTGTTACTGCATAGTTTTGATGTCTTCACTATTATTCTACAATGTAGAAACTAGTAAAAATAATGAAAAACCGTGGAATGAGTAGGTGTGTCCAAACTTTTGACTGGTACTGTATGTAGTAGCTAATGAGATTGAAGGCTCAGTTCAAGAGGGGTTTGTATGGTTCAGTGGAGAGAGAAAGGTCGGAGCAAATGAGACCCCAATGCCAGAGAGATGTGCTCTGTGCATATCACGTGTGTTTAACATCCTCACCTATTGAATCAGCTCTCTCTGCTGCTTAGCAGCAGTACTTATCTGTGTTTAGTGGGATATCTCAATGCCTCCTTCAATGGAGGAGCTGTTGCATTTGAAGCCCTCAAATACACTATCCTTTTCAAAATATGTTTCAAATTTCTGATGGTATTTTACAATACCTGAATATACATTTTTTTTTAGCTGTTTATGACCCTAGGGTGGCAACACTTAAATGATAAGTTATTTCAATGGGCTTTCTCCATTATGATTGTTTTATACTGTTCAATAAAACTTCAACCAAAAGTGTATCTCATTTGAGATAATTTCCACACTGCCACGTAGGGCTGCACGATATGGGCAAAAAAATCGAGGCCTTATTTATTTACTATTTATTCCAATTGCAATTTAGATAAAAACACTTGGGTGAACTGTTCGAGTCATGGAAATATAATGATTATTCAAATTCTATAGTTAGAATGTAATATTGTGCCTGGGAGGCGTTTATAGAATTAGGAATTAGAATACTAATGGGATCTCTTTGTATGTGTTATTGTTACAGGGTAGGAACCAAAGTGTTGGTCAGTGTTTCCCAGAGGAGTGGGACCCTATAATCTTTGGCTACATTTAATGTTTTCTTTTACTTCATGTAGCTAACATATTGATGCTTCGCCTATTCCTCTCTGATTTAGAAGATACTGTTGCACATTTAGGCCTACACCAGGCTGGTATCAGGCTGTATTAGCTAGCTTTGTTTGCTCTGAATTAGTACAATTATTAGCTAGCTAGCTAGCCAGCTAACTAGCGATTAGCATAAGTGGCTAACACAATTTGTTAGCTAACACAAGTTGCTAAGAAAATACAAAATAGCTGTTTGCAGACAGTAAGATACACAAACGAATAGTGTAATTATAGAACGCTTGTGGATTTATATTAAGAATCAAAGCTGAAAGCAGCATCGTTGTCATCAATATATTGTTGACCATGCAGACCGAAGAGTGAACCAAAGACAATACAGTAACTCTCTGTGAACAGTGGTAAATGATCTCGTGGTCGAGCAACAACAAGTGCTCTCCTTGAGTGACAGGAGGCGGGGATTGGTGAGAGAGAGGGAGAGGGATGACCCAAGTAGTGGAGTAAACTACACTGCTCAAAAAAATAAAGGGAACACTTAAATAACACAATGTAACTCCAAGTCAATCACACTTCTGTGAAATCAAACTGTCCACGTAGGAAGCAACACTGATTGACAATAAATTTCACATGCTGTTGTGCAAATGGAATAGACTAAAGGTGGAAATTATAGGCAATTAGCAAGACACCCCCCAAAACAGGAGTGATTCTGCAGGTGGTGACCACAGACCACTTCTCAGTTCCTATGCTTCCTGGCTGATGTTTTGGTCACTTTTGAATGCTGGCGGTGCTCTCACTCTAGTGGTAGCATGCGACGGAGTCTACAACCCACACAAGTGGCTCAGGTAGTGCAGTTCATCCAGGATGGCACATCAATGTGAACTGTGGCAAAAAGGTTTGCTGTGTCTGTCAGCGTAGTGTCCAGAGCATGGAGGCCCTACCAGGAGACAGGCCAGTACATCAGGAGACGTGGAGGAGGCCGTAGGAGGGCAACAACCCAGCAGCAGGACCGGTACCTCCGCCTTAGTGCAAGGAGGTGCACTGCCAGAGCCCTGCAAAATGACCTCCAGCAGGCCACAAATGTGCAGGCCACAAATGTGAAGTCCACGATCATCGCCTTTGTTTTGTTGAAGTTGAGTGAGAGGTTGTTTTCCAGGCACCAAATCACACTTCCAGAGCCCTAAGCTCCTCTCTGTAGCAGGGATGCAAACAGCGAAATTCGCCGTTTTGAATCCAAAATAGGTGACCTATGTGATTCATGTAGATCCGTTGAGAAAAGTTTTTTTTTGGGGGGGGGGGGGGGCTTTGGATCGCTACTGGCTGTAAGGGAAGGAGTGATGAGCGTTTGGAGCAATACTGTCTGTATCCAAGGCTCAGCCAATCATCCACATAACAGAATGCAGCACGCGACTGATTAAAGAAGAGACAACTAATGTGCTAGTTACATCATCAGCGCGTGCGCTGGAAAGACCGCGGGAGAGTGGAAAGGCAGTTTGCGCGTCCCCTGAACGATAACGGAGAGGTCGGTGAGAAGGTGATGAAGCGTACTTCATGGGCTGTAACCGAAAAACAACTGACATTTGGAAAGTTTGAGGTGAGGGAGAAACTGTGTTGGAACAAATATTGTTAGCATTATTAAGTAACGTTATCTTGCTAGCTGGATCGAATTCTCCGTTAGATAGCCAGAGAAATGTTGAGCAACATTAGCCAACTTAACTGATAAAATATTTGAGTTTATGGTGTGAAAATATGGTGGCTAATAAAGTCAGACAGCTAACATTAGGTACCTAACGTTACAATATCAGGTGCGCTAACCTAACCAATTCGCTATAGTTAACTGATGATGTAACTAGCACACTGGCTGTCTCTTCGTTATACGACTCCTTGCCGTTCTTCAAGTTATAACGTGTTAGTTTCTTACGGGACCCATGTTAACTAGCTAACTACTAACGTTATCTGTGAACTGATGTTTTCCCTCTAAAGTATCTGGTTAATTTTCAGAATAAGAGAATTAGGTGAAAATGAGGCGTTGCTTGTTAGTGGATTCAGGGATGAAGTGTAGATGTAGCTGGGCCACTACTAACGTTATCTGTGAACTGATGTTTTCCCTCTAAAGTATCTGGTTAATTTTCAGAATAAGAGAATTAGGTGAAAATGAGGCGTTGCTTGTTAAGCAAGTGGATTCAGGGATGAAGTGTAGATGTAGCTGGGCCTGGCTTAAACTTGATGTCACCATAGAGGTGAAAGGAACACCACACACTGTCCTTCTTTCTCACTTTTCCAATACAGTGGATAAAAAGGGTTATGCCAGGTGTACTCTCTGCCTGAAAGAGATCAATTATGCCAACAAATGGTATCATGCTCTGCTGGCACATTGTAGAACAGTTGTCCATAGGCACGTGCACAATGTAATAATGTGTAGCCCAAAGATATTGCTTTTGTTGTGTTGAACTTGACAGTAACACGTGTGAGTGAGGGGGGTATTTAATTTTCTACTCAGTGAACTATTTTTGCACACATGTAGCCTTGTGCACTTGATCGATGTCTACTATAGTGGCCACTATAATAGAGCAACAATAGAATGCCTGTTAGTTTCATTCTATTTCTACTTTAAGATGTTTTTTTCCCCAAGTGCAATATTTAGATGTGTGGTCACAAGCATTCTATTATAATATTATAAAGGCTGTCATGGCTAACTGCAATATTAGTGTATTGTTTTTTTATCAAGACTTGAGTGTCATTTGCATTTTTTGCTATGAGTTAGGTTCACATGAACCACTTTTTATTTTACACACAGAGACTGATCATGTAGATCATATTCTTTGTTGTTTAATTAGTTAAAACCTGCATTTCCCCCTAGCAGGAATTGTGTCACCTTTTTGGGCCCTCGCCAGTTTGTATCCCTGCTGTAGGCTGTCTCATTATCGTTGGTAATCAAGCCTACTACTGTTGTGTCGTCTGCAAACGTGATGATTGATTTGGAGGCGTGCTTGGCCACGCAGTCATGGGTGAACAGGGAGTACAAGAGGGGGCTGAGCACGCACCATTGTGGGGCCCCAGTGTTGAGGATCAGCAGAGTGGATGGGTTGTTTCCTACCTTCACCACCTGGGGGCAGTCCGTCAGGAGGTCCAGGACCCAGTTGCACAGGGTGAGGTTCAGACCCATGGCCTCAAGCTCAATGATGAGCTAGGAGGGTACTATGGTGTTTAATGCTGAGCTATAGTCAATAAACAGCATTCTTACAGATGGCGATTGCATCGTCTGTGGATCTATTGGGGCGGTAAGCAAATTGAAGTGGGTCTAGGGTGGCAGGTAAGGTGGAGGTGATATGAACCTTGACTAGTCTCTCAAAGCACTTCATGATGACAGAGTTGAGTGCTATGGGCGATAGTCATTTAGTTCAAGGTAAAAACCCAAACCAATCCTTGCATCAATACCGGTATTAGGGTAAAATACGGTATATCTGGACAGCACTCCTGGTTTTACAGAAATAAAAGCCAAAACACTAGAGAATTGTAATAGCAGTCTCTCTCCATGCTGTTTACCTCACAAGACCTAGCCCGCCCCCTGTCACTCATGGAGCGCATTTGTTGTTGCTTGACCACGAGACACTTTCGTTCAGTCTGCATGGTCAATGCAGCACATGCAACAATGTTGATAACAACAATGTTATTTCCACTTTGCGTGTTAATATAAATCCACAAGCATTCTATAATAACACTTAGTTTGTTTCATACATCTGCAAATCATATCAACATCAGCAAACAGCTAGTTTGTGTTTTCTTAGCAAGTTGTTACTAAATCATGTTAGCCACTAATGCTAATCGCTACTTAGCTGGCTAAGTGTACTGAGTCAGCTATGTAGGTCCCCTAGAAAACACTGACCAACACTTTGGTTCCTACCCTGTAACAATAACTCTGGCATTATAATAATTATTATATTATAATAATCATTCTATTTCCATGATTCCAACATTTTACCCAAGTGTTTTGATCTAAATCACAACCACTGCACTGCCAGCCAGGCAGAACCTCCCTTGTTTAAAGCCAATTTATGGTCAATCTCGAGAGTGTACTGTCCGTACATCATTTACCGCGTCGCGGCCTCTGCAGAAGTGAGCACATTCATACTTGCGCTTCGCAGAGCTGTTGTGAAGGAAGTTGCCAAGGAAGTGAGTTTGTGTTTATACAGGATGTGCACCCCTACCTACCCAATCATGTGAATGCAGAGCTATAGGGAGCCCTCCGCATTGTTAAAACATTTAGGAGGCTCATGGCAATGCGGTACGGAGCTTGATTTGGCCTCCGCACGCCTCCGGAGGCTTTGCAATTGCGTCACACCATCCGTACCGCGCCTCCGGACCTTATTGCCTGATCAAGCATAAATCGGCTTTTACCTGCACTGCCAGCCAGGCAGAACCTCTCCTGTTTCACTGGACTGCAAGCCCACCAGTCAAACATAACCTCCCCTGTTCCACTGGACTGCCAGCCAGCTAGGCCATACAGAGTGCAGCTTGCGTTATTGAAGCCCCAACATGATTGGTGTAACTCCCACAGTTCAAAGTCAGATGCTGAGCACTGCTGATTGTGCTGGTTAAAGGTAGATTTAGCAATGCATGAAGTAAACGGAAATATCGGTTCGAATTCAGCAACAACTAAGACCGTTGGAGCATGAGGCTAACTCCACTGTTTTGGTCCTGTAGCTATCACGTTGTAGCTGCGTGAAGCGCACCCGTGCACATGCGCAGATACTCTGTGTGGCTGTGTGAGAGCAGTGTTGCATCGCGCTCATCTGAATATCTGCGCTGCTGCTCATACCAACATCGCTGAGTCTGTTTAATATTATATTATTTTAAAGCCCATCTAGGTAATGATGTGTGCAACTCCCACAGTTCAAAGTCAGTTGCTGAGCATTGCTGACAGTGCCGGTTAATATTATATTATTTCAAAGTCCATCGAAGGACTGATGCTGCAAATTTGGGCAAGCTTAAAGGACCGTTTAAAAAAAAAAAAGTTTGACAAAATCTCTATTTTTGATGAAAGCACGCATTTGCTTGTGGACTAAAAAGTATTGCTCAAATCCAACAAAACAGAATATAAAATACTGAAATTACACAATTTCATGTGTACAACATCTGCATCACTGTATTATAGTTTTGCAGTTTTTAAAAGGACGTTATTTTGTGTTTTTGGAGCTTTGTTCATGTTTTCTGCATCCCCACATTCTGCCAAATGAGCCTGAGGAGGTCTATCGCTGGTCGGGTAAGTTTTTCAGAACCAAGTGAAATCACATAAAAAGTGTCTGTACACTTCTATAGCATGCCATTTACATTCCAAAGTAGAGATTGTCCTTTAAGCATGATGGTGCAATGCCCTGATTGTTGATAGGCCTAACTCAATGTGTCAATGTTTGAAACTTTATTATTAAATTGCCCCATTTCTGGGACGGCATTTTGCATCAGTACATTTATGATAAAAGAATACATCTACTTACTTACTGTTGCCAAACTGTCATTTATGTTACCTTATGCTAACACTGTTCCAGTACAGGTCCATGAGAAATAATTAAAGCAGATATGTGACCCACCACCTGGATTCAGTCCTACTGTATGTAGTACTGTAGCAGAATTTGAAGCTCAGAGCTAAAAAAATATCTTATACACTGCAGTTGTATGGTAGCGTACTAAACAACCAAAAGGTTTCAAGATTAAAGACTGGTTTATACTACTTCTATCGACATGTCTGTATACAGTTGTCGCAGTGACATTATGGACATTCTATTGTCGTCTAACATCAAACTTGTTCTTGTCGTTATAAAAAAGTATAAACACAAAAGCAGTCTGGTGGTCCAAAATAGCATAACTGGTGTATTTTAACACCAATAAACCCATTTGTTTCAAAATGTATCTAGCAAACCAGGCAACTAATATCAACTTTCTAAACAATATTTTGCTTAGTTTCTAGCTTGTTATCTAGCTAACGTTAAGTTAGCTGGCTAGCCATTTCAAATAATGACCTTATCATATAACTGGCAATGTCTTAACTTTAGCAAATTTGTAATCATGATTACAGGACAATAAACTCACAACAAGATCATTATTTACAAGTTAAGGGTGAGCTAATTACAGAAAATATCTTACGGTTGTGAGTGTGATTAAATAAAAGCAGGGCATTCTACTGGAGAATTTTAGAACTTGGACACTGTCTCGTTAGCCTAACGTTATGTTTTATTTTTACATTACAGCCTCCGTTAAACACACAATATCAAATAAAATCTATGTTTATTTGTCACATGCACAGGATACAGAAGGTGTAAACGGTACAGTGAGATGGTTACTTGCATAGTGGGGTCTTTTGTTTAAACATGTAGTTAGCTATCTAGCTAAATAATGAACCATAATCCCAACTCATAACGTTACTATCCTGCATGAATCTACAGGTAGCTAAAGCTAGCCAACTAGGTTCAATGTTAGCTAGCTAGCTAACATTAGGCTATAACTCGCAATGCAAATTGCTCTGAGATATGAATGATATTACTACACAGATCATACATGTAACATTAGCTAGCAAGCCAGCCAGCTTAAGTTAGCTAGCTAACACTACGCTTTAACTTGCAGTGAAAACAACTTTCTAACAAAATTTGAAATGTAGAATATCTAAAAATGTAGCTAACAAGACTCTCTTACACGTATACATGGATGAACGCTTCTCTCGCTCTGTCACGGATGCCATGGTTGCCCTTAGTTTGAAGATGTAATCTGGAGACAGGTGTTTCATACAACAGCTTTTTGTGTGTTCTCTTTTCGACTCCATCCGCATATTTGCAATCAAACACCTGAATTTTCTCCTTATCTATCATACTCTGCTTCCACTGAACATTTCACTGATTTCAAAACTCTGCCCTCCAGAAAGTGGAGAGCATTAGCAACACATTTGCAGTTCTTTGTGATATCGTTCAAAAATATGCGTTAGAAAGGATTACCTACACATACTGAGCAACTCATGTTATAGACGGAAAAGTGCTACATGGCAGACCAATCCGAACTCATCTCTCGGCATATCCAGCCCATCCATTATCTCAGCCAATCGTGGCTAGCGGGGAGGTTCCTCTCTTTTTCCGTGGCTAAACCAAGTAGGATCGTAATTTAACAATTTTATTTGTATTTACAGATGGCATACAAGTTTGTTATTAAGGCACATGAAAGTTCACATGTTCCAGAAGGCATTTATGCCAAAAAACGCATTCTGTAAGTAAAAAAATAGGATTACGTTCAAATGCCTCTCCTGTGAACAAGTCACATATAGGCCTAACCCCCTAGTGTAGGGGTATTCAAATCTTACCCTATAAGTTCCGGAGCTTGCTGGTTTTCTGTTCTACCTGATAATTAGTTAATGACACCCACCTTGTGTCCCAGGTCTAAATCAGTTCCTGATTAGAGAGGATTTTCTTTTTTAAGCAGTAGAACTGGCTTCAATGTCCAGATTTGGATTGGAGGGCCCTAGTGTACCTCACAACAAAGATCTCCTGGAACATGCTTGTGATAAAGTACCCTTACCTTTCCTTCAGAGGATGGAAAAATATGAATCTCTAGCCTCGTATGACCATCCTGATCTCACGAGTGTACGGTATTCTGTTTTGCTGCACGGATTCTGTTAAATGAAGCAAAACAAGAGTGCAGTGGTCAGGATGGGGGATCAGGCTAACATTTCCTAGCCCAGGTGAAGGAATACTGTCAAATAGGCCTAATCCCGAAGACAATACATAATAATAGACTGATAATCCTGAAATCAAATCAAACACACTGAAATGCTTTGTGTCACAGCAGCTTGTTCTCTGCAAAGGCACCAAAAGCTGTTGTTCCTGTTGTTCTTTGAATATCAGACAAATATCCATCTTGTTGGTAATTTCGGTGGTACCTATACTAATGGCTGGAGGTGCTGTGATACCAGTCTGGTGGTCTTATAAAGTCGTTTTTATACGCCTCTGGCTCAGTCGCTGTTTCAACTGTCAGTTTATTGGTCCATTTAAGGCCTAACATTTCATTCCATCTCTTTTAGGGTCTGGACGAGGAGGCCATCATTGACCTCGGGAAGACCAGCTCCACCACCAACACCAACTATGAGACGGAAGACCTGGAGAGTAAGTCTCGTCTAGACTTCTTCCCTGGTCTATACAGCCCTACCAATTTACTGTACCTTTGTGTATGTCTATGCATGTGTGTTAATTTCTGTGTGCAATGTGTTTGAGAAATGGTGTGCCAGTTGAATTGGCTAAATTCAGTCAATTGCATTGAATTGAAATGGATTTGAACTCAACCCTGGTTCCAGTCAGCCTCTGTGAATGTACCAGTTTGTGTACCTGCCTTTATTACTGTTGTGTCTAGATGCCTGTTTTTCTGTCTCTGTGTGGATGATTCCTGTCCACATTATAGGCCTAGATACGTGCTGTGAATAGAAAGGACAGGTGTTGCTGGTTTTGTTACTCAGGGGGCCTTGGCAGATTAAAGCCAGCCCCAGCCTGGCTCTCCTCACCTGCAGCTTTCCAGAAGGGTATGTTCATTAGCCAGACAAACATGAGCCCACTGACATATGGCAAATGTAATTGAGCTTAACTGTCGTGTACACCTTTATTCAAGTCCAGCTGGATACTCTGTGTTGCTGGTTGGAATATCCGGCTATATAAAAAAAAAAATCCCAAATTAGCGTCAAGCTTTGGTTTAAATTTCAAAAGGACTTCCAATGGTATGATATGCTATCCCGGTGGGCAAAACTGGATGAAATGATGTCATTGCAACCAGATACTGGGTATGACATAATTTCAAACAGTTTTGCCTGCTGGGATAGTATCAGCTGTGATATTGTAGTCGTATCGCATGAAAGTACTGTGCATATGACACGGTGGTGTCTGACACAGTGGTGTCTCCTTATAACCCAAACATTCTCTGCCTATCACTTTGATTAGCCGCAAATCTGGCCTCTTATTATCTGGCCTGTCAAGGTAACAAAGCTAGCATTCTCTCTCTGAGCAGTACATTCCAGGGGATTTCAAACACGACCTGTGATTATCTCTAATGGGTACTGAGAACGCCTACCAATCACCTGCCTAGTTCCCCAGGCAGAAATAGGCTGCATGTTTCATTGGAGCTTGCAGTAAAGTACATGGTATGGTTGACTAAGAGACTACTAAATGGTCAGTAGACTGTCTATGGTCATACAAAACAGTATGATGAGTAACCTTTTATTAGAGTGTCACGTTCTGACCTTAGTCCCTTTGTTATGTCTTTATTTTAGTTTGGTCAGGGCATGAGTTGGGGTGGGCATTCTATGTTGTTTTTTCATTGTGTTTTGTGGGTGATTATTTTCTGTGCTGGTTTTTGTTTCACCGTACAGGAGTGTTCGTTTGTCGGTTTATTGTTTTTGTTCAGTGTTCATTATTTGTATTAAAACAATATGGACACTTACAACGCTGCGCATTGGTCCTCCTCTTCTTATAACCACGACAAGCGTTACACAGAGGTCAATGTGTATGTCATGAAATGAATGACTACTTTCAATTTATGTAGGAAAATCTAAATAAACAAAAACTGAGATACAAGGTTTTTCCAGGAAGTGGGCGATATTTGAGTTACAATTATTTTAGACACAGAGCTGGCAGCGAGCCAGTTGTTATTGAAACCAATCCTCTGTGGTCCTTCTCCTGGGAACGAGGCAGAGACAGGAGAGGGTTTTAAAGCAAGTGTCATTGCGGCTCACGTCTGAAGAATGTAGCTAGCAAATAACATCATTACCAGATGTACTGTATTCCCCATGCCTGTGTCTGTTCTCTCTCTCTCTCTCTGTAGTTTGCCATTTTCTCTCTCTCTCTCTCTCTCTCTCTCTCTCTCTCTCTCTCTCTCTCTCTCTCTCTCTCTCTCTCTCTCTCTCTCTCTCTCTCTCTCTCTCTCTCTCTCTCTCTCTCTCCTTTCCCCTGTTTTGTTTCTTGTATTTTTGTCTCTCTCCATTCCTCTCCAACACTATATCCCTCTCTCTATTGCCCTTCTCTTTTTCTTTGTATATCCATCTGTTAGACTCATGTCTTTCTCTTATCTTTGCCTTCTCCCCTTCTCTTATGTCTTGTTTTCATCAGCTCTCCCAGAGTATCTCAAATCAAAGTAGAATGTCTCATCCTCCCAAAACGTCTATTGGCACAGAAAACTAGGACATTTGCATTTCAGAGCAAGAATCCAACAAACAGGGAAAATAAACAAATATGAAAAAAGTGATGGTATTTTTTCCTGTCTAAGTAGGTTATTCACAGGAAATGGAGCCTGGTAACCTGTAAATCTCTCTCTGGTTTGGTGTTGTGTGTCTCAGGCCACAGGGCGGTCTATGTCGGGGTCCATGTGCCGCTGGGCCGGGCGAGCAAACGCAGGCACCACCGCAGAGGCCACAAACACCACCGCAAGAGGCGGGAGCGGGAGGAGGACCGCGAGGAGGAGGACCCCACTTATGGTAACTAACTTCTACCTTAAAGTCCAGTTAAAAGCATCAGCTGACTGTTATAAATGTTAGTAGAGGTGCTGACTAAAGGAATAGTAAACTTCAGACACTTTATAGGCTGACAGAAATTGCTGACAACAATTTAATAGGTTAACAATTTTCATCCATTAAATTGTTGGGAGCATATATAGAATGTGCGATTTTCTTTCTTTCTTTCTTTCTTTCTTTCTTTGTTTTTACGCAACAAACCTCTACCTTCCTTGATGCCCTTTTTGCATCTCCTCATGCAATTGAATAAATGTGTGGTGGAACATATGGCTAAATAGACTTAAATCTATGTTGTTACCCTACATACAACAAGGCTATCATGGGGTAATTTGGAAAAAGAGTCAGGGCTTTTAGTGTCGCGCTAATGTACCGGTAGACATAATCATAATGTATTGGAATCGTGTCAACGCAAAACTCCCACCACAAATTCAGCTTTTGTCCCCAAATGATTTGTAACAATTTACTTTATTTATTGACATTTCTTAATTTTCACAAGCATCCTCCCCAAAAAAATGACAACTAAGATAATGCCCCTTTTACCCCCCTTCCCACACAGAACATCGCTCCCCTCAACACATACACAGAACTTGCTACATGAGAGTGCAGCATACAGATCCCTACCCTGCCCATCCCACAACCCCCCCCCCCCCCCCCCCCCCCCCCCCACCCAGTATTGGCCTCAATTATGTACAAAATAACAAGACAGAGTGTCCTCAAAATCAAATAATAGCAAATAAATTAGTCAACACAAATACAATATACACTCACCGGCCAGTTTATTATGTACACCCGTCTAGTACTGGGTCGGACCCACCTTTGCCTCCAAAACAGCCTGATACAAGGTGTCGGAAATGTTTGTTGCTTGGTATCAAGGGACTTAAAGTGTGCCAGGAAAACCTTCCCCACACTAGTACACCACCGCCACCAGCCTGTACCGTTGAGACCAGGCAGTATGGGTCCATGGACTCATGCTGTTTACGCCAAATCCTGACTCTGCCATCAGCATGACGCAACAGCATTCGTCGGACCAGGCAATGTTTTTCCACTACTTATTTGTCCATTGTTAGTGATCGTGTGCCCACTGCAGCCACTTTTTAGCTGAGTGGAATCCGGTGTGGTCCTCTGCTGCAATAGCCCATCCAGATCGACGAGTTGTGCGTTCCGAGTTGAAGTGTTATTTTTTATACAGTCGTGGCCAAAAGTATTGAGAATGACACAAATATTAATTTTCACAAAGTTTGCTGCTTCAGTGTCTTTAGATATTTTTGTCAGATGTTACTATGCAATATTGAAGTATAATTACAAGCATTTCATAAGTGTCAAAGGCTTTTTTTGACAATTACATGAAGTTGATGTAAAGAGTCAATATTTGCAGTGTTGACCCTTCTTTTTCAAGACCTTTGCATTCCGCCCTGACATGCTGTCAATTAACTTCTGGGCCACATCCTGACTGATGGCAGCCCATTATTGCATAATCAATGCTTGGAGTTTGTCAGAATTTGTGGGTTTTTGTTTGTCCACCCACCTCTTGAGGATTAACCACAAGTTCTCAATGGGATTAAGGTCTGGGGAGTTTCCTGGCCATGGACCCAAAATATCAATGTTTTGTTCCCCGAGCCACTTAGTTATCACTTTTGCCTTATGGCAAGGTGCTCCATCATGCTGGAAAAGGCATTGTTCGTCACCAAACTGTTCCTGGATGGTTGGGAGAAGTTGCTCTCGGAGGATGTGTTGGTACCATTCTTTATTCATGGCTGTGTTCTTAGGCAAAATTGTGAGTGAGCCCACTCCCTTGGCTGAGAAGCAACCCCACACATGAATGGTCTCAGGATGCTTTACTGTTGGCATGACACAGGACTGATGGTAGCGCTCACCTTGTCTTCTCCGGACAAGCTTTTTTTCGGATGCCCCAAACAATTGGAAAGGGGAAAAATGACTTTACCCCAGTCTTCAGCAGTCCAATCCCTGTACCTTTTGCAGAATATCAGTCTATCCCTGATGTTTTTCCTGGAGAGAAGTTGCTTCTTTGCTGCCCTTCTTGACACCAGGCCATCCTCAAAGTCTTCGCCTCACTGTGCGTGCAGATGCACTCACACCTGCCTGCTGCCATTCCTGAGCAAGCCCTGTACTGGTGGTGCCCCGATCCCGCAGCTGAATCAACTTTAGGAGATGGTCCTGGCGCTTGCTGGACTTTCTTGGGCGCCCTGAAGCCTTCTTCACAACAATTGAACCGCTCTCCTTGAAGTTCTTGATGATCCGATAAATGGTTGATTTAGGTGCAATCTTACTGGCAGCAATATCTTTGCCGGTGAAGCCCTTTTTGTGCAAAGCAATGATGACGGCACATGTTTCCTTAACGGGTAAACATGGTTGACAGAGGAAGAACAATGATTCCAAACGCCACCCTCCTTTTGAATCTTCCAGTCTGTTATTCGAACTCAATCAGCATGACAGAGTGATCTCCAGCCTTGTTCTCGTCAACACTCACACCTGTGTTAACGAGAGAATCACTGACATGATGTCAGCTGGTCCTTTTGTGGCAGAGCTGAAATGCAGTGGAAATGTTTTTTGGGGATTCAGTTCATTTGCATGGCAAAGAGGGACTTTGCAATTAATTGCAATTCATCTGATCACTCTTCATAACATTCTGGAGTATATGCGAATTGCCATCATACAAACTGAGGCAGCAGACTTTGTGAAAATGAATATTTGTGTCATTCTCAAAACTTTTGGCCACGACTGTACACTGCATTCGGAAAAAGCATTCAGAACCCTTGACTTTTTCCACATTTTTTTTACGTTACAGCCTTATTCTGAAATAGATTTTTTTTAAATTCCCCCCCATCAATCTACACACAATACCCCATAATGACAAAGCAATAACAGGTTTTTAGAAATGTTTGCAAATGCATAAAAAAACAAAAAACTGAAATATCACCTTTACAAGTATTCAGACCCTTTACTCAGCACTTTGCTTAAGCACATTAGGCAGTGATTACATCCTCGAATCTTGGGGAGCATTGCTGCACAGCTATTTTCAGGTCTCTCCAGAGACGTTTTCTTTTCCTGCCTTGTGACGGACACAGAACCTGAAGGGCTGGAGCTCTAGATACCACCTGGTCACACGAGAATTCCTGTCCTTACATGGTCTGGATCCAGGTCAGGGCTCTATGGTCTGTGTGCAGGTCAAATTCCCTCCCAAGAAGATAGTAACGCAGAAACAGTGAAATGTTTACTTACAGGCTCTAACCTATAGTGCAAAAAAGGTATTAGGTGAGCAATAGATAGGTAAAGAAATAAAACAGTAAAAAAAAGACAGGCTATATACAGTAGCGAGGCTATAAAAGTAGCGAGGCTACATTCAGACACCGGTTAGTCAGGCTGATTGAGGTAGTATGTACATGTAGATATGGTTAAAGTGACTATGCATATATGATGAACAGAGAGTAGCAGTAGCGTAAAAGAGGGGGGGCACACAATGCAAATAGTCCGGGTAGCCATTTGATTACCTGTTCAGGAGTCTTATGCCGGGGTCTTTGACGATTTTTAGGGCATTCCTCTGACACTGCCTGGTGTAGAGGTTCTGGATGGCAGGCAGCTTAGCCCCAGTGATGTACTGGGCCGTACGCACTACCCTCTGTAGTGCCTTGCGGTCAGAGGCCGAGCAGTTGCCGTACCAGGCAGTGATGCAACCAGTCAGGATGCTCTCGATGTTGCAGCAATATAACCTTTTGAGGATCTCAGGACCCATGCCAAATATTTTTAGTTTTCTGCGGGGGATAGGCTTTGTCGTGCAATCTTCACGACCGTCTTGGTGTGTTTGGACCATTCTAGTTTGTTGTTGATGTGGACACCAAGGAAATTGAAGCTCTCAACCTGCTCCACTACAGCCCCGTCGATGAGAATGGGGGCGTGCTCGGTCCTCCTTTTCCTCTAGTCCACAATAATCTCCTTTGTCTTGGTTACGTTGAGGGATAGGTTGTTATTCTTGCACCACCCGGCCAGGTCTCTGACTTCCTCCCTATAGGCTGTCTCGGTGATCAGGCCTACCACTGTTGTGTCGTCTGCAAACTTAATGAAGGTGTTGGAGTTGTGATTGCCATGCAGTCATGGGTGAACAGGGAGTACAGGAGGGGACTGGGCACGCACCCCTGGGGAGCTCCAGTGTTGAGGATCAGCGTGGCAGATGTGTTGCTACCTACCCTCACCACCTGGGGGCGGCCCGTCAGGAAGTCCAGGATCCAGTTGCAGGGGGAGGTGTTTAGTCCAAGGATCCTTAGCTTAGTGATGAGCTTTGAGGGTACTATGGTGTTGAACGCTGAGCTGTAGTCAATGAATAGCATTCTCACGTAAGTGTTCATTTTGTCCAGGTGGGAAAGGGCAGTGTGGAGTGCAATAGAGATTGCATAATCTTTGGATCTGTTGGGGCGGTATGCAAATTGGAGTGGGTCGAGGGTTTCTGGGATAATGGTGTTGATGTGAGCCATTACCAACCTTTCAAAGCACTTCATGGCTACAGACGTGAGTGCTACGGGTCAGTAGTCATTTAGGCAGGTTGCCTTTGTGTTCTTGGGCACAGGGACTATGGTGGTCTGCTTGAAGCATGTTGGTATTACAGACTCAATCAGGGACATGTTGAAAATGTCAGTGAAGACACCTGCCAGTTGGTCAGCACATGCCCGGAGCACACGTCCTGGTAATCCGTCTGGCCTCGCAGTCTTGTGTATGTTGACCTGTTTAAAGGTCTTACTCACGTCGGCTACGGAGAGCATGATCACACAGTCGCCTGGAACAGCAGATGATCTCATGCATGCCTCAGTGTTGCTTGCCTCGAAGCGAGCATAGAAGTGATTTAGCTCGTCTGGTAGGCTCGTGTCGCTGGGCAGCTCGCGGCTGTGCTTCCCTTTGTAGTCTGTAATAGTTTGCATGCCCTGCCACATAAGACGAGCGTCGGAGCCGGTGTAGTATGATTCAATCTTAGCCCTGTATTGACGCTTTGTCTGTTTGATGGTTGGTCGCATGGCATATCAGGATTTCTTGCTAGTCCCGCACCTTGAAAGTGGCAGATCTACCCTTTAGCTCAGAGCGAATGTTGCCTGTAATCCATGGCTTCTGGTTGGGGTATGTACGTACAGTCACTGTGGGGACGACGTCCTCGATGCACTTATTGATAAAGCCAGTGACTGATGTGGTGTACTCAATGCCTTCGGAAGAATCCTGGAACATGTTCCAGTCTGTGATAGCAAAACAGTCCTGTATATTAGCATCTGCTTCATCTGACCACTTTTTTATAGACCGAGTCACTGGTGCTTCCTGCTTAAATTTTTGCTTGTAAGCAGGATTCAGGAGGGTAGAGTTGTGGTCGGATTTACCAAATGGAGGGCGAGGGAGAGCTTTGTACGCGTCTCTGTGTGTGGAGTACAGGTGATCTAGAATTGTTTTCCCTCTGGTTGCACATTTAACATGTTGATGGAAATTTGGTAGAACTGATTTATAAGTTTCCCTGCATTAAAGTCTCCGGCCACTATGAGCGCCGCCTCTGGGTGAGTGGTTTCCTGTTTGCTTATTTCCTTATACAGCTGACTGAGTGCGGTCTTAGTGCCAGCATCTGTCTGTGGTGGTAAATAAACAGCCACGAAAGTATAGCTGAAAACTCTAGGCAATAGTGTGGCCTGCAATTTATCACAATATACTCTACTTCAGGCGAGCAAAATCTAGAGACTTCCTTAGATTTCGTGCACCAGCTGTTGTTTACAAATATGCACAGACCGCCCCCCTCGTCTTACCGGAGTGTGCTGTTCTATCTTGCCGGTGCAGCGTGTATCCCGCTAGCTGAATATCCATGTCGTCATTTAGCACGATTCCGTGAAACATAGGATATTACAGTTTTTGATGTCCCATTGGTAGGATATTTGTGATCGTACCTCGTCTAGTTTATTGTCTAATGATTGCACATTGGCGAGTAGTATTGACAGTAACGCCAGCTTTCCCACTCGCCTTTTTCGGGTCCTGACCAGGCGTCCGGCTCTTTGTCCTCTGTACCTGCGCCGCTTCCTCAGTCATTTGAATACATCCAAATGTTTGATTATGCCCCATTTTCACCTGTTATTGCTAGAAAAGTTTGCGTTCAACACTATTAAATACGAGGAAACCGGATTGCATATCAAACACTAGGCTAGAAGCGTCATGCCCTGATCTGTTTCACTTGTTCTTGTGATTGTCTCCACCCCCTTCCAGATGTCGCTTATTTTCCCCAGTGTATTTATCCCTGTGTTTCCTGTTTTTCTGTGCCAGTTTGTCTTGCATGTTAGTCAAGTCAACCAGTGTGTTTTTCCTGTACTCCTTTTGCTATTCTCTTTCTGATCGTCCTACCTGTTTTGACCCCTGCCTGAATCTGGACTACTTTCCCACCTGCCTGCCCTGACCTTGATTCTGCCTGCCCTTCAGTACCTTTTGGTCTGGTTTTGACCCTTTTGCCTGTCCACGACCATTCTCTTGCCTTCCCCTATTGGATTCATACATATTGTAAGACAACCATCTGCCTCCTGTGTCTGCATCTGGGTCTCACCTTGTGTCATAAGTAGTTTGTTGCAAGCAAACCTGTCAATATGACAACCGAATTCAAAAATATCAGTTGCTGAATCCAGCTGGTGAAACCAGAAACAAGGGAGCAATTCTGACGTTATTGTTTTGCTGATTCACTCAGACTTGAGTTCTGGCTCTGTTCTTTCACGTTTACCTTTTTCTACTCCCACCACACCACATTGAATTATTCCACTCTTTGTAATGCAGAGGAATTCACAGCACTCCATTCAGAAGCTAAGCTTTGTCTCCCGTTCTTCCCACACTCTCCTCATCTCTATATCTCCTGTCATCTCTCCCTGCCTCCCCCATCCATCTAGACACACCTTCCCAGCGGGTGCAGTTCATCCTGGGTACCGAGGATGATGATGTGGAGCACGTCCCCCATGACCTGTTCACCGAGTTGGACGAGCTGTCTTTCAGGGACGGGAGCGCCACTGAGTGGAAGGAGACCGCCAGGTAGGTCACAGCCCAGCCCAGGTTCCAGACTCCATACTCCAGGGTCCATGTGGCTTTAGAGAGGCCATGTTATTATGCCATTCTTTGTTCATTCAGGTCTAGATTCAACAGCACTTTATTGGTGCCGTAGGTTTTCCCTGAAACGTTGATGACAAATTTTGAAGTAGTCTCCTAGAATGTGGTAAAAGATTCAGGGAAACAAACTTTTTAAAAAATAAAACTGTACTGCTGCTAGACTGTTGGGGAATGGTTACGTGTCTTGTATGTGAATGTGTGATTAATGGGTAAGATTGACAGAGCTCTACTGCCTACAGGTCTGACTGTGAGTCTATCTTAGTCATCCTCCATAGCCATGGCACCATCACCATCCCAGACATTGTCAGCCTACGCTCACGGGCTCAGACATAAATACACAGCAATTTACCGATCTTAAAAAACGAGTTAAAAGCCTAAACAACTGAATAAAAGGTTTTCCATTACCTCTCAAAAGTGAACACCTCCAGGCAAGGCAAAATGTCTGTCTTCTGCTCAAGTTGTTCTTAGACAGCGTTTGGGAAATGGAAGTATGAGTATCGAAGCCATATTGGTGTGTGTTGTGTTGTGTAGGTGGTTGAAGTTTGAGGAGGACGTGGAAGATGGAGGGGAGCGTTGGAGCAAGCCCTACGTGGCCACCCTGTCTCTACACAGCCTGTTTGAGCTGAGGAGCTGCATCCTCAACGGCACCGTCATGCTGGACATGAGGGCCACCTGTATCGAGGAGATTGCAGGTACAGAAGACGTTTGTGTGTACACATTTGCATGCTATAGGATTAGCTAGATTTGTGTGTGCACCAGAGGTAAACAATGATAAACAATGATAAAAAGTTGGTTGAATAAGGTGAAATTTAATTGATCTCTCTGTATGTGTGTGTATGCAAGCTCATTTGCAAGTGCGTGTGTGTGTGCCAATGGTGTAAACCTCCAAGTTAACAACAATACAAGGCAATACAATGCGCCCGTTTCTGTGTGTGTCCAGACATGTTGATTGACAGCATGGTGGCGTCTGGCCAGCTGAAGGAGGAGCTGCGTCAGAAGGTGCGTGAGGCCATGTTGAAGAGACACCACCACCAGAACGAGAGGAAGCTCAGCAACCGCATACCGCTGGTGCGATCAATCGCAGACATAGGCAAGAAACATTCAGACCCGTTCTTGCTTGAGAGAAACGGTGAGATCCCCTGCGCCGCGCACACTCCATTTCTTTTTCCTCATCCTCGAAGGGCGTTGAAATAATCTTTGTAATCCTTGGTAATTCCAAAAAAGGAAAGCTGACAGCATCTCGTACATATGACCACAACAATCATGTATGTGATGTTTGCCATTTAGCAGACACTTTTATTAAGTGACTGACAGTACAGTGAGCGCATACATTTTAGTATGTGTGGCCCCAGCGGGATTCCAACCCACGACACTGGCGTTGCTAGCGCCGTGGTCTTACCAATTGAGCCACACAAGACCAAATGTCAAACTAGTGATGTGAGTAGATGCTACAATGAGGACATAAGCCTCATAGAGACAACTACTACGCCCCACTGTGAAAGAGAAATCTGGGTGCGGATGGTGCGAGCATGTGTGGCTGGCCTGTCTCAGGGTTTTGCTTCCGAGAATTAACAAATGGCTTCTACTCCATGTTGGAATGGTTGGGGTAATGCTCTTCTTGCAGTTCGATAGGTTTTGTTTATTGAGCATGACCTCTGGTTGTGGTGTGTACTCAGATGATCGTGTGTGACTGTTTATGTGAATTAAATAATTAGCTCGTGCTACAGTTGCAATGCTCTCTGGTCTCTGTCCTACTGTCACATTTTATTTTATTCAATGCATTAAATGCAATGTTGCCTGGGTATAAAATATGTGTGACATGTCATATATTGCATAGCTTGCTTGCACTGTATGTATACCAAACAAGTGGACCGATATGAAATATGACTTGTTTATTTGTGGTTCTGTGTTTGTATGTGCACCTCTTCTCTTGCCTGCAAGCATCTCTCTACCCGAAATGCTCTCCCTTAGTACAATATATGTCACTGTGTGATTGGTGAGTGGACAAGCTTATTGTTCTGTGTGGACACCTCACCTCTCTCACCTTTCCCCTGCAAGAACCTCTCGATACCTCTGTCTCTCTCTAACCACTCTCCTCCCAAGCTCCCCCCACCTTCCTTCTGCCCCCAGATAATGCACCCCTAAAACCACCTCTCTGATGAAATCCTCCCTCATATGTTTCTCCTTTTACCCTCCTTATTCTTTTTCCTCCCTTTCTTCTCTCCCTCCTCTCCCTTCTTTGTTGTTGTGTCTTCCCGCAACTCCAGGGGAGGGCCTCTCCGCCTCCCGCCACTCCCTGAAGCCGGGGGCCTCCGTCTCCAACCTGTCCCAGAGGCGAGAGTCGCGGATCTCTATCCTCCTCAACCTCCTCCTGCCAAACTCCTCCTCCGCCGGGGGGCCCTCCACCGGACCTTCGCCCCTCACCACCCCCCAGAACACGCCCCCTACTCCCCGCCGCTCCCCAAACCCTCCCCGCGCTTCTGGTCCCGCCCCGGTCCGCCAGGTCATCCCGGAGGTGGTGGTGTCACCGCCTGAGGACGACGAGTCGCCACCCACCGCCATTACGAAGGATGAGGAGGCGTATTCCGCTCAGCAACCGTCGCTGCACACTAGAGGGCTCCAGCAGCTGCCCTTAGAAGGCAAATATCTGTGTAGCCTGCCAGTGTGAGTCACGGCTTGAACAGAGAACACTAGCACCAGCATGCTGGCTGTGCCCTCCTTCTCTACCCTACCATAAATCTATTATCAACCACCAGCAATGTTCACTTTTTATACCCCTCTATTGACTCAACAAGACCTCACACAGCTCTCTCTCTCTCCACCTCACTCGGTTTTTCTCTACCTCATTCCATTCTTGCATACCTCTGTTTCTCTATCAAAACATCTTTATGCACTCTCCGTTTCTCTCATATCTCGCTCCATTCCTAGACTATTTATTGTTCACTTTCCTTTCTCTCTATCTCCACCTTTCTTCATCCAGCCCTTATACACTACCCTCACCTTGCTTGGCTTGGTCCCTCCACTTCTCTTTGCTCAGTGTGTGTGCATGGCTCTTTTCGAGAATGGTAATTGTGTTTTATCATTTACCATACCATAGTTCTGCAGTGTCCGACATTGACGATGGCCCGCTGTCCCGGGGCCAGTAACTTCTCTGTGCATTTTGTCATTCCAGTTTGACCTTTACCTGCTGGTACCGTAGAATCTCTTGGGAAGGAATGGGATGCGTGGGATAGAGAGCAGCAGTAGTTCTGGTGTTTGTTTTTTCGTAGCTGGTTATTTTGGACAGGTGTAAGCATCTTTCGAATTTCGGGAATGGGAGGGGATCTTCGGCCCCATAACTTGCAAAGAGAGAGGGTTCTGCTCCTCGTTCTGGTTCCGCTCCTCGTTCTAGCATCTCTTCATCTCTTCTCTCAACACGTATGGACCCAGAATCGAGCAGCTTACTACATGAAACTTTAATTTGGGGTTAACCAAGATTATCTGCTCTGTCGCTGTCTTGAAAACCATTTGAAGACTACACGTGGAAAAGTCATGCTATTTTTATATTTGAGCAATATGATTGGCCATTCATTCAACCACGCTCCTCGCGTGTCAACTTCTCGAGCAGTACATACTGTAAGCTGATGCGTTCACACGTGAGCTGTCCAGAATAAAAAGAAGCTCTCACCAATCCATTTCCTTTATGAAAATGTATTTATAAAAGTAAACCTTCAATAGTGAACATATAGTACTAGCAATATGCTGGCTAGTGTTGATTAAAAGACACCTGGCATTCATCTTGGCTAGCCTACTTTAGCCAGATTAATATCTTCTCTTTTGAAAGGCAGTTGTCGTAATGGGGAAGCGTCCTATTCTTAGATCTTCTCAAAATAACATACTTTAGAAACAAAAGTAAATGCAATTAATACAATGCAATTCTAAATAAGGATATTGCTAGATTCTATTCCATAGCTTTTTAATACATCCCATAATAACCAAATGTAGCCTATTACTAGCTAAACATAGAGAGAACGCATGCCAACCTATAGGCCCTGTATGACCCCAATGTATTTTAACTACACCATGTTCGGGCCAGTAGAAATTATGTTTGGACCAGTGAGAAAAAAAGTTAACCTTTCACTCTGGTTCTGTGATGATTTCTTTGTCCACTTTTTCATTGCAAACCTTTTTTTATTCATTCAGTCCTAAAATGAAAACCTGAAGGCGTTTAATCGACTGCAAGTTTTCCAGCCCTTGAGGCCTGTTTAGTCTAGTCAGTGTAAGGGATGAGTCGACAGGTCTCGTATTCTGGGTTATTTTTCCAGTTGCTGTCACTTCTCTCCATGACTGTCCCATTGTGAATACACTGTACAACCAGGACAGACTTAAACAACTTCAAATATCTTGTATTTTTCCAGAGCAGCATCGTTTGGCGTCTTCTCCATAATTCCTGAGTATAAACACACACGTCTCGGACGTTATCCCCATAAAGAGTCGAGCAAGGGACTCCTACAGTACGTGTGCAAACAGCATGCTAAATATAAAACCATAGAGAGGGGTTGGGGTGGGAGGGCTTTAACGTTGGCACGTAACTCTCTCAGTCCCAATGACATCCACAGTGACTTTTTGTTCTTCCCGGACCTGGATAGTATTTAGCCCCTGTATTTATAGCAGTGTGTGTAGAAGAGAGCCGAACCTGGAAGGTTGGGTCATGAGAACTAGAGACTTCTAGTTTGGAGGGAAACATGATTTAAGGTGGGCAACTGGTCGTCTTATTATAGGTACTAGTGTGGTTCTGTAATCTTCCATTACTTCTGTCTAGGAGACAACGTTTGCCAAGAAACTATACACTGTACTTGACCACGTTGTGAGTATCGCTCGAGTGAAGTTTGAATCCCATGTTTGACGACAGTTGCCAAGATACCAAGTACTAGACACTTACTTCACCTCGTTCTGAGTCTCGTTCATTTGAGTTTGAATCCCATGCTTGCGTAGACAGGAAGTGTAGGATGATTTGTAGGAACTATTAGGCTAAACCTTATAACACCCAAACCAGCTATCTCACCGACAAAATTGCTTGGTAAACCACCTCTCCCTAATGGCAGGCTATAGAGAGTTATTGTAGATTCAATAAAGCGTCAAATGCCTTCATTGCATCCCACACATGATGAATGCAGCTGCTCATTCCCGATCAGGCCCTGGGGTCACTTTAGGCTATTCTTCACCGTTAATGTCCGCTAACAACATAATTGACCCTGAGAGTTATAACTGCAATCGACACTATCTTATTTTCCACCATAATTTGCAAATAAATTCATTAAAAATCCTACAATGTGATTTTCAGGATTTTTTTTTCTCATTTTGTCTGTCATAGTTGAAGTGAAATGATGAAAATTACAGGCCTCTCTCATCTTTTTAAGTGGGAGAACTTGCACAATTGGTGGCTAACTAAATACTTTTTTGCCCCACTGTATATACAGTAGACCTGCTCACCTTTTGACTGCCGGATTCTTTAGTGAGAACTGTCTAATGCCACAGCAGCACTCATGTCAGGGTACCACACTTAACATGTAGTGCCAGCTCTTGGTATGCAGATGAAGACAAATGATCAGAGTCAGTAGTGTTTGTCCTCAGTGTGCCCCTGGTTTTGGAATGATTTGATTAGTCAAACTCGTTTACTGTACATATAGAGCATGGCCGGAGGTCCAGCATGGAGCGAGCATTCCGGGTTTAAGCTTCCGGATGCAATCTCCACTAATCCCTGTCACTCCCAGGGGCTTTGTAGGGAATGTGAGCAATAGCTCTTCTGTTCGTCCCAACATGGCTGCCTCATTGCCCGCACGGCCGAGTTAGAATAGGTCACAGGTCAAGGATGACCACAAGGAGGAAAATGTCACCCATTCATATTAATTTGAACATTCCTCTACGTTCTAGGTGACTGAGACCGAGGGAGTGGAGTGTGTGGTGTCGCTATGTTACAGTTCATTCATTTCTGTGGTTCTTTCCTCAATGCACGTCTCCCTCGCTGAAGTGCTGGCGTTTCCTGTGTACGGCTCACCTCACATGGCTATAGGGCGCATTGAAGTTTAGGTGCAATTTCTTGAACCCATATCACTGCAGGCCATAATGAAGTTTCATTATGTTGTCAATTAATTAAGGTCTTTTGAGATCGTATAAATTGAACTCTGTATCAAATACTATTTAGCAGTATTCATTGGTAGTCTGGGCCTATACAAGAGAACCTATAGAAAATAATTGTAATTAATTGATCAGAGTATGGCTACATCATTTTTGTATAGATTAAGGCTTCTCAAATTTTAGATATGAGAACCGGTATTGTGTTTTGATGCTTTGCAAATTGTCTGCATATGAGTGATATATGAAAAACACAATATTAGCAAAAGTAGGCATTCTAATCTCAGTATCCACGAGAATGCATTGAGCAGCAGGTGCCTCGGTGCTCCAGAGCTGACATTGCTAACACTCTTCTGCCACTCCCCTGTCTGTTTGTCGTTTCAGGGCCACTGATATCCACGCACTCTGTCCCCAGTAACCTGGATAGCAGCAGCAAGGCTGGAGACAGGAGGCCCTCCAAAGCTGGGGTCAGTAAAGATAAGAGCAGTGTGGACTTCAGCAAGGTAACCTCTGCTCCTGGGTAAAGAAACAGATGGCAGTTCTGCTTCTAGCTCCTAAGAAACTTTGCAACAAGCATTTCGCTACATCACAAGTGTTTCGCTACACCCGCAAAAACAACTGCTAAATATGTGTATGCGACCAATAAAATTTGATTTGATCATCAGCCACATTCATCCAGAGGACCAAGACAACCATCATCAATCCACAGCCCTTACTCTCTGGGCATAATAAACATCACCTGCCTTGTAGAACCAAGAACCAGTCTCAAAGTTAACTGTACGGTGTTTTAATTCAATAACTGGGTTTGGTTCAGTGAGCTCTCCCTCATTATATCACCTTACGACTCTTTCATCCATGTAATAAGTAGGCTGGCGGCCATGAGGAGTCATCAGCTTCAAAACAGCTTTCATGTGTATGCCAAGAAGCAACCTCTTACTGGGGGAGTCTAATCAAGAGAGGGAGACATAGTGTGTGTGTTTTTGAAAAGAGAGAGATGCAGATATGACCCATCTCAGTGGGCAAGGTTTCCCAGCTCTCTTAAATAGTTCAAGCAAACGACCTTGTGACGAAAGGAACTCCATTGCTCTGTACTGCCCTTATATTCTCCCTCTACGCCAGTGGTTCCCAAACTTTTGGGTGCGCCCCCTAGGGGAACTCAGTGCGGTGTTCAACTTAGTCTTGAAATTTGGAAATTGGGTAGTGCATCATCAGTATTCCTCTTGCCATGTCAGTCATTGCATACCTCAGAGGGCTTTTTATAATTTGTCAGAAATGTCCAGATCAACTAGCCCATGTCAGCTAACTTTTTTTTTAGCTTCTTTTTTTTAGCCCATGTTCGAGTCACTCAAATATCACATGAATACACATTAAACATGGCAAAATGTATAGAATTGCAAAAAATAGCTTTAAAACGGCTAAATCTTCTCTGCACCCCATGAGAAAATGTGTTGAATTGCAGGAAATAAGATTTAAACCTACAAAATGTTATCTCCACCAGCAAGAGGGTTGTGAACAGTGCTTGTGCCCATAGAAATAGACATGGGGGAGTAGATACTCCAGGTAGATGCTGTATAATGATACAACAAACCAGTGTTTTCCAATATACATCTGCATTCCCATGGGCATACCGCGGGTCCCGACAGACATCATTGCAGTGTGGTTGGCATTTTTCATGCTATAGGCGTGGGGGTCAGAAACTTTGGGCTGAAAATATTGTATGGTATATCCCCACAGATTATTTAGAACAGTTGTCTTTCTGTTTTGTATGTGTTATCTATTGCATTAAAAAACCCTAGTGTCGATGTCCGCGCCCCCGCGGAACTCTAGTTAGCATGATACAAAAAATCCCCATAAAAATCTGTCAGTTTAAGCTAGAGATTTGTTTTGCATTGGATGAATCTCAATCCGCCGATGTCGCACTTCCGCATCTGCGGTGAAAGGTGGCAGAGCTAGAGCGGTGTTTGTTCTACGATCCCCACAAGCGTCTTGGGACTCATTTGAAGTCAGTTCAGCCGCTCTGCCGACTTCTGTCTGTAGCATCCGAACAGTTTGGGCTACTCGCTAATATGACCCCTTTGTGGAAAGGTGAGACTCTCATGAACACGTGCATGTTGTTTTGCTCTAGGTCTCACAAGGCCTCACAAGACTCGTCTGAAGGTCCCCTGGTACCAGTTGAAAAAATGTATGGAAGTATATGGAGACTGTTAGTGCCAGAAATAAGGGGTTAAATACATGTAAAAAAAAATATATATATACAGTGGGGCAAAAAAGTATTTAGTCAGCCACCAATTGTGCAAGTTCTCCCACTTAAAAAGATGAGAGAGGCCTGTAATTTTCATCATAGGTACACTTCAACTATGACAGACAAAATTAGTTTTTTTTTTCTCCAGAAAATCACATTGTAGGATTTTTAATGAATTTATTTGCAAATTATGGTGGAAAATAAGTATTTGGTCAATAACAAAAGTTTATCTCAATACTTTGTTATATACCCTTTGTTGGCAATGACAGAGGTCAAACGTTTTCTGTAAGTCTTCACAAGGTTTTCACACACTGTTGCTGGTATTTTGGCCCATTCCTCCATGCAGATCTCCTCTAGAGCAGTGATGTTTTGGGGCTGTTGCTGGGCAACACGGACTTTCAACTCCCTCCAAAGATTTTCTATGGGGTTGAGATCTGGAGACTGGCTAGGCCACTCCAGGACCTTGAAATGCTTCTTACGAAGCCACTCCTTCGTTGCCCGGGCTGTGTGTTTGGGATCATTGTCATGCTGAAAGACCCAGCCACGTTTCATCTTCAATGTCCTTGCTGATGGAAGGAGGTGTTCACTCAAAGTCTCACGATACATGGCCCCATTCATTCTGTCCTTTACACGGATCAGTCGTCCTGGTCCCTTTGCAGAAAAACAGCCCCAAAGCATGATGTTTCCACCCCCATGCTTCACAGTAGGTATGGTGTTCTTTGGATGCAACTCAGCATTCTTTGTCCTCCAAACACGACGAGTTGAGTTTTTACCAAAAAGTTCTATTTTGGTTTCATCTGACCATATGACATTCTCCCAATCTTCTTCTGGATCATCCAAATGCTCTCTAGCAAACTTCAGACGGGCCTGGACATGTACTGGCTTAAGCAGGGGGACACGTCTGGCACTGCAGGATTTGAGTCCCTGGCGGCGTAGTGTGTTACTGATGGTAGGCTTTGTTACTTTGGTCTCAGCTTTCTGCAGGTCATTCACTAGGTCCCCCCGTGTGGTTCTGGGATTTTTGCTCACCGTTCTTGTGATCATTTTGACCCCACGGGGTGAGATCTTGCTTGGAGCCCCAGATCGAGGGAGATTATCAGTGGTCTTGTATGTCTTCCATTTCATAATAATTGCTCCCACAGTTGATTTCTTCAAACCAAGCTGCTTACCTATTGCAGATTCAGTCTTCCCAGCCTGGTGCAGGTCTACAATTTTGTTTCTGGTGTCCTTTGACATCTCTTTGGTCTTGGCCATAGTTGAGTTTGGAGTGTGACTGTTTGAGGTTGTGGACAGGTGTCTTTTATACTGATAACTAGTTCAAACAGGTGCCATTAATACAGGTAACTAGTGGAGGACAGAGGAGCTTACAAGTTACAGGTCTGTGAGAGCCAGAAATCATGCTTGTTTGTAGGTGACCAAATACTTATTTTCCACCATAATTTGCAAATAAATTCATTAAAAATCCTACAATGTGATTTTCTGGAATTATTTTTCTCATTTTGTCTGTCATAGTTGAAGTGTACCTATGATGAAAATTACAGGCCTCTCTCATCTTTTTAAGTGGGAGAACTTGCACAATTGGTGGCTGACTAAATACTTTTTTGCCCCACTGTATATATATATTAAACATGTTTCCTTATCTTTCTTATATCTAAGATATAGGACAATAATACGATAGCCTAATATAATGGGCCACGTGAGAATCTCTTGTATTTTAACCTATTAGCCTATTTTTGTGCATTTTGATTTTGCCTAGGGTGGCAAAATTGCTAGGACCAGGGCTGCAAAGCGAGCTACATCACATACACGTAAAATAACATTGCGTGACTGTGGTCGGGTTCGGGACCAGTTCTTGCGGGAGCGGGTGGGAGTCGGACAAGAAGTCAGCAAGAGCTAGAGGGCGCAGTATGAAAACCAGTGGGCGGGAGCGGGATGAAGAATTATTTCCTGCGCAGACCTCGTTCCCTAACACTAACACTCTCGATTCAACTCATCATCAAGCCTTCAATCATCAAGACACTCTCTTATATAGTTGTTACTCCCTAAAGTCTCTCTGTCCCATTCGGCTCCTATAGGTGGACATGAACTTCATGAAGAAGATTCCTCCGGGCGCTGAGGCGTCCAACGTGCTGGTAGGTGAGGTGGACTTCCTGGAGAAGCCCATAATCGCCTTCGTACGCCTGTCTCCCGCCGTCCTCATCACAGGGCTCACGGAGGTGCCCGTGCCCACCAGGTAGGTACACTACATCTCTACACCCACTCTTTCACTGCTCTTTCTCTGTCTAACCTGCTTGTTCTAGGTTTTATTCTTGCACCTACTCTCCTACAGTAACCTAAACCATTTGTATTTGGAGTCATATGTCCTATCACCAAATATACTCACTTATGTTGGGATTTAATTAAAATACATTGTTTTAGCCTATATCTGCCCATCTACATATATTTGCGTTAAGTCTAATGTGTGAAAATGGTTTGTGTCCTCTGCAGATTTCTGTTCCTGCTACTGGGTCCACACGGGAAAGGCCCTCAGTACCACGAGATTGGCAGATCCATGGCCACACTGATGACAGATGAGGTGAGAGGAGGGGAGATGTTTTACATGCTGTTTGTGCAATTATTATTTTATATTCTTATCAGGATTAGTAACATTCATTCATAAACATGAATTATATCCCCCCCTGACATGCATTGAATATAATAACTGTGTAACTTTTTCCCTTTAGGGGGATCCTTAAGTGTGGCATTCAGATTAGATACATTTTAAGTAAATTAGATCAACATTTAAAAGCTATACTCTTTCCTGCATGTCTTTGTAGATATTCCATGATGTGGCGTACAAAGCCAAAGACCGGACTGACCTGCTGTCTGGGATAGATGAATTTCTGGACCAGGTGACAGTTCTGCCCCCAGGAGAATGGGACCCCACGATACGAATCGAACCCCCCAAGAACGTCCCATCGCAGGTGTGGGTCTAAGATGACAATGAGCTTGCCTATAATCAGAAAATGAACAAACCCATACAAAAAAAAAAGTGTATATATATGTCTGAAGTTAAGCTTGATTTTAGATATTGGTCACATATTTAGTGCTCTTCAATCATGATCCTGGAGACCCACAAGGGGTGCGGGCTTTTGTTTCTGCCTAGCACTAACACACTTGATTAAACTAGTCAAGGGCTTGATAATTAGTTGAATCAGAGGTGTTAATACTAGGTTGGAGATATAGCCTGCACTGCACCACCTGTAGGCCCCAGGACCAGGATTGAAGAAGACTGGCTTGCATGGTAGTTTTCCATTATGTTTTTGATGATGTGTATGACTGTGCCTCCTGGTGGCAGTAGAGGATATGTCAGCCCTGTAATAACTTAGTCATGCGTGCATACATTTTCGTATGGGTGGCCCCAGCGGAAATCGAACCCACAACCCTGGCGTAGCCAACTCCATGCTCTACAAACTGAGCTACACTTATAATGACTCTCTCACCTTTAGATGAAGAGGAAGATGCCCTCCCAGCCCAATGGGTCGGCCTCACCCTCTGGGGAGATGTTGGAGGAGGATGAAGGCCACGGAGCTGGGCCCGAGCTGCAGAGAACCGGACGGTGAGTTAGACATATGAATTCATAGGGGAGGTTTCCTGGGGCACAGATTAAGATTAATTCTAAATTTAAAAGCATTTTCAATGGAGATTCAATTTTGAGTTTGTTTTTTAGTCCTGGACTTGGCTTAATCTGTGTCTGGGGAAACTGCCGCATAGAGGAGAGTTGATAAGGCAAAAGATTTCAAGGCAAAAGATCCGGGTGCCTTGCGGGGATCAGGTGACAAGTGGCTAATCTGTTCTTGCCTTCCATTTTGCTAGCTAACGTTCAATCGCTGGAAAATAAATGGGACGAACTGAAATCACATATCCTACCAACAGGACATTAAGAACTGTAAGAATATCTTATGTTTCATCGAGTCGTGGCTGAACGACGACATTAAGAAAATACAGCTGGTGGGTCGTACACTGCAAGACAGAACAACAGCCTCTGGTAAAACACAGCTGGTGCACAATATCTAAGGAAGTCTCAAAGTTTTGCTCACCTGAGGTAGAGTATCTCATGATAAGCTGTAGACCACACTCTCTACCTAGAGTTTTCATCTGTATTTTTCATAGCTGTCTACATACCACCACAGAGCACTAAAACCACACTCAATGAGCTGTATTCCGCCATAAGCAAATAGGAAAATGCTCACCCAGAGGCGGCATTCCTGGTGGCCGGTGACTTTAATGCAGGGAAACTTAAATCAGTTTTACCAAATTTATATCAGCATATTAAATGTGCACCCAGAGGGAAAAAGATTCTAGACCACCTTTACTCCACACACAGGAACGTGTACAAAGCTCTCCAACGCCCTCCATTTAGCAAATCTGACCATAACTCTATTCTCCTGCTTACAAGCAAAAATTTAAGCAGGAAGCACCAGTGACTCGGTCTATAAAAAAAGGGGTCAGATGAAGCAGATGCTAAACTACAGTACTGTTTTGCTATCACAGACTGGAATATGTTCCGGGATTCTGCTGATGGCATTGAGGAGTACATCACATCAGTCACTGGCTTTATCAATAAATGCATCAAGGACGTCATCCCCACAGTGACTGTACGTACATACCCCAACCAGAAGCCATTGATTACAGGCAACATCCGCACCGAGCTAAAGGTCAGAGCTACCGGCTTTCAAGGAGCGGGACTCTAACCCAGCTTATAAGAAATCCTGCTATGCCCTCCGACGAATCATCAAATAGTCAAAGCGTCAATACAGGACTAAGATCGAATCGTACCGGCTCCGACGCTCGTCGGATGTGGCAGGGCTTACAAACTATTACAGGCTCCAAAGGGAAGAACAGCCGCGAGCTTCCCAGTGACACAAGCCTACCAGACGAGCTAAATAACTTCTATGCTCGCTTCGAGGCAAGTAACACTGAGGCATGCATGAGATCATCAGCTGGTCCAGATGACTGTGTGATCACGCTCTCCGCAGCCGATGTGAGTAAGACCTTTAAACAAGTCAACATTCACAAGGCCTCTGGGCCAGACGGATTACCGTCTATACTCCGAGCATGCGGGTGTACTCAGAGCATGCGCTGAACAACTGGCAAGTGTCTTCACTGACATTTTCAACCTCTCCCTGTCTGCGTCTGTAATACCAACATGTGTCAAGCAGACCACCATAGTCCCTGTGCCCAAGAACACTAAGGTAACCTGCCTAAATGACCACCGACCCGTAGCACTCACATCTGTAGCCATGAAATGCTTTAAAAGGCTGGTCATGGCTCACATCAACACCATCATCCCAGAAACCCTCGACCCACTCCAATTTGCATACCGCACCAACAGACCCACAGATCTCTATTGTACCCCACACTGCCCTTTCCCACCTGGACAAAAGGAACACCTATGTGAGAATGCTATTCATTGACTACAGCTTAGTGTTCAACACCATAGTGCCCTCAACTCATCACTAAGCTTAAGACCTAAGGACTAAACACCTCCCTCGGCAACTGAATCCTGGACTTCCTGATGGGCTTCCCCCAGGTGGTAAGGTTAGGTAACAACACATCCATCCAGGACCTCTATACCAGGCGATGTCAGAAGAAGGCCCTAACAATTGTCAGACTCCAGCCAACCTAGTCATAGACTGCTCTCTCTGCTACAGTATGGCAAGCGGTAACGGAGCACCAAGTCTAGGTCCAAGAGGCTTCTTAACAGCTTCTACCCCCAAGCCATAAGACTCCTGAACAGCTAATCAAATGGCTACCCAGACTATTTATGCATAGCCACTTTAATAACCCTACCTGCATGTACATAATTACCTCGACACCGGTGCCCCTGCACATTGACTATGAATCGGTACCCCCTATATATCCCCACTATTGTTATTTGCTGCTGCTCCTTAATAATTTGTTTTTCATATCTCCTACGTTTTTTTTTTTAGGTGTTTTCTTAAAATTGCATTGGGCTTGTAAGTAAGCATTTCACCTGTTGTATTCGGCGCGTGTGACAAATATACTTTGATTTGAAATAAATGTTATTCATTATGAAATTCATGAAACATTTTTAAGGCAATACATTGAAACTGTTTATGAAGTCCAAATTAACAGCATACAACTCCTACATACTGTGACAAGTCATGAACAGAACTGCACAGCACATAACCACGGATATTGAATGGTTGATTTTAATGTTGTATAGATCGTTATGACTGCACAATTACGATGCTAACATAAATACACTGCTCAAAAAAATAAAGGGAACACTTAAACAACACAATGTCAATCATACTTCTGTGAAATCAAACTGTCCACTTAGGAAGCAACACTGATTGACAATAAATTTCACATGCTGTTGTGCAAATGGAATAGACAAAAGGTGGAAATTATAGGCAATTAGCAAGACACCCCCAATAAAGGAGTGATTCTGCAGGTGGTGACCACAGACCACTTCTCAGTTCCTATGCTTCCTGGCTGATGTTTTGGTCACTTTTGAATGCTGGCGGTGCTTTCACTCTAGTGGTAGCATGAGACGGAGTCTACAACCCACACAAGTGGTTCAGGTAGTGCAGCTCATCCAGGATGGCACATCAATGCGAGCTGTGGCAAGAAGGTTTGCTGTGTCTGTCAGCGTAGTGTCCAGAGCATGGAGGCGCTACCAGGAGACAGGCCAGTACATCAGGAGACGTGGAGGAGGCCGTAGGAGGGCAACAACCCAGCAGCAGGACCGCTACCTCCGCCTTTGTGCAAGGAGGAGCACTGCCAGAGCCCTGCAAAATGACCTCCAGCAGGCCACAAATGTGCATGTGTCTGCTCAAACGGTCAGAAACAGACTCCATGAGGGTGGTATGAGGGCCCGACGTCCACAGGTGGGGGTTGTGCTTACAGCCCAACACCGTGCAGGACGTTTGGCATTTGCTAGAGAACACCAAGATTGGCAAATTCGCCACTGACGCCCTGTGTTCTTCACAGATGAAAGCAGGTTCACACTGAGCACGTGACAGAGTCTGGAGACGCCGTGGAGAACGTTATGCTGCCTGCAACATCCTCCAGCATGACCGGTTTGGCGGTGGGTCAGTCATGGTGTGGGGTGGCATTTCTTTGGGGGGCCGCACAGCCCTCCATGTGCTCGCCAGAAGTAGCCTGACTGCCATTAGGTACCGAGATGAGATCCTCAGACACCTTGTGAGACCATATGCTGGTGCAGTTGGCCCTGGGTTCCTCCTAATGCAAGACAATGCTAGACCTCATGTGGCTGGAGTGTCAGCAGTTCCTGCAAGAGGAAGGCGTTGAGGTCCAAAAGAGTCGACAAATGTGTTATGGTCCCCTATATGGTATAAAAACCAAATCCAGAAGTACAAGATGTTATCTGGTGTACTCTACCGCATTAGTATAATGCTGCTACTTCAGTTAGCCTGCTGCAATGTGTTGTGGTTTTTCCCTTCCTCTAGGATCTTTGGAGGCCTGGTGATGGATATAAAGCGGAAGGCCCCGTTCTACTGGAGCGACATCCGGGACTCGTTGAACCTGCAGTGTCTGGCCTCCATCCTGTTTCTCTACTGCGCCTGCATGTCCCCTGTCATCACCTTCGGAGGGCTGCTGGGCGAGGCCACAAAGGGCAACATAGTGAGTGGTTCCTTGTACATGAGTATCAATGAATGCAACTCCGATTACATCTGTTTGTCTTCTATCTGTGATATATCACCTAATACAGTTGAAGTCGGAAGTTTACATACACCTTAGCCAAATACATTTAAACTCAGTTTTTCACAATTCCTCACATTTAATCCTAGTAAGAATTCCCTGTCTTAGGTCAGTTAGGAACACCACTTTATTTTAAGAATGTGAAATGTCAGAATAATAGTAGAGAGAATTATTTATTTCAGCTTTTATTTCTTTCATCACATTCCCAGTGGGTCAGAAGTTTACATACACTCAATGAGTATTTGGTAGTATTGCCTTTAAATTGTTTAACTTGGGTCAAACGTTTTGGGTAGCCTTCCACAAGCTTCCACCAATAAGTTGGGTGAATTTTGGCCCATTCCTGCTGACAAAGCTGGTATAACTGAGTCAGGTTTGTAGCCCTCCTTGCTCGCACACACTTTTTCAGTTCTGCCCAAAAAATGTCTATAGGATTGAGGTCAGGGCTTTGTGATGGCCACTCCAATACCTTGACTTTGTTGTCCTTAAGCCATTTTGCCACAACTTTTGAAGTATGCTTGGGGTCATTGACCATTTGGAAGACCCATTTGCGACCAAGCTTTAACTTCCTGACTGATGTCTTGAGATGTTGCTTCAATATATGCACATCATTTTCTTTCCTCATGAAGCCATCTATTTTGTGAAGTGCATCAGTCCCTCCTGCAGCAAAGCACCACCACAACATGATGCTGCCACCCCCGTGCTTCACGGTTGGGATGGTGTTCCTCGGCTTGCAAGCCTCCACCTTTTCCCTCCAAACATAACTATGGTCATTATGGCCAAACAGTTCTATTTTTGTTTCATCAGACCAGAGGAAATTTCTCCAAAAAGTACGATCTTTGTCCCCATGTGCAGTTGCAAACTGTAGTCTGGCTTTTTTATGGCGGTTTTGGAGCAGTGGCTTCTTCCTTGCTGAGTGGCCATTCAGGTTATGTCGATATCGGACTCGTTTTACTGTGGATATAGATGTAACTGTTTCCTCCAGCATCTTCATAAGGTCCTTTGCTGTTGTTCTGGGATTGATTTGCACCATTGTACGTTCCTCTCTAGGAGACAGAACACGTCACCTTCCTGAGCGGTATGACAGCTGCGTGGTCCCATGGTGTTTATACTTGCTTACTATTGTTTGTACAGATGAACGTGGTACCTTCAGGCATTTGGAAATTGCTCCCAAGGATGAACCAGACTTGTGGAGGTCTACAATTTGTTTTCTGAGCTCTTGGCTGATTTCTTTTGATTTTCCCAAGATGTCAAGCAAAGAGCCTTGAGTTTGAAGGTAGGTCTTGAAATACATCCACAGGTACACCTCCAATAGGCTAATTGACATAATTTGAGTCAATCAGAAGCTTCTTAAGCCATGACATAATTTTCTGGAATTTTCCAAGCTGTTTAAAGGCACAGTCAACTTAGTGTATGTAAACTTCTGACCCACTGGAATTGTGATACAGTGAAATAATCTGTCTGTAAACAATTGTTGGAAAAATTTCTTGTGTCATGCACAAAGTAGATGTCCTAACAGACTTGACAAAACTATAGTTTGCTAGTGATACATTTGTGGAGTGGTTGAAAAACAAGTTTTAATGACTCCAACCTAAGTGTATGTAAACTTCCGACTTCAACTGTATCTGCCACCTGCCTGGTGAAACAGGTTTACGACAAGGTCTTACCCTATTTGTTTATCACTAAAAGCATGTAGGATGCATATCACTATAAGTAAATAGTAGGTGCTTAGATGGTGTCCCTCTTCCTCACTGTGAGCTACTCTATATACTGTCTCTGTGCTTTGATCCTGACAATGACTTACACACACACACCCTACAGTGACCCTAGATGTCTTTATTAGGAGGGAGACTGTTGGCATAGCGAGCGTCAGCGCGCCGGGGTGTGTGATGTGTCTGAATAAACTGACCAGATGACGAGTGGCCGAGGGATATTACAATTGACAGGCCGACGTGATGGAAAAAGCAGAGAAGTTTATCTAGGCAGTCTGATGCTAGGCGGTCTGAGCTGGAATGTCAGTTTAAACATATGTATTATGTTATGTGGGGTGTTCTGTCCGCTTTGCCTCTTTTCCCCTTAGTCTCCCAGTCTCTCTGGTTCCTCTATGTATTTACCTCTTCGTCATCCTCCCCTTTTCCCTCCCTCTTTTCCTTCTCTTGCTACAGAGTGCCATAGAGTCTCTGTTTGGGGCGTCCCTCACAGGAGTGGCTTTCTCTCTGTTTGCGGGGCAGCCCCTCACTATCCTGGGCAGCACGGGGCCTGTCCTGGTTTTCGAGAAGATCCTCTTTAAGTTTTGCAAGTGAGTGCTACTCCGATCCTGGTTACACTTATTCGCACTGTGGCCTTCTGGCGGTAGTAACCTGCAAGGACAAGTTCACTACTGCCATTTGGGGATTTCTCATTTGTTTCTCAGTAACTCCCTGAGTTTTATATACTGTACATGTACAGTAAGTTACAAGGCCTGGAGTTTTTTCTGGTCAAGTCACATGGTCAGGAAAAACTTGGGGCCCTAACTAGTTATTAGAGAAGTTGGGACAGGCTCAAGATCATTATTGATGAATCCTCAATCATTTCATAAGGCATAGTCCGAGTGATTGCTAAAATCTACAGTACAATGCCATGTAAAAAGAAGTTGACATTGAGGTTAAGTAAAGTGTGCTTTCTCAATTTACCTAATTTTGCTAACCATTACTTCAGACAAAATCAAGACGTTAATATTTTTGTAATGTTTTTTTTTTTTTCAATCTTAAATTTTGAATTTAAGCAAATTCTAAATGTGCCATTAATCACAAAATCCTGCTAGTTAACTCAAATACATTTTTTAATCGTTTGACAGCCCTAATATTGTGTCTTGATCTCATCTACCGTACTCTCCACCCAGGGACTACGGCCTGTCCTACCTGTCTCTGAGGACCAGCATCGGCCTGTGGACGGCCTTCCTCTGCCTGGTCCTGGTGGCCACAGACGCTAGCTCCCTGGTCTGTTACATCACCCGCTTCACCGAGGAGGCCTTCGCCGCTCTCATCTGCATCATCTTCATCTACGAGGCCCTGGAGAAGCTCTTCCAGCTGGGGGAACACTACCCTGTCAACATGCACAACGAGCTGGACAACCTCACACTCTACTCGTGAGTCAGGGTCAGCGAACCTAGGTTGAGGGCGAAAGACGCGTGAAGTGGGCACTGCCATTTTTCTGCTTTCTTCAGTTAATGTATCTTTTCTATTTGGATTTCTATGTTTTAGATGTTACCACTGCCTATCAAAGGGGAGCTTATGGTTTTGTGCTATTTAGGATGGGGAGTGTAAGATGTATTCTCTTGACTCAGGTGTCAGTGTTCTCCACCGGCCAACGCCTCCGCTCAGATCTTGCAGACGTGGAACCAGACCGGACACACACCAGACTCTATCTCCTGGAACAGCCTCAACGTATCGGTTAGTCAGAGGACACACACTGCAAAAACATCTGTTGAGCCTGTGTATTTCTCTGACCCTTTACACTCTTTGCCAGATGTGTAACCTGCTCCATGGAGAGTTTGCTGGTCCTGCCTGTGGTCACCACGGCCCCTACATCCCAGATGTCCTCTTCTGGTCCATCATCCTCTTTTTCACCACCTTCTTCCTCTCCTCTTTTCTCAAGGACATCAAGACCGAGCGATACTTCCCTACAAAGGTGTGTTATTCACTTGTGAGCATGGTGTGTGTGTGTCTGTGTGCGTTCATCTAAAATGTAAATGTGTGAACTGGTAAGTTTTATTGTGCTGCATCAACATTCACAATTAACTTCAAGGTCTTCACATTCTTCCCACACAATATGTTCCACATTTTGCTATTACTGTTAGCTACTGTGTAGGTGTTCCCACTGAGTGAATTTTAATGACTGTGTTTTTTACACATTACCATGATTATGTATTGTCGTCAATATGGGTTGTACAGGTGCGATCCACCATCAGTGACTTTGCCGTGTTTCTGACCATTATGATCATGGTGCTGGTGGACTATCTAATGGGCATCCCCTCTCCTAAACTCAACGTACCCGACCGCTTTGAGGTAGGACCCCCTTGACTTATTCCACATTTTGTTGTTACGGCCTGAATTCAAAATGGATGAAGTCTTTTTTTTTTTATCTCATCCACCTAATAACCCATAATGACAAAGTGAAAAAAAGTTTTTAAAAAATGTGCAGAAATATTTCATTTACATAAGTATTCACACCCCTGAGTCAATACATATTAGAATCACCTTTGACAGCAATTACAGAGAGCTTTGCACACCTGGATTGTACAACATTTGCCCATTATTATTTTCAAAATTCTTCAACCTCTGTCAAATTGGTTGTTGATCATTGCTAGACAACTATTTTCAAGTCTTGCCATAGATCTTGAAGTAGATTTAAGTCAACTGTAACTCGGTCACTCAGGAACATTCCCTGTATTCTTGGTAAGCAATCTAGTGTAGATTTGGCCTTGTGTTTTAGGTTATTGTCCTGCTGAAAGGTGAATTCATCTCCCAGTGTCCGGTGGAATGAAGACTGAACCAGGTTTTCCTCAAGGATTTTGCCTGTGCTTAGCTCTATTTCATAATTTTTTTATCCTGAAAAACTCCCCAGTCCTTAACAATTATGAGCATATCAATAATATGATTCTGCCACCACTATGCTTTAAAGTTGTGAGAGTGGTATTCAGTAATATGTTTGGGGCAATTCCAACACAACACTTTCTATTCAGGACAAAAAGACAATTGCTTTGCCACATGTTTTGCAGTACTACTTTAGTGCCTTGTTGCAAACAAGATGCATCTTTTGGAATATTTTTGTTCTGTACAGGCTTCCCTATTTTTACTTTGTCAATTAGTTTAGTATTATGAACTACAATGTTGTTGATCCAGCCTCAGTTTTCTCTAATCACAGCCATTAAACTCTGTAACTGTTTAAAGTCACCATTGGCCTCATGGTGAAATCCCTGAGTGGTTTCCTTCCGCACCAGCAACTGAGTTAGGAAGGATGCCTAACTTTTTTGGTTACTACATGATTCCATATGTGTTATTTCATAGTTTGTATGTCTTCACTATTATTCTACAATGTAGAAAAAAATTAAAAAATAAAGAAAAACGCTGGAATGAGTAGGTGTGTCCAAACTTTTGACTGGTAGTGTATATACACTACATGGCCACTGTGTGTGTGTCCACAATCAGCTCCTTCGTTTTGATGACATTGAGGGAGAGGTTATTTTCCTGGCACCACTACGCCAGGGCCCTCAGCTTATCCCTGTTAGCTGTCTCGTCGTTGTTGGTAATCAGGCCTACTACTGTTGTGTCATCTGCAAACTTGATGATTGAGTTGGAGGTGTGCTTTCCACACAGTCATGGGTGAACAGGGAGTACAGGAGGGGGCTGAGCACGCACCCTTGTGGGGCCCCAGTGTTGAGAATCAGCATAGTACAGGTGTTGTTGCCTACCTTCACCACCTGGGGGAAGCCGTCAGGAAGTCCAGGACCCAGTTGCGCAGGGTGGGGTACAGACCCAGGGCTTAAGGATGAACTTGGAGGGTACTATGGTGTTTAAGGCTGAGCTGTAGTCAATGAGCAGCATTCTTACATAGGTTTTCCTCTTGTCCAGATGGGATAGAGCAGTGTGCAGTGCAAATAGCGATTGCATCATCTGTGGATTTTTTGCTGCGGTATCTAGGGTGTCTGGTAATGTGAAGGTGAATTGATCCTTAAGTTCTCTGGGATATGTGGGACGCTAACGTCCCACTTGGCCAAAAGCCAGAAAAAAATGCAGCGCGCCAAATTCAATATATTACTATAAAAATCTATCTTTCATGAAATCACATATGAAAGACACCAAATTAAAGCTACACATGTTGTGAATCCAGTCAACATGTCTGATTTCAAAAAGGATTTATGGCGAAAGCACACCAAACGATTATGTTAGCTCAGTACATAGCCACAGAAAAACACAGCCATTTTCCCAGCCAAAGATAGGAGTCACAAAAAGCAGAAATAGAGATCAAATGAATCACTAACCTTTGATGATCTTCATCAGATGACACTCATAGGACATCATGTTACACAATACATGTATGTTTTGTTCGATAATGTGCATATTTATATCCAAAAATCTTAGGTTACATTGGCGCCATGTTCAGAAATGCCTCCAAAATATCCGGAGAAATTGCCGAGAGCCACATCTAATAACAGGAATACTCATCATACACTTTGATGAAAGATACATGTTTTACATAGAATTAAAGATACACTTGTTCTTAATGCAACCGCTGTGTCAGATTTTAAAAAAACTTTACGGAAAAAGCACACCATGCAATAATCTGTGACGGCGCTCAGATATAACAACATTTCTCCGCCATGTTGGAGTCAACAGAAATACGAAATTACATCATAAATATTCCCTTACCTTTAATGATCTTCATCAGAATGCACTCCCAGGAATCCTAGTTCCACGATAAATCGTTGTTTTGTTCAATAATGTCCATTACTTATGTCTAAGTAGCTACTTTTGTTAGCACGTTTAGTGCCCATTTTCAAACGCTCGCGCAGATGCAGGCGAACTCGGACAAAAACTTCAAAAAGTTATATTACAGGTCGAATAAACTGGTCAAACTAAGTAGAGAATCAATCTTCAGGATGTTATCATAACTATCCAATAACGTTCCAACCGGAGAATTCCTTTGTGTCTCTAGAAGTAATGGAAAGCAAGACGATATCGTTTGGAATGCGCGTGACCAGAAACTGGCATTCTGCCAGACCAATGACTGAAACACCTCCCATCCGGCTCAACATCACAGTAGAGGCTTCATTCCACGTTCTACAGACTGTTGACATCAGGTGGAAGGCGCAGGAAGTGCAAACAGATCCATATCTTAAAGGGAATTGAATAGGTGATGAGTTGAACATCGACCAGCCTCAGAATTGTCACTTCCTTTTTGGATTTTTTCTCAGGTTTGTGCCTGCCATATGAGTTCTGTTATACTCACAGACATCATTCAAACAGTTTTATAAACTTCCGAGTGTTTTATATCCAATAGTAATAATAATATGCATATATTAGCATCTGGGACAGAGTAGGAGGCAGTTCACTATGGGCACGCTATTCATCCAAAAGTGAAAATGCTGCCCCCTATCACAAAGAAGTTAACTAGCCTCTCAAGCACTTCATGCTGACAGAATCATGCTGATTTACTTTCAGTTACCTTCGCTTTTTTGGGTACAGGAACAATATTGAATCAAGTGGGGACAGCAGACTGGGATAGGGAGAGATTGAACATGCCTTAAACACTCCAGCCAGCTGGTCTGCGCGTGCTATGAGGACGCAGCTAGGGATGCCGTCTGGCCCGGCAGCCTTGCAAGAGTTAACCTCTACAGAGTACCTAATCCGGATCCGGGAGCACCCCCCACCCCCCCCACACTGATTAGCATCGCTAGCATAGCGTCACAATTAAATAGTAGCATCTAAATATCATTAAATCACAAGTCCAAGACACCCAATGAAAGACACAGATCTTGTGAATAAAACCACCATTTCAGATTTTTTAAATGTTTTACAGGGAAGACACAATATGTAAATCTATTAGCTAAACACGATAGCAAAAGACACCATTTTCTTACTCCAACAGTTTCTTACTCCATCAGGTGCTATCACCAATTCGGCTAAACTAAGATATTGATAGCCACTAACCAACAAACAAATTCATAAGATGACAGTCTGATAACATATTTATGGTATAGCATAGTTTTTTTTTTTTAAATGTGCATTTTTCAGGTATAAATCACAGTTCTACATTGCAGCTGCAATCTGATATAGTGCTGATGCAGCTAGAACAATTACAGAGACCAACGTTATATAACTAATTACTTGTCTTAAAACATTTCAGAAAAAATACACAGCGTACAGATATTGAAAGCCCAACATCTGGTGAATCCAAACAATATTTCAGATTTATTAAATGTTTTATAGCGAAAACAAAATGTAGCGCTAAATTAGCATAGCCACGCCAGCCAGAACCAGCTGGGCGCGCCCGACCAGTTCACATGCACGACAGATATATGAAATAACATCGTAAATTGGGTCTTACTATTGCTGATCTTTCATCAGAATGTTGATCAAGGTGTCCTTAGTCCTGATGAGTCGTTCAATCCATTCACAATGGCAACTTTCCCTCTTCATTTAGCCTGGGTACTGGTCGACTGGCACGGTCCCTGTCCAAAGTTAAAAAACTCACAGAACGGAACACGGCAAAACTCCCGAAAAAATTCAAATAATCTGATTAAACTATATTGAAAAAACATACATTACGATGATATGGTCACATGTATCAAACAAACTTCGAGACGGAGATAGTTTTCATCCGTAACGTCAGCATAACAAAAGACAATTGCACCTCTAAAACGCGCGTTTCAGAAAACCGGAAGTTGTCGGTCACGCTAAAGAAATAGGTCTTATTTCACGTCAGTACAAGATAAACAAAAAATTTCTCCTCTGACGTCTTCCTGACACCCAGAGGAAGACGAATGAAGTGTGTTTCGGGTCATAGGTGGCGTGACCATATATAGGCAGAGCGTTGAAGCGAGCATACACATCTTGCAATCTTCTTCTTGCTCAGGGAAAGTGCTGTCAAATGACCTGTGTTTCACTCAGAGTCAAAATTGAAACGGATTTAGAAACCATAGCTTGTTTTCTATCCAATGGTATATGGTTATATGCATATAGTAACAGAAATAATTGAATAAGAGGCAGTTTAATCTGTAGAGGCAATTATGCTAATGTGAAAACAGCACCCCCTGTATTCTCAAGAAGTTAACACTCTTAACCTCTCTAGTGTACGTGAGACAGTAGCGTCCCACCTCTTCAAAAGCCAGTGAAACTGCAGGGCGCCAAATTTAAAACAACGGAAATCCCATAATTAAAATTCCTCAAACATACATGTATTTTACACCATTTTAAAGCTACACTTGTTGTAAATCCAGCCACAGTGTCCGATTTCAAAAAGGCTTTACGACGAAAGCAAACCAAACGATTATGTTAAGTGAGTGCCTATTCACAGAATAACACAGCCATTTTTCCAGCCAAAGAAAGGATTCACAAAAAGCAGAAATATAGATAAAATGAATCACTAACCTTTGATGATCTTCATCAAATGACACTCATAGGATTTCATGTTACACAATACATGTATGTTTTGTTCGGTAGAGTTCATATTTATATCCAAAATTCTGAGTTTACATTGGCGCCTTACGTTCAGAAGTTCCAAAACATCCTTTGATTTTGCAGAGAGCCACATCAATTTACAGGAATACTCATAATAAACATTGCTAAAAGATACAACTGTTATGCATGGAATTTTAGATGCACTTCTCCTTAATGCAACCGCTGTGTCAGATTTCAAAAAAGCAACCCATGCAATAATCTGAGTCGGCGCTCAGAGCCCAATCAAGACACAAATATAGCCGCCATATTATGCAGTCAACAGAAGTCAGAAGTAACATTCTAAACATTCACTTACCTTTGATGATATTCATCAGAATGCACTCCCAGGAATCCCAGTTCCACAATAAATGTTTGTTTTGACCGATAATGTCCATCAATTATGTCCAAATTCCTCCTTGTTGTTCTATCGTTCAGTATACTTTCCAAACTCACGACGCGCGGGCAGGTCCAGCGGAAAGTACGGACGAAAAGTGAAAAATGTTATATTACAGTCCGTAAAAATACGACAAACGAAGTATTGAATCAATCTTTAAGGATGTTTTTAACATAATTCTTCAATAATGTTCCAACCGGAGTATTCCATTGTCTTCAGAAGTGGAATGGAACATAGCTTGCTCTCACGTGAACACGCATGGTCAGGGCATGTTCAGGTCATGATAGACCTGACTCATTCCTCTCTCCTTTGGCTCCACTTCACAGTAGAGGCATCAGACAAGGTTCTAACGACTGTTGACATCTAATGGAAGCCTTAGGAAGTGCAACATTACCAATATCCCACTGTATTTTCAATAGGAGCTGAGTTGAAAATCGACCAACCTCAGATTTCCCACTTCCTGGTTGGAATTTCTCTCAGGTTTTTGCCTGCCATATGAGTTATGTTATACTCACAGACATCATTCAAACAGTTAAAAAAAACTTCAGAGTGTTTTCCATCCAAATCTACTAATAATATGCATATTCTAGCTTTTATGGCTTTGTAGCAGGCCGTTTACTCTGGGCATGCTTTTCATCCGGATGTGAAAATACTGCCCCCTACCCCAAAGAAGTTAAATGTTTTACTCACATCGGCCACAAAGAACGAGAGCTCACAGTCCTCAGGAGCGGCCTGTGTCAGCGGCACTGTGTTATCCTCAAAGCGGGCAAAGAAGGTGTTTAGCTTGTCCGGAAGCAAAACATCGGTGTCCGCGACATGGTTGGTTTTCCCTTCATAATTCGTGAATGTCTAGAGTCCATAACACATCGTCTCGTGACTGAGCCGTTGAATTGCGACTCCACTTTGTCTCTGTACTTGTAACGACCTGGGTGTCGGTGGGGTGTGAAATCAGACGCAGGAACAGCAGAGCTTCAATGCGGTGATATTTAATGCCTAACCGGCAAACCAAAATGTCCAACACGGACTTACTGGGTGTCATAAACACCTGTCTTCTAACACGGGAGACAAACCCAGTACACAATACAAAACCCACTCCCGAAATCCACAGCAACAGACGAACAATCCCGCACAAAGAAGCATACAATCTGGCTGGCTAATAAAGCCACACTAATTACCAATTACCCCAAACCAGGTGATACAAATAAACACATAGGGAGGGGGAGAAAAGGATCAGTGGCAGCTAATAGGCCGGTGACGACGACCGCCGAACGCCACCCGAACGGGAAGGAGAGCCTGCCTCGGTTGAAGTCGTGACAGTACCCCCCCTCTGACGCGTGGCTCCCGCAGCGCGCCGACACCGGCCTCGAGGTCGACCCGGAGGACGAGGCGCAGGGCGATCCGGATGGAGGCGATGGAAATCCCTTAACATAGATGGATCCAAAATGTCCTCCACCGGTACCCAGCACCTCTCCTCCGGACCGTACCCCTCCCAGTCTACGAGGTACTGCAGGCCCCTCACCCGGCGTCTTGAGTTCAGAATGGCCCGTATCGTATACGCCGGGGACCCCTCGATGTCTAAAGGGGGAGGAGGGACCTCCAGCACCTCACCGTCCTGCAGGGGACCAGCTACCACCGGCCTGAGGAGAGACACATGAAACGAGGGGTTAATACGATAATAGGAAGGGAGTTTTAACCGATAACACACCTCGTTTATTCTCCTCAGGACTTTGAAGGGCCCTACACACTGCGGCCTCAGCTTCCGGCAGGGCAAGCGGAGGGGTAGGTTTCGGGTCGAGAGCCAGACCCTTTCCCCCGGTACAAACACGGGGGCCTCACTGCGGTGGCGGTCAGCGCTCCTCTTCTGCCTAGTAGTAGCTTGTTGGAGGGACTCCTGGACGGCCCTCCAGGTCTCTTTGGAGCGCTGTACCCACTCCTCCACCGCAGGAGCCTCGGTCTGGCTCGGCTGCCATGGTGCCAGAACCGGCTGGTACCCCAACACACACTGAAAGGGGGACACATTAGTAGAGGAGTGGCGTAGGGAGTTCTGGGCCATCTCGGCCCAGGGAATGTATCTCGCCCACTCCCCTGGCCGGTCCTGGCAATACGACCGCAGAAACCTACCCACCTCCTGGTTCACTCTTTCCACCTGCCCATTACTCTCGGGGTGAAAACCGGAAGTCAAGCTGACCGTGACCCCCAGACGCTCCATGAACGCCCTCCATACTCGGGACGTGAATTGGGGGCCCCGATCAGAAACGATGTCCTCCGGCACCCCGTAGTGCCGGAAGACGTGAGTGAATAAGGCCTCCGCAGTCTGTAGGGCAGTAGGGATACCGGGCAACGGGAGGAGACGGCAGGACTTAGAAAACCGATCCACAATGACCAGAACCGTAGTGTTTCCCTGAGAAGGGGGGAGATCTGTCAGGAAGTCTACGGACAGATGAGACCATGGTCGTTGTGGAACGGGGAGGGGTTGCAACTTCCCTCTAGGAAGGTGCCTAGGAGCCTTACTCTGAGCGCATACCGAACAGGAGGAGACATAAACCCTAACGTCCCGAGCTAAGGTAGGCCACCAATACCTCCCCCGAAGGCTCCCCACGGTCCTCGTCACCCCAGGGTGACCCGAGGAGGGTAGGACATGAGCCCACCGAATCAGTCGGTCCCGAACACCAAGCGGTACGTACTTACGGCCCGCCGGACACTGAGGAGGCGCGGGTTCCGCCCGTAGCGCCCGCTCGATGTCCGAGTCCACCTCCCATACCACTGGCGCTATCAGCCTCGAGGCGGGGATGATGGGAGTGGGTTCGGTGGTCCTATCCTCCGTGTCGTAAAGGCGGGACAATGCATCAGCCTTTACGTTTTGGGAGCCTGGTCTATAAGACAACGTGTACCGAAACCGGGTGAAAAACATGGCCCACCTTGCCTGACGCGGGTTCAGTCTCCGAGCTGCCCGAATATACTCCAGATTCTGGTGGTCGGTCCAGATGAGAAAAGGGTGCTTAGCCCCCTCAAGCCAGTGTCTCCACACCTTCAGAGCCCTGACCACCGCTAACAACTCCCGATCCCCCACATCATAGTTACGCTCCGCTGCACTGAGCTTACTAGAGAAGAAAGCGCAGGGGCGGAGTTTTGGTGGCGTACCCGAGCGCTGTGATAGCACGGCACCCACCCCAGCCTCGGACGCATCCACCTCCACTATGAATGCCAAAGAGGGATCCGGATGCGCCAACACGGGAGCATCCGTGAACAGAGCCTTCAACCTGTTGAAAGCTCCGTCCGCCGCCGCCGACCACCGCAACCGCACCGGGCCCCCCTTTAGCAGTGAGGTAATGGGAGCCGCCACCTGGCCAAAACCCCGGATAAATCTCCGGTAGTAGTTGGCAAAACCCAAAAACCGCTGCACCTCCTTCACCGTGGTTGGAGTCGGCCAATTACGCACGGCCTTTATGCGGTCACTCTCCACCACCACCCCCGAGGTGGAAATGCGATAACCCAGGAAGGAGACGGCTTGTTTGGAGAACACACACTTCTCAGCCTTGACGTATAGGTCATGCTCCAGCAGTCTGCCAAGCACTTTGCGCACCAGAGATACATGCGCGGCGTGAGTAGTTGAGTAGATCAGAATGTCATCGATATACACAACTACCCCCTGCACGTGCAGGTCCCTGAGAATGTCGTCTACAAAGGATTGGAAAACGGCTGGAGCATTCTTTAACCCATACGGCATGACGCAGTACTCATAGTGGCCCGATGTGGTACTAAATGCGGTTTTCCACTCATCTCCTTTCCGAATACGCACCAGACTGTACGCGCTCCTGAGGTCCAGTTTTGTAAAGAACTGCGCTCCGTGAAATGATTCCACCGCCGAAGCGATGAGAGGTAGTGGGTAACTAAACCCCACTGTGATGGCATTTAGACCTCTATAATCAATACACGGACGCAAACCTCCCTCCTTTTTCTTCACAAAAAAGAAACTCGAGGAGACGGGTGAGATGGAGGGCCGAATGTACCCCTGTCCCAGAGACTCCGCGACATATGTCTCCATAGCCAACGTCTCCTCTTGGGACAAAGGGTACACGTGACTCTTAGGAAGCGCAGCGTTAACCTGGAGATCTATCGCACAATCCCTACCCGGTCGATGTGGTGGTAATTTCGTCGCTTTCTTTTTACAGAAAGCGATTGCCAAATCGGCATACTCGGGGGGAATGCGCACCGTGGAACCCTGGTCTGGACTCTCCACCGACGTGGCACCAATGGAAACTCCCAGACACCTTCCAGAACACTCCTCTGACCACCCCTGGAGAACCCCCTGTCTCCACGAAATATTGGGATTGTGCCGGGCCAACCAGGGAACACCCAGCACCACTGGAAACGCAGGCGAATCAATAATAAAGAGACTGATACGTTCCCTATGATTCCCCTGCGTTACCATGTCCAGGGGAACTGTGACCTCCCTGACCACCCCTGACCCTAATGGCCGGCTATCTAGGGAGTGAACGGGAAAGGGAGAATCTATCGGCACAAGCGGAACGCCCAACTTACGGGCGAGTCCGCGATCCATAAAGTTCCCAGCTGCACCTGAATCGACTAGTGCCCTATGCTGGGAAGAGGGGAAAAAATAAAGGAAAAAAATTGAGACAAACATGTGACCAACAGGGGGTTCTGGGTGAGTTTGGTGCTGACTCACCTGGGGTGATCGAGAAGCGTTCCGCCTGACATCTCGACTCCCAGACAGACCCCCCCAGCACCGGTCGAACGTGTGTCCTCTCCGACCACAGTTGGTGCAGGGGGGGCCTCCTCCTCCGGTACCCCTAGGCGCGGCCCCTCCCAACTCCATCGGGATGGGAGCCGGGGCGCTGGGTGGTGGAACGCACAGGACCCTCTCCGAACGCCCGCGGGCAGCCAGCAGAGTATCCAGTCGGATAGACATGTCAATAAGTTCATCTAGAGAAAGCGCGATGTCCCGACACGCTAGCTCCCTGCGGACGTCCTCCCGGAGACTACACCGGTAGTGGTCAATAAGGGCCCTGTCGTTCCACCCTGATCCCGCGGCCAAGGTCCGGAACTCCAGCGCGAAATCCTGTGCGCTCCTCTTCTCCTGCCTGAGATGAAATAGTCTCTCACCCGCCGCTCGGCCGTCTGTGGGGTGGTCAAACACGGCACGAAAACGACGGGTAAACTCCGGGTAGTGCTCCTTCGCGGAGTCCGGGCCATTCCAGACTGCGTTGGCCCACTCCAGAGCACGACCCGTTAGGCAGGAGACGAGGACACTCACCCTCTCCGCTCCCGAGGGAGTGGGGCGAACAGTGGCCAGGTATAGCTCCAGTTGGAGTAAGAACCCCTGACAACCTGCCGCTGCTCCATCATAATCCCTCGGGAGCGTAAGACGGAGCGCGCTGGAGCCGGGGGATGAAGAGTCCTGGGGGGGGGGAGCCGAAGGTGGAGAGAGGAGCCCACTCCTCTCCCATCGCTCCATTCTCTCCATCATTTGGTCCATGGCGGATCCGATCCGATGGAGGACAGTTGTGTGGTGGAGAACCCGTTCCTCCATCGATGGGAGAGGGTTGGCTGCTGCTCCTGCTGACTCCATTTAAATTGGTGCGGGATTCTGTAACGACCTGGGTGTCGGTGGGGTGTGAAATCAGACGCAGGAACAGCAGAGCTTCAATGCGGTGATATTTAATGCCTAACCGGCAAACCAAAATGTCCAACACGGACTTACTGGGTGTCATAAACACCTGTCTTCTAACACGGGAGACAAACCCAGTACACAATACAAAACCCACTCCCGAAATCCACAGCAACAGACGAACAATCCCGCACAAAGAAGCATACAATCTGGCTGGCTAATAAAGCCACACTAATTACCAATTACCCCAAACCAGGTGATACAAATAAACACATAGGGAGGGGGAGAAAAGGATCAGTGGCAGCTAATAGGCCGGTGACGACGACCGCCGAACGCCACCCGAACGGGAAGGAGAGCCTGCCTCGGTTGAAGTCGTGACAGTACTGACGTTTTGCCTGTTTGATTGCTTTACAGAGGGCATAACTGGACTGTTTGTATTGGATCATATTCCCAGTCTCCTTGCCGTGGTTAAATGCAGTGGTTTTCGCTTTCAGTTTTGTGCGAATGCTGCCATCTATCCACGATTTTTGGTTTGTATAGGTTTTAATCGTCACAGTGGGAACAACATCCCCAATACACTTCCTGATGAACTCTGTCACCGTGCCAGTGTAAACTTCAATGTTATTCTCATATGCACATACAAAACCACACACAATCAGAACCACACACACACCACTGCTGTTGGACTTCTTTTTAATATTGCACAAAACACTGCTCTCCATATCCCGCTTCCCTGGCACACGTGTAAATATCCTAATGCAAATTTGTTTGAGTGATTCCGGTGTGTTTATACTTCTGCGAAAATGTTATTCTATTTGTGTGCCGTTGAGCTTCTATTCTATTAATTTCTGTTTATTACTTTATTTTTCTATTATTGTTATTGCATTGTCCAGAGTTGAACCTGCAAGCATTTCATTGTACTGTGTTCCTGTGCATATGACCAATATACTTGAACTTACAAGCTCTTGCTAGCGAACACTATACCCTGACTGCAAGCCAGTAGCTTCAGTTTAAAAGCTAACTCTATGCTCTGGTCTACAGCCTACCTCCAAGCATCGCGGCTGGCTGATCTCCCCGCTGGGCACCAACCCCTGGTGGACCCTGCTGGTGGCGGCGCTGCCCGCTCTGCTCTGCACCATCCTCATCTTCATGGACCAGCAGATCACTGCCGTCATCATCAACCGCAAGGAGCACAAGCTCAAAGTGAGCAAGCACTGGTTTATGGCATAGACTTCCGTAGTCTACAGACTCCATTTCCACTGTCAAGGTGGAATAGAAACATGTTTACAAAGATGTTGTTCTGTCACCCTGTTCTGCCCATTATATTATCATTCACTGTGTTGAATGTAGCAAGTGTTTTCAATTCGGTGGTCCAGCTATACTAAAATGGCTTTTTATCCTCTTCTTTTCCACCCTGGTTTTTCCCCCTCTTCTCCGTCATGTAGAAAGGCTGTGGCTACCATCTGGACCTGCTGGTGGTGGCGGTAATGCTGGGTGTTTGCTCCATCATGGGCCTGCCCTGGTTCGTAGCCGCCACCGTGCTCTCCATCTCCCACGTCAACAGCCTCAAGGTTGGCAGCCTGCTGCGGTCTTTGTTTAGGCTTTGTTTATGTCAGTGGTGTCAAACTCAATTCCTGGAGGGCATAGTGTCTGTGTTTTTTTTTTCTCCTCCCTTGTACTTGATTGATCAATTCAGGTCGTCGATTAGTTAGGAACTGCCCTCACCTGGTTGTCTAGGTTTTAACCGGACACAAATGGAAATAACAAATAAATAAATAATACTCGGCCCTACAGGAATTTACTACGGAATTAAGTTTGACAACTCTGGTCTAAGTGAGTTATGGATTTGTTATTTGTGTTAAGTCTGGAAAAAAATGTGTGTTTCTCTGAGTATAATAAGTATTAATCTAATGTAATCAAATCTAAAGGTGGAGTCGGGCTGCTCGGCCCCAGGAGAACAGCCCAAGTTCCTGGGCATCAGAGAGCAGAGAGTCACCGGCTTCATGATCTTTGTCCTCATGGGCTGCTCTGTCTTCATGACCTCCGCACTCAAGGTGACACCTCTTTGGGTTTCAGAAAAGTGTTATATTAATAATCCATCTTTATTTTTATAGGACAATGGGAGCTGGACACCAATGCCATGACAGCCAATGTGAATGATAAGCAGTTGGACTGTTATACAGTATATTCACCTTACAGTTAAAATGTTGACATCTAATTTTTAAAGGCAGTTTAAATCCCACGTATTATTTATTATATACTGTATGTTCAACTTCTCCCCCACCCTCCAGTTCATTCCTATGCCAGTGCTATACGGGGTCTTCCTCTACATGGGAGTCTCTTCACTCAAAGGCATTCAAGTGAGATTATATTCAATGATATGATTGATGGAAGATATGATCAGCTTTTTTTTCTCTTTAAAAGTAAAGCAATGCTTTGTCTGTAATGATGAGCTTACTCCTTTGTAATTACACTCTTTTATCAAGAAAAACATCACATTTAAACTTAGAGCGTGTTTCATGACTAAAATATGAAAAGAACAATAAACGGGTCTCTCTCTCTCTCTTAGTTCTTTGACCGTATCAAGTTGTTTGGTATGCCAGCCAAGCACCAGCCTGACCTGATCTACCTGCGCTACGTTCCCCTGTGGAAGGTCCATGTATTCACCCTGGTGCAGCTCACCTGCCTTATACTGCTGTGGGTCATCAAGGTCTCCGCAGCCGCCGTCGTATTCCCAATGATGGTAATAACCATAGAGAGAAATGTGCTATAGTAATACTACTATCATTCCATCTCTCTATAGTAATATCACTCTCCACATCTACAAACTGGAGAAACGTGATATCGTGTCGACCAACAAGGGTGTTTGTAAACATTAAAATATCGAAAACCTTCTGTATGAGTCTATGGTCCTTTTGCTCCCTCTCTCTCCCTGAAAATATCCTATTTTCGCTTAAAGGTGCTGGCCCTCGTCTTCATTCGGAAGCTTCTCGACTTTTTCTTTACCAAGAGGGAGCTCAGCTATCTGGACGACTTGATGCCCGAGAGCAAGAAGAAGAAAGAGGATGACAAGAAGAAGAAGGAGCGGGAGAAACGGGTAACACACAAAAATACTTTTAAAGCCATTAGTTCCCAGACAACGTTCACTGTCTAGCACGCTAACATGACCTGTCCCCACAGAAATCAAGTGACTAGAACGGGCAAAGGGGCTCAGACCATGGCAATTTACCTGCACCCTCATGGGTACACTCAGTTGTAATTCTCCGCTTGTCCCCTTGGTCCCAGGAGGCCCAGGCTTTATTGCTCATAGAAGAACAGGTGGGCGTGAATGCTGTGAAGATCCATTATGACGGTGGGAACCTGCTCAAGATCCCAGTCAAAACTCTCTCAGGGAGGTGAGTTCTGCCCACCATTCAACCAGAGTACATTTCACTGACAGCTAAATGTTGGACATGCTTTGTCTTTGTATTATATGATTTTGTTATACTATTCAAATGTTTCCTCCATCTCTACATTCTTGGTATTGCATGTAAAGGTAACAGTGCTGATGTTAGTTCTGTAACGTGTTTATCTTGAACAGATCGTACAGAATAATCGCTCATACCCTCCCAATGGATGAAGAAGCGGTAGGGGTGGGTGTCTGATATATCCAGCCCACGTGCTGAGTTTTAACCCTACTCGGTAATTTACAGTAACATCAATGAGCGCATGGCCAAAATCGTAACTTGGCTATTTACTATACCTGTAGATGATGCCTTTTTATTGAAAACACATTCCTAGCGTGTTGCGTTTGTGTTTTGGGCGGGATTGTTATGATACATAATGCTACATAGTATCATGGCCAGGTAAAAAGGCTCTAAAACCATGTGAATACTAATGACTAATGTACACATTGATTAAGTAGAGAACTCACCACAGACAATCATTGTCCAAGAGTAACAATTGGCAACAGAGAAATTGTTACACATAAGCCAGTACATATTTTTAGTGCAAGATACAATGACGGAGAACTGGTGCCAAGTAGTCCTGTGTGCACTTCAATCTTTTGTTTGTTTACCTTATCCATATGCATGCATCTCTATCTCCCTTCCCCGTGTTCTGTCCTGTTCCTCGCTGCATGTAGCTCATGTGACCTCGGCAATGTTAATATCTCTGAGGAAATGGCCAAAAGCGGGGCGTGCAAAGCAGTGGCGATGAGCGCCGACTTCGGCCCATCTATGAAGCGTAGCCAAAGGTAGCTATGCTGAAAATGACTCCCCTTTAGCTGACCGCCCCCCCCTCCTTCTTAAAATGGGGGAGCTTTTTTCCAGGCACACCTCAGGTCTACTGAAATCTCACAAAGACAAGATCACATTGATAACTCACCCCTTATAGATCAAATAATTATATTATATTCTGTGACTAGCCCATTAATGAATAGGTATGACAAGAACAATGGATCCATTCTTATGTAATGAAAGTATTAAGTCATTGCTTTTGCTGTGCCATAACTTGTGTAATGTTCAGTTGCTTGTATGTTGTGACATCTACATTTTGTGTGGATGTTTGCAGAAAACGAGACTCGATTTTGTTTTCCTGAATATTGTATTTGCCTACAGATGCAGTCATATATTACAATATATATGAATGTATCTTGTAATATATTACATTACAGCATATAAAAGCAACACGTTCAAGAGGCTTTGCCCTGAGGTTCTGACGTCCTGAGGATCTAACACGATGCTGACACATTTTGTCTTTTTACCCCAATTATAATGGTTAAGAACAGCATATTTTAACACGAGCCCGCCATCTTCACGTTTAGAGTGTTAACAACTGTCTATACTTAGAGCATGGAATGAGCTTTGAGTTTCATTTTAGCATCTCATCACATTCTTTCAGACAGCATTGCACTTAAATCAGCAACCCATTTCCTGCTCATCCTTTACCCATTGATATTCTGGCCCAGCATAGCGCTGATGCTTCTCTCCCCATCCATCTCCCTCCCTTGTCTCTGGCAGCCAGGAGAAGGTGGCCTGTGTTAGAGTCAATATGGACACCACCGAGGCAGGAGGACAGAGTTCAGCCTTGGAGACGGCCTTGTGATTGAGGAGACCTTTGTACTACCACCCCCTTAACCCCACAGAGGGCCACTCTGGTACAGTGAGCAAGGTGAGAGAGTGAGCTAAGCCTGGAGCAGAGAAGTCAGACTGGTCTCTGGAGAAGCCCCTTTTGTGCGTCTCCTCGGTCAACAGTTGAGCTCCAGTTACCGCCAGTGGTCCAGTGTAGCTCTGGGGATCCTGAGGCCCCCTCAGCACACAGAGGACTGACTTCCTTGCAGTGGCGAGCACATTGCTGTGAACCAATCATTTCCCACCCATTGCCACAGCTGCCAAAAGATGGGGCCACCACTGCCACACTGATGCGGAATCTTCTTCGATTGTCATGTATACGTGAATTTACTTAATTTTAAAAGGTATATTTTCTCATCAAAATTTTAAGCGATATTTTGTAAAAAAAAAAAATAATAAGATTCACATCCTGACACATTCTGGTCTCAAATAATATATATTTACTTTACAAAATGTACTATACACAAACCAGCTACACCAGCTCCAGAAGCACATCACTCAAGCAATGATTCAGGTTGTTATTTCTGTGATTTCAACAGTGCAAACTGGTTACATCCTGACTAGACACTGGTAATCTAAACTGTTGCAAACCAAAAGAAGAATGTAGACATTCAGGCGCCTATACCCCATAATCTTTCTTGGTTGTGAAACATTGACAGAAAGGTTGGAGTGGCAACATCTTTTTACTGCCCCTGTACTGTATCCGTACTGTATACTCCGCAAGTTGCATTCTCAGTCTTGATATCGCTGCTCAGATGACGTTGTTCAGCAATTTTTTTGGTTTGTCACTGTTGTGCTGTTTTAGTGGAATTGTGTGCTTTTTATGTTTTAATGCACAATTAAAAAAATATATATATATATACTAATTAAGGAAGTGATGATATGAATATTACAATAAGCACTTTAAATTTGTTTGCCAGTAGGAATTAGTGCACAGGCCTGAATTGAGTTAAAAACATTGAATCTGAAGATCCACAGAACTGTTGCTGAAATGTCTAGAAAAAGTAACGACTCAGGAATCTACAAGATTTCTGATTGTGGAAAGTGCTTTACTCTCATTTGTCTCACTACTCATACCGTTTTTCAATAGCCTATTTGTCTATTGTTGGGACAATTCTTTTTGATAAACGGGGTGAAAAAAATCTAAATTACTGTGCCGTTCAGTTTTCTTCTAATAGCAATGAACGTTATTCTGTGCAGTAAAACTGTAAAACTGTAACTTATGCTGCACATGTTTTAATACTTGTCACATGTAAAAGAAAATATATATATATATAAAAAAAAGTTCAGTACTACAGACATTTCCAAAAATGAACCGTAAAATGTATTGCAATTATCTATTTCTAATTTGCTTAGCACACATGCTCCTGATTTAGCAATAATAGACGAGTGTTGAGTACAATGCAATGTGTGGAGTGATGGTTCTATTGAGCTGTCTAGGGGGAGTTTGTCAAACCCCATCCACTTTGTGTGTCTGCTCTATTGACTATATTAGTGTGTAGCTGATTATACAGACAATAGCTTATGTGCCTTGTGAATGCTCTTTGTGTCTTTTAGTCAAACTGTAATCAAACTTTTCAGGTAGTACACACACACACACACACACAAACACACAGCAGTAGTGATCTGAATGTTTTTGTGAAAATCATATCCTCTTCAACCAAACCGGCAAACTGAACTGATTAACAAGTTACAAATATTAACTCATTAGTACTTGATTGTAACCATTTTCTGTCAAGATATGTACTGTATGTTTTTATGTCACAGATGTAGTGTTTGTTCACAAATAGGAAGAACTGTAATGTAATCAAATAGATTTTTTTTTTAATGCAATATTACCGAATTATTGGTGAAAATGACAGAAGCCTGGTACATTTCTCCAAACACTTTTTTTTTAAACAAAATAATAATTTGAATAATTTTAGTTTGAACAGAATTCAGATAAAATGTTGGCTATTTCAAGTCATTACAAATATTGTCTTGGTGATCCTATATGTGTGAAGTAGGTACCACAATTCAACGTAGAACACAAATGGTATTGCAGTGCAATGGATTCGATGTGTATCATATGATCTGTACCTGGTGTTCTTTAGGATTACATGCCATTTAGCAGACGTTTTTACCCAAAGCAACTTAGTCATGCGGGCATACATTTTACGTATGGGTGGTCATGGGAATTCAACCCACTACCCTAGCGTTACAAGCACCATGCTCTACCAACTGAGCTACAAAAGACCACTTTAGGACCATATATTACACCGACCTCACTACTGCTGTCAGTCAAGCACAGAAAATCCTCCTGTCATGTTGTTGAATACCATAACATCATTTTTTTTTACTTTGCTGATGGAAAGCAATAAAAAGTGTGTAAAATGTCTTATTTCTTTCTCCATATTTAACCCAGGCGCAAAGCACACCATCGGCATGTGAAAGTACACAGTGCACAATACGCAGAGCTTTTTAAAGGCGTTGTCCTGTAGAGATAAAAAAAAAAAGACAAGACTATTGAAATTGAACATGTTTAATCGAAATGATGTCCCTATATTAAAAGTCATATTTGGCAGCGTTGGGGATTTTCAGCACCTTGTAGACTTTATTCTGGAACATTGTGGTGAAGTGAGGTCGGGAGTCGATGGACAGGAGGGTACATAGCGGCAACTTTCCTCTGTTCTCCTGATCCTTCACGTCCCAGATCTCAGGCATGCTGCAGCCTGGCCTGTCGAGTATAGCACATTTAGATGGGAATCAGAGATTGAGAGAACATAGTACTACAGGGCTTTGTTCATTAGGCACCAAAAGGAAGAAAACAGACTAAAACGGGGAAGGAAAGTGGCCAATAAGAAACTTGTTTTAATTTTCTATTGCAAAATGTTTTGCTATGGTATGCTTTATAATACCACCATGTTTACCAGTTACACCAGGAGTCCTCCAGGATGAAGTAGTCTGCCTGCAGCTGCATCAGATTCCTCTTCACCTCCTTGGCTGGTTTACGGCTGTACATGGTGTACACCAACTTGGTTCTTTCCCTGTGGGAATATGTTAGACGTAACTTACTGACAAACACAATGGGTGGTGCCTCATCAGATATTGTTGCAAAGTATAACCCATAGGGGAATTGTAGCAGGCTTATCTTTGCCAAGTGTCCTCGTAGTGGGGATGATTCACGATGGCTCTACCAGTGGACAGTTTCACACTCGCCATGGTTGGCATGGAGCCAGCAAACACAGCATCTTGGAACACACACAAATACAATTTAATTTCCCTTTTTGCAGCCCATTCCTTGTATCCCTCAATACATTTTTTGCATTACAATAATTACACTACTTCAGATTTATCCTAGATAGTAATGCATCTACAGAGCTTAGCAGCAACTGAACTAGCTCAGCCTACTATTGTATGCGCACTAATCTCATGCCCCTGAAGAGCACACACTAGGAATAAGTCGTAACGAGACATAACTCACCGGGCATGGTGTTGGCATTGATCCACTCCAGGAGTTGCTCCTGAGGCAGGTTGCTGAAGTCTCCTACGATTCCTCGCTGGCTCTGGAAGTTGGCCACACCTTGGATGGACAGGATGCCAAACACAGTGATGTGGCGCTTGAAGTATTCCCCTATCCACCCAAACAACTGCGGAGCATTGGAGAACATATATACCGGCAGATCAATGAAGACCCAACGTAGATCATTTATCAGGCAGTGTTTATTATAAATCCATTCACAAGGACATTTGATTTGGGGGATGTTTTTCATTTATTAAAAAGTTATTAACCCTAATGCTGACTATGGTGGAGTACTAATAAGAGATTAATTTGTTTCATTGCACTAACCATCTGTCCGCTCTTTATGCAAGATCAGCATGGCTTCTATAGCTGGTATGATGGAGGTCAATTAAGGAAAATGGAAAGTGAACCATGTGATTTCTATTGTCTCTCCATGTCTGTCTGTTTGTCTCTGTCAGTGTCTGTCTACAGACGTCTCACCTGTCTAGAGCAGATCAGGGAGGCCATGAGGCACATCAGCGGGGCCAGGAAGAGTTTGATTCCCATTACCAAGATCGCCAGCACGGCAAAAGCCACCAGCTGCAGACTATGGTACACCATCTGACACACGCACACACACACGGGCAGGGAAGCACAGTGGAAGTTATGAGCGCTGTAATGATGCTAATATGGGCTGTGATGTTGGTTTGAAAGTGAAAATAAGTAGCTAAGTTGGCTTACCTCCCCATTAGCAAACTGCCATCCTAAAATATGATAGCTTCCTCATGCAAACATGTTCTATCAGGTCTGTAGGTGGCACTAGTGTCCAGTGAATATAATACTTAATGCTACTTGTTGGATTGGGAAAATGCTTACTGCTCAGTGTCAATATCGACGTCTTCTTTAGAGTCAACTCTTTCGCGCCTAAGTTCTCCAGACTTCTTTAATTGCCTTCAAAGGAATTATTTAAAATACTACAATATACACTCAAATTGACTTAAATGAGCTGCAATGTCAAAATCGAGAATAATGTGTCTCACCTTTCCAGAAATGATGGCTACAATAACTACGTTTACCGGGAGTATCAATGTCTTAACGTATCCCAACAAAGTCTGGAAACAGAATACAGTATAAGAAAAGCACTTAGACATAAAAAAAATCAACAACCAAATAGTAGTGTCAAAAGTAAACCTACCTCCAGCTCCATAAAGTCGAACTCTGCAGCACAGGTGTACATCAACGTGTGGAAATCCTTGTAGTTGGTAAACTTGGATCTGATCAAGTTGCCAATGTGAGCCTGTGGGAAATATAGAGAAACACACGGTGAGGTTAAAGTCATACAGACATTCACACCTTCATATGGAAACATTTGAAACAGGAATGGACATTAAATGAGTAGACTCCATCAGTGAGAGAAAGGAAGGAGGAATACATTGTGGGGAACAAAGAACATTTGACTTCATGGGTCACTCATAGCCCACGTTAAGATCATGCTGAACAGACTTTCATCTAAGAACTTACATCATTGGACGCTCCGAGGATGAACGACATGAAGAATTTGAGAAGCACAGTGGAGGTAAACCAGGCAATACCTTGGACAAACTGAGGATTTAGAGAGGAAAAAGTTAACAAAAAAAAGTAATTGCATGTTACGTTTGGGGGTATAGAGTGGAGACCCTTGGGATGGTATAATACCATGGGAATTCAATATATTTCTCTTAAAGTCATGGAAAAATGGCAAATTGAGGAACGTAGTTTCACCAATTAACCCCAGCATGTAACTAAATAACTAACATTATACACAAAAATGATTCAAATAGGATTTCATACAATTGTGACGATTCCAAGTTTGCAGACTCTTGTGATATCGTCTCTCAGTGCGATGATGGCCTGGAAAACACCACCATACAGGAATGAGGAGTGACAGAATGACACTTGTGTATTCAGGCATTTCAATCTATTTCCCTGTCAACTCATCCAACCAGCAACCAGGGAAGAAATGTAGAAAGATGTCAAAAGTTCCAAATTCCCAAACAGCATGACAAAGCAGATGGCAAATGAAGCCTGAAAGGAGAAATAAATAACTTTTGTTCAGCAAATCAAAATACAGTGATCCATCATCATAGCATAATTGATGAACATTGTTCATGTTGGAACTGTTCTATCACCAATGTCACAACCATAGCAGATACTAGTATGTTTCTAAGCCTTAAACCTGTGACGATTATGTCTAAATATCAATTCAGTAGTAATACTTACCAGATGCACAACAAGTAGTGATTTCATCTTGGAAGTGGAGAGATAGCCCATAAAATAACAGGCAAACAGGCATGCAATCTGAAGAGGCAGACAACATAGGCATTTCAATTCATTGTCACGGTTATTGTACAGCTAAGGAGCTTCAGTACATAAACAAAGTCTTTTAAGATGACTGGTACATCCACAGGAATGTTACCAGGCTATTTTCCAGGCATGCATTTTTACCTCAGTGTGTGGATTTATTTACCTGAGTTGGCAAAACAAACTGGGCAAATGGCCAAGGAAGAAGGAACAAAACATTGCAAGCACCAAGAGCTACTAGGGATCTTCTTTCAAGGTTGGAACGCCTACAAAATCGTACAAAGACAACAGTATAATTTGCATTTATACATTTTCAGTGACATACACTGGGTGTACAAAACATTAGGAACAACGGCTCTTTCCATGACTTGACTGACCAGGTGAACTCAGGTGAAAGCTATGATCCCTTATTGATGTCACTTGTTAAATCCACTTCAAATCAGTGTAGATGAAGGGGAGGAGACCGGTTAAAGAAGGATTTTTAAGCTTTGAGAATCTAGACATAGATTGTGTATGTGTGCCATTCAGAGGGTGAATGGGCAAGACAAAATATTTAAGTGCCTTTGAACAGGGTATGGTAGTAGGTGCCAGGCACATCGGTTTGAGTGTGTCAAGAACTGCAACCATGCTGGGTTTTTCACACCCAACAGTTTCCTGTGTTTTATCAAGAATGGTCCACCACCCAAAGGACATCCAGCCAACTTGACATAACTGTGGATTGGAGTCAACATGGTCCAGCATCCCTGTGGAACGCTTCCGACACCATGTAGAGTCCATGCCCCGATGAATTGAGGCTGTTCTGAGGGCAAAAAAGGGTGCAGCTCAATATTAGGAAGGTGTTCCTAATGTTTTGTACACTAATATATATATACATTTATCTCAGTTATAAAACACAGATAGGACTTTGAAAAGAGTGGCGAAACCCAAGATGATGATAAATGGTTTAGATCAAAGGCATGTGAACTGAATATACCTGAGAATGCGTGTTAACAGCAGCATCTGCAGGACAAAGAAGGGAGAGGAGAAGCTCTCCCTCAGCGGTGGAGTCCACATGACCCGAGTGCTCTGGAATAGATAGCATTCACCACTATCCAACCGACATGATGATCTAAGTTTACATACACTGTATGAAACAATCAAATGACAATCATCTCAAACAAAACATTAATTGTACAGTGAGGAAACTTTAATATGGATTGCACTATGAGTACACAGCTCCAAACTGCACAACTCTCACCTCTCCATAGTTGAAGTGACACAGCACAGTGACGACCCCTCCAAGACGACTGCCACTGGAAAGAACCCCCCGCCCCAGCCGCGTCCTCAGAGCATGCGCAGACCAGCTGGCTGGTGTGTTTAAGGACATATTCAATCAATCACTATCCCAGTCTGCTGTTCCCACATGCTTCAAGAGGGCCACCATTGTTCCTGTTCCCAAGAAAGCTAAGGTAACTGAGCTAAACGACTACCGCCCCGTAGCACTCACTTCCGTCATCATGAAGTGCTTTGAGAGACTAGTTAAGGACCATATCACTTTCACCCTACCTGACACCCTAGACCCACTCCAATTTGCTTACTGACCCGATAAGTCCACAGACGACGCAATCGCAACCACACTGCACACTTACCTAACCCATCTGGACAAGAGGAATACCTATGTGAGAATGCTGTTCATCGACTACAGCTCAGAATTTAACACCATAGTACCCTCCAAACTCGTCATCAAGCTCGAGACCCTGGGTCTCGACCCCGCCCTGTGCAACTAGGTCCTGGACTTCCTGACGGGCCGCCCCCAGGTGGTGAGGGTAGGTAACAACATCTCCACCCCGCTGATCCTAAACACTGGGGCCCCACAAGGGTGCGTTCTGAGCCCTCTCCTGTACTCCCTGTTCACCCACGACTGCGTGGCCATGCACGCCTCCAACTCAATCATCAAGTTTGCGGACGACACTACAGTGGTAGGCTTGATTACCAACAACGACGAGACGTCCTACAGGGAGGAGGTGAGGGCCCTCGGAGTGTGGTGTCAGGAAAATAACCTCACACTCAACGTCAACAAAACAAAGGAGATGATTGTGGACTTCAGGAAACAGCAGAGGGAGCACCCCCCTATCCACATCGAAGGGACAGTAGTGGAGAAGGTGGAAACTTTTAAGTTCCTCGGTGTACACATCACGGACAAACTGAATTGGTGGAGGTCATTTTGCAGGGCTCTGGCAGTGCTCCTCCTTGCACAAAGGTGGAGGTAGCGGTCCTGCTGCTGGGTTGTTGCCCTCCTACGGCCTCCTCCACGTCTCCTGATGTACTGGCCTGTCTCCTGGTAGCGCCTCCATGCTCTGGACACTACGCTGACAGACACAGCAAACCTTCTTGCCACAGCTCGCATTGATGTGCCATCCTGGATGAGCTGCACTACCTGGGCCACTTGTGGGGGTTGTAGACTCTGTCTCATGCTACCACTAGAGTGAAAGCACCGCCAGCATTCAAAAGTGACCAAAACATCAGCCAGGAAGCATAGGAACTGAGAAGTGGTCTGTGGTCACCACCTGCAGAACCACTCCTTTATTGGGGGTGTCTTACTAATTGCCTATAATTTCCACCTTTTTGTCTATTCCATTTGCACAACAGCATGTGAAAGTTATTGTCAATCAGTGTTGCTTCCTAAGTGGACAGTTTGATTTCACAGAAGTGTGATTGAGTTGGAGTTACATTGTGTTGTTTAAGTGTTCCCTTTATTTTTTTGAGCAGTGTATAATGTTTACATACCCTATATTACTCATCTCATATGTATATGTATATACTGTACTCTATATCATCTACTGCATCTTGCCATCTTTATGTAATACATGTATCACTAGCCACTTTAAACTATGCCACTTTATGTTTATATACCCTACATTACTCATCTCATATGTATATACTGTACTCTATACCATCTACTGCATCTTGCCTATGCCGTTCTGTACCATCACTCATTCATATATCTTTATGTACATATTCTTTATCCCTTTGCACTTGTGTGTATAAGGTAGTAGTTGTGGAATTGTTAGGTTAGATTACTTGTTGGTTATTACTGCATTGTCGGAACTAGAAGCACAAGCATTTCGCAAAACTCGCATTAACATCTGCTAACCATGTGTATGTGACAAATAAAATTTTATTTGATATAGCGGTATAAATCAATAACTAATTCACTGTTTGTCACAGAAACAAACTAGGTATGATTTATTCTATAAATGTCTAGCATACTTTTACAACCTTTGTTTTGAGGAAAAATTCCAGTTTTGATTTGATAGAGGGCATGTAGTCTATCAAATTTTTATTTCTATCAAATCAAAACTGGAATCTTTCCTCAAAATAAAGGCTGTAAAAGTATGCTAGACATTTACAGAACAAATTATACCTAGTTTGATGTTTCTGTGACAAACAGTGAATTAGTTATTGATTTATACAGTTTTAAATGGCATTTGATAGAGTTGATGTATTTCTATCGAGTCAAAACTTTGTCATCAAAAAATGAATGCTCAGTCATAGGCTGATGAATAACGTTAACTATTACGTTCATTAATATATGAGGCAACTATTGAAACTTACCAATAATGACTGTGATTCCAATGTTCATAAAATATCGCACAGTTATGCCTACTTTATCTCGAATAAAAGCAGAGTCAGACCCGTCAGACACGCCATCTTTGGTTTGCAAAACGCAGAGAGAAACACATTTTCGTGCTTGTCGTTTATTGACATGAATGGCAAATGCAACGCGTTTACCCTTTCCATCATTTGGGATGCCTTTGGTTGAGTTGAACAATTCCCCATCGTCACTTTCAGGGCAAAATTGGGCCAGGTCGATTGACCGGCGAGTCTTTATAGCCATGTTTTCAGACTTCGAGTCCGAGAATGCCTCAAAAGATGACATAAGTGGTAGGAAACTCGTTTCAGTATTTTCAATTGTTATTTTCTTTGTCAAAGTTAAAGAAATTAGCTAACGTTAGTTTGCTAAATAGCATTTTCTGGCCACTCAAGTTCAAAGGACTTTAACTAGTAACCATGGAAACCCAGAATCAGCATTCTTCTAAAACGTTTTGCTGCCCAGTCATTTTATTAAAGCGTATTAAAAACATTAGCTAATATTCATTTCTTGGTTGAAAGGGTCGCGTATCACGTGGTTCTGAATCACTATTCAAAGGTAACGCGTACCACACATGTGGCGTGTGGTATACCACATTCACCATATGAATGATGTGATTGGTAAGATTTTTCCACCTTTTAATCGGGTTCTTTTTTTATACCGGATCAAATAATTTATTTAAAAAAATGTCTGTGTTTTCATTCATGATTGAACAAACGAACGTGAGGTTCCATCTGAACTGAAATTCATATTACCCTCAAATATAACACAACAAATAGGATTCAGGGTGGGGTTCTTTAAAACTGATTGCTTGATTCAAGCCAGTCCTACAAGTTTATATTAAATACAATATTACACAGATTTACAGTTTACATACTTTATTTATTATTTCACTCAAAAATAGGTTTAATTATCATGGTATTAAACATAATATTACACAGGGATGTCCTTTTTCCCCAAAGCTTATTGTTGTTCACTTCAAAACCAGTTCAAAGCCTTTCTGTTTGTGTGGCTGAGTGACCACTCAGTTCTTCTGTAGTGCCCTGTGATCCGGTAGATGTACAATGATTGTGTAGACAAGGGTGAACTCGCTGGGCATTCTAAGATAGTGTATTCAGTCCAGTCAGTAGTGCCATTCTCCCATGGCTCATTGGCTCAGTTGGCAGCATTGGGTGGCCCCTCAGGTATGAGAGACATGAAGAACGTGACAATAAAAGACCAAGTCGTAGAGAGAAAGCCAGCATGGGGAATACCATTGGGATCCTCCAGTCCTTCCTCTCCACTGTCCCCATCATCGTCCCCCAAGCCTTCATCCATCATCCGCTCCTGTGTAGGCCAAACATGGCAACACGTAAATTAGTCATCACACAGATAAACTGGAATACTGGACAAATGTATTCCTCTAACATTTCCAACAAACTCTTTCCATCAAAGACATATTTGCTACACGTATCAATGCAATTGTAATCATTCACCACAGCAATACCATATTATGTTACCAGACACGCATTACATAAATAATTAATCACTGCTATTACAAATTAAATTACTGTATAATTCAAGGAGTTATCTGTCCTGACATTCAGAAGCACTTTAACCTTTAGTTTATGGTCAGAGGTTAAAGATGACCTACCATCTCTTGGAGGTCATGATGAAGGTCCGCCTCCATCTCATCCTCTTGGGGCTCATATCCATGGTTCTGAAATTCATTCTCCGGGTTAAAAGGGAACCACCCTGCTTGGTGCCTAACATAAACACAGAGCCATTGATAAAACCTGTGATCCATAATAGGTGACTGTTCACAACACATTTGTTGGGTCAAAGACCCAAGAAGACCCAGATAGAAAGGTATAGGGTTAATATAAAGGATTCAGAACAATCTCATTTTCAATTTACAGTCTAGCCTGATCCCAGAGCTGTATAGCTAATGCTATGGATATTGGCAAGACAGCACATACAGATCTGGGTCCAGTCTAGTATGTGACTGTTAGCAAGGACACATAGTATTAAGTTGAGAGGGTGCAGGGGAATACTCACAGATATAGCAACAACATGGCGCCCATCACCATGACAAAGTGGCTAAAGGAGGAGTAGAAGTAGATTATGCTGAGCAAGATGGCGATGCGTGACCCCGTGTACACCCAGTCCAGCCAATCACGGTTCAGCTCTTCTTCGTTCAGATGCGCCTCCCCTCCCTGGGCGTTCATCTGGATGTCAGGCTCGCCACGGCGCTCCTCCAGGGGAAGTGGGTTCAGAGGATCGGATTGACCGGGCTGGGTCGAGAGCAGGTCAGGCCTAAAGTGGTGAGATGAGGCAGCCAACATCTGACTGAAGGGCGAGAGAGACAAAGAAAAGAGAGAGAAATTAATATAAAGAGAAACTAATCAGCGACAGATTTCATGTGAATATTCAAAAATCTGCATAAAAACAAATGCACATTTTCCCACCAGAGATGTTTCCATCAAATGGACTTGTTGCAGATAAAAGGTTGTGCATGATGACAGTGCGAATAAACATTTATTTTGCGGTTGAATTCCCATGTACCTGTCACGTTCCTGACCGGTTTTCTGTTATTTTGTATGTATTTGACGGTCAGGGCGTGAGTTTGGGTGGGTAGTCTATGTTATGTGTTTCTATGTTGGTAATAGGGTGACCTGATATGGCTCTCAATTAGAGGCAGGTGGTTTTCATTTCCTCTGATTGAGAGCCATATTAAGGTAGGTGTTTTCACACTGTTTGTTTGTGGGTGGTTGTCTCCTGTGTCAGTGTCTGTGTATGTTACGCCACACGGGACTGTTTCGGTTTCGGTTTTGTTTGTTTGTTCGTTTTATGTAGTCAGTTTTCCTGTTCATGTGTTCTTCGTGTTTCATATAAGTTCGTCGTCCAGGTCTGTCTACGTCGTTTATTGTTTTTGTAATTATTCAAGTGTTCGTCGTGTTTTCTGTTTTGTTTATTAAAAAATCATGTCTTATCACAACGCTGCATTTTGGTCTAATCCTTGCTACTCCTCTTCGGATGAGGAGAAGGAGGAAGCCCGTTACAGAACCACCCACCAAACCCGGATCAAGCAGCGGGACCACCAACAGTGGTCCACGAAAAAGGATTGCAGGATTTCTGGAGTTGGGAGGAAATCATAGAAGGAAAAGGACCATGGGCTAAGGTGGGAGTGAATCGCCGCTTTGAGGAGTAGAAGGAGGCAGCCACAGCCCAGGAGCGGAGATATGAAGGTACGCGGCTAGCACGGAAGCCCGTGAAGAAACCCCAAAAATGTCTTTGGGGGGGGGGGGGGGGGGCTAAGAGGTAGTGGGCCAAGAGGTAGTGGGCCGAGGGCAGGTAGGAGACCTGCGCCCACTTCCCAGGCTAACCGTGGAGAGCGGGAGTACGGGCAGACACCGTGTTACGCAGTAGAGCGCACGGTGTCTCCTGTACGTGTTCATAGCCCGGTGCGGGTTATTCCACCTCCCCGCACTGGTAGGGCTAGATTGGGCATTGAGCCAAGTGCCATGAAGCCGGCTCTACATATATGGCCTCCAGTACGTCTCCTTGGGCCGGCTTACATGGCACCAGCCTTACGCATGGTGTCCCCGGTTCGCCTACATAGCCCGGTGCCGGTTATTCCACCTCCCCGCACTGGGCGGGCGACGGGGAGCATTCAGCCAGGTAAGGTTGGGCAGGCTCAATGCTCAAGGGAGCCAGTACGCCTGCGCGGTCCGGTATTTCCGGCGCCACCTCCCCGCCCCAGCCCAGTACCACCAGTGCCTACACCGGTGCCTCCAGTTTCGGCACCACGCACCAGGCCTACAGTGCGCCTCATCCGGCCAGAGCCATCCGTCTGCCCAGTGCCATCTGAGCCATCCGTCTCCCCAGCGCCATCTGAGCCATCCGTCTCGCCAGCGCCATCTGAGCCATCCGTCTGCCCAGTGCCGTCTGAGCCATCCATCTGTCCCGAGCCGTCAGAGCCCGTCTGTCCCGAGCCGCCAACCAGACAGGATCTGCCAGAGCCGCCAACCAGACAGGATCTGCCAGAGCCGCCAACCAGACAGGATCTGCCAGAGCCGCCAACCAGACAGGATCTGCCAGAGCCGCCAACCAGACAGGATCTGCCAGAGCCGTCAGCGAGCCTTGAGCGTCCAGAGCCATCAGCGAGCCATGAGCGTCCAGAGCCGTCAGCGAGCCATGACCAGCCAGAGCCGTCAGCCAGCCATGACCAGCCAGAGCCCTCAGCCAGCCATGACCAGCCAGAGCCCTCAGCCAGCCATGACCAGCCAGAGCCGTCAGCCAGCCATGACCAGCCAGAGCCGTCAGCCAGCCATGACCAGCCAGAGCCGTCAGCCAGCCATGACCAGCCAGAGCCAGCCAGCCAGGATCCGCCAGAGCCGTCCAGCCAGGATCCGCCAGAGCCAGCCATCCAGAACTGCCCCTCAGTCCAGAGCTGTCTCTCTGTCCGGAGCTGCCCTTCAGTCCGGAGTTGCCCTCTCTATCCTGACCTACCTCTCTATCCTGACCTACCTCTCTATCCTGACCTACCTCTCTATCCTGACCTACCTCTCTATCCTGACCTACCTCTCTGTCCTGAGCTACCTTATCCCGGTGCTGCCCCATATATCGACGGTACCCTTTCAATTAAGTGGGTGGAATAGGAGGGTGGTCATTCAGAGGGGAATACGGAGCTGGGATTGACTATGGTGGGGTGGGGACCTCGCCCAGAGCCTGAGCCACCACCGTGGTCAGACGCCCACCCAGACCCTCCCCTAGACTTTTGGTGGTGCGTTCGGAGTACGCACCTTGAGGGGGGGGGTTATGTCACGTTCCTGACCGGTTTTCTGTTATTTTGTATGTGTTTGACGGTCAGGGCGTGAGTTTGGGTGGGTTCTATGTTGGTAATAGGGTGACCTGATATGGCTCTGAATTAGAGGCAGGTGGTTTTCATTTCCTCTGATTGAGAGCCATATTAAGGTAGGTGTTTTCACACTGTTTGTTTGTGGGTGGTTGTCTCCTGTGTCAGTGTCTGTGTATGTTACGCCACACGGGACTGTTTCGGTTTCGGTTTTGTTTGTTCGTTCGTTTTATGTAGTCAGTTTTCCTGTTCATGCGTTCTTCGTGTTTCATGTAAGTTCGTCGTCCAGGTCTGTCTACGTCGTTTATTGTTTTTGTAATTATTCAAGTGTTCGTCGTGTTTTGTTTATTAAAAAAATCATGTCTTATCACAACGCTGCATTTTGGTCTAATCCTTGCTACTCCTCTTCGGATGAGGAGAAGGAGGAAGCCTGTTACAGTACCGAATAAAAAATAAATGGGTTTCCATCGCTCGGTAGCCTAATAAACTGCATGGTTTCCCAAGACGTTGTCACGACCGTCGTATGAATAGTTGGACCAAGGCGCAGCGTGAGTAGGAGTTCCACATTTTAATGATAGTGAAACTTCTAAAACAACAAAGAATATAACGATCGTGAAGTACGTAGCGCACATAGGCACTCATACAAAACAATATCCCACATCGCAGGTGGGAAAAAAGACACACTACGTATATTTCCATCGCCAATTCTCACATAATTATTTTAAAGACACAAAAAGATCCCGCCATGCTGAAAAAACACATTTTCTGTCGACAATTAGGAAATTGTAGTGACATTTCCTGTTTCCATCAGCCCGGTCTTGACTTTTTTCACGCGTCAGTTAATTCATACTGAAAGTCAGGTAATTGTGATTGAATCTCAATGATTGCATATCTCAGCAAGGGTAATTGAGCATATTGTCCAACAGTTGTTGTGAGACAGCAGACTTACTAGTGCATGTAGTAACGCCGGGCGTACACCTGCTGCCACCACAGCAGCGTCATGGGATTGTACTGTATGCCAAGGTAGGCTGGCATGTTGTTGGTAGGGCCTTGCTGTGGAGAGAACTGGTTCCACATGTAGCTGCAATAGAAGTACACAGCTACAGGGTAAACAGTTCGGCATTACCTGTAGAACAATTAACACATACAAACACAAATCTATTAGGAAGTGAGAGCTCTCAACAGTAATACACCTCTTGGACAATCATTACATGTGGCCAGAACTAACAGTGTTATAATTGAGAGGTTGGTGTATAAGGGCTTACGCTTGCATTAAGGCAGGGTGTGCTGCATGGTTAGGGACGGGGCCTGTGCGATGTCTCAGCCCGTCAGAGCTCTCTCCAGTGGAGGTTGATTGGCCATCTTGGCTATGGGAGGAGAGACTGGGGCTCTGACCCGTCTGACAAAACCAATCAAGAAGTTGATTATTTTACTTCTCTAACTCCACCTAACAGACTTTTCATTCCTCAGGAGCTGCGTGGATTACAACAGAGAGTAGGCCTAGGTTAGCCTGGTCCCAGATCTGTTTGTGCTCTTGCCAACTCCATAGCTCATTGTCAAGCCATTTTTGGCATGACAATGAGTGACAAGGAGTTGGCATGATAGCACAAATAGACTACAGCTAGTCCTAGGTGTGCTGGGATGATGAAATGAGTGGCAATGAACCGAGCAGTAGGATAGGTGTTGCATGCATAAGGGTAACTCACCGTGAAGCCAGTAGAGGGGACTCCAGGGGCCTTGTTGCTGTGGAGCTTGGGGGACCCGGGAGGTGTGCGAGATGCACACACCAGGTGGACCATGTGATACTCATCCTTCTGTAAGAGTCATCCGTGGCCATTAGCAAGGACAGCCACACTATTGCGTTGACAAAGTACAATCATCAGAGGAATCAGCTTGACTTTAAGAATGAGATCTAGGATCAATGCATACTTTGCTGGAATCTCTGATCAGAATACCTATGTCAAGGTGAAAGATAAATGAATGCAGCAGACAGACCTTTCTGAGCACATCTTTCAGTATTAAGTGATCCAAGAGGAGCTTCCCAGAATACACCAGCCTCTGGTCTTTGAAGCTCTACAATACAAATCAGACAGTTGAGAACATAGTAAGCATTTCACTGTAAGGTCTACTCCTGTTGTATTCGGAGCACGTGAGAAATAAACTTGGATTTGATAGACCAGATGATTTATTATCTGACCCTGCTGGTCATGTATGACAGTCTTGAAAAACGATCTGGCTTTAATGGCCACATCTACTCTTAAATCTCTAGTCAGAAGAGCAACCAGAAGAGGACTGGCCACCCATCGGCTCCTGGTTCCTCTATAGGTTTCTTCCTAGGTTCCTGTCTTGTATCAAGTTTTTCTTAGCCACTGTGCTTCGGTCTCTACATTGCTTGCTCTTTGGGGTTTTAGGCTGGGCATCTGTAAAGCACCTCGTGACAACTTCTGTTGTAAAAAGGGCTTTATAAAATATATTTGATTGATTGATTTGATAACCCCTGAAAACAGGGGTTTTCCTTTCGCTTTCCTTCACTTTGGGTCCAGAGAAGATTCCCTTTCACTTTCTTATATTTCATAAGAACATATAAGTAGTAGTGATTGAAATAACCAGAATAGCTGGTATGTGTACATTTATTTTGCAGTACACGGAACGTTAGCGATGTGGTCAGCATGTAAGTCTATAGCTTACACTCAGCTTACACTCAGCTCCCAGACTGTGACGGAAGAGACTTGGAAGGATGGCAACGCGAGACTTACATGCTGACCACACCGCTAACGTTCCGTGTACTGCAAAATAAATGTACACATACATGTTACTCAATAATTTCATCCAAACAGCTTGCACGGCTGCATAGCCAGGCACTAAAATAGAACTTGGTTCTATTTTTGACACTTGATGCACTGCAAGTCCCACCTCTCCCATGGTTTTTAGGAGCATATACCTACGTGGGTGATTGAAAGATGAACTGAGGTGCACACTCCAGTCCAGTTGGTGGTGGTAATGCACTTTAAAGTTGGTTGCCAACCGCCATATAAAGTCCACAGAAGAAGAAGACTGAAGGAGGAGTGACTACTAGAAACCAACTAGGTTTCCCCTTTAATATGTGGATTAAATGTCGGAGTAGAGAACACATGATTTTGTGTGACCCATAATGGGTCAAAATTCTACAAAGAAGAAGAGGACCTTTTTCCTTTCAGGTAAAATAACAACCCAATGTTTATATCTCAGGTCAAATTAGCTAGCAACAGCGCTCAAGGTCTCTGCTAGGTAAAGCCCCGCCTTATCTCAGCTCACTGGTCACCATAGCAGCACCCACCCGTAGCATGCGCTCCAGCAGGTATATCTCACTGGTCACCCCCAAAGCCAATTCTTCCTTTGGCCGCCTCTCCTTCCAGTTCTCTGCTGCCAATAACTGGAACGAACTGCAAAAATCTCTGAAGCTAGAGACTCTTACCTCCCTCACTAGCTTTAAGCACCAGCTGTCAGAGCAGCTCATAGATCACTGCACCTGTACATAGCTCATCTGTAAATAGCCCATCCAATCTACCTCATCCCCATACTGTATTTATTTATCTTGCTCCTTTGCACCCCAGTATCTCAACTTGCACATTCATCTTCTGCACATATTACCATTCCAGTGTTTAATTGCTATATTGTAATTACTTTGCCACCATGGCCTATTTATTGCCTTACCTCCCTTATTCTACCTCATTTGCACATGCTGTATATATATATTTCTACTGTATTATTGATTGTGTGTTTGTTTATTCTATGTGTAACTCTGTGTTGTTGTATGTGTCAAACTGCTTTGCTTTATCTTGGCCAGGTCGCAGTTGCAAATGAGAACTTGTTCTCAACTAGCCTGCCTGGTTAAATAAAGGTGAAATAATAAAATTAAAATAAAAAACATGCCTACCACTTTAAAGATGCAAAATATTTTTGGGGAGAAACAAACAGAAAACTTGAGCGTGCATAAATATCCCTCCCAAAAAAGTAAATACTTTGTAGAGCCACCTTTTGCAGCCATTACAGCTGCAAGTCTCTTGGGGTATATCTCTATAAGCTTGGCACATCTAGCTACTGGGATTTTTGCCCATTCTTCAAGGCAAAACTGCTCCAGCTCCTTCAAGTTGGATGAGTTCCGCTGGTGTACAGCAATCTTTAAGTCATACCACAGATTCTCAATTGGATTGAGGTCTGGGCTTTGACTAGGCCATTCCAAGACATTTACATGTTTCCCCTTAAACCACTCGAGGGTTGATTTAGCAGTATGCTTAGGGTCATTGTCCTGCTGGAAGGTGAACCTCCGTCCCAGTCTCAAATCTCTGGAAGACTGAAACAGGTTTCCCTCAAGAATTTCCTTGTATTTAGCACCATCCATCATTCCTTCAATTCTGACCAGATTCCCAGTTCATTCCTATGAAAAACATCCCCACACCATGATGCTGCCACCACCATGCTTCACCTTGGTGATGGTGTTCTCTGCGTGATGAGATGTGTTGCGTTTGCGCCAGACATAGCGTTTATTTTTATGGCCAAAAAGCTCAATTTTAGTCTCATCTGACAATATATATATACCTTCTTTCATATGTTTGGGGAGTCTCCCACATGCCTTTTGGCGAACACCAAACGTGTTTGCTTATTTTTTTCTTTCAGCAATGGCTTTTTTCTGGTCACTCTTCCGTAAAGCTCAGCTCTGTGGAGTGTACAGCTTAAAGTGGTCCTATGGACAGATACTCCAATCTCCGCTGTGGAGCTTTGCAGCTCCTTCAGGGTTATCTTTGGTCTCTTTGTTGCCTCTCTGATTAATTCCCTCCTTGCCTGGTCCGTGAGTTTTGTTGTGGTGCCAGGCAGGTTTGTTGTGGTGCCATATTCTTTCCATTTTTTAATAACGGATTTAATGGTGCTCCGTGGGATGTTCAAAGTTTGGGATATTTTTTTATAACCCAACCCTGATCTGTACTTCTCCACAACTTGGTCCCTGACTTGTTTGGAGAGCTCCTTGGTCTTCATGGTGCCGCTTGCTTGGTGGTGCCCCTTGCTTAGTGGTGTTGCAGACTCTGGGGCCTTTCAGAACAGGTGTGTATATATACTGAGATCATGTGACACTTAGATTGCACACAGATGGACTTTAATTAACTAATTATGTGACTTCTGAAGGTAATTGCTAGTAGTTGCACCAGATCTTATTTAGGGGCTTCATAGTAAATGGGGTGAATACATATGCATGCACCAATTTTCAGTGTTTTATTTTTTGGACTTCACCAATGTGGACTATTTTTTGTATGTCCATTCCATGAAATCCAAATAAAAAAACTATTTAAATTACATGTTGTAATGCAACAAAATAGGGAAAACTCCAGGGGGATGAATACTTTTGCAAGGCAATGTATGTGACTCGTTAAGCACATTTTTACTCCTGAACTTATTTGCCATAACAAAGAGGTTGAATACTTATTGACTCAAGACATTTCAGCTTTTAATTAGTAACATTTTTGCTCAACATAATTCCACTTTGACATTATGGGGTATTGTGTGTAGGCCAGTGACAAATCTCAATGTAATCCATTTTAAATTCAGGCTGTAACACAAAATGTGGAAAAAGAACAGGTTTGAATACTGAAGGCCCTGTGCAGTTTAGTTAATCGGATTGACAGGATTTAAGAAACCAAAGATTAGGCTAGACGTATTAGGGCAATGACAGCATCAGTGGTAGCGAGACATTTTTGAGTTTACATTGACATTCTTGTGATGTCAGTGCTACAGTAAAGCTGAAATCTACACCAAAATCGTATCTTTTCAACAGACTGTTTTTGTTAAGAAGGCTCCGTCACCTGGTTAATACTATTATGGTAAACAGTAGAGATCGATGACACAAACCAGAGAAGTTGGAGAACACACAACAGACAGATTACTAGACAAGAGTGCTGTTAAGTGCTCAGTGTTTACAATGATTACTGAGCAGGAACCGTAATTAAATCAGATTATAGGGGAGAACAAAGAAATCGCAGGGTCCTTATTCCAGCCTGACGTCAAATCTACACACTTCCAAGCCAAGAATATTTTCAAATATATGCTTAGCACAACCTTTTATTCATTGCTTTCTCCTCTTCCCGCCTCTCTTTTTCCCGTAGAGTAGTTTGCTACGGTGTGTTTTGACATTCTTTCAGATGCGGTGATGGGTTATAAAGTCTCATTCCCACAGGCAATAGGTTTTCACAGCACTGACATTAGGCTATGTATTTCAGTAATATGACATGACATAAATTCAAAAGTGTTGACCTACATATAAGCAGATGTATTTCCAGGTTAGGAAATCATCACTGTGTAGCAAAAAGCAATTACTGGGGTACACAGGATGTTGATGCCGAAAATGTGTTTGTGATTTCAGTTAAAACTAAATGAAGCTAGTTAGATTGCAGAACACTGCAGTCTTGTTTGTTTTCTTCTCCAGACAAATAAATGAGGTCAATAAACACATAACTGTTTATAAACCTCCTATAGTACTAAGTGAATCATTCACATCAAAGAAAACATTGAGCTAGGATCGGGTCCTCTGTTTTCTTTCTCCAACAAAAGCTAGGTCGATCCGCCCACTTACTAAGAGGATTAAACCCACTAATTGAAAACCCCTCATTCACTTAAACAAAGGCTTCAATTCTAATTAGTCTTGGACTACTAGGGTATGTAACGTACATATAGCCTACTTCTGCATCAGGGACGTCAGTATCATTTTGACATTTGTGCTACTTATAGTCTGCCTATATAATATATCGGGGATGGGGACACATTCTCAGATGGCTGTAACCTCCAAACTTCAAAAGCCAATCAATCTATAATGCAATATATTTCTAACTGAATGTCCAAACCCCATCTGAATCAATGATTTATATATACACTAGCTGTTATGAAGCCACCGTGCCTCCATCTTGGCACTCCCCCAACATCGGAAAAAATATTTTGGAAGCTATAAAAATGCAATTATTGTCTACATTAGTTTCTGACACGTTTATTTTGTTACAGACACTTTGAAGCATACTTTTAAATTATTATGTGAGCTAAACATAAAAATATATATTTTTTTGAATGTACTAATGTTACTGTCCCCACTACAATTATTATTAATTTATTTTTGAAATACATGTAATTTTGGCCTTGAAACATTTCATTGAAACATGAGGACTGCTTCTTCTGTGGAGTGTCAATACGGCCGACCGGTGGCTTCGAAGCCTCTCATTGGCCAATTCATAGCATCAGCAATCCAGGGTTTATAGACAGTGCATTCGGAAAGTATTCATACCACTTGACTTTTTCCACATTTTGTTACGTTACAGCCTTGTTCTAAAATGTATTAAATTACTTTTCCTCATCAATCTACACACAATACCCCATAATGACAAAACGAAAACAGGTTCGAAATTTTTGCAAACGTATATATATTTTTTTAAATACCTTATTTACATAAGTATTCAGACCAATTGCTATGAGACTCGAAATTGAGCTCAGGTGCATCCTGTTTCCATTGATCATCCTTGAGATGTTTCTACAAACTGATTGGAGTCCACCTGTGGTAAATTCAATTGATTGGACATGATTTGGAAAAGGCGCACACCTGTCTATATAAGATCCCACAGTTGACAGTGCATGTCAGAGCAAAAACCAAGCCATGAGGTCGAAAGAATTGTCTCTGAGCTCTACGGACAGGATCGTGTTGATGCACAGATGCACAAGGGTACCAAAAAATGTCTGCAGCATTGAAGGTCCCCAAGAACACAGTGGCCTCCATCATTCTTAAATGGAAGATGTTTGGAACCACCAAGACTCTTCCTAGAGCTGGCCGCCCTGCCAAACTGAGCAATCGGGGGAGAAGGGCCTTGGTCTGGGAGGTGACCAAGAACCTGAATGTCACTCTGACAGAGTTCCTCTGTGGAGATGGGAGAATCTTCCAGAAGGACCACCATCTCTGCAGCACTACACCAATCAGGCCTTTATGGTAGAGTGGCCAGGCGGAAGGCACTCCTCAGTAAAAGGCACATAACAGCCCGCCTGGAGTTTGCCAAAAGGCACCTAAAGGACTCAAACCATGAGAAACAAGATTCTCTGGTCTGATTAAACCAAGATTGAACTCTTTGGCCTGAATGCCAAGTGTCACATCTGGAGGAACCTGTTTTTGCATTGTCATTATGTGTAGATTGATGAGTGCTGCAGAGATGAAAAAAAACGATTTAATCTATTTTAGAATAAGGCTGTAACGTAACAAAATGTGGGGAAAAGTCAAGGGGTCTGAATACTTTCCGAAAGCACTGTACATCATTGATCTGAACAGACCTCAAGGGAAATGAATACGGAGAGCAATCTCACTGTACGTAAGCCAGAGCCTACTCACCGGTTTACTGGGATACACATGTGAGATATGGGTTTTTAGTTTCTCCACTGTCCAGTTCAGGAAGCAGTTGATTGTCTGGTCATCATACTTCTGGTTGGGTGCCTTGATGACAATGATAACAGGACTTTCGGCAACACCCTGGTCCATGTTTTAAACCATCAATTAGTGTCCTCTTGGAGTCTTATGGTGCCTTGCACATAGCCCAGATATGTTGGGCTGGAACAACAGAATGGTCTCTTCCAATGCGGAGGACTACTAAATATGATCAATCTCCAGCTGCAAGATGTAACGTTAGCTAATACTAGGGCACAACATCGAAACCTGGGAAAAAAAGATGAAAGCCACATTGTTTGGACAAGTTTACCCTGTTGTGCAAGTGAAGTAAAATGGACTTACACAGACTAAATACCAAGCTAGTTGGCTATCTATGGTTTGTCAGAACAGAAAGTGACAGGTATAAAAAGGATCCCCTCTCTGATAACGCCTAACGTTACTTACTTAGGTAGCTAACTCTGGCTAATGAGAACTTCACAGATGTACCTTCTTTTTTTTTTTTTTAGTTATGACATTGACTAAGTACTAACTACTGTACTGTATGCTTGTCAATCAGGTAAGCTGAGCGTTAGCACATACAGCTAGCTAGCAACCAGCCTATGGTACCAGCAGAAGTTTCAGCGCTAACGCTGGCTAGCTAACAACAGTTATCTTAGGTTATCCTAACTGTTGGTAACGCAGATGACGATGATCAGTCCCTCGCAATATCAGGCCGATAAAATATATATACCCACCTTAGCTTCCAGCGACTGAACTTTAACTTGATCACCTTTAATTAAAGATCAGTTACAATTCCTTAAATATAATCTGAATATCCGGCGTGTTGTTATTGTTGTTGTTGCTGGCCTGCTAGCTAGCTGCTAGCTAAAGGAAAGTGGAAATATGTTATCGTGTCTGAAACAGCTGTTCGGCCCACATCCGGAATTCGTATAATCGAATTGCGTGAAACGAGTTTGAAAAACGGTAGTAACATTTCGTTATATGCTTGTTATATGCTCGCTGTATTACATTTATACTAAACAAACATATTATATAATTTATAATATTTTACTGAGTTACAGTTCATATAAGGAAGTCAGTCAGTTGAAATAAATAAATTAGGCCTAATCTAGGGGTGCCACTTTGGTTTTAGAAGTGGGGGGTTCATAACCTGGAGGGGTGTCTGGTGGTCCTCCCTGAGAATGTTTTGTGCATCTAAAACGTATTTCCTGCATTTTCACACAATCCTATATGCTGTCTCTATTTAGAACAAAAAGTAATCAAAAATGCCCACTGTCATCAAGCTAAGTAAGAGATCATCATTAAATATGTTTAAGTGGTTTATAAGACTGACCTAGATCAAAGGTAATGAAATAATAAATATTGTGTTACCTTTACTAATAGCCTAACAAATGAACAACTCTTGAAAAAATACAGACTTTTGATTTTCTTTAAGACATCCTCTATATCAAATTTCAGCCAGACCGACCAGCCAGCCTGAGCCGCCTGCACACCTGACCCCCTCTAATCAATAACTCAACACTCTCCCAACACAAGTTCCTCCCTAGTTCCCACATAGATTTTTTTAGTTCCCAAGATTTAAAAAAAATATTATAAAAAAACACATACACCTCAATTATACATTAACACACAGAAACAGCAAATCCTCCATATAATTAATCTCATAGGCCTAATATTACTGTAGAGCTCGTTTTACTTGCACACAATATAGTAGGGTTGCCCCGTCCTGTCCCTAGGGGTCCACCACCTTGCAGCACCCCAACCCAACACACCCCACTCAGCTTTAGGATCTTAGTGAACATTCATTATTGATTTCGGGTGTGTTAGGCCGAGGCCAGAGTGAAAACCCACAGGATGGCAGATGCCCATTCTGGCATAGAACATACTCTATGCCAGAATTCAGCTACCCTTAACAAGACCATTAAATATGCAAATCAAATGTTATTGGTCACATACACATGGTTAGCAGATGTTAATGCGAGTGCCACGTTTTCATTTTGTCTGTACTGTGAGTCGGGTGCAGGATACTTGGCCCAGTTGTCCTGCAAGACTTCTGATTGGTCAATACCAGGCTAGGGTGGGGCATCCCGTTCCTTTATTCGGTGGAGAAAAGCTGAGGAGAGGGGAGACTGAACATCTGAACATCTACCTCCCAGCATAACATCTTGATTTGTCCTTCTCAAATAAACCAGCCCCCCCCCCCCCCCCCCCCCCTGATTTGCTTTGGAGTTTGTGTTATTGAAGAATAACATCAATTGCTAACACTTGGTGCCATGTTCCAGATTAATTGGTCTGAACAACAACAAGAAAAACGTATTAACTGTGTGTGGGGAGTCAACTCTTAATCTCCTGATTGATGGCAGAATTGCTGGGTGAGTCTAGATCAATATCATTTTAAAAGAACCAAATCAGGTTAGAATAGTGCATGCAATGATTCATGTATCTTTGATGTATAAGTGTTCAAGTACTTTGTTTTATTACAGAGTTTAGTCCTTTGTTACTCTATGAAAAGGTTTGAGTCCTTACTCTATGAAAAGGTTGGAGTCCTTACTCTATGAAAAGGTTTGAGGCCTTACTATATGAAAAGGTTTGAGTCCTTACTCTATGAAAAGGTTTGAGTCCTTACTCTATTAAAATGTTGGAGTCCTTACTCTATGAAAAGGTTGGAGTCCTTACACTATGAAAAGGTTGGAGTCCTTACACTATGAAAAGGTTGGAGTCCTTACTCTATGAAAAGGTTGGAGTCCTTACTCTAAAAAAAGGTTGGAGTCCTTACACTATGAAAAGGTTGGAGTCCTTACTCTATTAAAAGGTTGGAGTCCTTACTCTATGAAAAGGTTGGAGTCCTTACTCTATGAAAAGGTTGGAGTCCTTACTCTATTAAAAGGTTGGAGTCCTTACTCTATTAAAAGGTTGGAGTCCTTACTCTATTAAAAGGTTGGAGTCCTTACTCTATGAAAAGGTTGGAGTCCTTACTCTATTAAAAGGTTGGAGTTCTTATTCTATGAAAAGGTTGGAGTCCTTACTCTATGAAAAGGTTTGAGTCCTTACTCTATGAAAAGGTTTGAGTCCTTACTCTATGAAAAGGTTGGAGTCCTTACTCTATGAAAAGGTTGGAGTCCTTACTCTATGAAAAGGTTGGAGTCCTTACTCTATGAAAAGGTTGGAGTCCTTACTCTAAAAAAAGGTTGGAGTCCTTACACTATGAAAAGGTTGGAGTCCTTACTCTATTAAAAGGTTGGAGTCCTTACTCTATGAAAAGGTTGGAGTCCTTACTCTATGAAAAGGTTGGAGTCCTTACTCTATGAAAAGGTTGGAGTCCTTACTCTATGAAAAGGTTGGAGTCCTTACTCTATTAAAAGGTTGGAGTCCTTACTCTATGAAAAGGTTGGAGTCCTTACTCTATGAAAAGGTTGAAGTTCTTACTCTATGAAAAGGTTGGAGTCCTTACTCTATGAAAAGGTTTGAGTCCTTACTCCATGAAAAGGTTTGAGTCCTTACTCTATGAAAAGGTTGGAGTCCTTACTCTATGAAAAGGTTTGAGTCCTTACTCTATGAAAAGGTTGGAGTCCTTACTCTATGAAAAGGTTGGAGTCCTTACACTATGAAAAGGTTGGAGTCCTTACTCTATGAAAAGGTTGGAGTCCTTACACTATGAAAAGGTTGGAGTCCTTACTCTATGAAAAGGTTGGAGTCCTTACTCTAAAAAAAGGTTGGAGTCCTTACTCTATGAAAAGGTTGGAGTCCTTACTCTATGAAAAGGTTGGAGTCCTTACTCTATGAAAAGGTTGGAGTCCTTACTCTATGAAAAGGTTGGAGTCCTTACTCTATGAAAAGGTTGGAGTCCTTACTCTATGAAAAGGTTGGAGTCCTTACTCTATGAAAAGGTTGGAGTCCTTACTCTATTAAAAGGTTGGAGTCCTTACTCTATGAAAAGGTTGGAGTCCTTACTCTATGAAAAGGTTGGAGTCCTTACTCTATGAAAAGGTTGGAGTCCTTACTCTATTAAAAGGTTGGAGTCCTTACTCTATTAAAAGGTTGGAGTCCTTACTCTATTAAAAGGTTGGAGTCCTTACTCTATGAAAAGGTTGGAGTCCTTACTCTATGAAAAGGTTGGAGTCCTTACTCTATTAAAAGGTTGGAGTCCTTACTCTATGAAAAGGTTGGAGTCCTTACTCTATGAAAAGGTTGGAGTCCTTACTCTATGAAAAGGTTGGAGTCCTTACTCTATGAAAAGGTTGGAGTCCTTACTCTATGAAAAGGTTGGAGTCCTTACTCTATTAAAAGGTTGGAGTCCTTACACTATGAAAAGGTTGGAGTCCTTACTCTATGAAAAGGTTGGAGTTCTTACTCTATGAAAAGGTTGGAGTCCTTACTCTATGAAAAGGTTGGAGTCCTTACTCTATGAAAAGGTTGGAGTCCTTACTCTATTAAAAGGTTGGAGTTCTTACTCTATGAAAAGGTTGGAGTCCTTACTCTATTAAAAGGTTGGAGTCCTTACTCTATTAAAAGGTTGGAGTCCTTACTCTATTAAAAGGTTGGAGTCCTTACTCTATTAAAAGGTTGGAGTCCTTACTCTATGAAAAGGTTGGAGTCCTTACTCTATGAAAAGGTTGGAGTCCTTACTCTATGAAAAGGTTGGAGTCCTTACTCTATTAAAAGGTTGGAGTCCTTACTCTATAATAGGTTTGAGGCCTCTGAGGCCTCTTCTTGTTGCATAGAAGTGAGTTGCTAGAAGTAGCAATTTTTACACGTGTGGTTAATGTAAGCCTTCAACAAGCTTTTTGAGTGAACATAAGTTATGGGTAGCCAGGCCCTATAGAAACAATTTGTGTTCTAGAAGAGGTTTGAGTCCTCAAAAAGGGGTTGCCATATCCCTCGACTTTACCTGAAACGATACAAGATCACCGGTGAAGTGCAACCAGTGGAACGGAAGAAGAATTCCTCACTACCGGCAGACTGTCAGAACATAATTTCTAATAGTTATCTATGTGGGACTGTTCCCACTGTGGAAGAGATGGTCACTTTCAAAGGGCTATGTGAATGATTTACCTTGACAATAGGACATTAGAAAATTATTGTCTTGCCGACAAGTGAAAAATGTTTGACATTTTTGTTTCTTGTGAGTTTCCTGCTAATACAGGATGCGGGTGGTGTTTCCATTTCTAACACAGAGATGCGTCAGCAGGATGGGGGGCACTTGGGCGTCAATACGTTTCTAGCTTCTCTCTCTACACAATGCCACAGTAGTAGTTGTGTTTGCACGTATGCTCCATTCACATCAAGGGCAGGATTTTCCATTAAGGGTTATTCCTTTTAACCAGAGTGAAATGTTGGGTACATGGAGAGATGTTAATTGGTATAAGGCGATTATTGGTGCTAATTTGGGTGTGAATGTTGAGTATCAACATGCGAGAGTACCTAGTTCTGCAGTACCTTCCTTCATTTGAGATGACCAATGACACTCATCAGCAACCACTTTACCTAGTTATTACACATGCCCCTGTTGGGTGGGTATGTTTTAATAGGTCACTCTCTGAATTTGTCTCAACTGCACCAGGACGCGTTTGTCAAAGTAGGACAGATTGAGCAGACAACGGATCTATCTGCCTGTGACTGTACTAAGGCTGCGGAATGTCTCATGTCTGTTGAATTGATTCTCAGTAATGGGATTTACTTTATCTCTGGATTCTATGCCTATTCCTGGTTACCAAAGTTGTGGAAAGGGTCGTGTTATTTGGAAGATGTAAGACATTCTGTGAATTCTCCTTTTTCACAACGTCATAAACGTGTGATTTACAGGAACGGAAAGATTCTTTGCGATTGTTTTTCCATTTTATTGTATTTCTAAAATAGCACGGGAGTTATTAATATGGCTAACTCTTTGGAAATCCTAGCGAATAGTACAGTTGAGAGTACTTGCGTTAATTACAGCTGAGATGGTTGCCATTCGGACTGTGGCGATGCAAAATCGTTTGACCCTTGATTATCTTCTGTCCGCACAAGGGGGTACATGTGCTGTTATTGATGCTGAATGCTGTACTTACATTCCTGATAATTCTGAGGAAATAACTGACTAATCCAAAACATCAGGCCTGAGGGTGCTAATTATCATGATTATAATCCAGATGATTTAGGATTAGTCATGTGGTTGTCTTCCACATTCGGTACATGGGGAAGTTTTTCGGTGAGCATGATACTTCCAGTAGTGGGAGTTGTGGTTATTTTTCTCATCCTCATCCAGGTTATCAAGTGTCCTATTGCCCAATGTTTGTCCGACGATTACGGGATAAGGGATATCATAAGATTCATCAATGGTGTCTTTTTGGAGATGGGTGTCAGTGGTGTTCACAAGAATGTGGTAGGGATCATAAGGTTCTTTGTCATCACACCAAGCCTCATGATTGTGGTCAATGTGCCCTTTGTAACTGTCTTCGGTGCTGTAACGAACCATGCTCTCTCAGATGTGGTATCACACTTGTTAATCCCTCTTTTATATAACTTTGTGTGAAATCTATTTCTTATTGCAACGGCAAGTAAAATATGCCCTTTGTGTTTTATAGGAATGCAAGGTGTTTAATGTGAATGATTTTATCCTTACTGCTAATGTCTTTTATTCTGTATACTTTTTCATGTTTTCTATTGTTTTCTAAAAATACATTTTTCACTATATTTATTTTTTAAATGGTCTAGGGGGAGTATAAGAGTATTTTGAAGATAAAAACACTATGCAGAGGACGAGAGAACTAGAGTTAACGATCAATAGGAGTTGGTTTTCAGTTCAATATTTGTTTAGAATCTGTGGGATGTCAGTCCTGAAGGGCAGCATCCCGGAGTCACCTCTTCACTGTTGACTTTGAGACTGGTGTTTTGCGGGTACTATTTAATGAGGCTGCCAGTTGAGGACTTGTGAGGTATCTATTTCTCAAACTAGACACTCTAATGTACTTGTCCTCTTGCTCAGTTGTGCACCGGGGCCTCCCACTCCTCTTTCTATTCTGGTTAGAGCCATTTTGTGCTGTTATGTGAAGGGAGTAGTACACAGCTTTGCATGAGCTCTCCAGTTTCTTGACAATTTCTCACATGGAATGCCCTTAATTTCTCAGAACCAAAATAGACTGACGGGTTTCAGAAGAAGGTTATTTGTTTCTGGCCATTTTGATCCTGTAATCAAACCTACAAATGCTGATGCTCCAGATACTCAACTAGTCTACTAAAGACCAGTTTTATTGTTTTTTTAATCAGGACAACAGTTTACAGCTGTGCTAACATAATTGCAAAGGGGTTTTCTAATGATGAATTAGCCTTTTAAAATTATAAATGTTACGTCCGTTGATGGAATGAGGAGACCAAGGTACAGCATGGTAGGCGAACATCTTACTTTATTTTAAAATGAACACCAAAAACCAACAAAATACAAAACGAACGTAAAGTTCTGCAGGCTATACAGCATCTAACAAAATCAAGATCCCACAACTGAAGGTGGGAAAAAGGCCTGCCTAAGAGTGATCCCCAATCAGAGACAACGATAAACAGCTGCCTCTGATTGGGAACCATTCTACGCCAACAAAGAAATAGAAACATTGATTTGCCCACCCAAGTCACACCCCGACCTAACCAAATAGAGAATAAAAAAGGCTCTCTAAGGTCAGGGCATGACAATAAACTTGGATTAGCTAACACAACGTGCCATTGGAACACAGGAGTGATGGTTGCTGATAATGGGTCTCTGTACGCCTATGTAGATATTCCATTAAAATCTGCCAATAGACTCTTGCCAAGAAGGAGATCAAGAAGGAGGGTAAGAGGAGCATTATATTTAACACTGCACCGTAGCCTAATACATTTTTATTATTTTCTACATTGTAGAATAATAGTGAAGACAAAACTATGAAATAACACATATGGAATCATGTAATAACTAAAAAAGTGTTAAACAAGTCAAAATATATTTTTTATTTGAGATTCTTCAAAGTAGCCACCCTTTCCCTTGATGACAGCTTTGCACACTCTTGGCATTCCCTTAACCAGCTTAATGAGGTAGTCACCTGGAAATCATTGTAATTAACAGGTGTCCCTTGTTAAAAGGTAATTTGTGGAATTTCTTTCCTTAATGCATTTGAGCCAATCAGTTGTGTTTTGACAAGGTAGGGGTGGTATAGAGAAGATAGCCCCTATTTGGTAAAATACCAAGTCCACATTGTGGCAAGAACAGCTCAAATAAGCAGAAAGAAACAACAGTCCATCATTACTTTAAGACCAAAACAATCAAGCGCTATGATGAAACTGGCTCTCATGAGGATTGCCATAGGAAAGGAAGACCCAGACAGACCTCTGCCGCAAAGGATACGTTCATTAAAGTTAACTGCACCTCAGATTGCAGCCAAAATAAATGCTTGACAGAGTTCAAATAACAGACACATCTCAACATCAAGTGTTCAGAGAAGACTGCATGAATCAGGCCTGATCAAACTGCTGCAAAGAAACCACTACTAAAAGACATCAATAAGAAGAAGAGACTTGCTTGGGCCAGGAAACACGAGCAATGGACACATCCCTGGAATCATTGTAAATAAGAATTTGTTCTTAACTGACTTGCCTAGTTAAATAAAAGTTACATTTCAAATTAGACTGGTGTAAAAATGTGTGGTTTTTGGTTCCAACCGCCGTGTCATTGTGAGATGCAGAGTAGGTGAACTGATGATCTCCGCATGTGTGGTTCCCACTGTGAAGCATGGAGGAGGAGGTGTGATAGGGTGGGGGTGCTTTCCAGGGGACACTGTCAGTGATTTATTTAGAATTCATGGCACACTTAACCAGCATAGCTACCGCAGCATTCTGCAGCAATACGCCATCCCGTCTGGTTTGCGCTTAGTGGGACTATCATTTGTTTTTCAACAGGACAATTACCCAAACACATCTACAAGCTGTGTAAAGCCTATTTGACCAATAAGGAGAGTGATGGAGTGCTGCATCAGATGACCTGAACAGCATTCTCACATATGTGTTCCTTTTGTCAAGGTGGGAAAGGGCAGTGTGGGGTGTGATTGAGATTGCGTCATATGTGGATTTGTTGGGGTGGTATGTGAATTGGAGTGGGTCTAGGGTTTCTGGGATGATGATGTTGATGTGAGCCATGACCAGCCATTCAAAGCACTTCATGGCTACCTTCGTGAGTGCTACGGGGCGGTAGTCATTTAGGTTACCTTCGCTTTTTTGGGCACATGGACTATGGTGGTCTACTTGAAAACGTAACAATTGGTCCGCGCATGCTCTGAGTACACATCCTGGTAATCCGTCTGGCACCGCGTCCTTGTGAATGTTGACCTGTTTAAAGGTCTTGCTAACATCGGCTACGGAGAGCGTGATCCCACAACTGGTACTTTCATGCATGCTTCAGTGTTGCTTGCCTCGAAGCAAGCATAAAAGGCATTTAGCCTGTCTGGTAGGCTTGTGTCACTGGGTAGCTCACGGCTGGGTTTCCTTTTGTAGTCCGTAATAGTTTGCAAGCCCTGCCACATCCGGCGAGCGTCAGAGCCGGTGTAGTAGGATTGAATCTTAGTCCTGTTTTGACGCTTTGCCTAGTTAATGGTTCATCTGAGGGCATAGCGGGATATCTTATAAGCTTAGTGTCTCGCTCCTTGAAAGCGGTAGCTCTAGCCTTTAGCTCTGTGCGGAGGTTGCTGTAATCCATGGCTTCTGGTTGGGATATGTACATACGGTCACTGTGGGGAAGATGTGGTCGATGCACTTATTGATGAAGCCGTTGACTGAGGTGGTATACTCCTCAATGCCATAGTGCCTATATAGTGCCTTGCTGTTGACCAGGACCCATAGCTAAAACAATGTTTTAAGTAGTGCGCTATGTAAGAAATAGGGGGCCATTTGGGATGCAAACCATGTCTTTTCTGTTTCTTTGTAACATTATATTTCACTCTTTTTTTTCTATTCAGTGGTGCTCTCAAAAAGTATCTCATGAATAGACCTGGAACCAACTTATTACTGCTGAGCACTATGACCGTGGGATTGACAATAACCCATTTGGAGAGTTTGAATGGCTTTTACCCCAAAAGTACTTACAGTGTGGGTAAGTTCAGCTGATGACATGAAACCCTAATAGACCTTACTTAGTCTATTCATTCTACAATGACGCAGGAAGATGGTTCTCTTGACAACAAAATGTTTATAGTCTTCATATTCCGTTTCTGCTTTTTCTGTAAATGACCATGGGCAAATGGAGGCGTTAGGATAAAAAAGTTCTAACATGATTTACAATTTTTGTATTTTTTTTTAGCAGTAGGCCAGTCTACATCCACTGTAGACTAGGTTCCACCCACTGTAACTGTTTGGGGACACATCATTGATGGTCACACCTTGACAATGTTGTTAGGTAAAGTAAAGTGCGAAGTTTCGAAAAAACAAAGACTTATGCTAGACCCAAGGTAAACGAACCCCTCAGACACACTAGAATACAGTGCCTAGTGAAAGTCTACACCCACCCTTTGCACAGTTTTCACATGCTGCTGCCTTATATTTCAATTTAAAAAATGCAATTTAAAGTGAGAAGACTTCATCTGGGGAAAAAAGACTGCAAAACTCTCAGACTGGATTTGTTCCGTTTGTTACGTGAAACCCTGATAGACTTTGCTGTGACAATTAATTCTACAATGGCACAGGAAGATGGTTTTATAATCTGTGTCACGACTTCCGCCGAAGTCGGTCCCTCTCCTTGTTCGGGCGACGTTCGGCGGTCGACGTCACCGGTCTTCTAGCCATCGCTGATCCTGCTTTAATTTTCAATTGATTTTGTCTTTGTTCTCTACACACCTGGTTTTCATTCCCCAATGACATGTTTGTGTATTTAACCCTCTGTTTCCCCCATGTTTTTGTGCGTGATTGTTTCTATGTTCATTTCGGTACATGATGGCTGGTTTTTCGACGGGTGCTGTTTTCACCCGGGCGTAATATTGACCGTTTGTTATTGGTCAAGTGTATTTGTTACCTTGTGGCTTTATTTTTGAGTAAAGTACGTTGCGTATTCATGTTGCTCTCCTGCGCCTGACTTCATACCTCAGCTACACTCACCTTCTGACAATCTGACTGTTCTTCGTATTCCATTTCAGCTTTTTCTGTGAATGACTGAGCAAACGGAGGGTCACCACTTTTAAACATTCGAGAATTTTCTTGCAAACGGTAGAGGCTACTTTCTTAGAATACCGTGGAATACAGTCTTTGAGAGTGCATGAAAGTAGCGTACAGGGGTCATCTTCCTGTCAACTGTCTTTCTGCCACATACTGTATGCCTGGGGAAGACACTGATGGTTCCAACAGGAGCTACATGTTACCAAGGAGACATGCACTGCCAGCCTGCCCATACTAGTCCCTCTAATGGTCCACACTGCATTAGCGGCTAGGAGATGTCTAATTTGTTTCATTTCCTTCTCCCTTTGTGAATACGTCCATTTATTTCCTTTACACAAAGACCTTTTTTCACACTGCAGCTCCAAAACCCTCCATGGGCATTACTCTTTGATGAGAAGCTTCCTGTGTGTTACTGGTGTTGGGGGAAATGCAGCAATAGCAGGGGTCCAAATCAAAACGGCAATAGATGTGAGATGTGATCACATGACTTGACCTAATAAGGCTTTTAACTCATCTAACGCTTACTCACAAGATTTTTTCAATCTTATTTGTCAACAGGTCACGAAAATAATTGAAAAGGTCCACTGCGATTGAATATATCTCATTCCAATCTTATCTAGCCTATTCTATTCAGCAGGCTAGATATAGGACAACTCGGAGGATGTGTACGTATGGGTTGCTATAGTGTACAGTAATCTGATATGATGTCCGACATGTACGGTAGATGGAACAGATTTGAATTAATTCAGAGTTGTCAAGGCTAGATCACATAATATGCAGGTCTTCATTCCATCCAGTCTCCAACCCCTGAATTAATAAGAATTTACCTATAACTTAAATAAACCCATGCCCATTTACAGCCCAGGGAAAAATCTTCTGATACCACTGCTATCAATGCTGTTTATGTTGCACAGACCAGGACTTTGAACAGGCCATGGAACATAGTGAATGCAGATTAGAACTCCCTGGCTGGAGCTCAAGGGCGCCAGGCTCCCCAGCATTGCGCACTCTTGCCACCATCTTTACACACACCTGCCTCCCCCCCGTTACGCGCATCAGCGATTATTGGATTCACCTGGACTTTATCATCTCTGTCATTACTTTCCCTATATACAGTTGTAGTCAGAAGTTTACATACACTAAGGTTGGCGTCATTAAAACTCGTTTTTCAACCACTCCACAAATATCTTTTTAACAGAATATAGTTTTGCCAAGGACATCTACTTTCTGCATGAGAGTAGTAACTTTTCTAAAAATTGTTTACAGACAGATTATTACTTATTCACTTATTTCACACTGTATCGCAATTCCAGTGGGTCAGAAGTTACATACACTAAGTTGACTGTGGCTATAAACAGCTTGGAAAATTCCAGAAAATGATGTCATGGCTTAAGAAGCTTCTTTTTTACTTGACATCATGGGAAAATGTAAAGAAATCAGCCAAGACCTCAGAAAAAATATTGTAGACCTCAAGTCTGGTTCGTCCTTGGGAGCAATTTCCAAACGCCTGAAGGTACCACATTCATCTGTACAAACAATAGTACGCAAGTATGAACACCATGGGACCACGCAGCCGTCATACTGCTCAGGAAGGAGAGCTAGAGATGAACGTACTTTGGTGCGAAAGTGCGAATCAATCCCAGAACAACGGCAAAGGACCTTGTGAAGATGCTGGAGGAAACATGTACAAGGTATCTATATCCACAGTAAAACGAGTCCTGTATTGACATAACCTGAAAGGCCGCTCAGCAAGGAAAAAGCGGGAGGCTTGCAAGCCGAAGAACACCATCCCAACCGTGAAGCACGGGGGTGGCAGTGTCATGTTGTGGGGGTGCTTTGCTGCAGGAGGGACTGGTGCAATTCACAAAATAGATGACATCATGAGGGAGAAAATTATGTGGATATATTAAAGCAACATCTCAAGCTTGGTCAAAAATGGGTCTTCCAAATGGACAATGTCCCCAAGCATACTTCCAAAATAGCTTAAGGACAACAAAGTCAAGGTATTGGACTGGCCATCACAAAGCCCTGACCTCAATGCTTTAGACAATTTGTGGGCAGAACTGAAAAAGCATGTGCGAGCAAGGAGGCCTACAAACCTGACTCAGTTACCCCAGCCAGCTCTGTCAGGAGGAATGGGCCAAAATTCACCCAACTTATTGTGGGAAGCTTGTGGAAGGCTACGCAAAACTTTTGACCCAAGTTAAACAATTTAAAGGCAATGCTACCAATTACTAATTGAGTGTATGTAAACGTCTGACCCACTGGGAATGTGATGAAAGAAATAAAAGCTGAAATAAATCATTCTCTCTACTATTATTCTGACATTTAACATTATTAAAATAAGGTGGTGATCCTAACTGACCCAAGACAGGGAATTTGTACTAGGATTAAATGTCAGGAATTGTGCTAAAACGGAGTGTAAATGTATTTGGCTAAGGTGTATGTAAACTTCCGACTTCAACTGTATGCCTGGTTCACCGCTCTGTTCCCTGCTTCAGCATTGATTGTCAAATGTTCTTGTATACCGGTGTGCTGACGCTGTTCCTGTTTCATTCCATGTCTGTTCCAATTAAATGTTTGACTCCCCGTACCTGCTTCTCTACTCCAGCATCGGTCCTTACACAGCTGGCATTCTCCTTTCCTTTATGTGGCTCATTTTCAGCACACCACCCACCTCATCCATGTTCCCATCGCTCTGGGTATTCATCGTCACCTTGTGTAAGTGACACATCAGCAAGGATACACAGGCACTTGCGTCATCTCACACCAGATGTGAACTTGATGCAAACAAATGGCAAATACATTTTTCTTGATGGAATGTTACTCGTTTGACTTAGTTTCCGGTGGCTTCTGCTGTAGGGTTGCTGTTACCGGAGGTTCCCCTTTTGTGACATACCACTGAAATGGAAGTTAATTGTAAGTAAGTAGTCATGCATGAGCCTTGGCTTGTGCGAGCTGGGGCGGCTCCTAGGAGCAGAAGCCCATCTCCTATTTCTGTAGTGTGAGGAAGCAGAATGTACAAGTACACCTCCTGGACAGGACACTAGTCTATTGCAGGGCCTTACCCCCAATCTACACTATCTCCTTAATACTGAGTGCCAAGCAGAGATCATAAGTTCCCTCTTCTACAGTCTTTGGTATGACTCGGCCAGTGCAGGAAAGACAAGTACTATTTTCTTATTCCTGAACGTGTAGCCTATGCGCACTGTGCAGAGAGCACAATATCTGTTTCTCACCTTTTTAAGTTAGATTATAGGACACTTTAATGTAGTGGATTATGATTGAGAAAATACATTTTTTGAAAAATCCTATGCAGGACATACAGTCGTTGTCACGGCTTTCTTCCTGGGATGAAAGAGAGGACCAAAATGCAGCGCGGTTATTGTTCAACATGTTTAATAAGATGATAAACGATGAACATTAACAAATAACAAACGTGAAAGCCGAGACAGTCTTATCTGGTGCAGAACACAAACACAGAGACAGGAAACAACCACCCACAATCCCCAACACAAAACAAGCCACCTATATATGATTCTCAATCAGGGACAACGATTGACAGCTGTCTCTGATTGAGAACCATATTAGGCTGGACACAGAAACAGACAACCTAGACACACAACATAGAATGCCCACCCCAACTCACGCCCTGACCATACTAAACACATACACAAACAAGGGAAAACAGGTCAGGAACGTGACAGAACCCCCCCCTCAAGGTGCGAACTCCGGGCGCACCCCTAAAACTCAAGGGGAGGGTCTGGGTGAGCATCTGTCCGCGGTGGCGGCTCCGGCGCAGGACACCACTCCACCATTGTCTTTATCCCCCTCCTTAGCGTCCTTTGAGTGGCGACCCTCGCCCCCGACCCTGGTCTAGGAACCTTCCCAAAGGTCCCTCCTGAATAGAGGAGATAACTCAGGACAGAGAGGTAGCTCAGGACAGAGAGGTAGCTCCGGACAGAGAGGTAGCTCCGGACAGAGAGGTAGCTCCGGACAGAGAGGTAGCTCCGGACAGAGAGGTAGCTCCGGACAGAGAGGTAGCTCAGGACAGTGGGGCAACTCCGGACTGAAGGGCAACTCCGGACTGAAGGGCAGCTCCGGGCAGAGAGGCAGCTCCGGGCAGAGAGGCAGCTCCGGGCAGAGAGGCAGCTCATGACTGGAGGACAGCTCATGACTAGAGACCAACTCATGACTAGAGACCAACTCATGACTGGAGACCAACTCATGACTGGAGACCAACTCATGACTGGAGACCAACTCATGACTGGAGACCAACTCATGACTGGAGACCAACTCATGACTGGAGGGCGGCTCATGACTGGAGGGCGGCTCATGACTGGAGGGCGGCTCATGACTGGAGGGCGGCTCATGACTGGAGGGCGGCTCATGACTGAAGGGCGGCTCATGACTGGCGGGCGGCTCTGGCAGCTCCTGACTGGCTGGCGGCTCTGGCAGCTCCTGACTGGCTGGCGGCTCTGGCAGCTCCTGACTGGCTGGCGGCTCTGGCAGCTCCTGACTGGCTGGCGGCTCTGGCAGCTCCTGACTGGTTGGCGGCTCTGGCGGCTCTGGCAGCTCCTGACTGGCTGGCGGTTCTGGTAGCTCCTGACTGGCTGGCGGCTCTGGCAGCTCCTGACTGACGGACGGCTCAGATGGCGCTGGGCAGACGGATGGCTCAGATGGCGCTGGGCAGACGGATGGCTCAGATGGCGCTGGGCAGACGGATGGCTCAGATGGCGCTGGGCAGACGGATGGCTCAGATGGTGCTGGGCAGACGGATGGCTCAGACGGCGCTGGGCAGACGGATGGCTAATACGGCGCTGGGCAGACGGATGGCTCAGACGGCGCTGGGCAGACGGATGGCTCAGACGGCGCTGGGCAGACGGATGGCTCAGACGGCGCTGGGCAGACGGATGGCTCAAACGGCGCTGGGCAGACAAATGGCTCAGACGGCGCTGGGCAGACGAGCAGTGCAGGCGGCGTTGGGCAGACGGCCGACTCTGACCTGCTGAGGCGCACAGTAGGCCTGTTGCGTGGTGCCGGAACTGGTGGTACCGGACTGGAGACCCGCACCTCAAGGCTAGTGCGGGGAGCAGGAACAGGGCACACTGGATTCTCGAGGCGCACTATAGGCCTGGTGCGTGGTACCGGAACTGGTGGTACCGGACTGGAGACACGCACCTCAAGGCTAGTGCGAGGAGAAGGAACAGTGCGTACAGGGCTCTGGAAACGCACAGGAGGCTTGATGCGTGGTGCCGGAACTGGAGGCACTGGGCTGGAGACACGCACCATAGGGACAGTGCGTGGAGGAGGAACAGGGCTCTGGAGACGCACTGGAGGCTTGGTGCGTGGTGCCGGAACTGGAGGTACTGGGCTGGGGCGGGAAGGTGGCGCCGGATATACCGGACCGTGCAGGCGTACTGGCTCCCTTGAGCACCGAGCCTGCCCAACCTTACCTGGTTGAATGCTCCCCGTAGCCCGACCAGTGCGGGGAGGTGGAATAACCCACACTGGGCTGTGTTGGCGAACCGGGGACACCATGCGTAAGGCTGGTGCCATGTATGCCGGCCCGAGGAGACGTACTGGAGGCCAGATACGTTGAGCCGGCTTCATGACACCTGGCTCAATGCCCAATCTAGCCCGGCCAGTGCGGGGAGGTGGAATAACCCACACCGGGCTATGCACACGTACAGGAGACACCGTGCGCTCTTCCGCATAACACGGTGTCTGCCCGTACTCCCGCTCTCCACGGTAATCACACACCTCAGGGCGAGTACCGTGTATACTACGCCAAACCAACATCTCTCTCTCTTCGCTCTCCTCCAATAACACCAACAACTCCTCAAATGTCTCATAATCTCCCATCCTTTCACTTTCCTCCAATCTGTCCAATAACTCCTCCACATTCTCCGACTCGTACCTCAATTTAGCCAACTGCTCCTTATGGTAAGCACGGGGAACTGGCTCAAGTCTCCCACTTGATCCAGCCACACTCCCCGTGTGCTCCCCCCCCAAGAAATTTTTTGGGGAGCCTCTCGGGCTTCCAGCCACTCTGCCTTGCTAGCTCCTGCTGCTGCTTCCCGTAGCCACGCTGCTTGGTCCGAGTTTGGTGGGTGGTTCTGTCTCGGCTTTCTTCCTGGGATGAAAGAGAGGACCAAAATGCAGCGTGGTTATTGTTCAACATGTTTAATAAAATGATAAACGATGAACATTAACAAATAACAAAATAACAAACGTGAAAGCCGAGACAGTCCTATCTGGTGCAGAACACAAACACAGAGACAGGAAACAACCACCCACAATCCCCAACACAAAACAAGCCACCTATATATGATTCTCAATCAGGGACAACGATTGACAGCTGTCTTTGATTGAGAACCATATTAGGCTGGACACAGAAACAGACAAACTAGACACACAACATAGAATGCCCACCCCAACTCACGCCCTGACCATACTAAACACATACAAAAACAAGGGAAAACAGGTCAGGAACGTGACAGTCGTGGTATCTAATATTCCATTGTCACACTGCGTTCCACTCTGTACATAGTCGGGTGTAAGCCTAACTATTTGAAAAAGACCAAAGTAGTCGTAAAGTGGTCGTCTAGCCAGTCCACTATTAATTTGTTTTACCTATAGTAGACCATCTAACTTAAAGTGCCAGCCAATAGTTTTATTGTTAAAGGCTATCATCCATGCTAGATCAAACAATAATGGGGTGATACACAAAGTTAGGCCGGATGTCTGGTGAAAGTTAGATTTTTAAGTCCATTTTCAAGCTGTCAAAGATCAAATCTGGTGAAAATTGACATAATGGAAATAGTAATAGATTTAGGTAAAATATCCACAAAAAAAATTATAAACTGAGTGGATAACAAAAATAGATGATGGATGCATTAGACCTAATAACTACTTTTAATACACATTTTATGCTTTAAGACATGTAAATATACAGAAAATATGAACATTCAGATGTGTTCAGCTACAGTTGTGGTCTAGTGCCAATAAGGACCATTCTTAGATGTAGACCCTCTCAGAAATCTGTGGGAGAACCCACTGAACCAAGAGAACTTTACGTCGTAAGAATCTGACTTTCTGCCCCAGAGATATTGAAACTGTAATGACATTTCTAAGGGATAAATATACAAGCAGCCAAATAGTATAGTCACAGATTCTGACCAAGTTTACTGAGCATATCAATACAAATTGACTGTTTAATAATTTATACATACTTAGACTATGGAATAAAAATGTATAGTTACCTTTGGCATAATGCTATTATGCTTTAAGCCATGCATATATACAAGAAAAGCATATGTTCCATCATTTTGGTGAAACGTGGCCATAAGCAAACAAACATACTTGTTTAAGTGCTGCTGTGGGGTTTGTTGCTAACCTTAATTTGCTACCTGCCAACTTTACGGTTTTTACTTTTTAATTCCTGTTTATATTTTTAGTTTTTCCCTCACTCGACTTTTTTCATGTAACTTTTTCACCCCGGACGCTTTATCTGGGCATGGTTCGTCAGGACCTCCACCAGCCGAAGCTAAGTAGTAACATTAACATCATGCCTTCTAATTGCAGTCGCTGTATTCATAATATACAGAAGAACGGTCGCCTTATGGCGAGGATAGCTGTGCTGCAAGCCCAGCTTCAGACGCAATCGTTAGGCAAGGGTAATTTAAGTGTAGGAAAGGATGAAACAGCGTCTGTGCCACCAGTAAGTACAGATAGTAGTATAAATCCCCCCGCACAGTCCCCGCAGCCAGACAACTTTCTCAAGGCTTTCTGGAAGGAAATGCTGTAGGAATACTTAACCGGTGTCGCTCATTCAGCCGACAAACTTTCAACAGGTTCTCCCCATTAGGCAACGGGTCAGAGGCCGAGCCTTCTCTGGTCTCTACTCCTCTCGTTACGGGGTCTGAGACGCCGAAGCCTCCCACCATTAGCTCTGACAAATTGAAAACCCTAGTCATTGGCGACTCCATTACGTGCAGTATTAGACTTAAAACGAATCAACCATGCACTGTTTACCAGGGGGCAGGGCTACCGACGGTAAGGCTAATCTGAAGAGGTGCTGGCTAAAACTGGTGAGTGTAGAGTATAGGGATATTGTTTTCCACTTCGGCACCATCGATGTTAGGATGAAACAGTCAGAGGTCACCAAGCGCAACATAGCTTTAGCATGTAAATCAGCTAGAAAGATGTCGGCATCGAGTAATTGTCTCTGGCCCCCTCCCAGTTAGGGGGAGTGATGAGCTCTACATCAGAGTCTCACATCTCAATCGCTGGTTGAAAACTGTTTTCTGCCCCTCCCAAAAGATAGAATTTGTAGATAATTGGTCCTCTTTCTGGGACTCACCCACAAACAGGACCAAGCCTGGCCTGTTGAGGAGGGACGGACTCTATCCTAGCTGGAGGGGTGCTCTCATCTTATCTATGAACATAGACAGGGCTCTAACTCCCCTAGCTCCACAATGAGATAGGGTGCAGGCCAGGCAGCCTGCAGCTTAGTAGACTCTGCCGCTAGTACAGTCAGTGTAGTCAGCTCAGCTATCCCCATTGAGATCGTGTCTGTGCCTTGACTTAGGTTGGGCAAAACTAAACATGTCAGTGTTCGCCTTAGCAGTCTCACTGGAATAAAGACCTCCTCCATTCCTGCCATTATTGAAAGATATTGTGATATCTCAAATCTCAAAATAGGGCTACTTAATGTTAGATCCCTCACTTCCAAGGCATTTATAGTCATTGAACTAATCACTAATAATAATCTTGATGTGATTGGCCTGACTGAAACATGGCTTAAGTCTGAGGAATTTACTGTGTTAAATGAGACCTCACCTCCTGGTTACACTAGTGACCATATCCCCCGTGCATCCCGCAAAGGCGGAGGTGTTGCTAACATTTATGATAGCAAATTTCAATTTACAAAAAACCCCCGGACGTTTTCGTCTTTTGAGCTTCTAGTCATGAAATCTATGCAGCCTACTCAATCACTTTTTATAGCTACTGTTAACAGGCCTCCTGGGCCATATACAAATCCAATCAAATCAAATCAAAGATGATTTGTCACGTGCGCCGAATACAACAGGTTTAGCCCTTACAGTGAACTGCTTACTTACAGGCTCTAACCAATTGTGCAAAAAAAGGTATTAGGTGAACAATAGGTAAGTAAAGAAATGAAAACAACAGTAGAAAGACAGTGAAAAACAGTAGCGAGGCTATATACAGTAGCGGGGCTATAAAAGTAGCGAGGCTACATACACACACCGGTTGTCAGGCTGATTGAGGTAGTATGTACATGTAGATATGGTTAAAGTGACTATGCATATATGATGAACAGAGCGTAGCAGTAGCGTAAAGAGTTGGTGGTGGGTGGCGGGACACAATGCAGATAGCCCGGTTAGCAAATGTGCGGGCGCACTGGTTGGTCGGGCCAATTAAGGTAGTATGTACATGAATGTATAGTTAGTGACTGTGCATATATGACAGAGAGAGAGTAGCTGCAGCGTAAAAGAGGGGTTGGGGGAGGGGCCACACAATGCAAATAGTCCAGGTAGACATTTGATTACCTGTTCAGGATTCTTATGGCTTGGGGGTAAAAACTGTTGAGAAGCCTTTTTGTCCTAGACTTAGCACTCCGGTACCACTTGCCATGCGGTAGTAGAGGGAACAGTCTATGACTGGGGTGGCTGGGGTCATTGACCATGTTTAGGGCCTTCCTCTGACACCGCCTGGTGTAGAGGTCATAAAAAATCCTACAATGTGATTTTCTGGATTTTTTTTTCTCATTTTGTCTGTCATAGTTGAAGTGTACCTATGATGAAAATGACAGGCCTCGCTCATCTTTTTAAGTGGGAGAACTTGCACAATTGGTGGCTGACTAAATACTTTTTTGCTCCACTGTATACTCGGAATCCATGATGACAGATTATTGGCTGGACGTCCTTTGTGTGGTGGACTATTCTTGTTACACACGGGAAACGGTTGAGCGTGGAAAACCCCAGCATCGTTGCAGTTCTTGACATAAACCAGTGCGCCCGGCACCTACTGTACTACCATAAACCCTTATATTTGTCTTGCCCATTCACCCTCTGAATGGCACACGTACACATTCCATGTCCTCAAGGCTTAACAACCCTTCTTTAACCGGTCTCCTCCCCTTCATCTACACTGATTTGAAGTGAATTTAAGAGATATTAATGAGGGATCATAGCTTTCACCTGCATTCACCTGGTCAGTCTGTGTCATGGAAAGAGCAGGTGTTCTTGATGTTTTTATACAGTCTATAGTCTGTACTGTTTCTCACGTACACTCAACGCTTGATTGCATTATTATCACAATATGACTGCAATGGAAGATATTTTCCATTCCATGACTTTGGTCATGTTCCTCATCATACCTTGATGAATGTTGGAGAGGATCTTCCACATACCCACTCAATCTTCATCAAAGCCTTATTCAGATCTTAGCACAGGCACTTGATCTGTTAAATGTATGGTTATTGTTGATATTCAGAGAGAAACGTTGAAATCGGACTAAATTGTTTAAAACACCTGCAGCTGTATAATGCGCATCACATTGTCATTGAGTAAAGTGTGTCATGTTCAACAGAGTCCTCCAGAATCGGAGGTGGTTTTAAAAAAAATCCAGCTTTTGTCAGTAGGTCTAATTTGTCATTTTACTGTATTTATGGACTCATTGAATATGACGTGAAAACATACATTATTTTAGATGTTATGGAATAACAGATTTTTAACAGATGTTAAAGTGTTTTTACCCTGACAAACTGTCACCCTGACTAAATTTCCCTTGAAAGGCCATTGAAGTACCTCAGCACAGATGGCATCCAGTACCTTAGAAAGTCTGTGTATTTGTATGTCATTATCATCAGCAAATCTCCAAGAAATTGTCATGATGGACATTGCCATTTTCCAACAATGTACTGCATATTTAATTATACATTTGGATGTAAGTCATATGGCCTGAGGTAGAATGTGCTCTTCTGATTTTAAAATTCATGGGTTGGTCACAGACATGAAAGTGCCACTAGCTTACACTGGGTGGCGGTAATGAGATGAAAGTCGAATAACTAAGCAAGTTCACAGAAGAGTTTCTTCCATTCCTGTATGTGTTTGGAACCTAGAGGGGAATTATTTTTTGTTTACAACAAAGGCTCTTTTTATTTGATAAAAACTAGTCTAGTAGAGATTGCCTAATGAGCTTTGTAGAAGTAGGTGAATAACCCCGTAACCTGGCCCCTTGTCTATACAAAATTGTGGGGGAGAGTTCTTTGTTGTGATGTCAAAAGTCTACCAGACTAAATGCTCTGTGGAGACAGCACTGTTATGTTCAGTAAGCTGCAAATGAGCTCTTTGTCAATTGCTTTGCTCTTGCAAATACCTCAGAGCAATTCAACTTTCAAAATTGTCTTGAGAAATGATAGTGCTTTGCAGTTGATATGCCTCAATTCCATGCAGTCTTCTTCAATGCATCGTTTTCAACCAATCATCAAACCCTTGATTTATGGAATAAGGTGTTTTAGTACAAGGCTGGAACAACCCCCCACTTCACTCAGATGGTTTAAACACACGCCTTTGCAATGTCAGGGAAAAGTGATTGCATTATATTCGACATGTATAATGCAATGAGCAGGATGAAAGTCATCCAAACCAAGCAATTGATCTCATTCCTGTGTTTGTATGCGCCCTAAGTGCTTTGACTGGTGAGTCCGTGAATGCATGTTCTTTCGGGCTGCACGATTCGGATCAACATGTTTGACCTACTGGGAACAAATAACCTCGAACACCTAACTAACCCTTGTTACTTCTTCAGCATACATCAATATGTAGAGAGAGAAGTTGCTAGTTGAGATGATGACTGGCCCTCGCTGGCCTCTTACACACCCACGGTCTAGTCTCAGCCCCAGAGAGTGGCAGGAGCTGGCTGCTGTCCCCATGGCAACAGGTTTCGAACTCCATCAGCATAACCGGATTTCCTGAGAATACAGGGGGAGGGAGAGGGAGGTGGGGAGAAAGAGAATAGGCTAGCAAAGTCCCACCAAGTTTCTGAAAGAGGTTTCTGAGGTGCCCTGTTCGACCAAAAGCACTTCTGACTTTCAGTGAACCTGACCCAGCTTCCAACAGTTATATCGCTGCGTAAGTGTTAAGTGTTAGTGCATTAGTGCTAAGTGGATAATGGCAAAAAACAATTGGAGGGCCCAGTGCAATGCTAGGTGATTACTGAAAAAGCGCAAACGTTGTTGCTCAATGTCCTCAATCTGCATTCCATTCATTAATGGATGGGCGTAACAATATAATTGCGCACATTGTTGAGCTTAAACCCTGCACTGTTCAGCCCATTGTCAATGGGTGAATCATGTTTCCGGGACCTAAGCGAAGCTCTATACTTTCCCTTTTCCATTCAGCGCTGAGCCTCAAGACTTCCATGTGTACCTGAGTCAATAATGGGTATCAGGCGTTGAATGAGATCAGCCTTCAGAGTCTGACTCAGACTGTCTATTCACTGTAATGGCACTCAGTCCTGAGACGGAACAGGTAGACCAATTTAAGGAACGCTGTGAGGTCATTTGCTCACTCATTAGCACACTGGTTTCCTCAGGTTGACAACCGGCCTGTTAATTCGAGGTGCAATTTTCACAATGGAGGTGGAGCGTCATTTAAAGCGGGGCTATTTCCGTCCCTGTTAGTTGTTGTGTGCTAGCCTGTGCCATCACAGTTTGGACAAGATTCCTCAGTCCTTGTGTAATGACTCCACCATGGTTCCACCATTGAGACATATTGCCATCTGTGTGCACACGTAACAGTCGGTGCCTAAGGGTTATTTCTGGTACCCACCCACCCCAATCTGTAGGACAGAGAACCATGAATAATTCGCCCACACCCCATTGGGCTGATCCCATTCAGACAGGAACTTCTTGGCAAGGGCGTGCGTGAAAAAATACCCCCCATTTAGCTTAATTAACACGTAGCTCCACCGACCAAAAATAGTTAGGCTACAATCACCAGTGTCTATTTCTTCTGCACCCAACACAGCAAACGGCACCTGTTCCCGAAATCAACAATTGACACATTTTCTGATTGCTTAAACCAAGAATGGTAGTAATGATAGAAAAATACACTTGTTAACTCATAATACACAAACAAGGGCTTATTCATATGGGGTATAATGGGTTTTGTTTAGAGCTATTTCATTGTTTGGTGTCGTCTGGCTTACACCTAACTCTCAAAGTCCTCCAGAGTCTGGAATGGCTCTATTTGATGTTGTTGGCACATAATGTCTATAATGAAATGGGCTGTGCTTTTACTGGTTGGCTGTCCTCTTTCTCACTCACCCATACGCACAGCCACATAGCCCCAAGCACCGCCCCCTTCCATTAAAACGATTGGAATTTAAAATCCAAACAATAAGACTTCTCAACCCCCAAGGAAAAAAGTACTTTTGAGACAACCAATCAAACCCGTATCTCAATTTCTTATATTTTTTTACCCCTTTTTCTCCCCAATTTAATGTCTTATCGCTGCGACTCTCGTATGGACTCGGGAGAGGCGAAGGTCGAGAGCCCGTGCGTCCTCCGAAACACGACCCTGCCAAGCCGCACTGCTTCTTGACACACTGCTCGCTTAACCCGGAAGCCAGCCGCATCAATGTGTCGGAGGAAACACTGTACACCTGGCGACCGTGTCAGCGAGCATTGTGCCCGGCCCGGCACAGTAGTCGCTAGAGCGCGATGGGACAAGAACATTCCTGCCGGCCGAACCCGGACGACGATGGGCCAATTGTGCGCCGTCCCATGGGTCTACCTGGCCGGCTGCGACAGCGTCAGGATCTCTAGTTGCACAGCTAGCACTGCAATGCAGTGCCTTAGACCACTGCGCCACTCACATAGTTTGAAGCTGTGCTTTGGGTAATTTTCCTGTTGTAGGATGAAATTGGTTCCAATTAAGCACCGTCCACAGGGTATGCCATGGCGTTGCAAAATGGACTGATAGCCTTCCTTCTTCAAGATCTCTTTTACTCTGTACAAATCTCCCACTTTCATACCTTCAAAGCACCATCACATTGCCTCCACCATGCTTGACAGATGGCGTCAAGCACTCGTCCAGCATCTTTAATTTTTTTCTGCATCTCACGAATGTTCTTCTTTGTGATCCTAACACCTCAAACTTTGAACACTTTTCCCCAAAAATTCCTTTGTCCAGTGTCTGTCCTTTTGCCCATCTTAATCTTTTATTTTTGACCAGTCTGAGATATGTCTTTTTCTTTGCGACTCTGCCTAGAAGGCCAGCATTCCGGAGTCGCCTCTTCACTGTTGACGTTGAGACTTGTGTTTTGCGGGTACCATTTAATGAAGCTGCCAGTTGAGGACTTGAGGCGTCTGTTTCTCAAACTAGACACTCTAATGTACTTGTCCTCTTGCTCAGTTGTGCGTCGGGGCCTCACACTCTTTCTATTCTGGTTAGAGCCAGGTTGCGCTGTTCTGTGAAGGGAGTAGGACACAGCGTTGTACAAGATCTTCAGTTTCTCGGCAATTTCTCGCATGGAATACCCTTCATTTCTCAGAACAAGAATAGACTGACGAGTTTCAGAAGAAAGTTATTTGTTTCTGGTCATTTTGAGCCTGTAATCGAACCCACAAATGCTGATGCTCCAGATACGCAACTAGTCTAAAGAAGGACAGTTTTATTGCTGCTTTAATCAGCACAACAGTTTTCAGCTGTGCTAACATAATTGCAAAAGGGTTTTCTAATGATCAATTAGCCTTTTAAAATTATAAACTTGGAATCGCCATTGGAACACAGCGTGCCTTTGGAAAACAGGAGTGACGGTTGCTGATAATGGGCCTCTGTACGCCTATGTAGATATTCCATAAAAATCTGCCGTTTCCAGCTACAATAGTCATTTATAACATTAACAATGTTTATACTGTATTTCTGATCAATTTGATGTTATTTTAATGGACAAAAAATGTGCTTTTCTTTCAAAAACTTTTGAAAGGTAGTGTATGTTCATGTTTGACAAGCGAAAACTCCCTAATCCCAGAATGCCATTCACTATAAAACACAAATAAACAAAGTCAAAGTCAAGATCAACTTAATTTGTCCACTTTTCAGCATATTACAAATCTTCAATTTGCTTGTTACAGTGTATACAAGAACCTGAGCACATGACTTGACAAATCATTTACAGGTTTTTGACAAATAAAATAAAATGTTATCACCTCACAGATTAGCACCTCTTGACCAGCTAAACAGGGTTACCAGATTTGGATGAAACCATTTTAGGGTGGTTTGTAGGGGGTGGGTTCATTTCATTTGTGGAAGGAGAAAATGGGTCAAGGTATTGTGGGGGGAAATTATGAAGGAAGTATTACTATGATGGGTGATTTATTAATAAGTGGGGGACAAACACAGGCTGTTTATAAAAATGAAGAAGAATAAAATCCCTAGAAAGGGGGGTCTGAGATGGCAATGAGTAACCGTAGTTACAATCTAAGTCACTCCTGACAGAAAAACGTAACTTTTGACAGACACTGATAGAGTAGAGACAATGTCCAGTTTCAAAAGGAAACGAGGAGATACAAGAAACATTGTTTTATTCTGATGAAGAATCTGTGTATGAGAGTGAGTCGGATCAATCAGTGACGAGGAATACCCCCCAGCCTTTTGGACTGTGAGCGTGAAGTGTCTGAGGACAATGGTGCCCACCCCAACCTTGCAGGCAATGAGGTTAAAGTTGAGGTAGGATGGTCCCTCCTGCTGGAGATCTTGTCACTTCACACCATCAGAGAAAGACTTGAAAGACACCATGTCTGGCAGTACAAAGCACCCTGCCTATCCCCTTGACCTAAAATATTTGACTAGAACATAATCATTTCAAACCTTGCTTACATTTGTATATGATCACGTGTCTCTCTATTATGCGTGGGAATACTTGGAAAAGATTTCGCTAATCATATTTTTTTTTTGCTAAGAAAACACCCGCGGTCCACCAGTTGGGGAAACCTGAGCTAGGGTATCACGACTGCCGTACTCTTCCATACCCAGTTGCCTGTAATCAATCTATTGACAAAGTGTGACAGCAACCCATGATTTGGTTTAGTTGGCCACTGTTTCGAAAGCATTATGTTTTTCATTTGTGGCACAATTTCAATGCAAGTCAATGGTAGCTTTATTAGCATTTTCACGATTCATGTTCAAATCATCCTAAAATGTCAAAAAATGTATCATGTAACTCAATTATGTTACTTATGGATGATTTGGATATGAAACACAAAAAAGCTAATGTAGTTACAATTGACTCTCGTTGGATTTGTGCCACAAGTGCTAAGAATGCGATACGGTAAGGAAACCAATATGTCATGTTGTAATTTGGGTGAACTCTCTGTAAAATCTGACGCCTTCTGGTGGCATTTTCTAAGAGACACAAATTATAACATACCTTATACATTTTGATTAAAAACTATAAGTCCTACAAACACATGCTTAGTATGTTAAAAAGGTAAGAACCGTAGGATTCTGATACAGATGTACAGCAACAATGTGACTATTACAGAACCAGAGCAACAGCAGACAAAGAAAAGCTATATATATATATATATTTCGCTTTTCTTTGTAGCTTTTCTTTGTATTGGTATATATATATACTGTGTATCCATGTCCTCGTTCAGTCACGACTCTGAGAAACATAGGATATTACAGTTTTTCAAGTCTCTTTGATAAAATAGTCTCGAACGGAGCTCATTCAGTTTGTTTTCCAGTGATTGCACTTTCGCCAGTAGAACAGAGGGCAATGGCAGTCTATTTGCTCGCAGACGTACAGTAGTGTCGTCAGGGTGCTGGCTCGTCTGCCTCTCTTTCGCCTCCGCTTCCTCCTTTCTCGCCCCGGGCATTAGGACCTGGTCAAGAGTAAGCAGAACGTCAAAAGCTGGCAACTCATTGAAGTCGAAATGTTTGTCCAAATCAAGGTTAGTGATCACTGTTCTGATCTACAGAAGCTGTTTTCAGTCATAGGAAATTATGTCGGAGACGTCGCGTACAAACAAAGTTAAGATCAGCATGAGAACACACACAGAATAGCAGAATTGGTAGCAGAAACAGTAATACAGCTGTTATCCACAGCAGTGCCATCAGCAACCAGACATCAGCGAACAGACACACATCACCTCACAAAAATACAATAACGTCCCACACCCATCAACCCACCAAAAGACAGAAGTGTCACTACTGTAAACACGGAGTCTTACAAAGAAGTCTTGTTTTGTGGGAAGTGTGCAGTCAGAGCAACCCACCAGTAGTAGAACCTCCCCTTGTTTAGTCTGTTGTTTGGATAAGAAAGAGTGTGAATGGCAGGAAGAACAAGGCAAACATGTCAGCGCCATCAGAGGAACAACTGTTGATTCATAAACGATCCCATATCAAGTGCCAAGAACATTTACTTTGATGTTCCAGCCGTCATCTTTTGTCAAGAGAAAAAACCACGCTCATATCATATACCGGCAATGCAAGCATGGTTTGTCTTGACAAAAGACGAGCGATTTGCGCGATAAACGATTGAAGTGAAAAGTGTTTGCGTTTAAGTTGAAAAGGTTGCTCGACAGTGAGAGTGCGTTCGTGAACGGAGCAGTAAATGTGTGTTGTATTTGAACAACCTTAAAGAGTCGGGTGAGTGTTTCTATGACAACGTGGGTCAAGATTCAAGTTCATTAGAATGCAGTTTGAGTACCATACTTAGGCCTCGTTCACCTGAGACATGAGGGAAGAGACATGAGGGAAGAGACGGGTTGTCTGCTGTGTCACAAATGGCACCAGGCGACACCAGCCTGTTGATCAAAGTCTGTGTAATTAATTAACAAACGTCTCGGGACTTCTTAGGTCGTCTGTGTCCACAATCTGTTTAATTGGAGATCCAGCCAGGCATAGTGTGATAAGAATATTGTAAACCGCTATGGCACTGTCATGTCGAATTGTGTCCAGCTGCTGGACATACAGTAGGTAAAGAACGAGCAATATGGACTTTTAAGGGCAATTTGTTTGCCTTCCATTTTGGGATTTATATTAGCCTACAACATTCCAGCATATCACACCTGCATGGAAGGACATCATATAGGCACTGCTGTTAGTTTGAGAATACGGTGCATTCGGGAAGTAACCAGACCTCTTTGACTTTTTCCACATTTTGTTATGTTACAGCCTTATTCTAAAATGGATTAAATAGTTTTTTCCCTCATCAATTTACACACAATACCCCATAATGGCAATGCAAAAACAGGTTTTTAGAAATGGTTGCAACTTCTGATACTGAAATAATTTGTTTTGGACTCTACACTATGGAGAGTTCACTGAAGACTGTTGGTTCCAGACAGGATATATACTGAAAAAATAACACAACATGCAACAATTTCATCGATTTTACTGAGTTACAGTTCATACTGTATAATGAAATCAGTCAATTGAAACAAATTCAGTTGGCACTAATCTATTAATTTCACATGACTGGACAGGGGCTCAGCCATGGGTGGGCCTGGGAGGGCATAGGCCCACCCACTGGGGAGCCAGGCCCAGCAAATCAGACTGAGGTTTTGTTAGGAATTTTGTTAGTAATAACTAAAACAATTTCTAGATTTAGATAAAACTATAACTAATTGAACTCTGCACGCCTAGTGAAGGAGATTTGTGCTGTGGGTTATAAAGTAAGCAAAAAGGGTCGTTAAACTATGGTTGAACTGACCCAACTCAGCCCTGAGATGTTTAGATAAGGCAGTGAGTAACTTTTTAGGTCTTTCATTATCTTGAGTTGTTTGCTAAAGTAGTAATAAATTATAGTGAGCCTTCAGGAGAATAAATGATATTGTGTGTCATGTGTGTGCGCTGGGGAGTTGGAATGAACTTTTGAACCTGTTTTATATTGGTCAAGAGGTGGAGATTTATTCTGTAAACCAATGACGTCATATATTGTATATAAACTGTTGTTTATGGTTAAATGGGAGAGTGCTCCGAGAATAAATACTATTATCTAATTTTAATAAGACTGTATCCTGTCTATTTTATGTTAATAAGCATCTTACAAATTCTTATAAATAGACAGATTGATTTTAATTAATGAGTACATTACAGGAATTATTTAATTATACTAACAGGTTTACCCCACAAAAGGGCTTTATTACAGACATAAATACTCCTCAGTTTCATCAGCTGTCCGGGTGGCTGGTCTCAGACGATCCCGCAGGGGAAGAAGCTGGATGTGGAAGTGGAGGTCCTGGACTGGGGTGGTTACACATGGTCTGTGGTTGGGAGGCTGGTTGGAAGTACTGCCAAATTCTCTAAAACAACGTTGGAGGCGACTTATGGTAGTGAAATGAACATTAAACTCCATGACAACAGCTCTGGTGGACATTCTTGCAGTCAGCATGCCAACTGCACGCTCCATCAAAACTTGACACATATGCGGCATTGTGTTGTGTGACAAAACTGCACATTTTAGAGGGACTTTTATTGTGGCCAGCAGAAGGTGCACCTACAGTTGAAGTCGGAAGTTTACATACACCTTAGCCAAATACATTTAATCTCAGTTTTTCACAATTCCTGACATTTAATCCTAGTAAAAATTCCCTGTCTTAGGTCAGTTAGGGTCACCACTTTATGTGAAATGTGAAATGTCAGAATAATAGTAGAGAGAATTACTTATTTCAGCTTTTATTTCATTCATCACATTCCCAGTGGGTCAGAAGTTTACATACACTCAATTAGTATTTGGTAGCATTGCCTTTAAATTGTTTAACTTGGGTCAAACGTTTCAGGTAGCCTTCCACAAGCTTCCCACAATAAGTTGGGTGAATTTTGGCCCATTCCTCCTGACAGAGCTGGTGTAACTGAGTCAGGTTTGTAGGCCTCCTTGCTCGCACACGCTTTTTTAGTTCTGCCCACAAATGTTCTATAGCATTGAGGTCAGGGCTTTGTGATGGCCAGTCCAATACCTTGACTGTGTTGTCCTTAACCCATTTTGCCACAACTTTGGAAGTATGCTTGGGGTTTGTCCATTTGGAAGACCCATTTGTGACCAAGCTTTAACTTCTACTTCCTCCCAATCCCGGGTCCGGGAGCACCCCCACCAGTAAAAAAGCTGACTAGCATAGCCTAGCATAGCGTCACAAGTAAATAGTAGCATCTAAATATCATTAAATCACAAGTCCAAGACACCAGATGAAAGATACACATCTTGTGAATCCAGCCATCATTTCTGATTTTTAAAATGTTTTACGGGGAAGACACAATATGTAAATCTATTAGCTAACCACGATAGCAAAAGACACAACTTTTTTTGTCCACCATTTTTTCCCTGCATAGTTAGCTATCACAATTTCGACCAAATAAAGATATAAATAGCCACTAACCAAGAAACAACTTCCTCAGATGACAGTCTGATAACATATTTATTGTATAGCATATGTTTTGTTAGAAAAATGTGCATATTTCAGGTATAAATCATAGTTTACCATTGCAGCCACCATCACAACTCTCACCAAAGCACCTAGAATAACTACAGAGACCATCGTGTATTACCTAATTACTCATCATAAAACATTTCTTAAAAATACACAGCGTACAGCAAATGAAAGACACAGATCTTGTGAATCCAGCCAATATTTCAGATTTTCTAAGTGTTTTACAGCGAAAACACAATATAGCGTTATATTAGCTTACCACAATAGCAAACATCACAACAGCATTGATTCAAGCCAAAAATAGCGATAACGTATAAACCACCAAAATATATACATTTTTTCACTAACCTTCTCAGAATTCTTCAGATGACAGTCCTATAACATCATATTACACAATGCATATAGAGTTTGTTCGAAAGTGTGCATATTTAGCGGCACAAATCGTTGTTATACAATGTGATTAGTGTCCAAAACTTCAAGCAATCTGTTCGGCACCATCTTGGAGAGGCACCTATGCTAATCGAAAACTATTCATAAAATACAGGTTGGACAGCAAATGAAAGACAAATTAGTTCTTAATGCAATCGCTGAGTTAGATTTTTAAAATGTAACGTTACTGCGCAATCAGCGTGTGCAAAAGCGAGACCGCACCGAAATTCATGGCGGAATTATTATTTGACATTTGTCAACATAAATACGAATTAACAACATAAAGATTGCTTACTATTTGCCGAGCTTCCATCAGAATCTTGGGCAAGGTGTCCTTTCTCCAGAACAATCGTCTTTTGGTTGAAAGATGTCCTCTTCCCCTGTAGAAATAGCAGCTAACGATAGCCACCCACTGGAGAGTTGTCCAACTCGTGAAAGCGCGTCACAAAGAAATCCCAGAAAATCGCAATAAACTGCTATAAACTGCAATAAGTCGGTTTAAATTAACTACCTTATGATGTCTTTAACACCTATAACGAATAAAAACATGACCGGAGATATAGAACTGCTAAAACAAAAGTTTTTGCAGGACGCCATTGTGATGTCCCCTTGCGCCAGATGCCCCGTTGAAAAGAACGTTACTTCCGTTCCATGATCCTTTATAGTGTCCCAGATTGCGCAATCCACTCCATTCAAATTATCCCCGCTTACTGACATCTAGGGGAAGGCGTATGCAGTGCATGTAGCCCGATGGCTTACATGGGGACTTATAAACTGGCCTCAGAACAGGGACCTCGATTTCTGAAATCTCACTCCCTGACAGGAAATGTGCTGCAGAATGAGTTCTGTTTCACTCAGATAAATAATTCAAACTGTTTTAGAAACTAGAGTGTTTTCTATCCAATAGTAATAATAATATGCATATTGTACGAGCAAGAATTGAGTATGAGGCAGTTTAATTTGGGAACGTAAATATTACAAAGTCCCAACAGCACCCCCTATTGAGAAAAGATTTTAACTTCCTGACTGATGTCTTGAGATGTTGCTTCAATATATCCACATAATTTTCTCCCTCATGATGCCATCTATTTTGTGAAGTGCACCAGTCCCTCCTGCAGCAAAGCACCCCACAATAAGATGCTGCCACTCCTGTGCTTCACGGTTGGGATGGTGTTCTTCGGCTTGCAAGCATCCCCCTTTTTCCTCCAAACATAACGATGGTCATTATGGCCAAACAGTTCTAATTTTTTCATCACACCAGAGGACATTTCTCCAAAAAGTACGATCTTTGTCTTCATGTGCAGTTGCAAACCGTAGTCTGGCTTTTTTTATGGCGGTTTTGGAGCAGTGGCTTCTTTCTTGCTGAGCGGCCTTTCAGGTTATGTCGATATAGGACTTGTTTCACTGTGGATATAGATACTTTTGTACCTGTTTCCTCCAGCATCTTCACACGGTCCTTTGCTGTTGTTCTGGGATTGATTTGCCCTTTTCGCACCAAAGTACGTTCATCTCTAGGAGACAGAACGCATCTCATTCCTGAGCGGTATGATGGCTGCGTGGTCCCATGGTGTTTATACTGCGTACTATTGTTTGTACAGATGAACGTGGTACGTTCAGGCGTTTGGAAATTGCTCCCAAGGATGACCCAGACTTGTGGAGGTCTACAATTTTTATTCTGAGGTCTTGGCTGTTTTCTTTAGATTTTCCCATGATGTCAAGCAAAGAGGCACTGAGTTTGAAGCTAGGCCTTGAAATACATCCACAAGTACACCTCCAATTGACAAAAGATATGTATATTAGCTTATCAGAAGCTTCTAAAGCCATGACATAATTTTCTGGTATTTTCCAAGCTGTTTAAAGGCACTGTCAACTTAGTGTATGTAAAATTCTGACCCACTGGATTTGGGATACAGTGACTTTTAAGTGAAATAATCTGTCTGTAAACAATTGTTGAAAGAATTGCTTGTGTCATGCACAAAGTAGATGTCCTAACCGACTTGCCAAAACTATAGTTTGTTAACAAGGAATTTGTGGAGTGGTTGAAAAACAAGTTTTAATACCTCCAACCTAAGTGTATGTAAACTTCCGACTTCAACTGTAAGTAATGATCATACTGTTTAATCAGCTTCTTGATATCCCACACCTGTCAGGTGGTTGGATTCTCTTGGCTAAGGAGAAATGCTCACTAACAGGGATGTAAACACATTTGTGCACAACATTTGAGAGAAATAATATGTTTGTGCGTATGAAACACGTCTGGGATATGAAACATGGGACCAACACTTTACATGTTACTTGTATTATTTCTATTTCTCCTATAATCCGTGTCTTGTTTCCTTCGGAAATATCAAGAGTGACTGTTTGTTTGATTTTAGGCCCTCTAATCCTCATTCCCTGTTTGTGACTATGGTTCTATATCCTATCACATTAGTACATCATTTAGCATTTACAACCTCCATTATTCATTCATCCTGTACATTCCTTGTTTTATCCTGGGTATTTCCATTTAAATCGGACGTGTTTTCTAAAAATATCTGCTGTCTCCAAGAAAGCATTGCCTTGTCATTTTAAGAACTTAATTGCCTACAGAATTATAAGTTGCCCATACTTATAATTGTAACTATTTTATAGTAAGTGGTTCCCCATGAATAATTTCATAGTAATAAGTGTACACACTCCCCTATACCAGGGACTACTGTCTGCACCACTATTGCAGTTATGAATTCAACACCATGCTCTCTCATCCCCAGAGGGCACAGCGCGTTCTGTTGCTTGGGGGCGCTAATTGCCCCATTGGCATTCCGTGCAGGGCAGCCGGAAGCTGAGGCAGCACCAGACAGAGATGATTAATTCCAGCCGTTGTAATTACAGTGCGACAGGGACCCTGTGATCTCGTGGTCTGAGTTTATGCTTATGCCACTTCCGTTCAGAATGTATTGCTCTCTTCCATCTCTACTGCCCTTTGTGAATTGGGGTTGTTTAGCAAATATTGCATCTGGTTAGGGTCATTTCCTCTCCTTTGCATACTGATAAGGTGTACACGTCCATCGCATCTACACTCAGTTTGTTTGTTCCGTAATTGGAACTTAATGCAGTCTCATGCGGCAAGGAAATGTTCCCTTATTTTCACCTACATGTACACTGCCTTCATGTAGGTAGTAAGACTAAGCACTGTGTATCCTGTAGTGAGAATAGATTTGGGTGACGTCCAATGACAATATAGCCTAGATGTGGTTGGAACACAATAGTCATGGTTTATAAGGTACAGCCTAATCCTCCTCAAGTACCTTTCTACCAGTTAGTGCTTACTTTTCCTGATGAGAATTGTATTTTTCTTCGTAGTGAAGTTCATTACATTTACACTGCTCAAAAAAATAAAGGGAACACTTAAACAACACAATGTAAGTCAATCACACTTCTGTGAAATCAAACTGTCCACTTAGGAAGTAACACTGATTGACAATAAATTTCACATGCTGTTGTGCAAATGGAATAGACAAAAGGTGGAAATTATAGGCAATTAGCACATGCACATTTGTGGCCTGCTGGAGGTCATTTTGCAGGGCTCTGGCAGTGCTCCTCCTGCTCAAAGGCGGAGGTAGCAGTCCTGCTGCTGGGTTGTTGCCCTCCTACGGCCTCCTCCACGTCTCCTGATGTACTGGCCTGTCTCCTGGTAGCGCCTCCATGCTCTGGACACTACGCTGACAGACACAGCAAACCTTCTTGCCACAGCTCGCATTGATGTGCCATCCTGGATGAGCTGCACTACCTGAGCCACTTGTGCGGGTTGTAGGCTCCGTCTCATGCTACCACTAGAGTGAGAGCACCGCCAGCATTCAAAAGTGACCAAAACATCAGCCAGGAAGCCTAGGAACTGAGAAGTGGTCTGTGGTCACCACCTGCAGAACCACTCCTTTATTGGGGGTGTCTTGCTAATTGCCTATAATTTCCACCTTTTGTCTATTCCATTTGCACAACAGCATATGAAATGTATTGTCAATCAGTGTTGCTTCCTAAGTGGACAGTTTGATTTCACAGAAGTGTGATTGACTTGGAGTTACATTGTGTTGTTTAAGTGTTCCCTTTATTTTTTTGAGCAGTGTATATAGTGTACATGTGTCTGTTGAAGCTAGCTCGGCTCTCACGCTCTATCCACTTTGCATTGCTTATGTCCTCAGCACTATTGAAGATTACATCAGAGCGATCCCCTGCAATTTTTATGATTTGTTTTCATTGTGAATTCCTGTGATTCCTAGAAGTCTGATTCACTTGAACACAACTGGCCTCTTGGGTGTTCTACGTCTTAGGTGTTTGTTTGTACCTTGAGGCTCCAATCAAGCAGCGTGTCTTTTGTTCTTTAGAAGTCCCTGATACTTAGGCATTGTGGTCAAGAGTTCTGTAAATTCCCAATCTGGCCCTCAAACCATCATGGTCACCTAATAATCCCCAGTTTACAATTGGCTCCTTCATCCCCCTCCTCTCCCCTGTAACTATTCCCCAGGTCGTTGCTGCAAATGAGAACGTGTTCTCAGTCAACTTACCTGGTAAAATAACGGTAAAAAAAAAAAAAAAAAAGTCAAATGTGAACCATTACCACAGCAACCCAGTCAGTCACAAATGGTGCCCTATTTCCTATATATTGCACCCTATATACAGTACCAATCAAAAGTTTGGACACACCAACTCATTCAAGGGTTTTTCTTTATTTTTACTATTTTCTACATTTTAGAATACTAGTAGTTAAGACATCAAAACTATGAAATAACACATATGGAATCAAGTAGTTCCCAAAAAAGTGTTAAACAAATCAAAATATATTTTAGATGTTAGATTCTTCAAAGTAGCCACCCTTTGCCTTGATCACAGCTTTGCACATGCTTGGAATTCTATCAACCAGCTTCACCTGGAATACTTTTCCAACAGTCTTGAAGGAGTTCCCACATATGCTCAACACTTGTTGGCTGCTTTTCCTTCGCTCTGCGGTCCAACTCATCCCAAACCTCATTCCCTGTTTGTGACTGATTCTGTAGCCTATCACATTAGTACATACTTATGTATTTACAATCTCCATTATTCATTCATCCTGTACATTCATTGTTTCCCCCTGGTTATTTAAAAATAAATCGTGTATGTTTTGTAAAAAATATCTACTGTCTCCAAGAATGCATTGCCTTGTCATTTTGAGAACTTCATTGCCTTCAGAGTTATACGCTAACCGTACTTCTAATTGTAACTATTTCATAGCTTCTCGCTGACTTATAGCAAGTGGTTCCCCGTGAATCATTTCATAGTAAGACATGTACATCATGGCGACAACTAATGGGGATCCAAATAAAGATGAAAGATCATCCTTTACAGCATGGGTTCTATTCCTGTTTTGAGTGATAGGCCACCCTCTCTCATCTTAATATCACTCAATCCCTTCTGTCTCTTTATTTCATTGTAAGCCCTTCCTTTACTGGCTGAACTGTGAGTCATGTAGTGGATGAGACAGAGTAGGGCATAACAATACAGCACTTTGGGCTCCCACTGCATCTCAGTGCTAGAGGTGTCACCACAGACGCCCTGGTTTGAATCCAGGCTCTATTACAACTGGCTGTGATTGGGAGTCCCGTAGGGCGGTGCACAATTGGTCCAGCGCCCCCCCCCCCCCCCCCCCCCATCAATGACCTTTGGCCAGTGTAGGCAGTCATTGTACATAATAATTTGTTCTTAACTGACTTGCCTATTTAAATAAAAGGTTACACACATTCTAGTTAGGATACTATGACGACAAAGACCCAGCATTTTTATTATTCCAGAGTTATTTTGTTGGATTTTACAAAGGCCTGTGCAAAGATACTATTGATGTGAAACTACTCTGATTTTCTCTATTTCTTTAACTATTTCTCTCTTCTCGGGACTCAAATCAATAGGACTGCGTCTGCTTTTTTTAGTTTCATTTGTGTGCTGATAGTATCTGAGGGTCTGCATTAGAAATAGATAGAAAACAAAGATCGCAGAATCTAAAAGCAGATACAGCATTTCCATGTGTGAACTCTAGTTCTACAGAATAATAATGTCGTGTTCATGTTTTCAACGTGTAACTGACACCATGTACGTCCGGCAGGCTACTGCTTTGCTTTGTACCTCTTAGCAGGTGCCACATCAACGTTCTGCTTCCATTCACAGTCACAGGTGAGACTCTTTTACCTCAGTGCACTGATCTGATTCTGATCCGATTGCCGTGTTCTTCATAGTCCAGCTGTTTTCCTGCCTCTGTGTGTCAGTGGTCCTTGTGTTCTTTCCTCTCCGATGTGCGTCATTCAGAAGCGTGTGCCGTAAGCGTCGACCACTCCTAAGCTCTTGCCATCATTGATTTGCAGCATGTGCAGTCACAGAGGACAGGCTCGCATTCAGGCCTCAAACTTGGGCTGCCTCTCTCTGAAATATAGGACAAGGTTCATATAGGATTTACCACATGTTAACGATGGCCACAGACCATACAGTTGATTGGGGTGAACCATTTGTAAATGATGTCATTTATGTCGCACCATATTTTTATTTATTTCAGAAACATTTATTTCCTAAGAACACAATTGAATTGGACATAGACATGTAAGGCATGTCCTCTGCTTAGGGATCAAACCTCTCTTTTCATCCAGAGGAAGCAGTACTTTCCCCGATATCTTTCATTGTAATCCCCCCCCCCCCCCCCCATCGATGACCCACCTCCTGCTGTGACCTAACCCACTATCCCAGCTTTAACCTCACTGGATCTCACAACAGTCCGTTGCCTAGACAGCTAGTCTTCCGCAGGTCCATGATTGCACAAATCGATCCAAAACAAAATATTTCCGAAATGCTAATCACAATACCATTGCATCTGTCGATTCACGTCCTCGATGACTGCTTGGTGCTTAGTCGTCCGATGAGAGTTATACCCTTGGAGCTCAGTGCGCGCGCAGGTGACACCGAGCTAATAACTCAGGTGGGCTGTATTAGAAAATTGGGGATGAATCAGGACTTCCTTTATCTTAATAATGGAGTACGCTCGTTCTTTTTTCTAAAGGAGTGAGGCAGTCCCGCTGCTCTCGTATTTACATTTTTATTGGATAGGATAGACGGAGAGGAAAGAGTTGTTAAATAGTGGTGGGGCTGGATTTCAACCCATGCTGCAGTGGTGACCAAGAGACAGCAGCAGGTAGACTTGAAATGAAGTCTTGTTTTGTTTCGATCCTCGGTTCAGTTCTTCCCACCTAAAGGCTGTTCGTTGTTGTTTTGAACCGTCTCGTTTACGTCTACTGACCAGCTGCAGCAGCCCCCGGGTCAAAGAGCGTCCTCGGGCGTCACCTGGCTGATGATTACATTACAGATTGCGAAAACACCACAGCAAACCTGGTCGCATCTTGAGGATCCTCTGCCTCAATTAGAGAAACATAATTGAAGGGTTAACAAAAACTTCCTTGTAGCTTCGCTGCACCACCTCTGGAATCAATGGAGGTTTAGCAGAAGGAGCAGGTGTTTTCGGGGCTGCTGCCGTGTGCCCTGCTAGAGTTGGCTTGTGAGGTGTTGTCAGTAGGGCAGCAGACAGACTTGAAGGTATGTTTACTGTCTCTTCCTCCTAGCCGTGTTTTGTCTGGTCACATTGAATCTCCTCTGTGGTCTTTTCTCTGTGGTTGTGTGTGGCTCAGTTGGTAGGGCTTGGCACTTGCAGGGATCTTGGGTCAGGATCTTGGGTTCGATTCTCGCTGGGGCCACTCATACGTAAATGTATGAATGCAGTCTCTTTAGATAAAAGCGTCTGCTAAATGAAATCTATTATTGTATTATATAAACCTCTTCCCCTCACCCATGTCTCTACCAGACAACATTTTATGCACCTATATATTCCATGAGGCACCTGCAAGAAAATATGTAGTAAGAAAGGTTTGTCTTGGTGTTGACGTCATACCTGTTTGTTAACATAAAACATGTGTCTTTTTGTGCAGGCAGGTGACTATAACTTGTTTGAGATGCAATGGACAGCAGTGATGGCTGCAGAGATGTCTGCTATATTATTGAATTTCAGCTTTTTATTGAATCCCAGCTTTTCTGTTTACTTCCGCCCTTCCATCTCTGGAGACCCTGTGCGTCGACCCCTTCTGATCCAGCCTCACTTTCTCCCAGCTCCTATCATTTCACACACACACCGTCAAGATCAATAGGCTCTCTTTGTCTTTCATTCATTCTCTCTCTCTCTCCCCCCCTCGCTTTCTCTGCATCCTCAACCCTCCCTCTCGCTACCTGGTCACTGATGTCTGTGTCTGTTAAGGTGCTGTCATTCGGACAGAAGCCGTGTTCAATAACTGCAATCAGCCCACGCAGGGTTTTTCTGTGTGTGTGTGTGTGTACGTGCGCGTGTGTGTTTGAGGGAACGGAAAATGGTCTTTGAAAGGCTAGCTGTGTTTGCTCTCTCCCAATGACGTCAATAAAATGTTAAGGGAAGCGGAAGCTGTAGAGAATATAAGAGAAAATTAACACCCACGGCAATCACTTCAGCACCAGCGTACTGTGCAGGCAATTGCAATAAAGGGTTGAGTGCCAGGACCTCTCAAAAGGTAACTTCTTTTATATCGTTCAAGTCTCCTGGAGGCTCATCCGGAAACCTGCACCACTGTGACACTCTGTCTACGTTGCTTCCTCACCTACTGGGTGTACATTCGTCTGCAGTCCACACACACACTCTCTCCATCTGCAGTCTGCACAGTCACACGCATTAGTTTCTTTCTCCTTTTGTCTCCGTTAAAACCTTGCGTCCTCGTGTATATAGTCCACATGCAAAGCCAGTCAATATAATGCATGCCTTTCAGACAAAAAAAAAGGAACTTCAATGACCACAGCTCTAAACTTTGTCACCGGATAATCGCAGCTAGCTAGATGCAACCCGAGTGACTACTCCTGGCTAACGTCTGTACCGAAGCAAGCACCAATTAGCCTGAGGATAGCCCATGCTAGGTCCATTCTCCCGGCTAGCTGAAGAGGCCCATCAGCCACTCCTGGGCTACAATACCCAGACCCCTTCTACTGCCGGTACGGGGCACGGAACTCCGCCGATCCTTCACGACTGGACTACCGACGTAACCTGCTTGAGCGGGTACTCAACTGGCCCCTACGCCGCGACGTCCTCTGAATGCCCATCTGCTAGCCTGCTAGCCACGGCACGCTAGCTGTCTAGAGCATATTGGACTGTTAGCTGAATAGATCCATCGGCCAATGTCTTTGGCCACTATACCTATTTTGCCAATTGGACTTGGACCCCTCTGCTACTCGGAACCCTACTAATACATCACGACTGGTCTATCGACGTCACCGCACGCGGAGGCTAAAACTGACTTTCCTCCATCGCGACATCCTTCTAAGGCCCTTCTGCTAGCTTGCTAGCCCCGGCCTGCTAGCTGTCTGAAACGCCGTGTCTCCAGCCAGCCCAACCACTCACTGGACCCCTATGATCACTCGGCTACACATGCCTCTCCCTAATATCAATATCCCTTGTCCATTACTGTTCTGGTTAGTGACTATTGTCTTATTTCACCGTAGAGCCTCTAGCCCTGCTCAATATGCATTAACCCACCATTTAGTTCCACCTCCCACATATGCGGTGATATCACCTGGTTTAAACGTCTCTAGAGACAATATCTCTCTTATCATTACTCAATGCCTAGGTTTACCTCCAACGTACTCACATCCTACCATACCTTTGTCTGTACATTATGCCTTGAACCTATTCTATCGTGCCCAGAAACCTGCTCCTTTTACTCTCTGTTCCGAACGACCAGTTCTGTTAGCCTTTAGCTGTACCCTTATCCTACTCCTCATCTGTTCCTCTGGTGATGTAGAGGTTAATCCAGGCCCTGCAGTGCCTAGCTCCACTCCTACTCCCCAGGGGCTCTCATTTGTTGACTTTTGTAACCGTAAAAGCCTTGGTTTCATGCATGTTTACTTCTTTGCGCTACGGATCCCTTTAGCGGGATAATATTCCTAAACAACCGTTGAATTGCAGGGCGCCAAATATTACTAAAAATATTTATAATCATGCAATCACAAGTGAAATATACCAAAACACAGCTTAGCTTGTTGTTAATCCACCTATCGTGTCAGATTTTGAAAATATGCTTTATAGCGAAAGCAATCCAAGCTTTTGTGAGTGTATCAATCAATGCTAGAACAGCTAGCCCCAAATTAGCATGGTCACGAAAGTCAGAAAAGCAATAAAATGAATCGCTTACCTTTGATAATCTTCGGATGTTTGCACTCACGAGACTCCCAGTTAATACAATAAATGTTATTTTTTTCGATAAATATTACTTTTATAACAAAAAAACGCCATTTGGGTTGCGCGTTATGTTCAGAAAACCACAGCCTCGTTCCGTTCGACGAAAATTCCAAAAAGTATCCGTAATGTTTTTTTATAATCAATCCTCAGGTTGTTTTTAACATACACAATCGATAATATTTTAACCGGACCGTAACCTATTCAATAAAAGAGAGAAAGAAAATGGAGAGCTACCCATCTCGTGCGCAGGAACTAATCAAAGGACACGTGACTAGTTTTGAAAAATCTCGCTCATTTTTCAAAATAAAAGCCTGAAACTATGTCTAAAGCCTGGTCACAGCCAGAGGAAGCCATTGGAAAATGAATTTGGTTGATACCCCTTTAAATGGAGGAAAGACGGGCAATGAAACACATAAACAATTTAAAAAATCACTTCCGGGTTAGATTTCCTCAGGTTTTCGCCTGCAAAATCAGTTGTGTTATACTCACAGACAATATTTTGACAGTTTTGGAAACTTTGGGGTGTTTTCTATCCTAATCTGTAAATCATATGCATATTCTACAATCTGGACCTGAGAAATAGTCCGTTTACCTTGGGAAGGTTATTTAAAAAAAAAATAATAATAATCTGACCCCTAGCGTCAAGAAGTTAACATTAGAAGCCTCCTCCCTAAATTTGTTTAATTCACTGCTTTGGCACACACTGCCAACCCGGATGTCCTAGCCGTGTCTGAATCCTGGCTTAGGAAGACCAACAAAAACCCTGAAATGCCCACCCCTAACTACAACATCTTCCGACAAGATAGAACTGCCAAAGGGGGCGGTGTTGCAATCTACTGCAGAGATCTGTCTTACTATCCAGGTCTGTACCCCAAAAATTCGAGCTTCTACTTTTAAAAATTCACCTTTCCAGAAACAAGACTCTCACCATTTTTTTTTACATTGGATAAAAGGAGAGACTCAGAGCTAGAAAATGGTATATCATACACTGCAGTTGAGGAACAATGGGAAAGTAATTCTTCTTTAAAAGTTGATAAACCCCACTTTTGAGAAAATGGCCCTTGGAATGTTTTGGTACAGCTACTGGAGAGTTCCTCTTTGTCTACACCCATTCAGCATCGTTCACACCCTCTTAAGCCTTAGCCACACCCATGTCTGAAGGATTCACATGTGAGTCCATGTGGTAAACACACGGTATATCAAATAAAATGTATATATTTGTCACATGGATACTGATACGGAAGGTGTACATGGTCCAGTGGTGACTTGCATTAGTAGCAAAATCAAAAACAGAAAGTGTACAGATAAAAATGTATTTCATAAACGTTTCATCATTATTAGATCACGCTTACCAGATACACTTGTCTAAATTGATGGGTCATGTGAAGGAAATGCTATAACCAGCCTCCAGCCACATCTAGCTAAGAGGATGAGTCACTATTGTCTAGACATGTACACATGTTAATGAAATACAATAATAGATGGCCGTAATCACCACCGCAGACACACCTGGATAATTTTATGGGTCATGTAATAATCCGTCCGAAGTAGTCTTTTGTTTAGACATGTAGCTAGCTAAGTAGCTAGCTAAACAAGGAACCGACATAATCCCAACTCATACTACTACCAGTAAAAACATTGTCATAGCTGTAGTATGAATCTGCATGTAGCTAAAGCTAACAAACTCGTTTTAATGTTAGCTAGCTAACATTAGGCTATAACTAGCAATGTAAATGGATTACTGATTCAAATAATATTACTACACAGATCATACACATAACGTAAGCTAGTGAGCCATCAAGCTAACATTTGCTAGCTAACTAACAGTATGTTTTAACTTGCAATAAAAATAACTTTCTGAATAAATTAGAAACGTATATCTGAAAATGTAGCTAAACTTTACTTGCATGGATACTTGTATATACTGGAACCATTTTATTCTGTTTTGTTTGTAGCTACATCTTGTTCGACCAGCGTTGTGTCAAGTTACTCCGCTTCACACTGACCGTGGCGCGTGCAGAGAGTATCCCATCACTTTTTCAAACTGATCTGTCGAGAGCGCCTGCTAAATTCAGGGCATCAATGTTGTTGACAAAAGTAGAAAAACTTTTGTAGTTCTCCATGGCTAAAGTTATATCTTTCAAAAACGATGCGGTAGAAAGGACTGTCAACACATACTGAACAAGTTATCTTATAGACAGAAGCATGCTACATGGCAGACCAATTCAAACTCATCTCCACATGTCCAGCCCATACATTATGTGAGCCAATTTTGGCTAGTGGGAAGGTTCCTGCCTTTTTCCGGGGCTAAACCAACTAGGCTCACAATTTAATTTGGATTTATGGACTTTGTTATTAAGGCACACGACAGTTCACATGTACGATAAAAAAATACATGTTTACATGCTGCTCCTGTGAAGTAGTGACGTGTGACATACGCCTAGTTTCCTGAAACGAGTCACAAAATGTACATTGTTGCGGTCCCAAATAAAGCATTCAAATACAGCGTATATATGTCAATTTCACTCCCAACAAAGCCTTGAAAATTGAAGCTCAGCCTATTTCCCCTCTGTTGACAATGATATAGTGGAGTTCTGGATAGGACAGCCATACAAATCACAAAGAAACATTGGCATCAACTGTAAACATTCTTCGGAGAAAATAAACATCCATCTCTTGAGTTTGACATATTCCTGTTCCTCCATTGTTTGACATATTTATATAGACGGGTAAGGTGTTTACCAACAAAACTGATGTGTGCGCAACTGCGAGGCAAAAACAGACAGGGCTGTCTTACAATCAAAGGATGATTGACATGTAAGCTATATTTCAAATTATTTTTATTATTGAAAACACGAATACATTTGCTCAATAATTACTTGTCGCCTCACATTGTTACAGTGTGTGAGGCAAAACACATCAAGCCAAAGGATGTTATCAAGAACAAGATACAACTAGCTAAAACAAGCCATCTACAATTCACCACACAGCAGCTTCTTTTCATTGTTGCTAGCTATCTGACCATTCAGAAGGCAACCACACACACCACCTTTTACCTCTGAGTTGCACACACATTATTGTTGTGATGTTGTCAACCCACGTGTCTATTCCTCCATCGTTTAACCTTTACAGCCCCCCCACATTCCACTGAAAAGGCAGCGCGCGAAATTCAAAAAATATTTTATTTAAATATTTAACTTTCACACATTAACAAGTCCAATACAGCAAATGAAAGATAAACATCTTGTGAATCCAGCCAACATGTCCGATTTTTTAAATGTTTTACAGCGAAAACACCACGTAGATTTATGTTAGCTCACCACCAAATACAAAAACGAACAGACATTTCTTTCACAGCACAGGTAGCTTGCACAAAACTGACCAAATAGAGATAGAATTAGTCACTAACCAAGAAACAACTTCATCAGATGACAGTCTTATTACAGATTTATTGTATAGCATATGTTTTGTTCGAAATATTTGCATATTTCAGGTATAAATCATAGTTTTACATTGCAGCCACCATCACAAATCTCACCAAAGCAGCTAGAATAACTACAGAGACCAACGTGAAATAACTAAATACTCATCATAAAACATTTCTTAAAAATACATGGTGTACAGCAAATGAAAGACAAACATCTTGTGAATCCAGCCAATATTTCAGATTTTTTAAGTGTTTTACAGCGAAAACACAATATAGCATTATATTAGCTTACTACAGTAGCCAGCCACACAACTGCATTCATTCAACGCAAAGGTAGCGTAGCGGAAAAAAACAGCAAAGATATAAATTTATTTACTAACCTTCACAATCTTCATCAGATGACAGTCCTATAACATCATATTACACAATACATATATGGTTTGTTCGAAAATGTGCATATTTAGAGCTGAAATCCGTGGTTATACATTGTGAAAACGTAGCATCTTTTTCCCAGAATGTCTGGATATATTTCTGACACTCACCTAATCTGACCAAATAACTTATCATAAACTTTACTAAAAAATACATGTTGGACAGCAAATGAAAGATACACTAGTTCTTAATGCAACCGCTGTTAGATTTTTTTAAATAACTTCAGTACCACATACAGCTTACGTTATAGCGAGACAGCGCCCAAAATCAGGGCGGAAAATAATACTAAACATTTGACAGAAATACGAAAAACATCATAAATGGTTTCCTACTTTTGCTGAGCTTCCATCAGAATCTTGTACAAGGGGTCCTTTGTCCAGAACAATCGCTGTTTGGTTTTAGAATGTCCTTTTTTCCTGTCGAATTAGCAACCAAAGCTAGCCAAATGGTGCGAAGCTGTCCATCTCCACCAAACGCAGAGAACGGAACACGCCAAAACTCCCGATATATATTGAAAAAACATACTTTACGATGATATTATCACATTTATCAAATAAAATCAAAGCCGGAGATATTAGCCATCTATAACGAAAGCTTTTCAGAAGGCAATCCAGAGTTCCTTCCTGCGCCTTGCTGAACAAAGGAAATTGGGGTCATGTCATTCCAAGAGCTCTCTTTTGACCTCAGATCAAGCTATACACTCCATTTCACCTCTCACTGCCTATTGACATCTAGTGGAAGGCGTATGAAGTGCATGTATATCCATAGATTTCAAGCAAATGAATAGGGAGGCCCTGGAACAGAGCCTCAATTTCAGATTTTTCCCTTCCTGACAGGAAGTTTGCTGCAAAATGAGTTCTGTTTTACTCACAGATATAATTCAAACGGTTTAAGAAGCTTGAGAGTGTTTTCTCTCCAATAGTAATAATAATATGTATATTGTACGAGCAAGAATTGAGTACGAGGCAGTTTAATTTGGGAACGATTTTTTACAAAGTGAAAACAGCACCCCCCTATCCCAAAGAAGTTTTAACATATCCCTGACTTGGTAGCAAACTGACGTTCTCTGTGCAATATTCATAAATATGTATTTCGTATGTCCTCAAGGACTGTATTATTTCCTTTTCTTGCCTGCCGAGGAAGATACTTTAATAGAGGGAGGAAGTTTTATTTCTAGTTCTCATCATAAAAAGATCACAAATCCCAGTCAACTGACGCACTACCCAGTTGGAAACTGGTTGAGGCACATAAATCTTTTTTTTTTTAAACACCTGCTTGTAATATCTAACATCCACTTTTTTATTTTACACAATCGTTTACCCACCAGCTGTTGAGGAAAAATGCATTGAAAATGTAGGGATGAAGATTTTCCCTCACTCTTATATCCTTAAATCTCAATGACAAATTTTACACATTCCCTGGGCTATCGACTGTCTAGCTCAGAGAAATGCACACAAGCACACGCCCGTAACAACCTTTAACTGAAAAATTATAAATAATTAACTTTGCCCCCGTCTATGAACGGTCCAACCAAACTGTTCAAAATAGCCTAGCCTTGGCATAACTGGAAATAGATACATGACAGATTTTATGCTACACACATCCGCGGCGTCCTGCCAAACACAAACGTGTGTGCTGACCTTTATTGCAAACGCCTGCAAACACAATCACATTGATGTAGAAACCAATAGCAAGGGAAAAGGTCAAAGTCATTTGCCCGCCACCAAAAGCCCTGACGTTCTCTGTGAGACGTGCAGAATTCTCCGGAAGTATGCGAAGAGAGGATTAAAGTGTAATCCTAACTCATCTTTCTTTACTGGAGGCGGAAATGACAAAGAAGCTCAAGGGAAATGCTGAGTCACTTGGAATACTCCGGTGCTACAGCACAGCGTCAGTAGATGAGCGTCTGAGATATGCAGTGCAGATGGGGGGGTAATTGAAACAAGCAGAAAGACCAGGCCTGACAATTGAACAGTAGGACCTCAAGGCTTCTCTGACATAAGAACAGGGTCCATGAAGAGCAGGGATGTCAATACAGTATACCGCATTTAACAAAAGTAATGTTAAGTCCCATGGTTTTATCCTTTTGTCTTGGCAATTTTGCAAAGGCAGAACATCCCACACAAAGCACATGAAGTAAATGTGACAAATTCATTAAGCCTGTTAAAGGGAACTTCCTCCTTTGCTTGTGACTTCCCCCCTCCCAGGGTAAGGTTATTGGTTGTTAGGGAGTGCAGAAGGATGACACTGCTGTTGTCAAGGACCGTGTGTACGATGGTCCCGGTGTTCGCAGTCAATTCCCAGCCCTTTTTTCAGTCAAAACTTACCCATTCTTGAGTCAATACTCCTCACCTCTTTTTGAGTCAATCATCACCCCTTCTTGACTCATTCCTCACACTTTAGATGGATTACCAATGGCCAAGGGCAGACTGGGGCAAAAATTCAGCTCTGGCATTTTAGCCACACTAGCCCACAAGTGCGCACACGTACAGCAGGAATGTCTACCAATGGCATGCCCATATTTTTGTGAGAAATTCCACTGGTCACGCAAAACGTTTATAAAGTATTTATGACGTATCAATAGCAATAACTTTAAATTAGAGACTGAAAAAATACTTTACTAATGATTAGTGAATTGCTAATTAATGTGGGAATAAAGATGAATTAACACAATTTATAACTGCCTGACAAATTACAGACCCTTTCAAATATAGTGTTACCCATGAATAAACACACATATTAGACAAAAAAGAAAATCACTGAATAATGCCTTATAGATGAACATTGGCTTATACATTGCATTCAGAAAGTATTCAGACCCCTTTACTTTTTTTCACATTTTGTTACGTTACAGCCTTATTCTAAAATGAATGAGTCCCCCTCCCTTCGTCAATCTACATACAATACCCAATAATGGCACACCTGGCACACGCTGGCACACCTGTATTTGGGGAGGTTCTCCATTTACATTTACATTTAAGTCATTTAGCAGACGCTCTTATCCAGAGCGACTTACAAATTAGAAAGTTCATACATATTCATCCTGGTCCCCCCGTGGGAAATGAACCCACAACCCTGGCGTTGCAAGCGCCATGCGCTACCAACTGAGCCACACGGGACCGTTCTCCCATTGTTCTCTGCAGATCCTCTCAAGCTCTGTCTGGTTGGATGGGGAGCGATCGATTGGGTTCAAGTCTGGGCTCTGGCTGACCCACTCAAGGACATTCAGAGACTTGTCCTGATGTCACTCCTGCTCTGTCTTGGCTGTGTGCTTAAAACCGTTGTTCTGTTGGCAGGTGAACCTTCATCCCAGTCTGGGGTCCTGAGCGCCCTGGAGCAGGTTTTCATCAAGGATCTCTCTGTACTTTGCTCCATTCATCTTTCCCTGGATCCTGTCTCCCAGTCCCTGCCTCTGAAAAACATCCCCACAGCATGATGCTGCCACCACCATACTTCACCGTAGGGATGGTGCCAGGTTTCTTCCAGACGTGACACTTCAATCTTGGTTTCATCAGACCAGAGAATCTTGTTTCTCATGGTCTGAGTGTCCTTTAGGTGCCTTTTGGCAACTCCTAGTGGGCTGTCATGTGCCTTTTACTGAGGAGTGGCTTCCGTCTGGCTGCTCTACCATAAAGGCCTGATTTGTGGAGTGCTGCAGAAATGGTTGTCCTTCTGGAAGGTTCTGCCATCTCCAAAGAGGAACTCTGTCTGAGTGACTATCGGGTTCTTGGTCACCGCCCTGACCAAGGTATTTCAGTCATTTTTTTTAATGCATTTGCTAAAATGTAAAAAATACTGTTTTGGCTTTGTCTTTATCAGCTATTGTGTGTAGATTGATTAGGAAATGTTTTTATTTAATACATTTTAGAATAAGGAGAACCCTTTTTGGTTCCAGGTAGAAATCTTTTAGGATCCATGTAGAACCCTCTGTGGAAAGGGTTCTATCGACACCTAAAAGGTTCTACCTGGAACCAAAAAGGGTTCTCTTTTTAGGTTCTAGATAGCACCTTTTTTCTAAGAGTGTACAATTGCAAGTAGCCTAGTGTCTAAATATTCCCACGAATCCCCCTTCCCTAATTAGCCAACTATAAGTATGTATGAAATATACACTGCTCAAAAAATTAAAGGGAACACTTAAACAACACAATGTAACTCCAAGTCAATCACACTTCTGTGAAATCAAACTGTCCACTTAGGAAGCAACACTGATTGACAATAAATGTCACATGCTGTTGTGCAAATGGAATAGACAAAAGGTGGAAATTATAGGCAATTAGCAAGACACCCCCAAAAAAGGAGTGATTCTGCAGGTGGTGACCACAGACCACTTCTCAGTTCCTATGCTTCCTGGCTGATGTTTTGGTCACTTTTGAATGCTGGCGGTGCTCTCACTCTAGTGGTAGCATGAGACGGAGTCTACAACCCACACAAGTGGCTTAGGTAGTGCAGCTCATCCAGGATGGCACATCAATGCGAGCTGTGGCAAAAAGGTTTGCTGTGTCTGTCAGCGTAGTGTCCAGAGCATGGAGGCGCTACCAGGAGACAGGCCAGTACATCAGGAGACGTGGAGGAGGCCGTAGGAGGGCAACAACCCAGCAGCAGGACCGCTACATGTGTCTGCTCAAACGGTCAGAAACAGACTCCATGAGGGTGGTATGAGGGCCCGACGTCCACAGGTGGGGGTTGTGCTTACAGCCCAACACCGTGCAGGACGTTTGGCATTTGCCAGAGAACACCAAGATTGGCAAATTCGCCACTGGCGCCCTGTGCTCTTCACAGATGAAAGCAGGTTCACACTGAGCACATGAGCACATGTGACAGACGTGACAGAGTCTGGAGACGCCGTGGAGAACGTTCTGCTGCCTGCAACACCCTCCAGCATGACCGGTTTGGCGATGGGTCAGTCATGGTGTGGGGTGGCATTTCTTTGTGGGGCCGCACAGCCCTCCATGTGCTCGCCAGAGGTAGCCTGACTGCCATTAGGTACCGAGAGGAGATCCTCAGACCCCTTGTGACACCATATGCTGACACATGCACATTTGTGGCCTGCTGGAGGTCATTTTGCAGGGCTCTGGCAGTGCACCTCCTTGCACAAAGGCGGAGGTAGCGGTCCTGCTGCTGGGTTGTTGCCCTCCTACGGCCTCCTCCACGTCTCCTGATGTACTGGCCTGTCTCCTGGTAGTGCCTCCATGCTCTGGACACTACGCTGACAGACACAGCAAACCTTTTTGCCACAGCTCGCATTGATGTGCCATCCTGGATGAGCTGCACTACCTGAGCCACTTGTGTGGGTTGTAGACTCCGTCTCATGCTACCACTAGAGTGAGAGCAACGCCAGCATTCAAAAGTGACCAAAACATCAGCCAGGAAGCATAGGAACTGAGAAGTGGTCTGTGGTCACCACCTGCAGAATCACTCCTTTTTTGGGGGTGTCTTGCTAATTGCCTATAATTTCCACCTTTTGTCTATTCCATTTGCACAACAGCATGTGACATTTATTGTCAATCAGTGTTGCTTCCTAAGTGGACAGTTTGATTTCACAGAAGTGTGACTGACTTGGAGTTGCATTGTGTTGTTTAAGTGTTCCCTTTATTTTTTTGAGCAGTGTATTTTGTATAATATACAGCCAAAATATTAGGCCTAACTGCCAGCAGTAGGCTACATTATCTGTGTCAGTGTGCGTTAGTGTGTCTTTCTCTGTTTTCTTCCTACCTTGACTGTACCACAGCAGTATATGTGTCATTCTCACAGACAGCTCTCGGGCCAGCAGAACCAGAACTTTTAGCAAATAAGTCGGTTCATTCCAAACATTTAGCAGCGTTGGCCTCAGTAGCCCTTTTTTGTTCTCAAACTTTTTCAGAACCACCTTTTCAGTTTTTACTGAGTGACTGACAGAGTCAGAGCTGGTCTCACTCTCTTTGATGATATGCGTTTGACTTTGAATGTGAATTTGCAGCACCTCAGCTCAGCCAATCAGAAAACCAGGTACAGCGCAAGAGTCATTCAAAGAAACAGGCCCATGGGCTACCGGCTGTGTCAATTGTTTTGGTAACACTTTACAATAAGGTTCCATTTGTAAAGGGTTTATAAAGGGTATGCAATTACGTTATTAACATTTTTTATTACTAAATGGGTTATAACAAGTTGGTCTAAATAGTGCGATGACCAGTCAGTGCTTGCCAAATAGTTAGCCACTATTTCCAGCTATTAACCATTCATAAATGCACTTGCAAATGCGTATAATATTGAACCCTTATGTATCATCATGCAACCTTATTTTCAATGGTTGAACATTTACACGATAGTTATTTTCACCTTTTTGGGTGTGATGCATTGTTGCTCTTTCCCAGGAAAATAAATGGTTGGTTTTCAGACCATTGGTGAACTCCCATGATGTACAGGTGTCTTGCCCCATGTTTGAAACCCCGATGATACATTGGTACACGTACTTATTCCAGGAATGAAGGCTTCATCTGAAGTTCTCAAGCCATATTATTGGTGTGGTTCGCTGGCCCAGAATTCTGTGTTGACACTGACATTGGGTGCAGTCGTAAATTCATTCTGGCTATCTCCTCTGATTTCAGAGCACACTCGTCAGAGTGTGCCAGAGCACAGAATAACCAATGAATTTATGAACGGGCAACACCCGTTGACTATGACCGGTGTCAGTACACATTGGCAAAAGAAAATAAAAAAAATTGTTGCCAGCAGCACAGTTACAATCACCAACGCTCTACATAACATGAAAACAGCCTAAACAGCTCTGCTAGGGCGAGTGAAGTGGTCAAAGTGAGGTGTTCTTGCATTTGTGTCTGGAAGTAGCTAGCAAGTTAGCCAAATTTAGCCAGTTAGCGTAGGTGGTTGACTGGCATTGTGAGGTCAGAACGCTCGGATCAACCCTACTCCTCGGCCAGAGCGTCTAGTGTGTGCTCTGAATGATCTGAGAGCGAAACGCTCTGAATTTACGAACGGACAATCTGACAATGCCTAGAGCGCACTCTGAGCGTGCTCTGGCACTCCAGAGTGAATTTACGAACACACCCATCATGTGACAGTGCGTTATGAACAATCAGGATGGACGTGGCTATGAGAAGTGTGCAAAGGCCGGACAGCATTAAATAAACATTGTTCACAAGATAAAAAGGTTGACAGAAGAGAGAGAGGTTACATTCTCAGTGCTATTTGCTTGGATACAGAAGTTTTGCTGGATGATTTAGCACGCTGCTCGTCGAACTAAGTAGCTAGCTAGCTAATATTTGCCATCACCTCTGTCCTACCTAGCTAGCTAGGAAACATTAGCTAGGTAGCATTAGGTAAAACCTATAGAAACCCTGCTAGACAATTTAGCACAAGAAAATATATGGCACGATATAGTTGCTGGCTAGATAGCAAAAGTCTGTTACCAGCTACCTAGCTAACATCGACATGAGAGAATTTCCATACAATTTGTTTGGCTATCATTTTTGTATTAGCACACTAGCTAACTAGTTTTCTAAACTTTGAACGCAGGTACTGTCTCTAGCTAGGCAGCTGGTAAGTTATTTGGCTAGTAACATCCTTTGTCAGCACACTAGGCGATCTAATTTTAAGACTAGCTTAATATCTAGCTAGCTAACTAGGTAGTGTATTAGCAAAAATATTGATAACTAGCTAACCCCTTTAATCTGAGGTAGCTAGCTATTAGTGTTAGCAGGTCATGTGAAACACTAGCTACAGTTGAAGTCGGAAGTTTACATACACTTAGCTTGTTTTTCAACCACCCCACACATTTCTTGTTAACAAACTATAGTTTTGGCAGGTCGGTTAGGACTTCTACTTTGAGCATGACACAAGCAATTTTTTCCAACAAAAGTTTACAGACAGATTATTTCACTTGTAATTCACTGTATCACAATTCCAGTGGGTCAGAAGTTTACATACACTAAGTTGACTGTGCCTTTAATCAGATAATATTAATTACAGAGAAATAATTTGATAGAATAGCATGTCATATCACTTAATCCGGCATAGCCAAAGACACAACACAAGTAACAGAAAGTTCCGGTGTAGCACACAAAGAGCTTTGTGTCTAGACTCTGACTGTGTCTTATACACTGGAACCACTTTAATTCTCTCTACAACTCTGTGTACTGTCTTCTCCCACAGTAAGCACAGAGTTTCCCGGGGCCACCTCTTTCTGATAGGTTCCTCACAAGGACTCGCTCACCTGGCTGTAGAGTTGCACCTTTGACACCTTTGTCGTAGTACTTTTTCCCTTTCGCTGAGAACTTTTGACTGTTCTCAGAAGCGATTTTGTACGGGTCATGTATCGTTGTTGCCCACCTGTCTGTGAATGTTTGTTGGGTTCTTGTCACACTTTCTGGTTCGACGTTGAGCATTACGTCAATAGGAAGGCATGGGGCTCTGCCATACAGGAGAACAAATTGTGAGTATCCCGTTGCCTCGTGCCTTGTACAGTTATAGGCATGAACAATGTTTGGTAGATGGTCTTTCCACTGTCTTCTTCTCTTCTTGCAGAGTACGAAGCATCTGCAGGAGTGTTCTATTCATTCTTTCTGACTCAATGGATAATTTTGTCTGCTCCGACGTGGCCCATGTCGTCATGTAAGTTCTTCAGCACCGCTGACTTCAGCTTGCTGGGTAGAACAAGTTACTTTCGTTCTCCAGCCTGTCTATACAGGATTCCATTTTCCATGACCAGCTTGTTCCACTCTTTTACTCTCTCATTTGGATTCCATCTTTTGTTTTTCAGCGAGATGATTTCTCTGATTGCAGCATCCTCGTGCTGTGCAGCCTTCAGGTGACACACCACCCTCTCTACAGTTGACTTGCAGCGCAGCCACCCACGGAACATTTTTCACCGCTCTGCTTCTTTGCCATACAGCTGAGATGACTTCTGGTGGCATAGATTGTGTATTCACCTACATGGTTGTAGAGAACAACAGGACAACGAGACATATATATATATATATTTGTATTAGCACACTAGCTAACTAGTTATCTAAACTTTGAACTTTTATATATATATATATAAATACTGTATATATTAGTTTCTCTCAATCACCTCTGGTGTAACGACTCCTATCGAAGGTGGCTCTCCTTCGTGTTCGGGTGGCGCTCGGCAGTCGTCGTCACCGGCCTACTAGCTGCTACTGACTTTTCCTCCCCCTCCTTATTTGTTTAGTGGTTACACCTGTTTGTGGTTAGGGTGATTAGTGGGGCTTTATTACCGGCCTGCTGGGTGTGCGGGATTGTTTTGTGTACAGGTTGTACATGCTTGTGTGTCACGGTTAGTGTACGTTGTCTCTTGGAATTATCATGTTCTCTTTATGTTGGTGGAGCATTCACTTGGAGTGGCGTCGTGTTCACCTGTTTGTGTGATTAAATTAGAACGCTACTCTGAACTCTCTGTCTCCTGCGTCTGACTCCTTCCTCCACTACACCCCGGGCATTACATCTGGTGCTAAAATTAGAGCTCCAGTGAAAGCTATCTGATTGCACCATTGCACCATCTATCTGCAGGGGTTTCGAGTGACATTTGGAGTTCTTTAATAAAGGTATTGAAGAACTTTATTTCAGAACAGTGAAACACTGACAGTAGCTTGAGGAGTTATTAGATGTGCTTGCTGAAAACAAAGCACAACTTGAAAAACTGTCCATACTTTTTAATCATTATTCCGCTGCCACCTGTAGCACCAAAACAGTAAAAGCTATCAACACCAAAACAACTTTAAAACGTCCAGACGTCCTGAATAAATATTTTTGATACTACCAATATTCTTTTACACAACAACCATGTTTGTATAAATCCCAATGCATTACAATGGCTTTAGACTTAAATGGGATTCTGGTCGTAACTAGTCTTCAACCATTTCAGCTAGAACCACTATTCAATCTTCATAACGTTCAGATCATTGGGAATAGTGTGCTTGTATACTGACCACAACCACACAACTACTGACCACACAACTAATGAACCACACAACTATTTCAGCTGGAAACGACTGACCAAAAACCACAAAACTACTGACACCAGTACTGACCACAACCACACAGCTACTGATCACAACTACGGCCCAAAATCACACAACTACTAACCACAACTACTGACCACAACTACTGACCACAACCACACATCTACTAACCACAACTACTGACCATAACTACTGACCATAACCACACAACTACTGACCACAACCACACATCTACTAACCACTACTACTGACCATAACTGCTGACCACTACTACTGACCATAACTGCTGACCACAGCCACATAACTGCTGACCACAGCCACATAACTACTGACCACAGCCACACAACTACTGACCACAACCAAACAACCACTGACCACAACCAAACAACCACAACCACACAACCACTGACCACAGCCAAACAACCACTGACCCCGCCAAACAACCACTGACCACAACCACACAACCACTGACCATAATTACTGACCATAGCTACTGACTACACAAATACTGACCACAACTGCACAACTGCTGACCACACAAACACTGACCACAACCACGCAACTACTGACCACAGCTACTGACCACAACCACACAACTACTGACCACAACCACACAACTACTAATTGTTACTCCCCCCCACATCAGATACAAAAATACACATATGAACAACAACTTACAGATGAACACAATCAACGACTACATCACATCTTCTCAGACCCACATGCTCACACTCCCATCCCTAGTACCTGCATCATTGTTTGCCACATGGTCCTAAAATGTACCAATTCGTTTTTTCTCGGTCGCCCATGCTAGTTCAATATTTCAATAATAAATCACCACAACAATAATAAATGACCACAACCATACAGCTACTGACCATAACCACACAACTGCTGACCACAACAATACAACTATTAACCACAGCTGCTGACCACAACCACACAACTACTGACCCCAACTACTGATCATAACCACACAACTACCGACAACAAACCTACTGACCACAACTACTGACCCCAACTACTGACCATAACCACATAACTGCTGACTACATCTACTAACCACAACTAATGACAACAACCACACAACTACTGACCACAATTACTGACCATAACTACACATTACATTTACATTTACATTTAAGTCATTTCGCTGACGCTCTTATCCAGAGCGACTTACATTTAACCTTTTTATTTTTTTATTTTTATTTAACTAGGCAAGTCAGTTAAGAACAAACTCTTATTTTCAATGACGGCCTAGGAACAGTGGGTTAACTGCCTTGTTCAGGGGCAGAACGACAGATGTGTACCTTGTCAGCTCGGGGATTTGAACTTGCAACCTTTCGGTTACTAGCCCAACGCTCTAACCACTAGGCTACCCTGCCGCCCCCTACACAACTGCTGACCCCATCTACTAACCATAACTGTTGATCACAACCACACAACTGCTGACAGAAACCACACAACTGACCACAGCTACTGACCGCAACTACTGACCACAGCCAAACTACTGACCCCAAAACTACTAACCACAACTATTGACCATAACCATACAACTACTGACTACAACTACTGACCGCAACTACTGACCACAACCACAAACCTACTGACCACAACTACTGACCACAACTAAACAGCTACTGACCACAAAGCTACTAACCACAACTACTGACCATAACTGTCACGACTCCTGCCGAAGTTGGCTCCGGCCTACTAGCCGCCACCGATCCCTTTTCCCTTTTCTGTTAGTTTTGTCTTATTAGTTGCACCTGTTCCGTTTTGTGTTTTCTTGATTTGCTTCCCTATGTAAGCGTGTGGATCCCGCCCTTTGTTGTGCGGGATTAATCTTGTGTTCACGTTTGTGTCGTAGGTGTTGTTGTGCTCCGGACCGTGTTGACCCTGTGTTTGGGTTGGTCAGTGTTTTGCGCCCTGTTTTTTGCGCATTACTATTTTTGGTGCCGGAATAAAGTGCATTTTCCCCCTGGAACTCTCTGCTCTCTGCACCTGATTCCTACCAACACACCTAGTCAGCCGTGACAATAACCATACAACTACTGACTACAACTACTGATCACAAATACTGACCACAACCACACAACTACTGACCACAACTACAAATGTATAATTTTTCCCAACACCAGATACAAACATACACTTACAAACAACTTACAGACGCACACAAGCAAACAACTTACAGACGCACACAAGCAACCACTACATCGCATCTGCTCAGACCCACATGCTCACACCCCCATCCCTAGTACCTGCATTATTGTTTGCCATGTGGCCTTATATTGTACCAATTTGCCATGTGGCCTTAAATTGTACCAATTTCTTTTTCTCGGTTGCCCATGCTAGTTCAATATTTCAATAATGATTCATTTCCACATTTTTTCAATATGTGATGAGAAGAGACCCAATGGGCTGGATGAATACCTCACTATATATCATGTCTTGAAATATGCAGACAGACAGATTTAAATTAGGTTTACATTGTACTACTTCTGACAGCCAACTTTCTAGCTCCGCCTGTAACTTTTGGACTTCACAGCATTCCCAGAAATCAAATCAAATTTTATTGGTCACATACACATGGTTAGCAGATGTTATTGTGAGTGTAGCAAAATGCTTATGCTTCTAGATCTGACAGTATCTAACAGGTAATATCTAACAATTCCACAACAAAACTTAATATCAAACAAATTCCACAACAAAACCTAATACACACAATCTAGTAAAGGAATGGGATGAGAATATATAAGTATAAAATATATGGATGAGTAGTGGAAGAGCGGCCAAGATGCAATAGATAGTAAAGAATAGATAGTGAGGGATATAGAATATTCATATGAGATGAGCAATGCGAGATATGTAAACATTCTTAAAAGTGGCATTATTTGTATTTGTATTTTAATGTATTATAGATCCCCATTAGCTGCTGTCAAAGCAGCAGCTACTCTTCCTTGGGTCCAGCAAAATTAAGGCAGTTTATACAATTTTAAAACATTACAATACATTCACAGATTTAACAGCACACTGTGTGCCCTCAGGCCCTTACTCCACCACTACCACATATCTACAGTACTAAATACATGTGTATGTATAGTGCATATGTTATCTTGTGTGTGTATGCATGTGTCCGTGCCAATGTTTGTGTTGCATTATTCAAGTTACTAGTGTTCCATTTATTAAAGTGGCTAATGTTACCAAGTATGGTAGGTAGGCAGCCACCTCTCTGTGCTAGTGGTGGCTGTTTAACAATCTGATGGCCTTGAGATAGGAGCTGTTTTTCAATCTCTCTGTCCCAGCTTTGATGCACCTGTACTGACCTTGCCTTCTACATAGAAGCGGGGTGAACAGATAGTGGCTCGGGTGGTTATTGTCCTTGATGATCTTCTTTGCCTTCCTGTGACATCGGGTGTTGTAGGTGTCCTGGAGGGCAGGTAGTTTGCCCACAGTGATGCGTTGTGCAGACCGCACCACCCTCTTGAGAGCCTTGCGGTTGTGGGCGGTGCAGTTGCCGTACCAGGCTGTGATACAGCCCGTCAGTATGCTCTCAATTGTGCACCTGTAAAAGTTAGTGAGGGTTTCAGTGACAAGCCACATTTTTTCAGCCTCCTGAGGTTGAAGAGGCGCTGTTGCCCCTTCTTCACCACACTGTCTGTGTGGGTGGACCATTTCAGTTTGTCTGTGATATGTATACAGAGGAACTTAAAACTTTCCACATTCTCCACTGCTGTCCCGTTGATGTGGATAGGGGGGTGCTCCTTCTGCTGTTTCCTGAAGTCCACGATCATCTCTTTTGTTTTGCTGACATTGAGTGAGAGGTTATTTTCCTGACACCACACTCTGAGGGCCCTCACCTCCTCCCTGTAGGCTGTCTCGTCGTTGTTGGTAATCAAGCCTACTACTCTAGTGTCGTCTGCAAACTTGAGGATTGAGTTGGAGGCGTGCATGGCCACGCAGTCGTGGGTGAACAGGGAGTACAGGAGAGGGCTGAGAACGCACCCTTGTGGGGCCCCAGTGTTGAGGATCAGCGGGGTGGAGATGTTGTTTCCTACCTTCACCACCTGGGGGTGGCCCAGAAGTCCAGGACCCAGTTGCACAGGGTGAGGTTCAGACCCATGGTCTCAAGCTTGATGATGAGTTTGGAGGGTACTATGGTGTTGAATGCTGAGCTATAGTCATTGAAGAGCATTCTTTCGTAGGTATTCTTCTTGTCCAGATGGGATAGGGTAGTGTGCAGGGTGATGGCGATTGCATCGTCTGTGGACCTATTGGGTCGGTGAGCAAATTGAAGTAGGTTTAAGGTGACAGGTAGGGTGGAAGTGATATCATCCTTGACAAGTCCCTCAAAGCACTTCATGATGACAGAATGAGTGCTACGGGGCGATAGTCATTTAGTTCAATTACCTTAGCTTTCTTGGGAACAGGAACAACGGTGGCCATCTTGAAGCATGTGGGGACAGCAGACTGGGATAGGGATTGATTGATTATGTTCGTAAACACACCAGCTAGCTGGTCTGCGCGTGCTCCGAGGACGTGGCTAGGGATGCCGTCTGGGCCGGCAGCCTTGCGAGGGTTAACACGTTTAAATGTTTTACTCACTTCGGCCACGGAGAAGGAGAGCACACAGTCTTTGGTAGCGGGCCTCGTCGGTGACACTGTGTTGTCCTCAAAGCGAGCAAATACGTTGTTTAATTTGTCTGGGAACAAGACGTCGATGTCCGTGACGGGGCTGGTACATGGAAAGCATGGATTATTGAGTAATTGTTTATTTTACACTTAAGCTATAAAAATAAAGAGTTGCACACTCTATATATGTGTCACGTTCCTGACCTATTTATGTTAGTTTTGTGTGTTAGTTGGTCAGGACGTGAGGTTGGGTGGGCATTCTATGTTATCTGTTTCTATGTTGGTTTCGGTTTGCCTGGTATGGCTCTTGATTAGAGGCAGGTGGTTTGCGTTTGCCTCTAATTAAGAGTCATATTTAGGTAGGGCATTCTCACTGTTTGTTTGTGGGTGATTGTCTTCTGTGTCCGTATGTTATGTTCGTACCACATAGGACTGTAGCGTTTGTTTGTTTCGTTTTCGTTTCGATGTCGTCTGTTACCTGTACGTAAGTTTATGTTTAGTTATGTAAGTTTATGTTCAGGTCTCGTCAACGTCGTTTTGTTATTTTGTAGTTTTGCAAGTGTTTGTTTCGTTTCGTGTTGCCATCTTTATCGTTGTGTTAATAAAGATGGCTTATTTCCCAAAGCCTGCGTTTTGGTCTTCAGATCCCTCTCTCCTCACCTCATCCGAGGATGAGGAGAGCGTCACCCGTTACAGAATCACCCACCAAGCTAAGACCAAGCGGCAAGGGAAAACGAAACGGAGTAAGGGACAAAACAAGGATTTCTGGACATGGGAACAGATAATGAATGGAGAAGGTCCCTGGGCTAAGGCAGGAGAAAATCGCCGTTCTCAGGAAGAGAGGGAGGCAGCTAAAGCCCAGGAACGGTGGTTTGAGGAGGCAGCAAGGAGACGTGGCTGGAAGCCCGAAAAACCATGGGAACAGGTGGAGGCACTGAGGAGAGCAGAGGCTACCGGAGAGAGGAACCGGAGCTATGAGGGAACGCGTCTGGCACGGAAGCCGAAAAAGCCCGTAAGTAATTCCCAAAAATTTCTTGGGGGGGGGCTAGGAGAAAGTGGGCCAAGGGCAGGTAGGAGACCTGCGCCCACTTCCCAGGCTTACCGTGGAGAGCGGGAGTACGGGCAGGCGCCGTGTTACGCAGTAGAGCGCACGGTGTCTCCTGTACGAGTGCATAGCCCGGTGCGGGTTATTCCACCTCCCCGCACTGGGAGGGCTAGATTGGGTATTGAGCCAGGTGTCATGAGGCCGGCTCAACGCGTCTGGTCTCCAGTGCGTCTCCTCGGGCCGGCATACATGGCACCGGCCTTACGCATGGTTTCTCCGGTTCGCCTACATAGGCCGGTGCGGGTTATTCCACCTCCCCGCACTGGTCGGGCAACCGGGAGCATTCAACCAGGTAAGGTCGGGCAGGCTCAATGCTCAAGAGTGCCAGTACGCCTCCACGGTCCGGTATTTCCGGCACCACCTCCCCGCCCCAGCCTAGTACCTACAGTGTATACACTACGCACTAGGCTACCAGTGCGTATCCTGAGCCCTGTTCCTCCTCCACGCACTCTCCCTGTAGTGCGTGTATCTAGCCCGGTGCCTCCAGTTCCGGCCCCACGCACTAAGCTACCAGTGCGTCTCCAGAGCCCTGTACACACTGTATATTCTCCCCCTACTAATCCTGATGTGCTTGTCCTCAGCCCGGCGTCACCAGTGCCGGTACCACGCATCAGGGATAGAGTAGGCTCTGAGAATACAGTGTGCCCTGTCCTTGCTCCCCGCACTAGTAGGAAGGTGCTTATCATTAGCACGGTGCCTCCAGTTCCGGCACCACGTACCAGGTCTACAGTGCGCCATATCCGGCCAGAGCCATCCGTCTCCCCAGCGCCATCTGAGCCATCCGTCTCCCCAGCGCCATCTGAGCCATCCGTCTCCCCAGCGCCATCTGAGCCATCCGTCTCCCCAGCGCCGTCTGAGCCATCCGTCTGCCAGGAGCCTGCAAAGCCGCCCGTCTGCCATGAGCCTGCAAAGCCGCCCGTCTGCCATGAGCCTACAGAGCCGTCAGCCAGACAGGAGCCGCTAGAGCCATCAGCCAGACAGGAGCCGCTAGAGCCGTCAGCCAGACAGGATCTGCCAGAGCCGCCAACCAGACAGGATCTGCCAGAGCCGCCAACCAGACAGGATCTGCCAGAGCCGCCAACCAGACAGGATCTGCCAGAGCCGCCAACCAGACAGGATCTGCCAGAGCCGCCAACCAGACAGGATCTGCCAGAGCCGCCAACCAGACAGGATCTGCCAGAGCCGCCAGCGAGCCATGAGCAGCCAGAGCCGTCAGAGCGCCATGAGCAGCCAGAGCCGTCAGAGCGCCATGAGCAGCCAGAGCCGTCAGAGCGCCATGAGCAGCCAGAGCCGTCAGAGCGCCATGAGCGTCGAGAGCCGTCAGCCTGCCATGAGCGTCGAGAGCCGTCAGCCTGCCATGAGCGTCGAGAGCCGTCAGCCTGCCATGAGCGTCGAGAGCCGTCAGCCTGCCATGAGCGTCGAGAGCCGTCAGCCTGCCATGAGCGTCGAGAGCCGTCAGCCTGCCATGAGCGTCGAGAGCCGTCAGCCAGCCATGAGCATCGAGATTCGTCAGTCAGCCATGAGCTGTCCTTCAGCCTGAAAAGGCTGGATACCCAGAACTGCCCATCAGTCCAGAGCTGTCTCTCTGTCCGGAGCTGCCTTTCAGTCCGGAGTTGCCCCTCTATCCTAATCTCCCTCTCTATCTTCATCTATCTCTATATTCTTATCTATCCCTCTTTCTTGATTTATCTCTCTGTCCCGGTGTTGTCCCTATTAGATATGTTGTTAAGGGAATTTTGTGGGGGTCAAAAGAGGGTGGACATTCTTGGAGGGAGGAAGTTAGGATGGATTATGGTGGGGTGGGAACCGCGCCCCGAGCCTGAACCACCACCGTGGTTAGATGCCCACCCAGACCCTCCCCTAGACTTTGTGCTGGTGCGTCCGGAGTTCGCACCTTGTGGGGCGGGTACTGTCACGTTCCTGACCTATTTATGTTAGTTTTGTGTGTTAGTTGGTCAGGACGTGAGGTTGGGTGGGCATTCTATGTTATCTGTTTCTATGTTGGTTTCGGTTTGCCTGGTATGGCTCTTGATTAGAGGCAGGTGGTTTGCGTTTGCCTCTAATTAAGAGTCATATTTAGGTAGGGCATTCTCACTGTTTGTTTGTGGGTGATTGTCTTCTGTGTCCGTATGTTATGTTCGTACCACATAGGACTGTAGCGTTTGTTTGTTTCGTTTTCGTTTCGATGTCGTCTGTTACCTGTACGTAAGTTTATGTTTAGTTATGTAAGTTTATGTTCAGGTCTCGTCAACGTCGTTTTGTTATTTTGTAGTTTTGCAAGTGTTTGTTTCGTTTCGTGTTGCCATCTTTATCGTTGTGTTAATAAAGATGGCTTATTTCCCAAAGCCTGCGTTTTGGTCTTCAGATCCCTCTCTCCTCACCTCATCCGAGGATGAGGAGAGCGTCACCCGTTACAATATGTATATATAGTGGCTTGCGAAAGTATTCACCCCTTCAGCATTTAATTTTTCCTATTTTGTTGCCTTATAACCTGGAATTAAAATAGATTTTTTGCTCATTTGTATCATTTGATTTACACAATATGTCTACCACTTTGAAGATGCAAAATATTTTTGAATTGTGAAACAAACAAGAAATTAGACAATAAAACGGAAAACTTGAGCATGCATAACTATTCACCCCTCCCAAAGGAAATACTTTGTAGAGCCACCTTTTGCAGCAATTACAGTTGCAATCTCTTGGGGTATGTCTCTATAAGCTTGGCCCATCTAGCCATTGGGATTTTTTCCCATTCTTCAAGACAAAACTGCTCCAGCTCCTTCAAGTTCGATGGGTTCTGCTGGTGTACAGCAATCTTTAAGTTGTACCACAGATTCTCAATTGGATTCAGGTCTGGGCTTTGACTAGGCCATTCCAAGACATTTAAATGTTTCCCCATCAGTATGCTTAGGGTCATTGTCCTGCTGGAAGGTGAATCTCCGTCCCAGTCTCAAGTCTCGTGAAGACTGAAACAGGTTTTCGTCAAGAATTTCCCTGTATTTAGCTCCATCCATCATTCCTTAAATTCTGACCAGTTTCCCAGTCCTTGCCGAGGAAAAACATACCCACAGCATGATGCTTCACAAACACCAAACGTGTTTGCTTATTTTTTTCTTGAAGCAATGGCTTTTTTTTGGGCCACTCTTCCATAAAGCCCACTCTGTGGAGTGTACGGCTTAATGTGGTCCTATGGAAAAATATTCTAATCTCCGCTGTATGGCTTTGCAGCTCCTTCAGGGTTATCTTTGGTATTTTTGTTGCCTCTCTGATGAATGCCCTCCTTGTGTCACGTTCCTGACCTGTTGTCTGTTATTTTTGTATGTGTTTAGTTGGTCAGGGCGTGAGTTGGGGTGGGCATTCTATGTTTTGTGTTTCTATGTTTAGGTCATTAGTTATTAGCCTTATATGGTTCTCAATCAGGGACAGGTGTTTGACGTTTCCTCTGATTGAGAACCATATAAAGGTAGGCTGTTCACACTGTTTGTTTGTGGGTGGTTGTCTTCCGTGTCTGTATGTCTGTTCGTACCACACGGGACTGTAGCGTTTTGTTTGTAGTCTGTACCTGTTCGTGTGTTCTTCGTGTTATTATGTAAGTTCTCTAGTTCAGGTCTGTCTTCGTTCGTTCGTTTTGTTATTTTGTAATCTTTCCAAGTGTTTTTTCGTGTGCGTCTTCGTCGTTTAATAAATCATTATGTTTTCAAAACCTGCTGCATTTTGGTCTGATCCCTACTCCTCCTCTTCAGACGAAGAGGAGGAGAGAAACCGTTACAGAACCACCCACCAACGAAGGATCAAGCAGCGGGTTAACGGGCAGCAGCGACAGCAGCAGGTGTACAAGGAGGAATGGACATGGGAGGAAATCCTAGACGGAGAAGGACCCTGGGCAGAACCAGAGGAGTGTCGCCGCCCCAAAGCGGAGCTGGAGGCAGCGAAAGCGGAGAGGCGGCGATATGAGGAGGCAGCACGGAAACAAGGCTCTCGGGGAATGTAGTTGGGTCAGTCAGGAGACTTGAGCCAACTCTTCCTGCTTTACATAAGGAGCCGGTGAGGGCGGATTTGGAGGTGAGTGACGCAGAGACAGTAAAGGAGTTAATGGAGAAATTGGAGGAGAAAGATATGAGGGATGTACTGGTTTGGTGCATGAGGCACGGCATCCGTCCGAATGAATGTGTTGGTGAGTTAATGTCACTGGGAACAGCTCTCCATACTCGTCCTGAGGTGCGTGCTAGCCGTCTGGTTAAGACAGTGCCTACACCACGCACCAAGCCTCCTGTGCGTCTCCAGAGTCCTGTGCGTCCTGTTACTGCCCCCCGCACTAGCCCTGAGATACGTGTTCCCAACCCAATACCACCAGTGCTGGCACCACGCACCAAGCCTCCTGTGCGTCTTCAGAGCCCTGTTTCTCCTCCATGCACTCTCCCTGTGGTGCGTGTCTCCAGCCCAGTACCACCAGTGCTGGCACCACGCATCAAGCCTCCTGTGCGTCTCCAGAGCCCTGTACGCACGGATCATTCTCCCCGCACTCGCCCTGAGGTGCGTGCCCTCAGCCCGGTACCACCAGTCCCGGTACCACGCACCAGGCCTATAGTACGCCTTGAGAGTCCAGTGTGCCCTGTTGTTCTTCCCCGCACTAGCCTGAAGGTGCGTGTCCTTAGGCCGGTTCCTCCAGTTCCGGCACCACGCACCAGGCCTACAGTGCGTCTCAGCCGGCCAGAGTCTGCCGTCTGCCCAACGGCGCCTGAACTGCCCGTCTGCCCAACGGCGCCTGAACTGCCCGTCTGCCCAACGGCGCCTGAACTGCCCGTCTGCCCAACGTCATCTGACCTGTCCGTCTGCAAAGCGCCGCATGAACTGCCCGTCTGTACTGAGCCTTCAAAGCCGCCCGTCTGTACTGAGCCTGCAAAGCCGTCCGCCAGACAGGAGCCGCCAGAGCCTTCCGCCAGACAGGAGCAGCCAGAGCCTTCCGCCAGACAGGAGCAGCCAGAGCCTTCCGCCAGACAGGAGCAGCCAGAGCCTTCCGCCAGACAGGAGCAGCCAGAGCCTTCCGCCAGACAGGAGCAGCCAGAGCCTTCAGCCAGCCATGAGCAGCCAGATCCGTCAGCCAGCCATGAGCAGCCAGATCCGTCAGCCAGCCATGAGCCGCCAGATCCGTCAGCCAGCCATGAGCAGCCAGATCCGTCAGCCAGCCATGAGCAGCCAGATCCGTCAGCCAGCCATGAGCAGCCAGATCCGTCAGCCAGCCATGAGCAGCCAGATCCGTCAGCCAGCCAGGAGCAGCCAGATCCGTCGGCCAGGATCCGCCAGAGCCCGCCGGCCAGGATCCGCCAGAGCCCGCCGGCCAGGATCCGCCAGAGCCCGCCGGCCAGGAACCTTCAGAACCCGCCGGCCAGGATCCGCCAGAGCCCTACAGTCTTGAGCTGCCCTCCAGTCATGAGCTGCCCTCCAGTCATGAGCTGCCCTCCAGTCATGAGCTGCCCTCCAGTCATGAGCTGCCCTCCAGTCATGAGCTGCCCTACAGTCATGAGCTGCCCTACAGTCCGGAGCTGCCCTACAGTCCGGAGCTGCCCTACAGTCCGGAGCTGCCCTACAGTCCGGAGCTGCCCTACAGTCCGGAGCTGCCCTACAGTCCGGAGCTGCCCTACAGTCCGGAGCTGCCCTACAGTCCAGAGCTGCCCTATAGTCCGGAGCTGCCCTATAGTCCGGAGCTGCCACTCAGTCCGGAGTTGCCTCTCTGTCCTGAGCTATCTCTCTGTCCTGAGCTATCTCTCTGTCCTGAGCTGCCTCTTTGTCCTGAGCTACCTCTCTGTCCTGAGCTACCTCTCTGTCCTGAGCTACCTCTCTGTCCTGAGCTACCTCTCTGTCCTGAGCTACCTCTCTGTCCTGAGCTACCTCTCTGTCCTGAACTACCTCTCTGTCCTGAGCTACCTCTCTGTCCTGAGCTACCTCTCTGTCCTGAGCTACCTCTCTGTCCTGAGTTATCTAGGGGGGACCGGTGTGAAGGTTCCTAGACCAGGGTTGGGGGCGAGGATCGCCACTCGGAGGACGCTAAGGAGGGGGACAAAGACAATGGTGGAGTGGTGTTCTCGTCCTGCGCCGGAGCCGCCACCGCGGACAGATGACCACCCAGACCCTCCCCTTGCGTTTTAGGGGTGCGCCCGGAGTTCGCACCTTGAGGGGGGGGGGGTTCAGTCACGTTCCTGACCTGTTGTCTGTTATTTTTGTATGTGTTTAGTTGGTCAGGGCGTGAGTTGGGGTGGGCATTCTATGTTTTGTGTTTCTATGTTTAGGTCATTGGTAATTAGCCTTATATGGTTCTCAATCAGGGACAGGTGTTTGACGTTTCCTCTGAGATCCATATAAAGGTAGGCTGTTCACACTGTTTGTTTGTGGGTGGTTGTCTTCCGTGTCTGTATGTCTGTTCGTACCACACGGGACTGTAGCGTTTTGTTTGTAGTCTGTACCTGTTCGTGCGTTCTTCGTGTTATTATGTAAGTTCTCTAGTTCAGGTCTGTCTTCGTTCGTTTTGTTATTTTGTAATCTTTCCAAGTGTTTTTTCGTGTCCGTCTTCGTTGTTTAATAAATCATTATGTTTTCAAAACCTGCTGCATTTTGGTCTGATCCCTACTCCTCTTCAGACAAAGAGGAGGAGAGAAACCGTTACACCTTGCCTGGTCTGTGAGTTATAGTGGGCAGCCCTCTCTTGGCAGGTTTGTTATGGTTCCATATTCTTTCCATTTTTTAATAATGGATTTAAATGGTGCTCCGTGGGATGTTCATATTTTTTTATAACCCAACCCTGATCTGTACTTCACAACTTTGTCTCTGACCTGTTTGGAGAGCTCTTTGGTCTTCGTGTTGCCACTTGCTTGGTGGTGACCCTTGCTTAGCGGTGTTGCCGACTCTGGGGCCTTTCAGAACAGGTGTATATATATACTGACATCATGTGACAGATCATGTGACACTTAAATTGCATACAGGTGGACTTTATTTAATGAATTATGTGACTTCTGAAGGGAACTGGTGGCAACAGATCTTATTTAGGGGCTTCATAGCAAAAGGGTGAATACATACAGTATGCACACACCACTTTTCCATTTTATTTTCTTAAATTTTTTTGAAACAAGTAATTTTTTTATTTCATTTCACAAATTTTTACTATTTTGTCTATTTCATTACATGAAATCCAAATAAATATCAATCTAAATTACAGGTTGTAATGCAACAAAATAGGAAAATTGCCAAGGGGGGTGAATCATTTTGCAAGGCACTGTATACACTACAGTTCAAAAGTTTGGAGTCACTTAGAAATGTCCTTGTTTTTGAAAGAATATTTTTTGTCCATTTAAAATAAACAAAAATTGCTCAGAAATACAGTGTAGACATTGTTAATGTTATGAATGACTATTGTAGCTGGAAACGGCAGATTTTTTATGGAATATCTACATAGGCGTACAGAGGCCCATTATCAGCAACCATCGCTCCTGTGTTCCAATGGCACGTTGTATTAGCTAATCCAAGTTTATCATTTTAAAAGGCAAATTTATCATTAGAAAACCCTTTTGTAATTATGTTAGCACAGCTGAAAACTGTTGTCTGATTAAAGAATAAAACTGGCCTTCTTTAGACTAGTTGAGTATCTGGAGCATCAGCATTTGTGCGTTCGATTACAGGCTCAAAATGGCCAGAAACAAACAACTTTCTTCTGAAACCTGTCAGTCTATTCTTGTTCTGATAAATGAAGGCTTTTCCGTGTGAGAAATTGCCAAGAAACTGAAGATCTCGTACAACGCTGTGTACTACTCCCTTCACAGAACAGCGCAAACTGGCTCTAACCAGAATAGAAAGAGTAGTGGGAGGCTCCAGTGCACAACTGAGCAAGAGGACAAATACATTAGTGTCTAGTTTGAGAAACAGACGCCTCACAAGTCCTCAACTGGCAGCTTCATTAAATGGTACCCGCAAAACACAAGTCTCAACGTCAACAGTGAAGAGGCGACTCCGGGATGCTGGCCTTCTAGGCAGAGTTGCATGGAAAAAGTCATATCTCAGACTGGCCAATAAGAAGAAAAGTTTAAGATGGGCAAAAGAACACAGACACTGGATAGAGGAACTCTGCCTAGAAGGCCAGCATCCCGGAGTCGCCTCTTCACTGTTGAGACTGGTATTCTTCTTTCTATTTCTTGTGTGTTTTTGTTCTATTTCACTTTATTTTATAGTGATACTGCTATTGATTACTGCATTGTTGGAAAAGAGCTTGCAATTTCACTGTACTTGTAGGCTAGCAAGTCATCGAAGTGGGCTTGATAAGGCAAGAGGTGTTTCGGCAACTTAGCTTGCGTTGATAAAAAGCAATTATCCTCTTTCCTGCTGCCTTTGGGTGGCTGGGGCCAAACTGGAGGCCTGCCAGGGGAAGCACTGAATCACTGTGACCCCTGTCCCTTATCCCATGGGGGAGAGCACTTCAGGCTGCATTTCCTTAAAAACAACAGTAATTGAACGCGTAGGACTGCGTGGGAAGAGCCCTTCAGCTGATCTGGGGTGTCCGCACTGACGCAGGTGAGGTGAGGAGGGGAGGCATGTGTGAGGTGGGAGGGCCTCTGTCCTCATTTGTGTTGTCGAAGATGCCCTGGTTTATACAATGTGTTCAGCCTCACACCCTCATCATCCCTATCAGGTGATTTGTTGTTGCCGCCTTAGCTCCAGCGTGGGCTATGTAAATGAGTCTTTGAATCCATGCTGGTTGGTTCTCGCCCACGTTGGTTCTCGCCCACCTGTGGCTCATAGAGAGCCATTAGAGGGCTGTTCCTAAGGACCTCGTGCCTTTCGGTGGAACCCTTGAGGTTGTCTGTGTATTTAGGTCGAGAAATCCCTTAGGGCCAGATACAAACTTTGAGACACGAGTAAACTTGAAATTCGGGATAAGTAGTATGCGACGACATCAGTGAGAGTTGAGAGTGCAGGCTTCAAATTAGGATTCAGCCCTAAGCGTGCTTAAAGGACAATATAATTCTTGAGACTTTTGATCACCTTTCATTTAACTGAGAAATCAGTCATGAGGGTCTAATTTGGGCCTTACCACCTGTACTAGTTTATGCAAGCCAGAGTCAAAGGTTGGGAAATGCTAACTATAGTTTGAGCTTGTTATCAACTACTACTGCCTCTTCCTCTCAGTTCAGCAGCAGAGAAAAAAATGTATTCACACGCTGACTCTGAGCAGGCTTACCACTTAAGGTGTAATTCGTTCAGAAGCGAACGGTTGAGGTTGGTAGTTTCCTGGTCCATGCTCTTCTCTGAAGACCAGTACTTAGTAAGTGTCTATGAAAAGAACCGGCTAATTAGGCCTAGCTGTGCTTCCACCATGTCTGATGACACTCTGCTCAATCAATCAATCAAATGTATTTATAAAGCCCTTCTTACATCAGCTGATGTCACAAAGTGCTGTACAGAAACCCAGCCTAAAACCCCAAACAGCAAGCAATGCAGGTGTAGAAGCACGTGGCTAGGAAAAACTCCCTAGAAAGGCCAGAACCTAGGAAGAAACCTAGAGAGGAAACAGGCTATGAGAGGAAACAGGCTATGAGGGGTGGCCAGTCCTCTTCTGGCTGTGCCGGGTGGAGATTATAACAAAACATCCCTAGGATGGGTGCGTCACTTGAGTGGGTTGAGTCACCGACGTAGTCTTCCTGTCTGGGTTGGCCGAAACACCAAATGGAAGGAAACTGACAATCACCTACCAAGTGCAATTCACAGAGCTGACAAAAAAACTATTATTTTCAAATACTCAATTGCCTCAAAGCCTTGAAAGTGCAGGAAGCCGAGTCACACCAAGCTTAACCATGTTAAACTCCATGCCATTTCTCATTACATGGTATCTTGCTCATGCACTTGGGAATACTTGTGACTCTAAAACCTTATACGAAAGACAGACCCCAGGGGTGCAATAGAAGATTTGTCTTCTGCTGGATAATTTTTCCCCTGAGTTTATGTTGATCGGGGCCAGTAGGAAGGATTGACTTTGGAAGTCCTCAACACTCCTTCAGGCTGAGACTGAATTTAGTGGTTTGTTAAAATCAATGGAGTGCTCAGTGTGGATTTGTACCCTTCATAGACAGCCTTTTACATGATCACATTTAATGCAATTATGTTAGTGTAAATTAGGGTGTTCAAGGCCAGTTTCCCAGACACAGATTAAGCACATATTCCTGGACTAAAAAGTACTTTCAAAGGATATTACTTTATTAATAACATTATAAGATTGTAATAGCTCGCCATAATTCAGTAAAACACTCCTATTTAGCCCTGCAGCAGTTTCAGTTGAAATAAGTGGACATTGTGAGGAGCTGTGTATAGTGTGATCAAAACACAACATTAAATTTGCTATTTTGTGTGTGTTTTCGGATTGTTTGTAACTTCTTTTTAGACATAATGTTGCTGCTACCGTCTCTCATGACCGAAAAGAGGTTCTGGACATCAGAACAGCTATTACTCACCTCAAACTGGACAAAGATTTTTTCTTTAATGAGTCTAATGTGAAGGATATACTGCTTTTCCGAGACCCAAATCCCTGTCATTTGCATGAAGAATAGACGGAAATACAGGGGGCAGAGATCGGGAGGTTTTGTGAGAATTCGCAGGCGAGTGGGTAACCCGCCTCTACCATCCGTTCTATTGGCCAACGTGCAATCACTGGAGAATAAACTGGATGATCTCCGTTCGAGACTATCCTACCAACGGGACATTAAAAACGGCAAAATCTTATGCTTCACCGAGTCGTGGCTGAACAACGACACGGATAATATACAGTTGGCTGGATTTTCCGTTGTAAGCAGTCGATGTTATTCTTCAATAACACAGACCCCAAAGGGATAAAAAATATATTTATTCAAAGAGAACAAATCTGATTTGTTATGCTGGAAACTGTATGGTAGATTCTTCCCTGTTCTCAGTGTTTTCTCCAGTGAACAAAGTGTCAGGATGTTGTTTATACTCAAGCCTAGCCTGTGGTTGACCAATTAGAATTCCATGCAATACAATTGTGCCAGTGGCCAAATATCCCGTTTCAGGCGCAATGTATAGACAATTTGGACCAATGGGAAATTGCCACATGTAGCTATGAGTCCCGGACTGGAACCCTTACACATATTCTAAACAGATGTTAAACTGAAAAACAACCGTGTCCCTGACTCATTAATCTTCAGTTCCCCATTACAGAAAAACTTTGTGCATTTATCTTGAAATTTTCTTACACCGTGCATCGGCAGGACAGAACAGCTACATCTGGAAAGACGAGGGGTGGGGGTGTGCGTCTATATGTCAATAACAGCTGATGCCTGGTATGGCAACTGCTCGGCATTCAACCGTAAGACACTACATACGGTAATGCATACGTCCCAGTACATCACTGGGCCAAGGACCTATATACTAGACGGTGTCAGAGGAAAGCCCCAAAAAATTGTCAAAGACTCCAGTCACCCAAATCATAGACTGTTCTCTCTGCTACCACATGGAAAGCGGTACCGGAGCGCCAAATCTAGGTCCAAAAGGCTCCTATGGCTGCAGTGGCAGTATTGAGTAGCTTGGATGAAAGGTGCCCAGACGTACCCATAGTAAACTGCCTGCTCCTCAGTCCCAGTTGCTAATATATGTATATTATTAGTATTGGATAGAAAACACTCTGAAGTTTCTAAAACTGTTTGAATGATGTCTGTGAGTATAACAGAACTCATATGGCAGGCAGAAACCTGAGAAAAAATCCAAACAGGAAGTGGGAATTCTGAGGTTGGTCGATTTTCAACCAAGCCCCTATTGAATACACAGTGGGATATGGATGAGTTTGCACTTCCTACGGCTTCCACTAGATGTCAACAGTCTTTATAACCTTGTCTGATGCCTCTACTGTGAAGTGGGGCTAAAGGAGACAGGAATTAGTCAGGTCTATCATGACCTGACCATGCACATTTTTCGAACAAAACATATGCTATACAATAAATATGTTATCAAACTGTCATCTGATGAAGTTGTTTCTTGGTTAGTGACTATTTATATCTTTATTTGATCGAATTTGTGATAGCTACCTATGCAGTAAAAAAATGGTGGGGAAAAAAGTTGTCTCTTTTGCTATCGTGGTTAGCTAATAGAAATACATATTGTGTTCTCCCTGTAAAACATTTTAAAAATCAGAAATGATGGCTGGATTCACAAGATGTGTATCTTTCATCTGGTGTCTTGGACTTGTGATTTCATGATATTTAGATGCTAGTATTTACTTGTGGCGCTATGCTAGGCTATGCTAGTCAGCTTTTTTACTGATGAGGGTGCTCCCGGATCCGGGATTGTGTGCAAGTAGAAGTTAACAGCTTCTATCCCCTAGCCATAAAACAGCTGAACAATTAATCCAATGGCTACACGGACTATTTACATTGACCCCCTCCCTTTTGTTTACACTACTGCTACTCAATGTTTATTATCTATGTATAGTCACTTTACCCCTACTTACATGTACAAATTACCTCGACTAACCTGTACCCCCGCACATTGACTCGGTACCGGTAGCCCCGGTATACTGCCTCGTTAATGTAATTTTATTGTGTTACTTTTTATAATTTTTTTACTTTTAGTTTATTTAGTTGAACTGCGTTGTGAGTTAAGGGCTTGTAAGTAAGTAAGCATTTTACGGTAAGGTCTACAGCTGTTGTGGACACTCTGGACATTTAACTGTGATGTCTGAATCTTGAAAAACAACATCTTCAGTAAACATTTGACAATATCCACTCCCAATCCCTGTGGCATTTCTAAAACGTAGTTCTAAAAATATGACTAGTAATTTGGGTATGTGAGTATGTAATTGAAATGTGTAATCATGAATAAATACCACAGCGATAGCAGAACAAAAACAAGTCATCCCTCCTGCTGGTCTTTGGCCCTGGAGACAATGAGACGTCCAATTACCTCTGCTTATTCGTCATCATTAGCAACGGTTACCATACCATTATTGCAGTTTAAAGACAACTACCAATCATACTAGTTCACACTTCCTCAAATAGCCTGGCTATGAATCATATTTGATTCAATGTAGACATTGTAAATCAATCAATTACTTTATTTGTAGAATACAATTGAATGACGCAGTGCTTTAAAAAAAATCTGTTCCCCCTCACCCATTTTAAAATGTCAGACGTGAAGAATATCTTTAAAGTCAGTGAAAGTTGAATTATCACTGACATAGATTTTTCACATACTAAACACAAAAAAGAACCCCAACAAACAGAACAGTTTGAGTTTACTTCTGAAATAATTTCAGCCTTTTGCTTGCCAAAGGACATAACATGTGAAAACTTTTGTTGTTCTGCTCTTTCACTTGATTACTATTGGCAATATACTGTACATTGTTCTGCTCTCACGATGTGTGTGGGGTTCAACACTTGGCAGTGTCACGGCCGTCATCGGAAGGAGACCAAGCTGCAGCGTGGTGAGCGTACATTTTCTTTTATTATTGTAAATGTCGCCAACAAAACAAGAAACGAAGAAACAACCGTGAAGCTTAACAGGGCTACAGTGCCACTAACAAAGATAACTACCCACAACTAAGGTGGAAAAACAGGCTGCCTAAGTATGATTCCCAATCAGAGACAACAATAGACAGCTGTCCCTGATTGAGAACCATACCCGGCCAAAACATAGAAACAGAAAACATAGAAATAAAGAAACTAGAAATGCCCACCCTAGTCACAACCTGGCCTAACCAAAATAGAGAATAAAAACCTCTCTATGGCCAGGGCGGTACAGTACCCCCCCCCCCCAAAGGTGCGGACTCCGGCCGCAAAACCTGACTCTATAGGGGAGGGTCCGGGTGGGCATCTATTCACGGCGGCGGCTCCGGTGCGGGACGTAGACCCCGCTCCACCTCTGGCTCCCCCCACTTTGGTGGCGCCTCTGGTGCAGGGACCCTGGTCGCCGCAGGACGCGGACTGGGGACCCTCGCCGCAGGCCCCGGACTGGGGACCCTTGCCGCAGGCCCCGGACTGGGGACCCTAGCCGGAGGCCCCGTACTGGAGGCAGGCAGCGTTGCAAAATAAATGTAGAAATCTATGTTATTCAATTATTGCCACCACACTGCCTGTGCGCGCCAATGAGCGTCTGCGTTGCCAATGGCTAAAATAGAAATCCGTTCTATTTCTGACACAGATCGCACTGCAAGTCCGGCCTCTCCCATCTCCTCATTGGTTTATAGAAGCAATACCCACGTGGGTGACTGAAAGACAAACGAGGTCAGTGGCGGAAATGCACCTAATTTATGAAAGTTGCCAATCGCAAAATAAAGTCAAGAGAAGAAAAAGCCTGGAAGGAAGAGAGATGACTCGAAACGATTCGGTTGACTGTTTTATGTGTGGATTAATTGGCGGAGTAGAGGACCTTGTGCATTTCAGCTAAAATAACAACTCAATGTTTATATCCCAGGACAAATTAGCTAGCAACAGCAAGCTAGCTAAATAGGGCAAATTTGCTAGCAAGTGCAAGCTAACTAGCTAAATTGCCATAAATGTTTATTCAACCGGTCCCCAAATTAATATCATTGGTTCAGAGTTTGTATTGATATTTTAACCTGCATGTCGTGATCGCGTTTGGTGTGGGGGGACAAAATACATTTATGTGCGAAGGCGCAGGATGGCGCACGCGTGCAGCCGGTTTGGGTTCGGGGTGTAGGGGTGTTAACCTCTACCGAGCACCTACCCCGGGTCCGGGATCACCCCCCACCCCCCCCACACTGATTAGCATCGCTAGCATAGCGTCACAATTAAATAGTAGCATCTAAATATCATTAAATCACAAGTCCAAGACAGCTAATGAAAGATACAGATCCTGTGAATAAAGCCACCATTTCAGATTTTTAAAATGTTTTACAGGGAAGACACAATATGTAAATCTATTAGCTAAACACGTTAGCAAAAATCACAATTTTTCTTGTCCACCATTTTCTCTCAACACCAGTAGCTATCACCAATTCGGCTAAACTAAGATATTGATAGCCACTAACCAAGAAAAAACCTCCTCAGATGACAGTCTGATAACATATTTATGGTATAGGATAGGTTTTGTTAGAAAAATGTGCATATTTCAGGTAGATGTCATAGGTTACAATTGCACCCACCGTCACAAATGGACTAGAATAACTACATAGAGCAACGTGTTTACCTACTTACTAATCATCAAACATTTCGTAAAAATACACAGCATACACTAATCGAAAGACACAGAACCTGTGAATACAGACAATATTTCAGATTTTCTAAGTGTCTTACAGCGAAAACACAATAAATCGTTATATTAGCATACCACATATGCAAACGTTACCAGAGCATTGATTCTAGCCAAAGAGAGCGATAACGTAAACATCGCCAAAATATATTAATTTTTTCACTAACCTTCTCAGAATTCTTCAGATGACACTCCTGTAACATCACATTACAACATACATATACAGTTTGATCGAAAATGTTCATATTTAGCGGCACAAATCGTGCTTACACAATGGAAATACTGTCCAACTACTCAAGCAATCTGCCCGGCAGCATCATGATAATACAACTATTTTTATCAAAAACTATTCATAAACTTGACAAAAAAAATACAGGTTGGCCATGAAATGAAAGATGCATTAGTTATTAATGCAACCGCTAAGTTAGATTTTTAAAATTAACGTTACTAGACATGCAGTGTGCGTTACAGACAGACTAGTGCCGCAATAACGGCGTCACTATTTACCGTTATTGAGTTTACATTTTTCCACATAAAATTGGAATAACATCATAAATAGCTCTTACTTTTCGACGAGCTTCCATCGGAATCTTGGCCAAGTGGTACTTTTGTCCAAAAGAATCGTTGCTTGGTTGTAAAACGTTGCATTCAACTTCTGATATAGCAGCTAACTATAGCTAACAATTGCTAACATTAGCTAACGTGTCCAAATCCTCATTACGCAATACTGAGGAAATTCCGAAAAATAGCAATATACTCGCATAATCTGATATAACTCGGTTTCAAATAGCTTCGTTATGATGTTTCTAACACCTATGTCAAATTAAATTACAGACTGATATATCTAAAGTTCATTACTAAGCGTTCGAAAATGGCATCCCGGGGTCTCTCTCTGCGTAAAGTTCAACGTCGAAAAGATGGCGTACCTCACTCCTTGGTGTTTTATAACCTCTGAGATTGGTTATTGGTTACTGACATCCAGGGGAAGGCGGGTGCAGTTCGTGTCGTTCCATAGGATATACACACCCCTTTAAACTGAACTGAGATCAGAGCTTCGCTCTCAGACCTTCGCAAAACCTGTCATGGATTTCGCTGTAGAAAGAGTTCTGTTCCACTCAGAGACATAATTCAAACGGCTATAGAAACTAGATAGTGTTTTCTATCCAATAATAACAATAATATGCATATTGTACGATCAAGAATTGAGTAGGAAGCCGTTTCATCTGTAGAGACAATTATGCTAATTTGAAACAGCACCCCCTATAGTCGCAAGAAGTTAACCCTGGTGTCCTGGTTAAATTCCCAAGCTGTCCCTCATACCATCATGGCTACTTAATCATACCCCGCTTACAAGTGGCTCATTCATCCCTCTCCCCTGTAACTGTTCCCCAGGTCATTGCTGTAAATGAGAATGTCTTCTCAGTCAACTTACTCGTTAAAATAACTGTTAAATAAAGAAAATGACAGAAATTGTGCCACTTTAAATTACTCTTACGTGAATGCACAAACTATGCATACATAATTGCAAGGGTATAATCTTGTAAGTAAAGGATAGCTACACTCTTGAATTAGCTAGGTACATTACAAACACAGAAGCTAAGTTACATAGCTAGCAGGGTAACAGTCAATGCAATCCCTATTTGGATAGTTAGCACCCATTAGCTTAGCATTATCGCAACTTAAAAGGCTAGAAATAAACCTGTAAAGACTTACATCTTCCAGAAAGCACAGCTTGAATTTACAAAACCATGTACTAATGACTCAAAAACAAAAGGTGCCTACTTACAGACTTATCTTTATCCGGGGCCTAGTAAGTAAGTACGATGGAGCTTGTCTGTTTGTTGCTGTTCTTCAGATTGTTTGTAGTGGGAATGACCTCTGAACAGGAAGTTAGCTGATTTAAAGCTACAGTAGCCAGCTTCAACACTAGATGGCAGTGTAGAACTATAAAGCACTGTAATACTACTGTATTACCGTTCTTGTATTCAAGGACAAGAACAGGATGGCACAATTTTTTGCTCTTCCAGTTTTCTTTTGAGTTTTCTGCAGGTTACACATTTATGGATCACACTGGATACCAGTCTTCAATCGGTCCACAATCCAGCTGACCGGACTGTGTCTTCGGAGAAGTGACGACCCTGGTGTGCAACTTGTTCATGGTAGTATATTACCAACAGAGTGGCGATGTGGTGGTTCTGACGTGTGGCCTCCGATTCTCATCAATTATGGGATGCAGCTTCTTGAGCAGGCTGTTTTTGGTGACCTCTTCCTCCTGTACGCATCTAATAATGGTGGTTTTGACTTGACTTTTGCAAGGTGGCTGCTGTTGCACTTGTCAATGTTAGGAGACCTGAAGAAGAATTTGTCCAGGTATATGAGCTTTGCTGTTGCTAGGATAAATGACTTCCAGCTGGAGAATCATTCAGACCTGTGTGAGTTGAGCTGGCCTCCAGTAGCTTTGGTAATGGAGGTTGTGACTTGTGGCCAGATCTCTGTATCTGGTGTCTGGTTCCACATGTTCGAAAGTTTCTGACTGAGTAGTCTCTTCGGTCTCTCTTCTTGTCAGGAAGGCTGGGCCTGAGAACCAGTTAACTTATTTGGGCTGCAAGCCCGAAGCCGGGCACAATATGACAACAGCCACTTCAAGTGCAGGGCGCGAAATTCAAAGATATTTTTTTTTTTAATATTTAACTTTCACACATTAACAAGTCCAATACAGCATATGAAAGATACACATCTTGTGAATCCAGCCAACATGTCCAATTTTTAAAATGTTTTACAGCAAAAACACCACATATATTTATGTTAGCTCACCACCAAATACAAAAAAGGACAGACATTTTTCACAGCACAGGTAGCATGCACAAAGCCAACCTAACTAACCAAGAACCAACCAAACTAACCAAGAAACAACTTCATCAGATGACAGTCTTATAACATGTTATACAATAAATCTATGTTTTGTTCGAAAATGTGCATATTTGAGGTATAAATCAGTTTTACATTGCAGCTACCATCACAGCTACCGTCAGAAATAGCACTGAAGCAGCCAGAGTAATTACAGACACCAACGTCAAATACCTAAATACTCATCATAAAACATTTCTGAAAAATCGATGGTGTACAGCAAATTAAAGACAAACATCTTGTGAATCCAGCCAATATTTCCGATTTTTTAAAAGTGTTTTACAGCGAGAACACAATATAGCATTATATTAGCTTACTACAATAGCCTACCACACTACCGCATTCTTTCATCAAGGCACGTTAGCGATAGCAATAGGCACGTTAGCGATAGGGAATAAACCAGCAAAAGATATTAATTTTTACTAACCTTCATAAACCTTCATCAGATGACAGTCCTATAACATCAGGTTATACATACACTTATGTTTTGTTCGAAAATGTGCATATTTAGAGCTGAAATCAGTGGTTATACATTGTGCTAACGTAGCATCTTTTTCCCAGAATGTGCGGATATTTTTATGGCACTCAACTATTCTGACCAAATAACTATACATAAACGTTACTAAAAAATACATGTTGTATAGGAAATGATAGATACACTAGGTCTTACTGCAATCGCCGTGTTAGAATTCTAAAAATAACTTCATTACGACATCCAGCTTAGGTATAGCGAGAGAGTACCAAAAATCTGGGCGCAAACGACTATTTCACATGTTCGACAGATATATGAAATAGCATCATAAAATGGGTTCTACTTTTGACGATCTTTCATCAGAATGTTGTACAAGGGGTCCTTTGTCGGGAACAATCGTTGTTTGGATTTAGAATGTCCTCTTCTCCAGTCAATTAGCACGGAAAGCTAGCAAAGTGGTGCGAAGCTCTCCTTCCTGAACAAAGGCAAAAAAAATTGGCAAAAAATTCTATAATCTAATAAAACTATATTGAAAAAACATACTTTACGATGATATTGTCACATGTATCAAATAAAATCGAAGCCGGAGACATTAGTCGTCTATAACGACAGCTGTACAGAAGGCAAAACCAGGTCCCTTCACGCGCTCTCCAGAAAACAGGAAACTGGTGACATGTCATACAAAGAGCTTTTGTTCGTGTGCATCTATACTAATAAATATCAAGGACATTAATAGGCAGGCCCTAGAACAGAGCATCGATTTCAGATTTTCCACTTCCTGTCAGGAAGTTTGCTGCAAAAGGAGTTCTGTTTTACTCACAGATATAATTCAAACGGTTTTAGAAACTAGAGAGTGTTTTCTATCCAATAGTAATAATAATATGCATATTGTATGAGCAAGAATTGAGTACGAGGCCGTTTGAATTGGGCACCTTTTATCCGGCTACTCAATACTGCCCCTGCACCCCAAACAGGTTAATGTGCTTAAGGGCAGCTGCTGGCACAGACCTAGTTCCATGATCTGCTGGATTTTTGTCCATACTGATGTGGTGCCACTGGTCTGGGTGTGTGGACCTTTTGATACATGTGGCGCTGTTTGACACACAGGAGTAGAATCTTCTGGACGTATTGTGAATATATCCTAGCACATTATTGCTGTCTGTGTAGAACCGCACTGCATGAATCTCAAAGTCCATTTCGTCGTTAATCAGGCCTGCCATCTCAACTGCTAAGACAACGGAACAAAGCTCTAGGCGTGGAACAATGCGAGCAGGACGTGGAGTGAGTTTGGACTTTCCCATGGTGAACCTCGATGTCGACTATTCTGAGGTAGGCTACAGCTGATATGTTCATGGTGGATGCATCTGAAAAGACACACAGTTATCACTGGGGCGTGGAGGACAAGGAGACAGAGACATAGGGGCTTTATTGTTTGAGTTCCTTCAATGAGTCTTTCCACAGCTTCCTCTGATTTTCTTTCTCTTCTGGGAGTGGTGTGACCCAATCACATTGTTCATGTTCAGTAGAGAGTTCTCTCATTAGAGCCTTGCCTTGCATAGTGATAGGTGCTACGTACCCTAGGGTGTCGTACAAGCTGTTGATCGTGGAGAGGACACAACTTCTTGAAAACGGTCTTCGCAGAAAAGGAAGCAGTAGAACATTTGTTGCACATCTGCTGTGACTGAAATGCATTATTTTCGTAATCGGATGAGGACTCCGAGGAGTGTGTTATTCAGGTCTGGTCCACTGAGAAGGACATTGTGGAGGGAGACACCTTCATGCTTGGCACTAGAGTCAAATACTACTCATATCTGACCTGGTTTCTGAGGATGATACACACCAAAGATCAGTAAGTACCAACATTCTTGTTTTCCCTCCAATGGTGGTGCTTTTTCAGCTTGATCATTGTCAAAGATCTTCTGCATGAAGTCGCAGAAGTGTTCTTTCATGTTGGCTTTCTCTCCAGAGTGCATCGCAGTGAAGTGAGTCGTTTCACTGCTTGTGCTCTGTCGTTGGGGTGGTGGCGCCAGGGTGAACGGAAAGGTAGAGGAACTCATGAACACTTCCCTGTCCATGATCTTGAGGAAGATGCCATCTTCGACAGAAGGGGCTGGCTTGTCCGAGGTCGTTCGTATCTCTGGCTGGGATGGTGCCCTCCATGCAGCTCTGAGCTCTCTGGTGCTGTGTTGTGTTATTCAGTCTCTCCTTGATCTGGATGCTGTTAGTGCAGGGGCTAAGGAATGATGTGCACCCATTATGAGTCACGTTTGTTTTGTAGACGCTAACTTTAGCTGGCTTGTGAGCTCTGTCCAGACATACCTCGTATATGATGACGAATCCGATAGCAACACGTTGCTCATAGGATGCGTTGTGCGGCCTATTGTACTGCTTTCTCACTTTGTGCACTCTCAGTGTGTCTCTTCTGAGCAGGAGGATAGCTGTGTTTGGGTCGGGTGCTGGAATCTTGTCTACGACAGGCGTTAAATGAGGGCGATGACGTGCAACTTCAGGTGAGCGGATGTCTGATCTGTTGTCTGGCATCATGACACATTTTTTGAGACTGGGTAGAGGGAGCTGTGTCTTTCCATCGATTGACTCGATGGCGTAGTTGCTTGGTCTCCTTCTCGAGGTCTCCACAGGTCCTGAACATGTCCTCAGTGTACAGTGCATTTGGAAATTATTCAGACCCATTGACTTTTTCCACATTTTGTTACATTACAGCTTTATTCTAAAATGTATTAAATCTTCCATCATCAATCTACACACAATACCCCATAATGACAAAGCAAAAATACTTTTTTAGACATTTTTGTAATCAGGCCCTTTACGCAGTACTTTGTTGAAGCACCATTGGCAGCAATTACAGCCTCAAATCTTCTTGGGTATGACGCTGTAAACTTGGCACACCTGTATTTGGGGAGTTTCTGCAGATCCTCTCAAGCCCTGTCAGGTTGTATGATGAGCGTCGCTGCACAGTTATTTTCAGGTCTCTCCAGAGATGTTTGATCAGGTTCAAGGCCGCGCTCTGGCTGGGCAAAGGACATTCAGAGACTTGTCCCGAAGCAGCTCCTGCATTGTCTTGGCTGTGTGCTTAGGGTTGTTGTCCTGTTGGAAGGTGAACCTTCGCCACCAGTCTGAGGTCCTAAGCACTCTGGAGCAGGTTTTCATCAAGGATTTCTCTCTGTACTTTACTCCTTTCATCTTTCCCTCGATCCTTACTAGTGTCCCAGTCCCGGCCATCATCCGTAGGGATAATGCCAGGTTTCCTCCAGATGTGACGTTTGGCATTCAAGCCAAAGAGTTCAATCTTGGTCTCATCAGACCAGAGAATCTTATTTGTCATGGTATGAGAGTACATTAGGTGCCTTTGGCAAACTCCAAGCAGGCTGTCACGTGCCTATTACTGATGAGTGGCTTCCATCTGGCCACACTATCTTAAATGCCTGATTGCTGGAGTGCTGCAGAGATGGTTGTCCTTCTGGAAGGTTCTCCCATGTCCACAGAGGAACTCTAGAGCGCTGTCAGAGTGACCATTGGGTTCTTGGTCACCTCCCTGACCAAGGCCCTTCTCCTCCGATTGCTCAGTTTGGCCGGGCGGCCAGCTCTAGAAAGAGTCTTGCTGGTTACAAACTTCTTCCATTTAAGAATGATGGAGGCCACCCTTTCGAGTCTCTGAGCAAAGGGTCTGAATACTGTAAATGTAATATTTACGTAGTTTAAAAAAAATATTGAAATCAGTTTTTTGTATGTATTGTGTGTAGATTGATGAGGAAAACAATGACTTTTTTTAGAATAAGGCTGTAACAAAAATGTGGAAAAAATAAGGGAACTGAAAACTTTACAAATATCACTGTATGGAGTGGAACCTCTGACAGCAAAGGGGTAAAAAAATGTGGTTCTTGGACTTGTTACTTTGTTAATTTAAGACAGCACACATTCTGACTGCCTTCTCTCCATGACCTGTGGGATACACTTTGACTAAGCATATCTTGGAGCATCATCTAGAGCTGGCTGCATCTCCACAGATCTTAGTGCACTTTGAGGTTACTGCAGGTGTTGCGCTCACCTTTTGCTGCCCGCCATGATTTTCCATGATGGCGAAGTTCTCTATTCTCCATGGGGCTAGCCCCGGATGCAGCGTGGATGGATGTCTATAATTGTCGCACTCTTTACACGGCACCGCTTTCTCACAATATGTTGCGAGATGTTTGGTTGAAGCACAGCATCTGTAACAGATGAGGTTGTCCTTGAGATAAGATTTGCTCTCATTTAGTGTCTTGCTCCTGAAGCTACCTAATTTTCTCAGCGGATGAGGCTTCTTGTGCAGCAGACACTGTTTGTCTGGGGTACTCAACTGTTTTCCTGAAAGACTAGCCTGGATGGCTTCAGACTTACATGAGATTTCCTAACAGACACTGGTGTTCTGTGTTGTGTTTTAGCTGCCTCCCCAAACTCTCTCAACTTCTGGTTGTCTTTGTTATCTTCAGAAGTGTGTTTTCAATCACTTCAGGTGAACCTTAGCAGTCTTCGAGTTTTTGCCAAACCATCGTGAACCCTGCTGTTACATTTTGAACGTGCACCGATTTTATCATTTTAGCCTGCTCAGATGACTTGGGTCTTGGGTGCTGCTAAGAAAGGTTGATTTCCAGGACTCATAGTTTTCTGAGTGTACACCATCGATTTTTCAGAAATGTTTTATGATGAGTATTTAGGTATTTGACGTTGGTGTCTATAATTATTCTGGCTGCTTCAGTGCTATTTCTGACGGTAGCTGTGATGGTAGCTGCAATGTAAAACTGATTTATACCTCAAATATGCACGTTTTTCGAACAAAACATAGATTTATTGTATAACATGTTATAAGACTGTCATCTGATGAAGTTGTTTCTTGGTTAGTTTGGTTGGTTCTGTGCATGCTACCTGTGCTGTGAAAAATGTCTGTCCTTTTTTGTATTCAGTGGTGAGCTAACATAAATATATGTGGTGTTTTCACTGTAAAACATTTTAAAAATCGGACATGTTGACTGGATTTACAAGATGTGTATCTTTCATTTGCTGTATTGGACTTGTTATTGTGTGAAAGTTAAATATTTCTCAAAAATATTTTTTGAATTTCGCGCTCTGCCTTTTCAGTGGAATGTGGGAGGAGTTCCGCTAGTGGAACCCCGGTGCCAGACAGGTTAACCTTTTCGCGGCAGGGCCTCAAGAGAGAGCTTCACACCAGACATCCCAAGAATATTGCTAAACTGAAACAGTTTTGTAAAGAGGAATGGTATAAAGTTCCTCCTGACCGTTGCGCAGGTCTGATCTGCAAATACAGAAAACGTTGAGGTTATTGCTGCCAAAGTAGGGTCAACCATTTATTAAAACCAAGGGTTCACATTAACTCAGCAAAAAAAGAAACGTCCTCTCACTGTCAACTATATTTATTTTCAGCAAACTTAACTTCTTCTTAACCACAGCCAACAGCTCCCGGTACCCCACATCATAGTTTCGCTCCGCCGGGCTTAGCTTCTCCGAGAAGAAAGCACAGGGGCAGAGCTTCGGTGGCGTGCCTGAGCGCTGAGAGAGCACGGCTCCGATCCCAGCCTCTGATGTGTCCACCTCCACTATGAATGCCAAAGAGGGATCCGGATGGGCCAGCACGCGAGCCGAGGTTAACAGAGCTCTCAGCTGCCCAAAAGCCCTGTCCGCCTCAGCCGACCACTGCAGACGTACAGGACCCCCCTTCAGCAGTGAGGTAATGGGAGCAGCCACCTGGCCAAAACCCCGGATAAATGTGCGGTAGTAATTGGCAAACCCTAAAAATCGCTGCACCTCCTTTACCGTGGTGGGAGTCAGCCAATTACGCACGGCTGCTATGCGGTCACTCTCCATCTCCACCCCTGATGTGGAAATGCGATACACTAGGAAGGAGGCGGACTGTTGAAAGAACAGGCAATTCTCAGCCTTGACTTACAGGTCCTGCTCCAACAGTCGTCCAAGTACCTTGCGCACCAAGGACACATGCTCGGCGCGTGTAGCGGAGTATATCAGAATGTCATCGACATACACCACTACACCCTGCCCCTGTAGGTCCCGGAAAATCTCGTCTACAAAGGATTGGAAGACTGATGGAGCATTTATCAACCCGTATGGCATGACGAGATACTCATAATGGCCTGAGGTGGTACTAAATGCCGTCTTCCACTCGTCTCCCTCTCGGATACGCACCAGATTGTACTCCTGAGATCCAGTTTAGTGAAGAGGCGTGCCCCGTGCATTGACTCAATCCGCGTGGCGATAAGAGGTAGCGGGTAACTGTACCTCAACGTGATTTGATTGAGACCTCTATAATCAATGCATGGGCACAGACCTCCATCCTTCTTCTTCTTCACAAAAAAGAAACTCGAGGAGGCAGGTGAAGTGGAGGACCGAATGTACCCCTGACGCAGGGTTTCCGAGACATATGTTTCCATAGCCACCATCTCCGCTTGCAACAGAGCATACACGTGACTCCTGGGAAGTGCAGCGTTTACCTGGAGATTTATCTCACAATCCCCCCGTCGATGGTGTGGTAATTGAGTCGCCTTCTTCTTACAGAAGGTGAAAGCCAAATCAGCGTATTCTGGGGGGATGCACACGGTGGAGACCTGGTCTGGACTTTCCACCGTGGGAGCACCAACGGAATCCCCTACACACCTCCCCGAGCACTCTCGCGACCACCCCGTGAGAGCCCTCTGTTGCCAGGAAATGGTGGGGTTATGACGAGCCAACCAGGGAAGGCCTAATACCACGGGAAACGCAGGAGAGTCAATGAGAGAGAGACTCATTTTCTCATTGTGAACCCCCTGAATCTCCATGGCCAGTGAATGGTGGCCTCCCTGATTAGCCCGGACCCTAATGGTCAACTATCCAGAGCGTGAACCAGAGGTCTATCCACAGGTATAATGGGGATCCCTAAACTAAGTGCTAACACTCTGTCAATAAAATTCCCAGCTGCGCCTGAATCGACGAGCGCCTTATGCTGGGAATGCGGGGAGAACTCAGGGAAACAAACAGGTGAACAACAGAGGACTCTGGATGAGAGTGGTGCATACTCACCTGGGGTGACGCCAGAACGCCCTGCCTGCTTTCTGGACTCCCAGTGGGACCAACCCGGCACCGACCGGCAGTGTGCCCTCTGCGGCCACAGATGGTGCACGTGAAGGCCCCTCCTCCAGCCTCCCTATGCGCAGCCCCTCCCAACTCCATGGGCACCGGAGCGGGAGTGCTGGGAGATGGAAAGTACAGAGCCCCCTCAGGACGTCCACGGATGAAATCCTGTGCGCTCCTCGTCCCCTGCCTCAAATGGAAGAGTCGTTCACCCGCCGCTCTACCTTCAAGCGGATGGTCAAAGACGGGTGAACTCCTCGAAGTGGTCCAACGCCGCGTCTTCCTCCTCCCACACAGCGTTTTCCCACTCCCCGAGAGGCATGAGATGAGGGCGGATACTCCCTCCCTTCCTGAGGGAGCTGGGTGAACAGTGGCCAGGTATAAGTCCAGTTGTAACAGGAACCCCTGGCACTGTGCGGCCGGCCGTCCCATCATACTCCCTGGGAAGGGAGAGACGTATTGCACTGGAGCTGGATCCGGACGGAACAGGTAGAGGTAACCCCGGTTGAGCTGGTCGAGGCGCTGGAGAGACTTCCTGTCTCTCCCAGCGGTCCATGGTCTGGACAACGCGATCCATCATGGCACCGAGATGATGTAGCATAGCTGCGTGTTCCTGGATGCGTTCCTTGACTCCTCTGACCGGGGTACCTGCTCCTGCTGATTCCATGTTGGGTGTAGGATTCTGTTATGGCTGGGCGCGGCTGGTGGAGAAGTCAGGTGCAGGAGAGCAGAGAGTTGTGAACAGGCGCACACTTTATTTGGCAGGAGAAAATAACAGTAGGACTCAACTGCGTCAAAAACCTCCAACCAAAAATGGCAAAAGTGTAAATGAGCCAAAATAGACACAACTATAATAAAGTTAACAAAGTAACAATCTTCGTGTAAACAAATAAACACGGAACAAACAAGCGTAACACAAAACAATCCTACACAAAGACATGATGGGGAACAGAGGAATACATACATATGATGATTGGGGAATGAAAACCAGGTGTGCAGGGAACAAGACAAAACAAATGGATACATGAAAAATGGAGCGGCGATGGCTAGAAAGCCGGTGACGTCGAACGCCGTACGAACAAGGAGAGGAGCCGACTTCGGCGGAAGTTGTGACAGTTTGGGTCTAGAGTGTCTCCCCTTGGAAGAGGGAGATGACCGCGGTAGCTTTCCAATCTTTGGGAATCTCAGACGATACGAAAGAGAGGTTGAACAGGCTAGGGGTTGCAACAATTTCGGCTAATAATTTTAGAAAGAGAGGGTCCAGATTGTCTAGCCTGGCTGATTTGGAGGGGTCCAGATTTTGCAGCTCTTTCAGAACATCAGCTATCTAGATTTGGGTGAAGGAGAAATGAGGGAGGCTTGGGCGAGTTGCTGTGGGGGGTGGAGGGCGGTTGATCGGGGTAGGGGTAGCCAGGTGGAAAGCATGGCCAACCATAGAAAAATGCTTATTGAAATTCTCAATTATTGTAGATTTATTGCTGGTGACAGTGTTTTGTAGCTTCAGTGCAGTGGGCAGCTGGGAGGAGGTGCTCTTATTCTCCATGGACTTTACAGTGTCCCAGAACTTTTTGGAGTTCGTGTTACAGGATGCAAATTTCTGCTTGAAAAAGCTGGCCTTAGCTTTCCTGACTGCCTGTGTATATTTGTTCCTAACTTCTCTGAAAAGTTGCATATCACGGGGGCTATTCGATGCTAATGCAGAACGCCACAGGATGTTTTTGTGCTGGTCAAGGGCAGTCAGGTCTGGAGAGAACCAAGGGCTATATCTGTTCCAGGTTATACATTTTTTGAATGGGGCATGCTTATTTAAGATGGTGTGGAAGGCACTTTTAAAGATTAACCAGGCATCCTCTACTGTCGGGATGAGGTCAATATCCTTCCAGGATACCCGGGCCAGGTCGATTAGAAAGGGCTGCTCGCTGAAGTGTTTTAGGGAGCGTTTGACAGTGATGAGGGGTGGTCGTTTGACTGCAGACCCATTACGGATGCAGAAAATAAGGCAGTGATCGCTGAGATCTTGGTTGAAAACAGCAGAGGTGTATTTGGAGGGCAAGTTGGTTAGGATGATATCTATGAGGGTGCCCGTGTTTACGGATTTGGGGTTGTACCTGGTGGGTTAATTGATAATTTGTGTAAGATTGAGGGCATCAAGCTTAGATTGTAGGATGGCCGTGGTGTTTAGCATGTCACAGTTTAGGTCACCTAGCAGCACGAGCTCTGAAGATAGATGGGGGGCAATCAATTCACATATGGAGTCCAGGGCACAGCTGGGGGCAGAGGGTGGTCTATAGCAAGTGGCAACGGTGAGAGACGTGTTTCTGGAAAGGTGTATTTTTAAAAGTAGAAGCTTGAATTGTTTGGGTACAGACCTGGATAGTTAACACAGAACTCTGCAGGCTATATCTGCAGTAGATTGCAACCCCGTCCACTTTGGCAGTTCTATCTTGTCTGAAAATGTTATAGTTAGGGATGTAAATTTCAGGGGTTTTGGTGGTCTTCCTAAGCCAGGTTTCAGACAATGCTAGGACATCCGGGTTGGCAAAGTGTGCTAAAGCAGTGAATTAAACAAACTTAGGTAGGAGGCTTCTAATGTTAATAATGCATGAAACCAAGGCTTTTACGGTTACAGAAGTCAACAAATGAGAGCACCTGGGGAGTAGGAGCGGAGCTAGACACTGCAGGGCCTGGATTAACCTCCACATCACCAGAGGAACAGAGAAGGAGTAGGATAAGGGTATGGCTAAAGGCTATAAGAACCTGTTGTCTATTTTGTTCAGAACAGAGAGTAAAAGGAGCAGGTTTCTGGGCGTGATAGAATAGATTCAAGGAATAATGTACAGACAATGGAATGGTAGGATGTGAATACATTGGAGGTAAACCTAGGCATTGGGTAATGATAAGAGAGATATTGTCTCTAGAGATGTTTAAACCAGGTGATGTCACCGCATATGTGGGAGGTGGAACTAAATGGTGGGTTAAGGTATATTGAGCAGGGCTAGAGGCTCTACAGTGAAATAAGACAGTAATCACTAACCAGGACAGTAATGGACAAGGCATATTGATATTAGGGAGAGGCATGCGTAGCCGGGTGATCAATAGGGGTCCAGTGAGTGGTTGGGCTGGCTGGAAACACGGTGATTCAGACAGCTAGCAGGCCGGGGCTAGCAAGCTAGCAGAAGGGCCTTAGGGGGACATCTTGACAGAGGAAAGTATGTTTTAGCCTCCGCGTGTGGTAACGTCGATAGACCAGTCATGATTGATTAGTAGGGTTCCGAGTAGCAGAGAGGTTCAGGTCCAATTGGCAAAATAGGTATAGTGGCCCAAGAAATTGGCCGATGGATCTATACAGCTAACAGTCCAATATGCTCTAGACAGCTGGCGCGCCGCGGCTAGCAGATGGGCATTCAGGGGACGTTGCGATGTAGAGGCCAGTTGAGTACCCCCTCGAGCAGATTACATCGTAGTCGTGTCGTGAATGATCGGCGGGGTTCTGTGCCCCATACCGGCAGTAGAAGGGGTTAGTGTGGCTCAGTTGGTAGAGTCCCGTGTGGCTCAGTTGGTAGAGCATGGTGCTTGCAACGCCAGGGTTGTGGGTTCAATTCCCACGGGGGGACCAGGGTTCAATTCCCACGGGGGGACCAGGATGAATATGTATGAACTTTCCAATTTGTAAGTCGCTCTGGATAAGAGCGTCTGCTAAATGACTTAAATGTAAATGTAAATGTTAGCTGACTATTAGCTAGTAGCTAGTGAGCTGGCTAGCTTCTGTTGGGGATTCCGGATTCGAGGTAAATAAAAATACTTTAGAAAAAACAGACCCACACCACATTGGGTGAGGCGGGTTGCAGGAGAGTATTTTGAAGTTTAGGTTTAGAAAAAAATATAAAAAAAGATATGCGAAGAAAAAGATATAAAAAGATATATACAGGGGACACGACAATACGAAGGACAAAGACATCTGACTGCTACGCCATCATGGAATGTGAGATCTGATTCATGATGTGTGTGAGGTATAACACCTTTGGAATCGTTAGTGAAAGCAATTTGTATAACTGTAAAACACAAAATGAATCAAATATTATTAGAAAATGATCTGCACACACTCACAAAATGCAAATAATGAATAGCTAGAAATACAGTATGAATATGGCATGACCATACACTAACCCCCACAGGCTAACAATAAGGCCTAGCTAGCCAGAACTAAAAATTACTTGCAGAATTATGACAAATAGTATAACAGAAAAAGTGCCACTAAATGACAATCACAAATATCAAACTATGCCTACATGAAACTTAATTACAAGGGTATTATCTCGTAATTGAAAAATATCTAAACAGTAAAATTATCTAGAAACATTTCAAGCACAGAAGCTATGTTGCATAGCCAAAAGATAGCTACCAGGCTAACAGTCAAGGCAATCCTTATGTGAATAGTTAGCACCCATTAGCTTAGCATCATCTCTACTTAGCACCCATTAGCTTAGCATCATCACTACTTAAAATATGTCAAACTTAAATTGATTGCTTCTAGTGGGAATGAGCTCTGAACAGGAAGTTAGCTTTGGAAGTTACTCAAGTTCACCACTATACAGCAGTGTAGAGCTATATAACACTGTAATACTATGTACAGATAGATGTACATCTATCAGAACTTACATCAATACCCAGAGACAACCTTTATGAACAGTTATTTTCAGTGCCATTGGAAAATGTCCCTTCTTGTCTAGCTAGACAATGCAAATAAAAGCATATATTCTTCTGTCCAAGGAAGGATACAATGCCATTGTATGAACTAGTACACCCGTTTCTGTCAGGTTCACAAGGTCAGGACAGGCACATCTCATCTCTGCTCATCCTTCTCTCAGCAACTCCTCCCCCTGCCTGGACTCTAACCTAGCCTTTACCTTACCTTAACGTACCTTAACTTACATTACCTTACCTTCCCTAATCATACTGTAGGCCTACATAACATGAGTGTCATCTGTAATACCATAGAACAGGAAATGAATCCATTGATTAGATATGTAAATACATTATGTGCAACATACTATACTCTGCCATAATATGCTTATCCTTCTCTTAGCAACTCTCTCCCTCTATCTGGTCTGCTGCTGTGATTTTCACCTGATAGGATAATAGTTGATCTAATCTAATCTGCACCAATTTCACCATGCATTGAGATTCATCACCTACACAATAGCCATTATACAGAAGGATTAGATATGAAAATGGATTATATACCTACTGTAGGTGAACATACATGTTATATATGATGAAGAATAGACAGTGAACAAGTTATTTAACGAGTGTGGGATTTGTCTGCATTGCTCTGGCAATAGTCTACTCACTGTCAGAAGACACCGATGCAGCATCATTGTGCATCATTTTCAATACAATATGCCTGGCTGTCATGAAGGCATTTACATGTGAAGTGCAACTTCATTCATCTGTATCTGCTATTCATCTGCCAGAGACAAGCAGTGTTAATTTGAGTGGTACCACACTGCAAATCAATATGTTGATTAGCCTACATGAAGCCCGGTACCTTCCGTTGGTGATACTGACTTCTTGGCATGGTTAAGACAGAGGAGCTGACAGTGAAAAGGACTGCTTATGAGTTTGTAATTCTCATGTTGATTAGTTCGTGATTATGCATTGCTTGTGGCTTTTAAGGCCTAATTGCATTTAAGGCATAATACATGCATCATTTTGTTCTTACGAAACATGATTGAGGTTAAATCAAACGCAACAGTGGGAGTTTACTTGAAAAAGTCTACATTTCAACATCAACAACAACTCGGTCTCGATCTTTAAGTCTTTACTGAAGACTCATCTCTTCAGTAGGTCATATGATTGAGTGTAATCTGGCCCAGGAGTGTGAAGGTGAACGGAAAGGCTCTGGAGCAACGAACCACCCTTGCTGTCTCTGCCTGGCCCGTTCCCCTCTCTCCACTGGGATTCTCTGCCTCAAACGCTATTACGGGGGTTGAGTCACTGGCTTACTGGTGCTCTTCCATGCCGTCCCTGGGTTGAGTCACTGACTTGATCTTCCTGTCCGAGTTGGCGCCCCCCCCTCGGGTTCGTGCCGTGGGGGAGCTCTTCGTGGGCAATACTAGGCCTTGTCTCAGGATAGTAAGTTGGTGGTTGAAGATATCCCTCTAGTGGTCTGGGGGCTGTACTTTGGCAAAGTGGGTGTGGTTATATCCTGCCTGTCTCCCGACCCCTCCTGTCTCAGTCTCCAGCACTTAATCGAAAATACGTTTGAAATACTGCATGACATTTACAAAGAAAAGAGGCATGTAGTCACTTTTATTTTATTGTAAATAGTAACAAATACATTTTGCTGCATCTCAACCTTCCCTTGTACACTACTCATATTGTATCTGTCGAAGCATCAGGCTTCTGCTTTGTGCACACCACCCACAGTCTACTACATTTCCGTAACCTCTTCATGATCTTTCTGTAAACACTGATTCATAGATTTCAAGGTGAAATTCAGGTCATGGTCCCAGGGGAGTGAATGACGCTCTCTCTTTAGTGCTTACCGTGGACAGGGACGTCACGGACAGACACAAGGGCTTCTTCAGACACCACTTCATTAATTCCATCATAGAGGTTGATTGGGTATGTGGGTATGGTATCATATCCACTATCCACTCTAATCATCCATGAAATCGCATTAGATTATTCATGTCCATGATTCTCTAGACTTGGGCAGTTTGTCTGGACTTAAAGAATGCAGTCTTTCCATGGTGTCAATCAATCAATTAGACTTTATTTCTATGGCACATTTCTTAATAAAAAAAGCAAGTCATTGATTTAATTGCCTCCTTTTATAATATCACAAACATTTCAATACATTGATGTGACATAAATCAAGGACCTTTCTTTAGAGAACAATAAATTACTGATAAATTACATTCAATAATGAATCTAACTAAACATCCGACGCACACACAACGCGCTATTTCTAAGTTCCTTCTTGTGAGCAGTTATTGAAGCGCTCCTCTGCTCTTCATGACTCAAAAGCACATACAGGAACTACAGAGTGCAACCTGCAGTGCCATGAGAGTCCTGTTTAGGTCAATGGCATCTTCCATCTTCAACCAAATTGCTGACCTTGGCAGCTGGATAGACCCCAGATGGGCAGTGCCTTCCTCTCACCAGGGGAAATACAGCTGTTTGTCTGGAGCTCCCACCCCACACTCCTTCCCTAAGACCTGACTGTGGCATATGCCCACAGTGGCTTGCTGCTGATCGAGGAGTAGTCTAGTAGACTCTTGGATCTGAAGTGATGAGCTTATAGTAAAAGGTTTCTGTACCAAATATTAAGTTCTGCTTTTCTGATGTATCAAATACTTATGTCATGCAATAAAATGCAAATTAATTACTTAAAAATCATACAATGTGATTTTCTGGATTTTTGTTTTAGATTCCGTCTCTCACAGTTGAAGTGTATCTATGATAAAAAATTACAGACCTCTACATGCTTTGTAAGTAGGAAAATCTGCAAAATCGGCAGTGTATCAAATACTTGTTCTCCCCACTGTACGTCTTGTGTCTGAGCCGTTGAATTGCGACTCCACCTTGTCCCTTTACTGGCATTTTGCTTTTTTGATTGCCTTGATTGCCTTGAGTGACACTGTTTATATTCAGACATATACCTCTTTCCATGGGTAAATGCAGTGGATCGCCTTTTCAGTTTTGCGCAAATGACGCCATCCATCCACAGTTTCTGGTTAGGGTAGGTTTTAATAGTCACAGTGGGCACAACATCTCCAATCTTTATAAACGTGCTCACAGAGTCAGCGTATAGGTCGATGTTATTCTCTGAGGCTGACCGGAACATATTCCAGTCGGCGTGATCAACACAATCTTGAAGCGTGGCTTCCGATTGGTCAGACCAGCATTGAATGGTTCTCGTCACTGGTACATCCTGTTTGAGTTTGGATTCTATCCAACTGATGGATAGAATGATGGATTCTCCATTCACCGGGTGGACAGGACATTGGAGTCGGGGAAATTGAAGGGGGGAAGGGTTTGCAAATTCATCAACACCAACTGGTGTGCTAATTCCAGAGCGGTGGAAGTGTTGCACTGTTCACCCATCTTGGAATACCTGATGGCCAAATGCTGACCTTTTTCCCGACCGAGGGAGTTTTCAGCTGTTATCATGACTGCTGTAGACATTCCACCTCAGGACAATAAAAATAACAAGCTGGCGTTTAACAAACTGTACAAAACTATCAGCAAGCAGGAAAACCTACACCCAGAGGCTGCCTTCCTGGTTGCCGGCAAATTTAATTTGGCGTCATTAACTTCTCTGCGATGTCCCACCTCGACAACAGCCAGTGAAATTGCAGGGCGCCAAATTCAAACAACAGAAATCTCATAATTAAAATTCCTCAAACATACAAGTATTATAAACCATTTTAAAGACAAACTTCTTGTTAATCCAGCCACAGTGTCCGATTTCAGAAAGGCTTTACGGCGAAAGCACACCATGCAATTATGTTAGGACAGCGCCTAGCCACAAAAACCATACAGACATTTTCCAGCCAAGGAGAGGACTCACAAAAGTCAGAAATAGCGATTAAATTAATGACTAACCTTTGATGATCTTCATCTGGTGGCACTCCCAGGGCTCCATGTTACACAATAAATGTTTGTTTTGTTCAATAAAGTCCCTCTGTATGTTCAAGTACCTCCATTTTGTTTGCACGTTTAGTTCAGGAATCCAAAGGCACAAAGCACGCTCACAACATCCAGACAAAGTCAAAAAAGTTCCATTAAAGTTCGAAGAAACATGTCAAACGATGTTTATAGTCAATCCTTAGGATCTTTTTATCATAAATATTCAATAATATTTCAACCGGACAATACCGTTTTTATTAGAAAGGAAAGAAAACTTATGGCTCGCTCACGGCCACGCGCGATAAACAACTCATGGCTTTCAGCTGAGCCACTTGCTCTGAGTTGTCTTATTCTCTCCCCTTTCACAATAGAAGCCTGAAACAACTTCTAAAGACTGTTGACATCTACTGGAAGCCTTGGGAAGTGCAATCTGACCCCACAGACACTGGATACTGGATAGGCATTCACTTAAAAAACTACTAACTTTAGAATTCCCACTTCCTGGTTGGATTTCTCTCAGGTTTTCGCCATATGAGTTCTGTTATACTCACAGACATTATTTTAACAGTGTTGGAAACTTTAGAGTGTTTTCTATCCAAATCTACTAACTATATGCATATCCTAGCTTCTGGGCCAAGTAACATGCAGTTTACTCTGGGCACGCTTTTCATCCAAACTTCCCAATGCTGCCCCCATCCCAATTAAGTTTTAAGACAGGGGATGCCCAACGTCCATCAACACATCTCTAACGCCACTAGGGGCAATAACGTCCTAAACCACTGTTATTCTATCCAAAAGCAAGCATACAAGGCCCTCCCTTGTCCGCCCTTTGGCAAATCAGATCATGACTCCATACTCTTGCTTCCTGTTTACAAGCAGTAGCTGAAACAGGAAGTACCCTCGATTCTCTCAGTTGAGAAATAGTCACAGGACTGCTTTGCTAGCATTGATTGGAATATGTTGTGAAATTCCGTTGATAACGTTGATGAGCTAACCAGCTCCGTCACCGGCTTCCTTGGAAAATGCATCGGCAATGTTTTACCCACGGTGAGGGTTTACTGCTTCCCTAATCAAAAGCCCTGGATTAACACAGAGGTTGGCGCATGCTGCAGCCGAGGACAAGAGTGACTACAAGAAGTCCCGCTATGACCTCCGCAGATTCATTAAATTAACAAAAGGACAATACATGAATAAGATGGAATCATATTACACTCCGACACCCACCCGGTTTGACAACAACAACGTCGAGCCGGTTGTTAGGGCCGTCACCGACCCAGAGGATTGGGTGATCTCGCTCTCTAAGGACGACGTGAGAAGGGTCTTTAATTAGGTCAATCAGACCCTGATGTTATTCCAGGGCGGAACAGCTGGCAGGCATATTCACAGTTATTTTCAACCTCTCCCAGTCTAATTTAAGATGACAAAAATCATTCCTGTTCCTAAGAACTCTAAAACTTCATGCCACAATGACTACCGCCCTGTATCACACACCTCTGTAATCATGAAGTGCTTTGAGAGGCTGGTTATGGCACACATTAACTCCACCATCCCAGCCACCCTAGACCCACTCCAATTTGCATACCGCCCAACAGATCCATAGATGACGCAATCTCAATTGCTCTCCACACTGCACTTCTCCACCTAGATAAGAGGAATACCTATGTGAGAATGCTGTTCATTGACTACAGCTCAGCTTAACACCATTGTTTCCTCCAAGCTCGTCACCAAGCTTAGGACTCTGGGTCTGAACACCTCCCTCTGCAACTGGACCCCGGACATCCTGGCAGGCTGACCCCAGGTGGTGAGGGTAGGCAACATCACCTCCACCACGCTGACCCTTAAAACTTCTTGTCAATAGGGGGGGCGCTGTTTTCACTTTGGAAAAAATCGTGCCCAAATTAAACTGCCTCGTACTCTATTCTAGATCGTACAATATGCATATTATTATTACTATTGGATAGACAACACTCTCAAGTTTCTAAAACTGTTTGAATTATATCTGTGAGTAAAACAGAACTCATTTTGCAGCAAACATCCAGACAGGAAGTGAAAAATCTGAAAACGAGGCTCTGTTTCAGTGCCTGCCTATTCAATTGCCTAATATTTATCGATATGCATGCACTTCATACGCCTTCCACTAGATGTCAACAGACAGTGGAAGGTGGAATGGGGTGTCTAGCTTGATCTGAGGTCGAACAAGAGCTCTTGGAATGACATGTCCAGAATTTCCTTTCTCTACCTAGGCGCGGGAAGCACCTCCATATTGTCTTATGATAAGCGTTCGGTATACACGGCTAATATCTCCAGCTCTGTTTTTATTTGATACATATTAGAAAAACATCATAAAGTAGGTTTTTTCAACCGAGTTGTATCAGTTTATTCAACGTTTATTGGGACTTTTGGAGTTTTCCGTTCTTTGCGTCGAGGGAAACTGGGAACGTCATCAACATTGGCTAGCTTTGTGGCACGAATTCAACAGGAGAAAAGGACATTCTAAAACCAAACAACGATTTATCCTCGACCTAGGACTCCTTGTACAAGATTCTGATGGAAGCTCAACAAAAGTAAGAACAATTGATGATGTTATTTCGTATTTCTGTGGAAAATGTTATTCCTATTCTCTGCCGTTTTGGCAGGCGCTGTCTTGCAATAACGCAAGCTGTTTGTTATGGTAAAGTTATTTTAAAAAATCTAACACGGCGGTTGCATTAAGAACCAGTGTATCTTTCATTTGCCATACAACAAGTATTTTTATGTAAAGTTTATGATGAGTTCTTTGGTCAGATTAGGTGAGTGTCCAAAATAGCTCCGGACATCCTGGTGAATCGATGCTACATATTCAATGTATAACCACGGTTTGCAGCTCTAAACATGCACATTTCCGAACAAAACATAAGTGTATTGTATAACCTAATGTTATAAGACTGTCATCTGATGAAGTTGGTCAAGGTTAGTGAATAATTTTATATCTTTTGCTGGTTTTTGCGAATGCTATCTATGCGGTGAATAAATGCGGTTGTGTGTTTGGCTATTGTGGTAAGCTAATATAATGCTATATTGTGTTTTCGCTGTAAAACACTTAAAAAATCTGAAATATTGGCTGGATTCACAAGTTTATATTGGCTGGATTCACAAGTTTATTCACATGTTTATCTTTCATTTGCTGTACACCATGTATTTTTCATAAATGTTTTATGATGAGTATTTAGGTATTTCACATTGCTCTCTGTAATTATTCTGGCTGCTTTGGTGATATTTTTGATGGTAGCTGCAATGTAAAACTATGATTTATACCTCAAATATGCACATTTTCGAACAAAATATACATTTATTGTATAACATGTTATTAGACTGTCATCTGATGAAGTTGTTTCTTGGTTAGTGACTAATTATATCTATATTTGGTCGGTTTTATGATAGCTACCTATGCGGTAGAAACATGGTGAAAATATGCGGTTGAGTCTTTGGCTATTGTGGTTAGCTAATAGAAATACATATTGTGTTTTCGCTGTAAAACATTTTAAAAATCGGAAATGATGGCTGGATTCACAAGATGTTTATCTTTCATTTGCTGTATTGGACTTGTGATTTCATGATATTTATATGCTATTATTTACTTGTGGCGCTATGCTAGGCTATGCTAATCAGCTTTTACTGATGAGGATGCTCCTGGATCCGGGATGGGTGTTAAGTGAAGGTTAACACAGGGGCACCACAGAGGTGTGTGCTTAGTCCCCTCCTGTATTTCCTGTTCACCCACGACTGCGTGGCCACTTATGGCTCCAAAACCATCATCAAGATCGCTGACGACATGACGGTGGTATGCCTGATCACTGGCAGCAATGAGTTAGCATACAGGGTGGAGGTCAGTGACCTGGTAGTGTGGTGCCGGAGCAACAGCCTCTCCCTCAAGGAGCTGATCGTGGTCTACAGGAAACGGGTGGGCAAGAACGCCCCCATCCACATCGACTGGGCGGCAGTGGAGCAAGTAAACAGTTTCAAGTTCCTCCGTGTCCAAATCACTAAAGACTTAAAATGGTCCAAACAAACATGCACAGTAGTGAAGAATGCGCGACGTTGCCTCTTCCCCCCTCAGGAGGTTGAAAAAGTTTGGCATGGGCCCTCAAATCGTCAAAAGGTTAACAGCTGTACCATTGAGAGCATATTGACTGGCTGCATCACTGCTTGATATGTCAATAGCACCGCCCTCAATCACATGGCACTGCCATCCGGACCTCTATATTAATCGGTGTGAATAAAAGACCTGGAAAATTCCACGGCAAGAGGTACCAGTGCATCAAGTCTGACACCAACAGGCTCTTTAGCTAACAAAATAGCTACACAGACTATCTGATTTAACCTTGTCTCTATGCGCACTCACAGGGCCCTACATACTCACACACATGCACACTCACTCCATTATTTTCTCACTCACACATAATATGCACATAAATATATACTGACTCTACACACCCGCACACTCACTCACATAAAAGCTACTGCTACTCTGTTTATCTTATATCCTGTTGCCTAGTCACCTTACCCCTCTACATTATATGACCAAAGGTATGTGGACACCTGCTCGTCGAACGTCTCATTCCAAAATCATGGGCATTAATATGGAGTTGGTCCACCCCTTGCTGCTATAACAGCCTCCGCTCTTCTGGGAAGGCTTTCCACTAGATGTTGGAACATTACTGCAGGGAACATTCAGCCACAAGAAAATGAGTGAGGTTGGGCACAAATGTTGGGCGATTAGGCCTGGCTCACAGTCGGCGTTTCAAATCAACCCAAAGGTGTTTGATGGGGTTGAGATCAGTGCGTTCTCTGCAGGCCAGTCAAGTACTTCCACGTCGATCAAGACAAACGATTTCTGTATGGACCTCGCTTTGTGCACGGGGGCATGGTCATGCTGAAACAGGAAAGAGCCTTCCCAAAATTGTTGCCAAAAAGTTGGAAGCACAAAATTGTCTAGAATGTCATTGTATGTCGTAGTTGGTGGGGCTTCCTTGGCTCATCGCGCTCTAGCGACTCCTTGTGGTGGGCCAGGCGCCTGCAGGCTGACCTCAGTAGTCAAATGACATTGGTCGTTTCCTCTGGCTGGCTTCCGGGTTAAGCGGGCGGGTGTTAAGAAGCGCTGTTCGTCGGGTCATGTTTCAGTGGATTTATGCCTCTCCCGAGCCTTTTGGGAAGTTGCAGCGAGGAGAGAAGATCGTTATTGGATATTACAAAATTGGGGGGAAAAAGTAGGTAGAAAAACAAAACAATTGTTCCTTCGCTGGAACTAAGGGGCATAGCACAACCATGAAAACAGCCCCTGACCATTATTCCTCCTCTATCAAACTTTACAGTTGGCACTATGTATTGGGGCAGAAAGCGTTCTCCTGGCATCCGCCATTTGTCCGTGGGACTGCCAGATGGTGAAGCATGATTCATCACTCCAGAGAACACGTTTCCACTGCTCCAGAGTCCAATGGCGGCGAGCTTTACACTACTCCAGCTGGCACTTGGCACTGCGCATGGTGATCTTAGGCTTGTGTGTGGCTGCTCGGCCATTGAAACCCATTTCATGAAGCTCCCGACGAACAGTTCTTGTGCTGATGTTGCTTCCAGAGGCAGTTTGGTACCTGGTAGTGAGTGTTGCAACCTACTAAATACATACTTTTGTATTTATAGTGTATTTACCTCCATCACTCCAGTATGCCTACACATTTTTAATATGGTATTGGAACTGACTTTAAAAAAAATATTTCCTGTATGCTTACTTACTTACTTTATTTTGCATTTCATATTTCTTAATGTTGTTTCTCGTGCGTTTTTTTCTAGTAATACACTGTTATTGATTATTGCATTGTTGGGTTTTGAGTTTGCAAGAAAGACATTTCACTCTACTTGTGCATGTGACATTAATAACTTGAAACAACAGATTATTGCCAGTAATATCAAAGTCTAACAGTATAGCTCTCACAATCTTATTATCAATTTATTTCAACTAATCATCAGTCATTTGTGTCAGTGCAGTACATGTTGAGTGACCTCTATAAGCATGCTGAAATTCTGTTAATTTGTTTACAGAGAAATAGCATTGTATTTGGTCAAACACTATTTTTTCCTACAGTTTGCTAAGAGCTGGCAGCACGCTGATAGGTCTGCTGTTAGAACCAGTAAAGGTTGCTTTACCACTCTTCTGTAGCGTAATAACCTTGACTTCCCGCCAGGCCTCCAGGCTCAGATTAGATGAATGACAGATAGGAGTGGCTATGTAGTCAGCTACCATCCTCAGTAGCTTTCCATCTGCGTTATCAATGCCAGGAGGTTGTCATTACTGATCGTTAACAATCATTTTTCAACCTCTCCCACACTAACTTTACAAAATTCATACTTACAAAGCGTTTCTTTCATTATTTCTTTTTTTTATGCATGAGTACGATGGCTCGCTGTTCGTTGTTGGCATTTCCTGCCTAAGTTTGCCCACTTTACCAATGAAGTAAACTATTAAAAGATTTGGCAACAACAATGGTTTTGTGATGAATACGCCATCTGATTCGATGAAAGATGGAGTTGAATTTGTCTTTCTGCCCATCATTTCATTTAAAGCACTCCAAAGTTTAGATCATTGATCTTGCCTTCACAATGCAGTTTCTTCTTCTTTTTGTTGAGTTTAGTCACAGATGTTTCAACAAACTACAAAATAAGAAAACGAACGATGTAGACAGACCTGAACATGGAACTTACATAAAGAACTCACGAACAGGAACAGAATACATCAAACGAACGAACAAACCGAAACAGTCCCGTGTGGTGCAACATACACAGACACAGAAGACAACCACCCACAAACAAACAGTGTGAACAGCCTACCTTTATATGGTCCTCAATCAGAGGAAAAGTCAAACACCTGTCTCTGATTGAGAACCATATAAGGCTAATTACAAATGACCTACACATAGAAACACAAAACATAGAATGCCCACCCCAACTCATGCCCTGACCAACTAAACACATACAAAAATAACAGAAAACAGGTCAGGAACGTGACACATACCGTTTTTCAATTCCTCATCAATCCATGGAGCCTTAACAGTTCTAACAGTCAATTTCTTAACCTCTGCATGTTTATCAATAATTGGATGAAGCAATTTCATAAATTGATCAAATGCAGCGTCTGGATGCTCCTTATTGATCCCATTAGACAAACACACATTTTGAACATCATTCACAGCAACAAAAAAATGCATGATCTGTTATACACTATTTTAGCCCAGCTTTTGAAACTCTAGCTTTCCTGGATATGGCCATTATACTGTGATCACTGCATCCAATTGTCACACCCTGATCTGTTTCACCTGACTTTGTTATTGTCTCCACTCCCTCCAGGTGCTGCTTGTTTTCCCCAGTGTATTCATCTCTGTGTTTCCTGTCTCTCTGTGCCAGTTCGTCTTGTATGTTCCAAGTCAACCAGCGGTTTTCCCGTTCACCTGCTTTTTGCTATTCTCCTTTTTCTAGTCCTCCAGGTTTTGACCCTTGCCTGTTTCTGGACTCTGCACTGACCATTCTGCCTGCCTTGACCACGAGCCTGTCTGCCACTCTGTACCTCCTGGACTCTGATCTGGTTTTGACCTTTTGCCTGTCCACAACCATTCTCTTGCCTACTCCTTTTGTATTAATAAACATTGTAAGACTCCAATCATCTGCCTCCTGTGTCTGCATCTGGGTCTCGCCTTGTTCCTTGATACCAATGGGTACGGATACAGCTTTAGAGCAAAGTTCTACAGTATTAGTAAAAATGTGATCAATACATGTGGATGATCTTGTTTCTGTAGTGTTTGAAAACACCCTGGTAGGTTCAGTAATAACCTGAACCAGATTACAGGCACTGGCACAGGCACTGGCACTGGCACTGGCCCTGGCACAGGCACAGTGAGAAGCTTCCTCTTGAGTGGACGGCTTGATTAAAACCAGTTAATGTTCACGTCCCCAAGAAACTAGACCTCTCTGTTTACATCACATACACTATCAAGCATTTCACACATATTATTTAGATATTGACTGTTAGCACTTGGTGGCCTATAGCAACACCCCAAAAGAAAAGGCTTTCGATGTGTCAGGTGAACCTGCAACCACAACACTTCAATAACACTTGACATAAGATATTCTCTAAGCATTACAGGGATATGGATCAGAATACAGCAAAACATCCCCCATAACCTTTCCTGTCTCTTCTATAGATGTTATATTCTTGTATTGCTAGTGCTTTATCATCAAATGAATTAGCCAAGAGAGTCTCAGAAATGGCTAATATATGGATATTGTTTGATGTTAGCAAGTTATTAATTACATGCATTAATATTGGCTGTTTTCAGCCATTTCCTGGGTAGCTTATCAGAGAAAAACATCATATGCAAAAGAGCAAACAAAGCAAGAAAAAATATATACATTCAGCAGTCCATTAATCAGTTAGTGTGTGTAAATGTGCGTGTGTGTGCTGCAGGGTTGAAGCTACCAACCCATAGGCTTGGCTCTCTCGTCACCTTCCAGGCTTTTGGGAGGGTGGACAATCAGCCTGTCATAGCGGATGTAAGCAATGTCCCCACGTGCTCTGGCAGCTTTCATGGCTGTGATAAGTTATTACCCCTTCTGGCGCACAGCTTCAGGATAGCCCTCTCAAGTTCTTGGCTCTTACCAGAACAGCTACCTTGTCCTTGAACCTCAGGAACTTGACCACTATCAGCCTGGGCCTGTCACCTGGGCCGGTGGTGGGTTTTCCAGTCCTGTCTGATTTCTACATTATTGTTATCATGGATTCACATACACAACTGATGTCCTCTCTCAATGACTTACAGATTGCTGTCATCTTGCCGTTCTCCTGTTTAAACTCATGAAGCTGACCTGGGAGAACTGCAAACTGTTCTTCTGGTCAGGTCGTCCATTTTATTAGTTGACTCCACAACACTATTTGGACACAACACTTGAATCTATTTTCTTGTTGATGTAACAACTGCTTGTAGAACTATTTTTGTTAGTTTAAAAGATCCTTCACCTGTGATAGAGAGACACCACTGTCCTCAATGGTACTCCCGCCGGCTTTGGTGTTTGTCATGGTAACAACATAAGTTAGGCTGTTACTTCTCGCAGTTCCAGACAGGGCTGGTTGCTTGGAACATTGGAAACAACGACAACAAACAGCAGGGATCTAGACAGCCACAAGCCCGGGACAATCTGCGTTCCTAGCCACAAGGGGTAATCGCGTCGAGGGCTGCATTCAAGACCTTTAAGAAAACCCTGCTAGCTTGATAGACAGTTAACAGCTAGGCTAGCTGCTATGCTAAGCAGCTCCTCAAACCCGGCCTTGGTCGTTAGAATCACTGGACAGATTGTAGCCATCCCAGCAACTGATGCCAACCGCGTCGCGGGATCCAAACTTTTTCAATAGACTTTCAAAACTTTTCAAAACAACAAACTGAGCTTTCCCTCGTTCCGTGTTTTGTGTTAGTTCAGCTATGCCCAGTGTGCTTTAGGGGGCATGCTTTCATCGTCAGCATCAGTCATTAAGACAGGGTTTCTCAAACTCACTCCTCAGGACCCGAAGGGGTGCATGTTTTGAATTCTGCCCTAGCACTACACAACTGATTCAAATAATCAACGAATCATCAAGCTTTGATAATTGGAATCAACTGTGTAGTGTTAGGGCAAAAACGTGCCCCCCTTGGGGTCCCGAGGACCAAGTTTGGGAAACGCTGCATTAAGATTTCTTGCCACTCAGGGTCCAATTTTTTTGTTGTTTCTGAGAATGTCATGGCTCTAATGCCGCACTCTCTGTTATCCCAGTTTTATAAGTCTTTTGGTTTAATTTAATCGGAAGATGTCCATCTTAATTATTTCCTAGAGGGTTATTGTGCATTCTTACTGAATTAAATATATATATATATATTTGTTTATTTCACCTTTATATAACACGGCAAGTCAGTTACATGTAAGAACAAATTCTTATTTACAATGGCGGCCTACCCTGGCCAAACCCTAACCCGGACAACGCTGGGCCAATTGTGGACCGTTCTATGTTACTCTCAATCACAGCCGGTTGTGATACAGCCTGGGTCTGTAGTGACTTCTCTAGCACTGAGATGCAGTGCCTTAGACCGCTGCGCCACTCGTGAGCCGCCCACATATATGGTCAGTGTTATAGACATTCTTCTCTTTTTTCTGTTATTTTCTTCTCATGCAGTATATTATGCCCAAAGCATTTGATGGCAGTTTTCCTACAGTACTGTCATGCCCTGGCCATAGAGAGGTTTTTATTCTCTATTTTGGGTAGGCCAGGGTGTGACTAGGGTGGGCATTCTAGTTTCCTTATTTCTATGTTTTCTGTTTCTATGTTTTGGCCGGGTATGGTTTTCAATCAGGGACAGCTGTCTATCGTTGTCTCTGATTGGGAATCATACTTAGGCAGCCTTTTTCCCACCTGTGTTTTGTGGGTAGTTGTTTTCTGTATAGTTTATGCACCTTACAGAACTGTTTCGGTTTTCCCTCTTGTTTATTTTGTTCGAGTGTTTTTTGATCAAATAAAATCATGAACACTTACCACGCTGCACTTTGGTCCGATCCTCATTACGACGAGAGCCGTGACAAGTACAGGAAACACTGTTACCAAGAAACACAACACAACACATCTCTTCCCCTCTAGTGAGCTAGTGGGAAAATCCATGTTCCAGTAGGTCTGCTTATCTATCAACATCTTCTTTTAAAAGCTTTTTGACTTACGTAAGATCAAAATCAAATCAAATTGTATTTGTCACATGCGCCGAATACAACAGGTGTAGTAAACCTTATAGTAAAATGCTTACTTATGAGCCCCTAACCAAAAATGCATTAAAAAAAATATGGATAAGAATAAGAAATAAAAGTAACAAGTAATTAATAAAGAACAGCAGTAAAATCACAATAGCGAGACCTCTCCTTGTTCGGGCGGCGTTCGGCGGTCGACGTCACCGGCCTTCTAGCCATCGCCGATCCACTTTTCTTTTTCCATTTGTTTTGTCCTTGTCTGACACACCTGGTTTCAATTCCCCAATTACTTGTTCATTATTTAACCCTCTGTTCCCCCATGGTTGTTTGTGAGTGATTGTTTGTTTGTATTACGGTCCGTTATTGTGGGCTCGATTTATTGTATTGTATTTGTGAATATTTGAGTAAATGACGTTTATTACTCATATCTGCTGTCCTGCGTCTGACTCCTCTACACTAGCTACACACAGGCACTATTACAGAGACTATATACAGGGGGGTACTGGTACAAAGTCAATGTGCGGGGGCACTGGTTAGTTGTGGTAATATGTGCATGCAAGCAGAGTTATTAAAGTGCCAAATACAATTTACTGACTCAACTCTAGCCACTTTAATAATGGAAAAATTGATGTAATAAATGTATCACTAGCCACTTTAAACAATGCCACTTTATATAAGGTTTACATACCCTACATTACTCATCTCATATGTATATACTGTACTCTATACCATCTACTGCATCTTGCCATCTTGATGTAATAAATGTATCACTAGCCACTTTAAACAATGCCACTTTATATAATGTTTACATACCCTACGTTACTCATCTCATATGTATATACTGTACTCTATACCATCTACTACATCTTGCCTATGCCGTTCGGCCATCACTCATTCATATATTTTTATGTACATATTCTTATTCATTCCTTTACACTTGTGTGTATAAGGTAGTTGTTGTGAAATTGTTAGGTTAGATTACTTGTTAGATATTACTGCATGGTCGGAACTAAAAGCACAAGCATTTCGCTACACTCGCATTCACATGCACTGCTAACCATGTGTATGTGACAAATACAATTTGATTTGATTTGACTATGCATAGATGATAACAAGAGAGAGTAGCAGCGGTGTATATTCTGGGTAGCTATTTTATTAGGTGTTCAGGAGTCTTATGGCTTGGGGGTAGAAGCTGTTTAGAAGCCTCTTGGACCTAGACTTGGCGCTCCGGTACCGCTTGCCGTGCGGTAGCAGAGAGAACAGTCCTGGATGGCAGGAAGCTTGGTCCCAGTGATGTACTGGGCCATTCGCGCTACCCTCTGTAGTGCCTTGCAGTTGGAGGCCGATCAGTTGCCATACAGGGCAGTGATGCAACTAGCCAAGATGCTCTCGATGGTGCAGCTGTAGAACCTTTTGAGGATCTGAGGACCCATGCAAAATCTTTTCAGTCTCCTGAGGGGGAATAGGTTTTATCGTGCCCTCTTCACGACTGTCTTAGTGTGCTTGGACCATGTCAGTTTGTTGGTGATGTGGACACCAGGGAACTTGAAGCTCTCAACCTGTTCTGCTGCAGCCCCATCGATGAGAATGGGGGTGTGCTCGGTCCTCTTTTTCCTGTAGTCCACAATCATCCTTCGTCTTGATCACTTTGAGGGAGAGATTGTTTTCCTGGCACCACACGGCCAGGTCTCTGACCTCCTCCCTATAGGCTGTCTCGTTGTTGCCGGTGATCAGGCCTACCACTGTTATATCATTGGCAAACTTAATGATGGGGTTGGAGTTGTGCCTAGCCGTGCAGTCATGAGTGAACAGGGAGTACAGAAGGGGACTGAACACGCACCCCTGAGGAGCCACTGTGTTGAGGATCAGCGTGGCGGATGTGTTGTTACCTACCCTTACCACCTGGGGACGACCCGTCAGGAAGTCCAGGATCCAGTTGCAGAGGGAGGTGTTTAGTCCCAGATGTATCTATATGGTTGTTAACTTCTCTGTGGTGAAGAAGAGAGTTACTGTAGATTCTTTGGACTTCTACTCTTGTTGTTCTAGTGTGTCAATGTTTGAACCTCAGTTTATATACTGTAAGATCCTTGTAGAGGACATGTAGGAGCTGACACCCAAATGGCCCCATTTTCCCTATATAGTGCAATATTTTTGATAAGGGCTCATGTGGCTCTGGTCAAAAGTACTGCACTAAATTGGAAATAGGGTGCCATTTGTGACAGAGACCAGGTATCCGAAAATATGAGATGGGAGCCATTCCAGATGACTTCTTTTAATTACACACTGTCGTGGACAGGACTACTGTTATTATTCCCTCGCTCAATCTCGAGGAAAGCCCTGGTTCTGTGTACGAAAAGCCCTGGTTCTGTGTCAGTTTCACTTCCATTGTTCTCTTTAAACCAAGAGTTGCACGTGCACCTCCTTACAGTACTGCACCCAGCGATGGAGTCAACTTCTAGGAACCGTGTGAGTCAAAAGGAGACGTACCGATCGCGTGATTGCAAGCCAATCTCAACACACAGGGCCAAAGGACACCAGCCTGTAAGATGTTACTCTCACAAGGAGTCAGACCAAGGGTCCACATTTTTAGGCATGTCTAGTTGACTGCCGACTTCTGTCACACTCTATTGGTTACCAGGACGACTTTGTTATCAGTGCCTTCTTATGCAAAGAGGGATCCCCAGAGTTTAGCCTGAATGCCCGTCGGCTTCTAGGAGCTCTGGGTAATCCTGGGTTCGGATCTAACTCCACTATTTTACTTCTAGAAACAGAGGGAGGCCAGATTAAATATCCAAATATCCTCCTTTTTTTTTTTTTTTACAGGTATATGCTTTAGCTAATTTATGTGTTATCAAACGTGATGTGCCCTGTCTGATTCAGAGTTGCCCGGCTTTATCCAGAAGAGGCAGGGTTAATCAGCCTACAGAGGCGTTTACCCAATTTATTCACTATAGTTAGTCTGGGGTACCATTAGTTACCTTTCCACTAGTTTAGATTTCCTATCATCTGTTTTTAGCCAGAATCTCCTTCTGTTAAGTCAGTCATTTAGTCAGAACATATCTATCCACTGTTTTCCGTCAGCTGTCCGTTTTGGCGAGTGGCCTCTCCTTGCGAGAGGGATATTTCCCTAAATTTAAGAGCATAATGCGAGGTCTTAAATGATCTAAATGGTAACGCTAGTTGTACCGGGCATGCCCATGGGTCATTAAGTTTGATGGAGTTCCGTAATTTCACTCATAAAACTGCTTTCTTGATATCAAATCACAGGCAAAATGATTTACTAGATATTCAAAGATTCCAAAAGACCATAGCTGGGTTTACACCAGGAGGCAAGGCACTCTCAGAACAAGAATAATATAACAAAGAGATTTATTGATTGTACGCAAAGTTTCTTCCAAGTTATTAAAAAAGGTTTGTCCAGCTGTCACGTTCAAAGATGCCTTTCAGTAGTGGAGTCCTTTTCAATGTTACAAGCACAGAGGTTCAGAGATCCGGATGAAATCTGCCTCCTAAGCATTTAGTAGGCAACATATATACTCTAAAATCCTCCACTTACCAAAATGTTTATTCCTTAAAGTGTTTGATTTGAAGTACATGTCATTGCTTCTCAACTCCCTTCCTGATTTATAATATTGCATATGCTCTTCTTCACGTATTACATCTCCAATCTCTGCCCAGAGATGGTCCCAGTCTCTTAACAAATGAACATATATAATTTAGACATTTAGAAATGATCAAGGTCTGGCTGATTAGTTTGGCTGGTTGTCGAGTGACTACTATACTGAACAGAAATCCCATGTTTCATGAGCTGAAATAAAAGACCACAGCAATGTTCTATACGAACAAAAAGCTTATTTCTCTCTCATTTTGTTCACACATTTTATGCATCCCTGTTACTGAGCATTTCTCCGTTGCCAAGATAATCCATCCACCTGACAAGTGTGGCATATCAAGAAGCTGATTAAACAGCATGATCGTTACACAAGTTTATCTTGTGCCCACTCTAAAATGTGCAGTTTTGTCACACAACACAATGCCACAGATGTCTCAAGTTTTGAAGGAGTGTGTAATTGGCATGCTGACTGCAGGAATGTCCACCAGGGCTGTTGCCAAATAATTGAATGTTAATTTCTCTACCATAACCCGCCTCCAACAAAATTTTAGAGAATTTGTCAATACGTCCAACCAGCTTCACAACCGCAGACCAGGACCTGTACCCACGCCAGACCAGGACCTCCACGCCAGACCAGGACCTGTACCCACGCCAGACCAGGACCTCCACGCCAGACCAGGACCTGTGCCCACGCCAAACCAGGACCTGTACCCACGCCAGACCAGGACCTGTACCCACGCCAGACCAGGACCTGTACCCACGCCAGACCAGGACCTGTACCCACGCCAGACCAGGACCTGTACCCACGCCAGACCAGGACCTGTACCCACGCCAGACCAGGACCTGTACCCACGCCAGACCAGGACCTGTACCCACGCCAGACCAGGACCTGTACCCACGCCAGACCAGGACCTGTACCAACGCCAGACCAGGACCTGTACCAACGCCAGACCAGGACCTGTACCAACGCCAGACCAGGACCTGTACCCACGCCAGACCAGGACCTGCACCCACGCCAGACCAGGACCTGCACCCACGCCAGACCAGGACCTGTACCCATGCCAGACCAGGACCTGTACCCACGCCAGACCAGGACCTGTACCCACGCCAGACCAGGACCTGTACCCACGCCAGACCAGGACCTGTACCCACGCCAGACCAGGACCTGTACCCACGCCAGACCAGGACCTGTACCCACGCCAGACCAGGACCTGTACCCATGCCAGACCAGGACCCACGCCAAACCAGGACCTGTACCCACGCCAGACCAGGACCTGTACCCACGCCAGACCAGAACCTGTACCCACGCCAGACCAGGACCTGTACCCACGCCAGACCAGGACCTGTACCCACGCCAGACCAGGACTTCCACGCCAGACCAGGACCCCCACGCCAGACCAGGACCTGTACCCACACCAGACCAGGACCTGTACCCACGCCAAACCAGGACCTGTACCCACGCCAGACCAGGACCTGTACCCACGCCAGACCAGGACCTGTACCCATACCAGACCAGGACCTGTACCCACGCCAGACCAGGACCCACGCCAGACCAGGACCTGTACCCACGCCAAACCAGGACCTGTACCCACGCCAGACCAGGACCTGTACCCACGCCAGACCAGAACCTGTACCCACGCCAGACCAGGACTTGTACCCACGCCAGACCAGGACCTGTACCCATGCCAGACCAGGACCCACGCCAGACCAGGACCTGTACCCACGCCAAACCAGGAACTGTACCCATGCCAGACCAGGACCCCCATGCCAGACCAGGACCTGTACCCACGCCAAACCAGGACCTGTACCCACGCCAGACCAGGATCTGTACCCACGCCAGACCAGAACCTGTACCCACGCCAGACCAGGACCTGTACCCACGCCAGACCAGGACCTGTACCCACGCCAGACCAGGACTTCCACGCCAGACCAGGACCCCCATGCCAGACCAGGACCTCCACGCCAGACCAGGACCTGTACCCACACCAGACCAGAACCTCCACATCCGGCTTCTTCACCTGTGGGACCGTCTGTTCAACCTTGTGAACAGAATTCCCCATGGGCAGGCATAAGCTACGGACAACGAACACACTTGCATTTTATCCATGGTAATTTGAATGCACAGAGATACCATGATGAAATCCTGAGGCCCATTGTCGTGCCATTCATTCGCCGCCATCACCTCATGTTTCAGCACGATAATACACAGCCCCGTGTCGCAAGGATCTGAACACAATTCCTGGAAGCTGAAAATGTCCCAGTTCTTCCATGGCTTGCATACTCCCCAGACATGTCACCTATTGAACATGTTTGGGAAGCTATCGATCAACGTGTAAGACAGCGTGTTCCATTTTGCACCAACATCCAGCAACTTCATACAGCCATTGAAGAGGAGTGGGACAACATTCCACAGGCCACAATCAACAGCCTGATCAACTCTATGCAAAGAAGATTTGTAGCGCTGCATGAGGCAAATGGTGGTCACACCAGAAACTGACTGGTTTTTATGATCCACGCCCCTATTCTTTCTTTAAGGTATCTGTGACCAACAGATGCATATCTGTATTCCCAGTCATGTGAAATCCATAGATTAGGGCCTAATTTATTTATTTCAATTGCCTGATTTCCTCATATGAACTGTAACTCAGTAGAATCTTTGAAATTGTTGCATGTTGCGTTTATATTTTTGGTCAGTTTAGTAATAATCACTGCATCCTTTACAAATGATTCTCGAGGGGTCGGTGACAAGTACCCAGATAATATGAAGTGGTTTGGCCTAATTGTGTGTTCCTGAGATATAATCAATGGTACTTTTTCTTCTTTCTTTTCTTTTTTCTTTTCTTCTTCTTTCTTTTCTTATAGATTAGTACAATCATCTATCTGCATATCGGTTTTGACCTAGTTGTGTCTGTGATACTTTTATCTAGTCGTAGCTTAACTTGTAAGTGGATTGTTATATCCCTCGATGGGACAATCAGCAGGGTGCATTAAAGCAAACCCCTTCAAGTGTACCAGTCCATTGTCCGAGCTGTTATAAATGTATTTTCCAGGTTGTTATTTTGTTAAAGTAACAGTTGTTTGGAATCAGTCGCAGTAGGAGAGAAGCACAGATAATGGCTGATAGACTTAATGACAGTATGGGGTTTATAGCATTTTATGATGAAGGGATTGTTATAATGAGAGAATATGTGTGGATCTGTGTGCGCGCTTGGGTGCAAGTGTGCATACGCGTAAAGCTTGTGTGCATGCATGCAAGTGAAGTGTGCATGTGTTCTGTTGTGCGTGTGTGGGTGTGAGAGAGACAGACACGGGGAGAGAGAGAGCGCTGGGTACCATTCAGAGAGGCAGAAAGCTGGCTAAGGGCAGACGGATGTGCATGTTGATGACTATTTGAACCTGAGGGGGGCAGTGTAGCGCTTGTAAATAGGCACTTTCCCTCTGACTCTAAACCCTGAGTTAGATCAGTATTTGCAATGATAAAGTACACAACAGTGAAGGTCATAAAATGATTATTTTTCTCTCGACAGCATCAGAAAAGGAAAGAATAGGGACTTTTTAGTGAATATGAGTAGGCCTACGGCCATATGGGCTGGGCATTTGAAAGACGCAAGACACTGGAATAAACAAATGAATCAATCAAATCTAAATGGGAGACTATTAATTGATAAAATCACCCAGATACTCAATACCAATATGTTCCCTCTAAGCTGTGTGCCGGTGAAGCAGTAGACCGAGACTGCCGCATGCAGAGCGTAGAAATATCAACCCACACAGAGAAGCACCAGATTGAATTTCACTCAACTTTCTAGAGTTTTCCCTGTTAGTTAACACTATCAGCGTGTCCCTTCACTGTGGAAATTTTGATTGAATCAACGCAACATTAGCCACTTTCAATGCAACATACCCAAACAAAACGAAATATGCAAGAGATTTTGTTGTAGGCAGAATGCATTAGAGTAGGAGTAGGCCTATATGCAAATAGACCATTGCCATATATGGATCTTGCCATATATGGACCTGCCGCCTGCCAGGGCGGCAGGTAGCCTAGTGGTTAGAGCGTTGGACTAGTAACCGAAAGGTTGCAAGCTCGAATCCCCGAGCTAACAAGGTAAAAATATGTTGTTCTGCCCCTGAACAAGGCAGTTAACCCACTGTTCCTAGGCCGTCATTGAAAATAAGAATTTGTTCTTAACAGACATGCCTGGTTAAATATATATATATCCAATTTGTAAGTCGCTCTGGATAAGAGCGTCTGCTAAATGACTTAAATGTAATGTAAAATGGATCTGTGCCATCTGGTTTGAACTGGACTGTGTTTACAGCTGTGGGCAGGAGTAGATGTGCTTGTTTTGAAATCAGAGCCAGAGCTGCATGTGGCTATGTCTGCACATTTTGTTCATATCCTTTTGTAGTTAGTGAGTTATTAGCCCTGTTATAGATCATTTGTAGTCAGCAATAGGGGAGTGATTGCTTCCTACAAGAGCACAAAAGGTGTGCATTTCTAGGTAAAGAGCTTTTTTTCTCTTAAAGGGTCAGTGTTGTATTTTGAGACAGGCTTGAATAAGCTAAGTAGTAAATAGGCAGAGGGTAGCACAATTTGTCTGATTCTCTGTAATAATGGTATGGGAATAATAATACATTTTATTTTGTAAAGTGGTTTCTTCCATCAATCACAACAACATTTTCAGTCACCTCCTTATCTGAAGGACAAGTGGATAAGCAGGGTAATGTCAAGCCCTGCATGTTTTTTTGATAAATGGAATGAAGGCCAACATTGAACACCACACATTGGCTGCTACTGTAGGCCAAATGATTGAAAAGCTATTTCCATGTTAAAATGTAATGGGATGCATTTTCTCCATTGTTATTGGTGGTAGGTACTCTGGTAGGCCTACATTATGATCAAATAGCCACAGTAGTCTACTTAACCACTGTTAAAACTGTAACTTAAAGCCGGTACAGCCTCAGTGTTTACAGTAAACGCGAGCTGGAAGTTGCACAATCTTCACAATGCTGAAAATTGCGCTCAGCAAACCTGAATTTTGCTCAGTGCTGATTTTTTTTGGGGGGGGGAAATATTTTTGCGATGAAGGTTTTCCGCCTCTTTTAAGAGCCGTTTTTCAGTGATCTTCAGAGAGAGGGAAGGAATTACATTATCCCTTTCTCGCCGTCTTTCTTGGGATAGACAAATTAAATATCTATTTAACATTCAAGTCATGCGAGAGGCATTGCAATTGGCGGATTCATGTCATTAAAAATACTCCCAGAAGTCTCAGAAGTATAAAGATAACTTTGTTATATTTCTTTGACCATATGATGCCAGATTACTCATACTTATATAAGAGCTTAGAGGACAGAAGTCCACTCCCGCAGTCTTCCTAAACCCAACGTCATTTATTGATGGAGACTGTGTCACCCCCAAAATAGGACAATAATATTTGTTGTCCTTTTTGACCTAATGCAGGACCATCTGTTAATGATTCCACTCGACATTAGCACTGTGTGACAGACTATGACACAGACTGGGGGTGTTCAATTAGTCATGTAGAGAAGAGAAATTTAACAAGGTTGGGTTGGGCAGGGCAAGGGGAGTGATGATGTTCCATGCTAATAGACTCCTGATGAGTGTCCCGATGAATACGTTTCCTCAGGCAGTTAATCTACTGTTTATAGAAGTTTATCTGCATTGACTCTGTAAATATGAACAGAGAAACTAATAGGCCTAACATTTTACATTTAATTTAACTACAAGGAAGTAAAGGGTTCATACCCCATGCAGAAAACTGATGTATTATAATATATGTAGTATATACATAAACATTCATACATATACACACTTTTTTTAGAATCTACCTTTATTATTCCCCGCAAACCCTACCACCCCTCCCCCAATTGGAGTAAACTAATAAGCAATAACACTTAGGCTTTTACCTTCAGTTTATACATACTATATACACATTTTACAGACACAATCTATTTACAATGTATATATTTTGTTTGTTTTTTAGTCCTTACTCTATTTCTGATGTCCATCCAGTTTAATTCTATTTGTAACTGTGCTATTTCATAACATTTCTGAACCTATATACATTTTACAGACCCTGTATGTTTTACATTGGTTATCTTGTTGTTATCAGTCCCACCCTTCAGATCCATTCAACCCCTCCCATCTATCTCTTAACACCATCCATTTGGATTTCTATTTGCCATATATTTTTCAACTGTGCTGTGATGCTTCACAAAAGTACTGAAGCTTTCTATTCTCATAGCTTCTACAGATTGTAAATTAAAGATAACTTTAACTTTAAAAGATAACTAAAAGATGACTATGACTTTCAAAACACCCAGTATTGCAATCTGGGTAATGGTTGCAATTCTTCAGCCATTCCTGGACCTGTGACCAAAAACGAGCTACATATGGACAGTAGCAAAATAAATGATCTAATTACTCTGCCTCCTCGCAGCAAAATCTGCAGAGCTGGGAAGATTGCATCCCCATATATGTAACATTCTATTGGTTTGCAAGAATTTTGTATAATCATTTAAATTGAAAAATTCAAAGCTCTGAATCTGGCATCGTTTTGCTTGTCAATTCATAAACCATGTGCCATGGAATCGGTTACATCGAAAATCTCTTCCCAACTATTTTGCAATTTATTTGGCACAGCTGTCAATTTTTCGGTCGGGTGCAGCTGTGCCAAATAAGCGAGTAGTGGAGGCCCCTGTTGGAGCGAGTAGTGGAGGCCCCTGTTGTGCTGTTGGAGGTGCCGGAGGAACTCCCCAACTCTCCCAGCGGTCCATAGCTTGGACGACGCGGTCCATAGCGGCGCCAAGATGGTGGAGCATCACTGGATGCGCTCTTCGACCCCCATACCAGGGGCACCTGCTCGTGCTGACTCCATAGATTCCGTGCGGAATTCTGTAAGGGGTGCGTAACTGGTGGCAGAAAAGTCAGACACAGGAGAGCAGAACTGGGTAATAACCGGAGCATGTAACGGCTTTCCTCCTCCTCTTCATCAGAAGAGGAGGAGCAGGGATTGAACCAATATGCAGCGGAGTTTGAAGACATATTTATTAAAGAAAACACGAACTCGATTATACACTAACAAAACAACAAACGACGTAGACGCACCTGAACATAAGAACTTACATATAACGAAGAACGCATGAAACAGGAACAGACTACATAAACCGAAAAAACAAACAAACCGAAAACAGTCCTGTGTGGCGCAACGACATACACAGACACAGGAGACAACCACCCACAACGAACACTGTGAAAACACCTACCTAAATATGACTCTTAATTAGAGGAACGCCAAACACCTGCCTCTAATTAAGAGCCATACCAGGCAACCCATAAACCAACATAGAAACAGAAAACATAGAATGCCCACCCAAACTCACGTCCTGACCAACTAACACATAAAACAAACTAACAGAAATAGGTCAGGAACGTGACAGAGCAGTTTAATATACAAAACCAAAACCACCGGCATCCAGAATAACAAAGTATGGGTACAACAATGTGCACAAGCACTTACAACAAACAATTACGCACAAAGACATGGGGGGAACAGAGGGTTAAATACACAACACGTAATGAGGGAATGAAAACCAGGTGTGTGGGAAAACAAGACAAAACAAATGGAAAATGAAAAGCGGATGGCTAGAAGACCGGTGACATCGACCGCCGAACACCACCCGAACAAGGAGAGGAACCGACTTCGGAAGAAGTCGTGACAATATTTATCACAATTATCTTTAACCATTTTTGGTCTTTAATGCAGGGCCAACAGACAAGTTCCTTACCTTTTCCCCCTTCCACTTGCCTCTTCCATTTTTGTGGTAATACTGCAATTAGTTGGTTGTAATTTTGGGTAGAGCAGACATTTCCATATCATTCATGATATAATTTGCAAAAATTATACCTTTTTTAAACATTTTATCAAGTAGTATTTTTGAGTTTAACCACAATATTTGCTGTATTATTTGTTCTGTCTTTTCAGGTGGATTAAACTGAAATTTCAACCAACTTTCTAAAGCTTGTTTAAAAAAATAATGATATTTTGGAGATTATTTATTTTTTAAATAACCGAAAGTGAGCCGTTGTAATCTGAATAAAGGGAAAAAGGCCATTCTTGAACATGGGGTGAGACATTCTTACTATTTACTAGAGAACCAAGTATAACTTTTGTATAACTTGTGTGACTGATGCCTTTAGTCAGAGGTCTAATGCTTTAATTGTCATGCCCTGTCACGTTCCTGACCTGATTTCCTTTATTTTGTCTATGTCTAAACGTTAGTAGCTTGTGTCTGCACTTTCGTTTTGCAGCTTCACGGTCATTTGTTGTTTTTTGTTAGTTTGTAAAAGTGTTTTGTTTCGTGTTCATCTTCTCTCAATAAAAAGGAAGATGTATCACGCTGCGCCTTGGTCCACTCATTCACCAGAAGAAGATCGTGACATGCCCTGACCTTAGTTATCTTTGTTTTCTTTATTATTTTGGTTAGGTCAGGGTGTGACGAGGGTGGTATGTGTGCTTTTGTCTTGTCTAGGGTTTTGGTATGTCTAGGTGTGTGTGTGTAGTCTAGGCATTATGTAGGTCTATGCTGGCCTAGATTGGTTCCCAATCAGAGGCAGCTGTTTATATTTGTCTCTGATTGGGGATCCTATTTAGGTTGCCATTTTCCAGTTTGGTTTGTGGGTGATTGTCTATGTGATGTTGCATGTTTGCACTCAGTGTTATAGCGGTCACGTTCGTTTTGTTATGTTGTATTGTTTGTTAAGTGTTCTACATTATTAAAAGGAAGAATGTGTTCTAATCACGCAGCGCCTTGGTTTCTTCACTACGACGTTCGTGACATTAATATTTAATCATTTCTGCTCCATGAATTCATAATATAAAATTGCCATTTTAATTTTGTCTGGCTTGCCATTCCAAATAAAATGTAATATTGTAGTTCAATTCAAAGCAAAGAATCCACTATGGGCGGAAATGTACCGTCAAAAGATCTACGAGATAAAGTTGGGGAAAGGCACAATTCGGGATGGATATAAAAATATTTCAAAGGCTTTGTATATCCCTCGGAGCACAATTAAGACCATTAAGAAGTGGACGACTTATGGCACCACCCAGACCCTGCACAGAATAAGGCGTCCCTCCAACCTGGATGACCAGGCAAGGAGGAGACTGATCAGCGAGCCTACCAAGAAGCCAATGGTGAATTTGAAGGATCTTCAGGCCTTTATGGCAAAGACTGGTCAATGTGTGCATGTGACCACAATATCACAAGCGCTCCACAAATCTGGCCTCTATGGGAGTGTGGCAAGAAAAAAAAAACACTACTCATAAAAATACACTTTAAGTCTCATTTGAGATTTGACAAAAACCACATTGTAGATTCAGAGGCCAAGTGGTAAAAGGTGCTGTGGTCAGATGAGACCAAAATGTTACTTTTTGGCATGAACGCAAAACGATATGTCGGGCAAAAACCCAATACATCTTTCCACCCAAACACCGTGCCTACAGTAAAGCACGGCGGTGGCAGCATCCAAACACCACGGTGCCTACAGTAAAGCACGGGGTGGCAGCATCTTGTTGTGGAGGAGTTTCTCTTCAGTCAAAAGTTTGGACACACCTACTCATTCAAGGGTATTTCTTTGTTTTGACTATTTTCTACATTGTAGAATAATGTAGACATCAAAACTATGAACTAACACATATTGAATCATGTCCTGTTGAAAAACAAATGATAGCCCCACTAAGCTCAAACCATATGGGATGGCATATCGCTGCAGAATGCTTTGGTAACCATGCTGGTTAAGTGTGCCTTGAATTGTAAATAAATCACAGGCAGTGTCACCAGCAAAGCACCCCCACACCACCTCCTCCATGCTTCACGGTCGGAACCACACATGCTATGATCATCCGTTCAACTACTCTGCGTCTCAAAAAGACAGTTGGAACCAAAAATCTAAAATTTGGACTGTTCAGACCAAAAGACAGATTTCCACCAGTCTAATGTCGATTGCATGTGTTTCTTAGCCCAAGCTAGTGTCTTCTTCTTATTGGTGTCCTTTAGTAGTGATTTCTTTGCAGCAATCTGACCATGAAGGCCTGATTCACACAGTCTCCTCTGAATAGTTGATGTTGAGATGTGTCTGTTACTTGAACTCTGTGAAGCATTTATTTGGGCTGCTATCTGAGGTGCAGTGAACTTATCCTCTGCAGCAGAGGTAACTCTGGGTCTTCCTTTCCTGTGGTGGTCCTCATGAGAGCCAGTTTCATCATAGCGCTTCACGGTTTTTGTGAATGCACTTGAATAAACATTCAAAATTCAGATATTTTTCCACATTGACTGACCTTCATGTCTTAAATTAATGATGGACTGTCATTTCTCTTTGCTTATTTGAGATGTTCTTGACATGATATGGACGTGTTATTTTACCAAAGAGGGCTATCTTCGATATACCACCCCTACCTTGTCACAACACAACTTATTGGCTCAAACACGTTAAGAAAGAAATTCCACAAATGAACACGACTCAGGATCAGACCCAGATGCCGACACAGGAGGCAGACAGTTCGAATCTCAGCTGTTTATTACAAAACAGGGGTCCGACAATTGGCATGTCCAGGTAGAGGTCGATAATCCATGTCACTAGAAAATATAATGAATGAGTAGGTGTGTCCAAACGTTTGACAGGTACTGTATGTCAATATACTGTATTTGGTATTGGACAGCCCCAAGCTTTGAAGTGGTTGCTAGCTGTTAGCTAGCTAACATTTGCTAATGCCTTTTCCTCCAACTACTGGCTGCCTTTACTATGCTTATTTGTTTTGTTAATGGTGCATGTGACAATTGCAATTGTTATAAGTAGGTAAGAGCAGGTTAGTCTGAGGTGAGTCATCGCTGAGCAAAATACTAGTATTTCAGTGTGAAAACAACAGTTGATCAATTGAGGAATGTTCAGTACAAAACAAATACATGTGAATAGTATTTAATGAAGCACTATTTGCAATAAAATCATATTTTCTAAACACTGAAGTAAAAACACTCTAGGTGAATATTGCTCTCTATAAATATTGCGACTGACTCAGATTGGCTGACAATCATGTGGCTACATTATATGTTACATAATGAAATCACATAAATAATGACCGTGCAAGAAGTATAGCTCTTCGGCGAATCGTAAAATTGCAAATCCACTCTTGTTGTTCTTAAAATGTGGTTTAACATTGCCGATCAGGCCAAAATAGTTAATCAATTATGGGCATCACTTTAAATTTCATTTTGTAGAAGCAAATCTATTATGTTACTTTTATCTTGGCCGCGGTGATTGGAAACTAAATGGACACAGAATACACACAGCAGAGGGACCAGCGCTTCTATAACTGGCTTGATCCAATAAACCAATTGCCGGACTGTTTTAAAAAGCAATATTTATTTAGCTAGTGCATTTACTGATGTCTTCGGAGAAGGGGAACTTTGATGACAGGTATTTGGTGGGTAATGAATCTTAAAACCTCGCCCATGAGCGCTGGTTTGTAAAAGGAAAAACCTATGTTTAGCCTGCTTAAGCCAAGGCAATAGTTGCACTTAAAGGGTTTTGAATTTTCCTTAAATGGCAACCTTCATGAATAATAAACAATAGTTTACTTTAGGTCTTATGTGATAAGGGTTTTACAACTCGTGAAGCCATGCTTCCTGTCGGATCTAGTGTGTGTATATATATATATATATATATATATATATATATATATATATATATATATATATATATAAATCATTGCATTATCACAAAGAAAAGAATTTGGTGAATTTGGTGCTTCTGCCAATAGAGTATTATGACAGCCGTTTTACAATGTTGCCATGACAATCATTACCATTGGTGCAAACAGTGGCATCTTTGCATGTTGCAAATTAGAGGTTTTGCTGATGAGAAGACTAGAAGTAGTATAGCACTATCTAGCTGGCTTCTTATTTTGAACGTGAGTGTGTCCAGATGTAAGAAAAGGTGTTAACTTCTCTGCGCTACGGATCCCGTACGGATCCCTTTCCTAAACAACCGCTAGAATTGCAGGGCGCCAAATGCAAAAATATTACAAAACAATATTTCTAATCATGCAATCACAAGTGAAATATACCAAAACACAGCTTAGCTTGTTGTTAATCCACCTATCGTGTCAGATTTTGAAAATATGTTTTACAGCGAAAGAAATCCAAGCTTTTGTGAGTGTAGCTTTCAATGCTACAACAGCTAGCCTCAAATTAGCATGGTCACGAATGTCAGAAAAGCAATGAAATTAATCGCTTACCTTTGATAATCTTCGGATGTTTCCACTCACGAGACTCCCAGTTAGACAACAAATGTTCTTTTTGTTCGATAAATGTTACTTTTATCACAAAAAACGTCATTTGGGTTGCGCATTATGTTCAGAAAATCAAAGCCGTGTTCCGTTCGACAAATTCCAAAAAGTATCCGTAATGGTCGTAGAAACATGTCAAATGTTTTTTATAAACAATCCTCAGGTTGTTTTTAACAAACATAATCAATAATATTTCACCCGGACCATAACCTATTCATTAAGAGACAAAAGGAAAATGGGGTGCCCCTCTCTCGCTCGCAGGAAATACTCAGAGGACACCTGACTACTTTTGAAAAACTCGCTCATTTTTCAAAATAAAAGCCTGAAACTATGTCTAACGCCTGGTCACAGCCTGAAGAAGCAATTGGAAAAGGAATCTGGTTGATACCCCTTTAAATGGAGGCTAGACGAGCCAGGGAACACAGATTATTTTTTTAAATATCACTTCCGGGTTACATTTTCTCAGGTTTTCGCTTGCAGAATAAGTATTGTTATACTCACAGACAATATTTTTTTAATTTTTTAATTTTTATTTTAGTTTTTAAATTTTATCCCCTTTTTCTCCCCAATTTTCGTGGTATCCAATCGCTAGTAATTACTATCTTGTCTCATCGCTACAACTCCCGTACGGGCTTGGGAGAGACGAAGGTCGAAAGCCATGCGTCCTCCGAAGCACAACCCAACCAAGCCGCACTGCTTCTTTAACACAACGCGCCTCCAACCCGGAAGCCAGCCGCACCAATGTGTCGGAGGAAACACCGTGCACCTGGCCCCCTTGGTTAGCGCGCACTGCGCCCGGCCCGCCACAGGAGTCGCTGGAGCGCGATGAGACAAGGATATCCCTATCGGCCAAACCCTCCCTTACCCGGAAGACGCTAGCCCAATTGTGCGTCGCCCCAGGGACCTCCCGGTCGCGGCCGGCTGCGACAGAGCCTGGGCGCGAATCCAGAGACTCTGGTGGCGCAGCTAGCACTGCGATGCAGTGCCCTAGACCACTGCGCCACCGGGAGGCCTCACAGACAATATTTTGACAGTTTTGGAAACTTGAGTGTTTTCTATCCTAATCTGTGAATTATATGCATATTCTACGATCTGGGCCAGAGAAAATGGCCGTTTACGTTGGGCACGTTATTACAAAAAATAATAATAATCTGACCCCTAGCGCTAAGAAGTTAACACCCCGGCTATCCTACAATCTAAGCTTGATGCCCTCAATCTCACACAAATTATCAATGAACCTACCAAGTACAACCCCAAATCCGTAAACACAGGCACCCTCATATATCATCCTAACCAACCTGCCCTCCAAATACACTTCTGCTGTCTTCAACCAGGATCTGAGCAATCACTGCCTCATTGTTTGTGTCCGTAACAGGTCTGCGGTTAAACGATCACCCCTCATCACTGTCAAACGCTCCCTAAAACACTTCAGCGAGCAGGCCTTTCTAATTGACCTGGCCCGGGTATCCTGGAAGGATATTGACCTCATTCCGTCAGTAGAGGATGCCTGATTATTCTTTAAAAGTGCTTACCTCACAATCTTATATAAGCATGCCCCATTCAAAAAAAAATCACAGTCAGGTCTGGTTCACTCCAGACCTGACTGCCCTTGACCAGCACAAAAACATCCTGAGGCGTACTGCATTAGCATCGAATAGCCCCCGTGATGAGCAACTTTTCAGTGAAGTTAGGAACCAATATTCAAAGGCAGTTAGGAAAGCAAAAGCTAGATTTTTCAAACAGAAATTTGCATCCTGCAGCACAAACTCCAAAAAGTTCTGGGACACTGTCACGGTTGGGTGGAGAGATGGACCAAGGCGCAGCGTGATTAAAGTTCCACATATTAATTTAGACGAAAATTCCAAACAAAAAGAAACAAACAACGAACCATGACTTCAGAGGTGCTACATGCACTACATCCACCTGGCCACCCCTACCCTGGTCAACAGCCCTGCAACCCCGCAGCGACTTGCCCAAGCCTCCCCAATTTCTCCTTCACCCAAATCCAGACTGCTGATAATCTGAAAGAGCTGCAAAATCTGGACCCCTACACATCTGCTGGGCTAGACTATCTTGGCCCTCTCTTTCTAAAATGATCTGCCGAAATTGTTGCAACCCCTATCACTAGCCTGTTCAACCTGTCTTTTGTTTCGTCTGAGATCCCCAAAGATTGGAAAGCTGCAGCGGTCATCTCCCTCTTCAAAGGGGGAGACACTCTAGACCCAAACTGCTACAGACCTATATCTATCCTACCCTGCCTTTCTAAAGTCTTCGATAGCCAAGTTAACAAACAGATCACAGACCATTTCGAATCCCACCGTACCTTCTCCGCTATGCAATTTGGTTTCCGAGCTGGTCATGGATGCACCTCAGCCACGCTCAAGGTCCTAAACAATATCATAACCTCCATCGATAAGAGACAATACTGTGCAGCCGTATTCATAGACCTAGCCAAGGCTTTCGACTCTGTCAGTCACTGTATTCTTTTCGGCAGACTCAACAGCCTTGGTTTCTCAAATGACTGCCTTGCCTGATTCACCAACTACTTCTCTAATAGAGTTCAGTGTGTCAAATCGGAGGGCCTGTTGTCCGGACCTCTGGCAGTCCCTATGGGGGTGCCACAGGGTTCAATTCTTGGGCTGACTCTTTTCTCTGTATACATCAATAATGTCGCTCGCTCTTGCTACTGGTGATTCTCTGACCTACCTTTACGCAGACGATACCATTCTGTATACTTTTGGCCCTTCTTTGGAGACTGTGTTAATTAACCTCTAGACGAGCTTCAATGCCATACAACTCTCCTTCCGTGGCCTCCAACTCCCCTTAAATGCAAGTAAAACTAAATGCATGCTTTTCAACAGACCCTTCCGTTCAGCATCACTAAATCAAATCAAATCAAATGTATTTATATAGCCCTTCTTACATCAGCTGATATCTCAAAGTGCTGTACCGAAAACCAGCCTAAAACCCCAAACAGCAAGCAATGCAGGTGTAGAAGCACGGTGGCTAGGAAAAACTCACAAGGCAAAAACCTAGGAAGAAACCTAGAGAGGAACCAGGCTATGAGGTGTGGCCAGTCCTCTACTGGCTGTGCCGGGTGGAGATTATAACAGAACATGGCCAAGATGTTCAAATGTTCATAAATGACCAGCATGGTCAAATAATAATAATCACAGTAGTTGTCGAGGGTGCAACAAGTCAGCACCTCAGGAGTAAATGTCAGTTGGCTTTTCATAGCCGATCATTAAGAGTATCTCTACCACTCCTGCTGTCTCTAGAGAGTTGAAAACAGCAGGTCTGGGACAGGTAGTACGTCCAGAGAACAGGTCAGGGTTACATAGCCGCAGGCAGAACAGTTGAAACAGCACGGCCAGGTGGACTGGGGATAGCAAGGAGTCATCATGCCAGGGAGTCCTGAGGCATGGTCCTAGGGCTCAGGTCCTCCGAGAGAGAGAAAGAGAGAATTAGAGAGAGCATACTTAAATTCACACAGGACACCGGATAAGACAGGAGAAGTACTCCAGATATAACAGATTGACCCTAGCCCCCCGACACAAACTACTGCAGCAAAAATACTGGAGGCTGTTGCACTACTCTGGACGGTTCTGACTTAGAATATGTGGACTACAAATACCTAGGTGTCTGGTTAGACTGTAAACACTCCTTCCATACTCACATTAAGCATCTCCAATCTAAAATTAAATCTAGAAGCGGCTTCCTATTTCGCAACAAAACATCCTTCAGTCATGCTGCCAAACATTCCCTTGTAAAACTGACTATCCTACCGATCCTCGACTCCGGCGATGTCATTTACAAAATAGCCTCCAACACTCTACTCAGCAAATTGGACGCAGTCTATCACAGTGCCATCCGTTTTGTCCCCATAGCCCCATATACTATCCACAACTGCGACCTGTATGCTCTCGTTGGCTGGCCCTCGCTACATATTTGTCACCAAACCCACTGGCTCCAGGTCATCAAGAAGTCTTTGCTAGGTAAATCTCCGCCTTATCTCAGCTCACTGGTCACCATAGCAGCACCCACCCATAGCATGCACTCCAGCAGGTGTATTTCACTGGTCACCCCCAAAGCTAATTCCTCCTTTGGCCGCCTATCCTTCCAGTTCTCTGCTGCCAATGACTGGAACGAATTGCAAAAATCACTGAAGCTGGATATCTCCCTCATTAACTTTAAGCACCAGCTGTCAGAGTAGCTCACAGATCACTGCACCTGTACATAGCCCATCTGTAAATAGCCCATCCAACTACTTCATCCCCATACTGTTATTTTTAATTTTTTTCTTCTAGTATCTCCTAGTATGCACCCCAGTATCTCTACTTGCACGTTCATCTTCTTTGGTGCGGCTGGCTTCCGGTTTGGAGGCGCGCTGTGTTAAGAAGCAGTGCGGCTTGGTTGGGTTGTGTTTCGGTGGACGCATGGCTTTCGACCTTCGTCTCTCCCGAGCCCGTACGGGAGTTGTAGCAATGAGACAAGATAGTAATTACTAGCAATTGGATACCACGAAAATTTGGAGAAAAAGGGGGGTGGAAATTTAAAAAATGAGAGCCCAGTAAGCATGTTACTTAGTGCATGTCCAGAATAAGTGGGTCAACGTCCCCTCATCCTGCTTGCACCTCTCACATAGTGGTGAGGTGTTCGGGAATATTTTATGCAGTTTTACTTTTGAGTAGTGTAACCTGTGTGTCACCTTAAACTGTACAAGGTTGTGTCTGGCATTCACTGAACTGTGGTTTATATTCCTGAGAGCTTCTATCCAGTCCTCATTTGAGATTTCTGAACCAAGTTCTTGTTCCCAAGCCCTTTTAATGGTGTCTGTGTCTGTGTAGCACATCATACAGTCTAGAGACCGACCCTTTCGAATGGGGTTTGACCAGGATCAAGCTATCTAATGTAGGACTATTTGGCTTCATGCCATACTGTGGCATATGTGTGCTTAAGAAATTCCTGATTTGGAGGTATCTGAAAAAATGTGTTGTTGGCATGTTGAACTTTCCCTGTAATTGTTGAAATGAAGCTAACTGACCATCTATGTATAGATTACCAATTGTTGTGAGTCCCTTCTCCCTCCACTGTGAAAACACCACATCATCCAATGCAGGGTGGAAAGCATGATTCAGGCAAATTGGGCTGTCTATGTAAACAGTGGGTATGTTAAGAAAATATCTCATCTGCTTCCAGATCCTAAGCGTATGACAAATGACTGGATTAGAGTCATAAGTGTCTTTTTTCACATATGATGGGCTATTAACAAGTGCAGGGAGTGAGGAACGTTGACAGGAGGCCTGCTCAATCAAAAGCCATGAAGGCATATCCTTCTGTCTCATCGCAGGTAAACTTTCCCTCCAGAAAGACACAATGTTCAGATTAGCAGCCCAATAATACAGTTTAAAGTGAGGAAGGCCAAAGCCCCCCCCTATCTTGTACTTGCATAAATGCTTCTTTGAAATTCTGGCTGCCTTGTTATCCCATAAAAATGGAGTTACTATTGAATCCAGTTTCTTAAAATAGCTTTGTGGTATGAAATTGGTTAGACATTGGAAGAGGTAAAGAAACCTGGGTAGGACAACCATTTTAATAGCGTTTATACGACCAACCAAGGAAATAGGCAGAGTTTTCCAAAAATCTATATTTTGTTTTAGCTGATATACACTGCTCAAAAAAATAAAGGGAACACTTAAACAACACAATGTAACTCCAAGTCAATCACACTTCTGTGAAATCAAACTGTCCACTTAGGAAGCAACACTGATTGACAGTAAATTTCACATGCTGTTGTGCAAATGGAATAGACAAAAGGTGGAAATTATAGGCAATTAGCAAGACACCCCCCAAAACAGGAGTGATTCTGCAGGTGGTGACCACAGACCACTTCTCAGTTCCTATGCTTCCTGGCTGATGTTTTGGTCACTTTTGAATGCTGGCGGTGCTCTCACTCTAGTGGTAGCATGAGACGGAGTCTACAACCCACACAAGTGGCTCAGGTAGTGCAGTTCATCCAGGATGGCACATCAATGCGAACTGTGGCAAAAAGATTTGTTGTGTCTGTCAGCGTAGTGTCCAGAGCATGCAGGCGCTACCAGGATACAGGCCAGTACATCAGGAGACGTGGAGGAGGCCGTAGGAGGGCAACAACCCAGCAGCAGGACCGGTACCTCCGCCTTAGTGCAAGGAGGTGCACTGCCAGAGACCTGCAAAATGACCTCCAGCAGGCCACAAATGTGCATGTGTCAGCATATGGTCTCACAAGGGGTCTGAGGATCTCATCTCGGTACCTAATGGCAGTCAGGCTACCTCTGGCAAGCACATGGAGGGCTGTGCGGCCCCACAAAGAAATGCCACCCCACACCATGACTGACCCATTGCCAAACCGGTCATGCTGGAGGATGTTGCAGGCAGCAGAACGTTCTCCACGGCGTCTCCAGACTCTGTCACGTCTGTCACATGTGCTCACGTGCTCAGTGTGATCCTGCTTTCATCTGTGAAGAGCACAGGGCGCCATTGGCGAATTTGCCAATCTTGGTGTTCTCTGGCAAATGCCAAACGTCCTGCACGGTGTTGGGCTGTAAGCACAACCCCCACCTGTGGACGTCGGGCCCTCATACCACCCTCATGGAGTCTGTTTCTGACCGTTTGAGCAGACACATGCACATTTGTGGCCTGCTGGAGGTCATTTTGCAGGGCGCTGGCAATTTCTTTGGAGTGTTTAAACATTCACAACATAAGTGGAGATAGACTGGCGCAGTACTTCTTATAGAATTCTATTACATATCCATCGGGCCCAGGGGCCTTGCTGTTTGGAAATTGTGCTATCGCTGTGTTAATTTCCTCTAAGGTTATCCCTGCATCGAGTGCAGCAGCTGCCCCCCTGTCTAGTTTAGGAAGTTCATATTCAGTGAGAAAGCGTTCCATAGTTTGTGGATCAGTAGCATCGCATTTTGATTGGTATAGCTCTGAGTAAAACTGCGCAAAACATTTATTAATATCCTACGGATCTGTTACTATTTTACCCTTCTTGTCTTTCATTTTGTGAATAGCTCTAGATGCCTGTACATGCCTTAGCTGTCTTGCTAATAATTTATGTGGTTTGTCCCCCAGTTCAAAATAACTTTGTTGCGTTCTAGCAAGTAAAGAGCCCACCCGTTTCGAAAGGATGGTATTGTATTCATATTTTAAATGTGTGATCTTCTCAAGGACTGTATACGAGGAATTTGTCCTAAAAACATTCTCCTGTTCCCCTAACTCTCTTTCAATTTCTCTCAGCCTAGTATTGGCATGTTTCTTCCTCTCTGATGTATAAGAAATAATGTAACCTCTAATCCCAGCCTTTAGAGATTCCCAAAGGGTGGAGTCGTCAACATCCGCCGTGTCGTTAGTTCCGAGGAAAAAGGCAATCTGCTCCTTCAAATACTGACAAAAAGCCTCATCTTTCAACAGGTATGCGTCTAAGCGCCACGGTCGCCGACCTGTCGACATATTGTCGAGTTTCAGCACCATGGACAGAGGAGAGTGGTCCGTAATTAGAATAGGGTGATAGGTAACCGACTCAGCTGCTGAAATTAGTTTGGAGTCCAACAAAAAATAGTCAATTCTGGAATATGATTTATGAAAAGAAAGAATAATCCCTGTCTGTTGGGTGCGTCAGTCTCCAAATATCAACAGTGTTAAGGTTTGTCATCAATGTATTTCGACAAACACTGGCATTTGATTGTTGAAGTGACCTTGATAGCTGTTTATCTAAAAGAGGAGTCACCTCCAACAATAACGCTTGAATCCGAGATATTTGGTATGGCCTTAAATACTCTTTGATAAAATAATGGATCATCGAAGTTGGGTCCATATAAATTGACCAAGGTTATTGGTTTCAAATTCAGTGTACCAGCCACAATAATATACCGACCATTAGGATCTGAAATCGAGGTTGAGTAAACAAAAGGAATGTTTTTCCTTATCAGGATTGCTACCCCTCTCGCTTTTGCATCACAGTTAAACTGGTATATCTGACCGATCCAGCTGACTCGTAGCTTGGCCTGCGCGGAGCGTTTAATATGAGTTTCTTGAAGAAGCACTATGTCAGCACCCAGTGATTTAAGATGAGGTAAAACCTTAGCTCGTTTCACGACATGCCCTAAGCCATTACAGTTCCAGCTGACTATCTTTATTCCACCTGGTCTACTCTGTGCTCTGTCACTATGTGGCATTTCTTATTTTAGAGCAAATTGTTGCTGTCATACAAAACCTAGAAGAAAAACGTCCCGCCGTGTGGGAGCTTGTCATGCCACCTGTATTAATAAAGGTGAAGATAAAACACAGACCCCATCCCCCCTCCCGTCCCTCCTCCCGTCCCTTTACTGAGTGACTTCCCCAAACGAAGCACTCCTTGGCTAACACACAAACCTTAGGGTGTCTAGACATACAGCTTGAACTAACTTGTCATCTATAGATGCTCCGCATATAAACTAATATTAAATAACACTTAACTTAACTCTCACGTTAGGGGGTGAGTGGTGCTAAACAATGCTATATTAGCCACAACATCTCACCTGTCATATAAGTCCCAATTTCTGATCGAAAAGACACAGGCCAGAAATTCAACCACATTCCTGGCCTGTATTTGACCATTTAGCCGGCTGACACAGCCGTTCTGTATCCTCAGCCGGGGAGCTTGCTTGTCAAGAACAGATCGGCCTCTTTTGGGTTGTCAAACATACGTGTTGATCCCTCGACTGTCACCTTAAACCGGGCTGGGAAGAGGAATCCATATCGGATGTTGGCCGCCCTGCATTTGTTGCGTACCTCATCATACTCTTTCCGTTGGGTCCTCACCTCCAAGGTAAGATCTGGGTAGAAAGACACCCTGGCTCCGTTGTAGTTAAGGGGGAACTTTTGACTAGCCAGCTTGAGGATGAGATCCCTGGTCTGGGGATAGTGCAGCCGTACAATGAATGGCCTTGGTGGCCCGCCCTTGGCCGGCTTCGTTGCCTGAGATCTGTGTGCGCGGTCGATCAGGATGGCCGTTTTGAAGTGTTCACTCCCCAGCAATGCCAGTATCAGCTCCGAGACAAATTCAGTGGGTTTCCCTTTCTCAGTGTCCCCCTGGATCCCACATATTCGGATGTTCTGGCGTCTTGAATGCGACTCGAGCATTTCCAATCCGGCCTTCAGGGTTTTGTTGTCATTTTTTAACCTTGCGCACTGTTTCTCTATGTCCTGTAGCCTGGCCTCGTGATCGACTGTCGTCTGCTCAACCTCATGCACCCTTCCCTTAGTTGCCTTCACAGTTTCGGCCAAAGTCCCAATACTCTTTGAGATATCAGCCAACCTTGTGTCCACCTTCTTGCTTAGTGAGTTTATGGCAGCCAGTATGTCACTTTGAGTAGGATCTGTGGGGAACTCTTGGAAGCTAGCCTCTTCAGCTAGCTCCTCGTGGGTCGGCGACGTTGAAATTGGTTCGTTGTCTATCTCATTCAAATTATCGTGTTTAGCGCCCCCTTTTTTGGTGCCTTTTCCCTTTGTCATATTTGTTTGAAGTTATAGGTTGTGAGAGGCTAAGATAAATACTAATTTGTTTCAAAATAGAGCGGAGCTCTAGCAAAGCACGTCTACTCCATAGCACGCTCTCTAGCGCCCCCTGACAATTAATCTTGATGGTTGTACAGTCGTCTCAAATAAAACTGTGAAGGACCTCTGCGTTACTCTGGACCCTGATCTCTCTTTTGACGAACATATCAAGACTGTTTCAAGGACAGCTTACGTCTATGTAATATTGCAAAAATCAGAAACGTTCAATCCTAACAAGGAAGCAGAAAAATTCATCCGTGCTTTTGTTACTTCTAGGTTAGACTACTGCAATGCTCTACTTTCCGGCTACCCGGATAAAGCACTAAATAAACTTCAGTTAGTGCTAAATACGGCTGCTAGAATCCTGACTAGAACCAAAACAAATTATCATATTACTCCAGTGCTAGCATCCCTACACTGGCTTCCTGTTAAGGCAAGGGCTGATTTCAAGGTTTTACTGCTAACCTACAAAGCATTACATGGGCTTGCTCCTACCTATCTTTCCGAAATTGGTCCTGCCGTACATACCTACACGTACGCTACGGTCACAAGACGCAGGCCTCCTAATTGTCCCTAGAATTTCTAATCAAACAGCTGGAGGCAGGGCTTTCTCCTATAGAGCTCCATTTTTATGGAATGGTCTGCCTACCCATGTGAGAGACGCAGACTCGGTCTCAACCTTTAAGTCTTTACTGAAGACTCATCTCTTCAGTAGGTCATATGATTGAGTTTAGTCTGGCCCAGTGGTGTGAAGGTGAACGGAAAGGCTCTGGAGCAACGAACCGCCATTGCTGTCTCTGCCTGGCCGGTTCCCCTCTCTCCACTGGGATTCTCTGCCTCTAACCCTATTACAGGGGCTGAGTCACTGGCTTACTGGTGCTTTTCCATGCCATCCTTAGGAGGGGTGTGTCACTTGAGTGGGTTGAGTCACTGACGTGACCTTCCTGTCTGGGTTTTGGCGCCCCCCCCTTGGGTTGTGCCGTGGCGGAGATCTTTGTGGGCTATACTCGGCCTTGTCTCAGGATGGTAAGTTGGTGGTTGAAGCTATCCCTCTAGTGGTGTGGGGGCTGTGCTTTGGCAAAGTGGGTGGGGTTAAATCCTGCCTGTTTGGCCCTGTCCGGGGGTTTGGCCCTGTCCTGGGGTATTATCGGATGGGGCCACAGTGTCTCCTGACCCCTCCTGCCTCAGCCTCCAGTATTTATGCTGCAGTAGTTTATGTGTCGGGGGGCTAGGGTCAATCTGTTATATCTGGAGTACTTCTCCTCTCTTATCCGGTGTCCTTTGTGAATTTAAGTATGCTCTCTCTCGTTCTCTCTTTCTCTCTCTCGGAGGACCTGAGCCCTAGGACCATGCCTCAGGACTCCCTGGCATGATGACTCCTTGCTATCCCCAGTCCACCTGGCCGTGCTGCTGCTCCAGTTTCAACTGTTCTGCCTGCGGCTATGGAACCCTGACCTGTTCACCGGACGTGCTACCTGTCCCAGACCTGCTGTTTTCAACTCTCTAGAGACAGCAGGAGCGGTAGAGATACTCTTAATGATTGGCTATGAAAAGCCAACTGACATTTACTCCTGAGGTGCTGACTTGCTGTACCCTCGACAACTACTGTGATTATTATTATTTGACCATGCTGGTCATTTATGAACATTTGAACATCTTGGTCATGTTCTGTTATAATCTCCACCCGGCACAGCCAGAAGAGGACTGGCCACCCCTCATAGCCTGGTTCCTCTCTAGGTTTTTACCTTTCTAGGGAGTTTTTCCTAGCCACCGTGCTTCTACACCTGCATTGCTTGCTGTTTGGGGTTTTAGGCTGGGTTTCTGTACAGCACTTTGAGATATCAGCTGATGTAAGAAGGGCTATATAAATACATTTGATTTGATTTAGTGATGCTGAACGGAAGGGTCGGTTGAAAAGCATGCATTTAGTTTTACTTGCATTTAAGGGGAGTTGGAGTCCACGGAAGGAGAGTTGTATGGCATTGAAGCTCGTCTAGAGGTTAATTAACACAGTCTCCAAAGAAGGGCCAAAAGTATACAGAATGGTATCGTCTGCGTAAAGGTGGATCAGAGAATCACCAGTAGCAAGAGCGAGCGACATTATTGATGTATACAGAGAAAAGAGTCAGCCCAAGAATTGAACCCTGTGGCACCCCCATAGGGACTGCCAGAGGTCCGGACAACAGGCTGGGTTTCTGTACAGCACTTTGAGATATCAGCTGATGTAAGTAGGGCTATATAAATACATTTGATTTGAAGTAGTTGTTTCCCTTGGGTAACGATGCTTCATGGGAGGCAGTTGTTGGGGGTCCCTGGTTTTGAGCCCAGGTAGGGATGAGGAGAGGGATGGAAGCAATACTGTTACACATGCATATGTGAAGATGCTGTTCAAGGACTACAGCTCAGCCTTCAATACCATAGCGTCCTCTAAGCTCACCACAAAGCTCACAGCCCTGGGACTGAACTCCTCCCTATGCATCTGGGTCCTGGACATCCTGATGGGCGGTACCAACACTGATCCTCAACACGGGGGCCCCACAAGTGTGCGTCCTCAAACCCCTCCTGTACTCCCTGTATACCGATGACTGCGTGACCTCCCACAGTTCCAACTCCATCATTCACTTCACTGACGACACGACAGTAGCATGCCTGATTACCACCAACGATGAGACAAACTACAGAAAGGAGGTAAGCACACTGACAGTGTGGTGCCAGATAAACAACATCTCCCTCAACGTCAGCAAAACAAAAGAGATGATTGTGGACTTCCAGGGGGAACCAGGCTGGGCCTGCCCCCATCATCAATGTGGCTGCCAGGGAGACGGTCAAAAACTTCAAGTTCCTTGGCGTACACATCTCAGAGGAGCTGAAATGGTCAAACTACACGGACACCGTGGTGAAGGCAGGACAGCAACTCTTTAACCTCAGGAGGCAAACAAATGTGGCCTGTACCTGAGGGCCCTCTGTGTTCTACAGGAGCACTATCGAGAGCATATTGTTGGGCTGCATTTACAGCCTGTAAAAATGACGTTATCACCTCAATATTTAGTGTTGAGAAATATATTTTCTTAGGGATGTGCATCTTTCCCTTTCAAGACAATTCGATATGTATCTAGATACAGTTGAAGTCGGAAGTTTACATACACTTAGGTTGGAGTCATTAAAACTCATTTTTCAACCACTCCACAAATTTCTTGTTAACAAACTATAGTTTTGGCAAGTCGGTTAGCGCATCTACTTTGTGCATGACTGCCACGGTTGTGTGTAGAGACGGACCAAGGCGCAGCGTGCTCTGAGTTCCACATCTTTATTTATGTGAAACTTACAAAAAAAACAAAAGCAAAGAAACAATGAACCGTAACATAAGGGGTGCTACATGCACTAACTCAAAACAAGATCCCACAAAACACAGTGTGGCAATGGCTGCCTAAATATGATCCCCAATCAGAAACAATGATAAACAGCTGCCTCTGATTGGGAACCATACCAGGCCAACATAGAAATGTAAAAAAAAAACTAGATAGGAACACCCCCACCTAACCAAAATAGAGAATAAAAAGGCTCTCTATGGTCAGGGCGTGACAATGACACAAGTAATTATTCCAACAATTGTTTACAGACAGACTATTTCACTTATAATTCACTGTATCATAATTCCAGTGGGTCAGAAGTTTACATACACTAAGTTTACTGTGCCTTTAATCAAGTTGACAAAACCAAATAAGATTCACCCCCCTACAACAATCTTTTCCCTATGTACTTCCCCCAAATACAAATACGACATTTTGTTATTAAATGGTGTCCTGTGTACATGTCCGGTCCTGTCTACCTGTCCCTACCAGTACCTGTCCATTGTGTTTTCTATTATTGTTGTTGCTTGTTTTGTTTTTGACTCATATCAGGTGAATAGGTTAGGATTGGTTAAGCAAGTGTGGAGGGTGGGCAATTATTTACTGTGTATGTAAATAATTGCGTAAACAATCATCTACACACGCGCTGTCAGTTACTCTGTCCCGGGTGTCTGCTGTGCTGTGGCTGTTATCTTCTGTCTCTATGCCATTTCACTGAAGTCTTTAATGTCTGCTGTGCAGTGTCTCTGCCTCTCTCTCTCTCTCTCTCTCACTCTCTGTGACATAGGCTTTCATGTCTGCTGTGCAGTGTCTCTGCCTCTCTCTCTCTCACTCTCTGTGACATAGGCTTTCATGTCTGCTGTGCAGTGTCTCTGCCTCTCTCTCTCTCACTCTCTGTGACATAGGCTTTCATGTCTGCTGTGCAGTGTCTCTGCCTCTCTCTCTCTCACTCTCTGTGACATAGGCTTTCATGTCTGCTGTGCAGTGTCTCTGCCTCTCTCTCTCTCACTCTCTGTGACATAGGCTTTCATGTCTGCTGTGCAGTGTCTCTGCCTCTCTCTCTCTCACTCTCTGTGACATAGGCTTTCATGTCTGCTGTGCAGTGTCTCTCTCTCTCTCTCTCACTCTCTGTGACATAGGCTTTCATGTCTGCTGTGCAGTCTCTCTCTCTCTCTCTCTCTCTCTCTCTCTCTCTCTCTCTCTCTCTCTCTCTCCTCTCTCTCTCTCTCTCTCTCTCTCTCTCTCTCTCTCTCTCTCTCTCTCTCTCTCTCTCTCTCCTCTCTCTCTCTCTCTCTCTCTCTCTCTCTCTCTCTCTCTCTCTCTCTCTCTCTCTCTCTCTCTCTCTCTCTCTCTCTCTCTGTGTGTGTGTGTGACATAGGCTTTCATGTCTGCTGTGCAGTGTCTCTCCCTATCTCTCTCTCTCTCTCTCTGTGTGTGACATAGGCTCCCCACCACCACTCTACTCTCCCACCCTTGGCTTGTCTCATTCTCCCTCCTCTGCAGCCCTTCTTTCTTTCTCTCTATTCGCCTCATCTCTATCAGCTTTTCACGAGCAACGTTTTGTCTCTCTGCCTCCTCCTCCTCTTCGCCCACAACTTCCGCTCGCTCTCTCGCTTCCTCCCTCTGTCCCTCCTTGTCTCACACTCCATATTTCTCTTGTGCCGCCGCTGCGGGCACACCCTACTTCAGTCGCAGGCTCTCTTGTTGTGTTTCCGCCCACACCTGAGTGTCTGTGTGCTGTTTGCACGTTGCTGCCTGGTGACGAGCTCACTCTGCAACTGAACTGACTGAACTGACGCTCTCTTGTTTGTTCAGCAGCACCTGGACATTGGAGCGGAAGGAGCACTCATCTCCAGCTGAACCCCCTGTGCTCCAGGGCCTTGGCTTCCGGGGGGTTTATAGGTCACTGTCTGTCAATGCCCATCTCTCATGTACAGTGGCAAGAAAAAGTATGTGAACCCTTTGGAATTACCTGGATTTCTGCATAAATTGGTCATCAAATTTGATCTGATCTTCATCTAAGTCGCAACAATAGACAAACACATTCTGCTTAAACTAATAACACACAAATTATTGTATTTCTCTTGTCTCTACTGAATACATCATTTAAACATTCACAGTGTAGGTTGGGAAAAGTATGTGAACCCCTAGGCTAATGACTTCTCTAAAAGACTTCTAATGACTTCTCTAATGACTTCTTCACTGATGAATGATCTTGAGACTGATTCCCTGACCTGTCAATGTTTTTCAAATCAAATCATCAAATCAAGTTTATTTTATATAGCCCTTCGTACATCAGCTAATATCTCGAAGTGCTGTACAGAAACCCAGCCTAAAACCCCAAACAGCAAGCAATGCAGGTGTAGAAGCATGGTGGCTAGGAAAAACTCCCTAGAAAGGCCAAAACCTAGGAAGAAACCTAGAGAGGAACCAGGCTATGAGGGGTGGCCAGTCCTCTTCTGGCTGTGCCGGGTGGAGATTATAACAGAACTATGCCAAGATGTTCAAAATGTTCATAAGTGACAAGCATGGTCAAATAATAATCATGAATAATTTTCAGTTGGCTTTTCATAGCTGATCATTAAGAGTTTGGAGAGTTTTTAATTTGCTGTTTTTGATTTTGTTATACTCTTGTGAATTCTATGTTTTTTTTGTTTGTTGTTTGTCTGTACTTTTTGTAATGACTTGGTGCTGCCTTTCTTGGCCAGGACGCTCTTGAAAAGAGATTTTAAGTCTCAATGAGCCCTTCCTGGTTAAATAAAGGTTTAATAAATAAAATTAAAATCATTTTAAAAAGCTAATTGGAGTCAGCTAACCTAGAGTCCAATCAATGAGATAATATTGGAGATGTTAGAGCTGCCCTGCCCTATAAAAAAACACCCACAAAATTTGAGTTAACTATTCACAAGAAGCATTGCCTGATGTGAGCCATGCCTCCATCAAAAGAGATCTCAGAAGACCTAAGATTAAGAATTGTAGAATTGCATAAAGCTGGAAAGGGTTACAAAAGTATCTCTAAAAGCCTTGATATTTATCAGTCCACGTTAAGACACATTGTCTATAAATGGAGAAAGTTCAGCACTGTTGCTACTCTCCCTAGGAGTGGCCATCCTACAGTGCAGAATGCTCAATGATGTTAAGAAGAATCCTAGAGTGTCAGCTAAAGACATACAGAAATCTCTGGAACATGCTAACATCTCTGTTGATGAGTCTACGATATGTAAAACACTAAACAAGAATGGTGTTCGTGGGACACCACGGAAGAAGACACTGCTGTCCAAAAAAACATTGCTGTACATCTGAAGTTTGCAAAATAGCACCTGGATGTTCCACAGCACTTCTGGCAAAATATTTTGTGTACAGAATTAACTAAAGGTGAGTTGTTTGGAAGGAACACACAACACTGTGTGGAGAAAAAAAGGTACAGCGCACCAACATCAAAATCTCATCCTCAACTGTAAAGTATGGTGGAGGGAGCATCATGGTTTGGGGCTGCTTTACTTTCTCAGGGCCTGGACAGCTTGCTATCATCAACAGAAATTAATTCCCAAGTTTATCAAGACAATTTGCAGGAGAATGTAAGGCTATCTGTCCTCCAATTCAGGCTCAACAGAAGTTGGATGATGCAACTGGACAACGACCCAAAACACAGAAGTGAATCAACAACAGAATGGCTTCAACAGAAGAAAATGCGCCTTCTGGAGTGGCCCAGACAGAGTCCTGACCTAAAATGCTGTGGCATGACCTCGAGAGAGCGGTTCATACCAGACATCCCAAGTAAAGTAAAGATGAATGGTCCAAAATTCCTCCTGACCGTTGTGCAGGTCTGATCCACAACTACAGAAAACGTTTGGTTCAGTTTATTGCTGCCAGAGGAGGGGCAACCAGTCATTAAATCCAAGGGTTCACATATTTTTTCCACCCTACACTGTGAATGTTTACACGGTGTGTTCAATAAAGACATGAAAACGTATAATTGTGTGTGTTATTAGTTTAAGCAGACTGTGTTTGTCTAATGTGACTTTAGATGAAGATCAGATCAAATTTGATGACCAATTTATGCAGAAATACAGGTAATTCCATAGGGTTCTGTAACGGCTGTCTAATGCCTCCTCCTCGGATGAGGAGGAGGAGTAAGGGTCGGACCAAAACGCAGCGTTGTATGCAGACATAATGGATATTTATTAAAGAAAGACGAAACACGAAAACTCTTACACAAACTACAAAACAACAAACGACGTAGACAGACCTGAACTTGAGCACTTACATATAGACACGAAGAACGCACGAACAGGAAAGACTAGCCAAACGAACGAACAAACGAAACAGTCCCGTGTGGTGCAACAGACACAGACACAGGAACAATCACCCACAAACAAACAGTGAGAACAGCCTACCTTAATATGGTTCTCAATCAGAGGAAACGTCAAACACCTGCCTCTAATTGAGAACCATATCAGGCAACACATTTAACCCCACATAGAAACACATAACATAGACTACCCACCCAGCTCACGTCCTGACCAACTAAACAAAGTTAAACAAAGGAAAATAAGGTCAGGAACGTGACAGGTTCACATACTTTTTCTTGCCACTGTATGTACAGGGCCACAGGTTTTCTCTAGCCTATTACCAAACAAATACAATGCGTTGAATATTTAAAAATATATATGTTTATTGAACAGATGAAGAGAGACGATGACAGGGGGGAAAGATAGAGGTTGTGTCAAAGGGCAGTAGGCCAGATTGGAAACTATGCGGGAACTTTAGACCTGTGCCGAAGGCTGCGGCATTACCGATAGAACACGCTTTGCATTATTAATGACATTATACTACAGATTTAATTCAACAATATGAAACATCTCATCTGAATGATGAGTAGTGGCCACTTTTGTGCTACCAAATGGACTCTCCACATAAGTGTCTTCTAGGTAGACGATTCCCCACCTCTGCTTTTACGGTTTATTATGCCTTAAGTATCAGGTAATGTTTTGGAAGTGTTTTTATAGCTCAGACCCCTTTGGTACACACTGCACTACTACGCCCAGCAACACTTAACATTAGTTGCTGTTATACCTGTGTAATAAAGCTGTTACTAACTCCAGTTAAAAGGAATCCAGAGTGAGGATTGTGGCTAATGCAGAGACTACTAAGTGGATGAACGTGTACACTGAAAGTCTCTTATATTACCGAAACATATATTACCGAGGTAAATTATAATATGGAATGTCCCTTTTAATGAGGGTTTCAAAATATGTTTAATTTAGTGAAAAATCTTAATTATGGAGGGTTTACTTTGAGGTAGTTAACATTGAAGTCATCTATATTGTTCGTAAAGAATAAAGCAAAGAATCGTCACTTCACCACTTTCAGTTAATGGATTCATCAATTCAAGTCTTTGTCAACCTTTTGTAGAAAAGCCAATACTTGGGCTGTCTGTTTTACATCTTCTGGTAACTTATAATGGTCCATTACATCCTGGTTGCTTTCCGGTTTCAGTTGTTCAAATGTTGTGACAAATTTTACGTTCATTTTGTTCCATCAAACTCAACAAAATGCAAAACAACAATCGACAGACTCTGAATGTGTGTTAAGTGCTGTGTGTCCCAGTGCTTCGGGCAGCTACGCTGGGCCCTCTATTCCAGGGCCTGAATCGTGACCACGTGGGGCCACGATTTCCACCCTGATGCTGGTGGTTCGTTTGAACACCCACAATAGTACAGTTGGAACTGAGGTGATGCTGCCCCTTCCTCCTCTCGTCCCCGTGTTTTCAAACCAACTCGTATCATGGATCATGGCTTTTTATTCCTAGACCTGCTTTTAAAATAGACCTAGGTGTATTGCATGAGCCAGATCATGGTCCCTTTGCTCCTGTCTATTTCCGTCTGCAAAGAGTTGTTATGGTCTAATGGATCTCAACAAGGCAGGTAGAGAGCATCCCTAACCTACGCCAGCACACCTAAACAACCCAAGCCCAGGGCTGATGGGGAAAGGCATGTGAAGATGATACCAGGTGGAAGTTGGGTTGTTTTCTTGGTGAAATGTACTGAAGAGGGGGTATTTTAATGGAGATGATGGTTTGCGTTTTTCAGTGGATGAGGTCACCTCCGTTTTTATTAATACTTTTTTATATATAGTGATTAAAGGATTTTTTTTCATCTAGAAAAAAAGGAAGGTGGGGTAAAATATATTTATGGACATCATGGGCCGTCGGATGACTCAGTCTTGAAACAGCTTCTCATTCCTCATAATCAATTTTCCCCCAGACCTCTTCATTGTTCCGAGCCCCTTATTAAAGGCCCTCTCTTCCTGTTAGTCACCACTAACATTATGGCTGCATTCCAAATGGCACCATATTCCCTATATTTGGTCCCTGGTCAGAAGTAGTGCACTATAAAAGGAATGGGGTGCCATTTGGGATGCAGGAAAAGTGCAACATGACGTCCTACAGAACATCTACTGTACACAGCTGTACTAGAGCAAAAAACCTTGGTGGTTTGTTTGTGGTTTGTTAAAAATTGCCCACAAAAATCCAAGTGTAACACATATCCATGTGTCCCTGGTCGACACATCAGTCTACACAAAATACCCCATAATAACAGAGCAAAAACAAGTTTTTAGAAGAAAAAAATGCTGACATTTTACATGAATATTCAGACCCTTTACTCAATACTTTGTTGAAGCACCTTTCGCAGCGATTACAACCTTGAGTCTTATTGGGTATGACGCTACAAGCTGGGCATACCTTTATTTGGGGAGTTTCTACCATTCTACTCGCCAGATACTCTCAAGCTCTGTCAGATTGGATGGGGAGCATCGCTGCACAGCTATTTTCAGGTCTCTTCAGAGATGTTTGTTCAGGTTCAAGTCCGGACTCTGGCCGGGCCACTCACTGACATTCAAAGACTTGTCCTGAAGCCACTCCTGTGTTGTCTTGCCTGTGTGCTTAGGGTCGTTGTTCTGTTGGAAGGTGAACCGGCGCCCCAGTCTGAGGTCCTGAGCACTCTAGAGCAGGTTTTCATCAAGAAAATCTCTGTACTTTGCTCCATTCATCTTTCCCTCGATCCTGACTAGTCTCCCAGTCCCTGCCGTTGAAAAACATCCCCACAGCGTGATGCTGCCACCACCATGCTTCACGGTAGGGATGGTGACAGGTTTCCTCCAGACCTGGCGCTTGGCATTAAGGCCAAAGCGTTCAATCTTGGTTCCATCAGACTAGATAACCTTGTTTCTCATGATCTGAGAGTCCTTAGGTGCCTTTTGGCAAACTCTAAGTGGGCTGTCATGTGCCTTTTACTGAGGAGTGGCTTCCGTCTGGCCACTCTACGATTAAGGCCTGATTGTTGGAGTGCTGCAGAGATGGTTGTCCTTCTGGAAGGTTCTCCCATCTCCACAGAGGAACTCTGGAGCTCTGTCAGCGTGACCATTGACAAAGGCCCTTCTCCCCCGACTACTCAGTTTGGCCGGGCGGCCAGCTCTAAGTAGAGTCTTGGTGGTTCCAAACTTCTTCCATTTAAGAATGATGGAGGCCACTGGTTTCTTGGGGACCTCCAATGCTGCAGAAATGTTTTGGTACCCTTCCCCAGATCTGTGCCTTGACACAATCATGTCTCGGAGCTCCACGGACAATTCTTTCGACCTCATGAATTGTTTTTTGCTCTGACATGCACTGGCAACTGTGTGACCTTATATAGACAGGTGTGTGCCTTTCCAAATCATGTCCAATCAATTGAATTACCACAGGTGGACTCAAATCAAGTTTTAGAAACATCTCAAGGATGATAAATGGAAACAGGATGCACCTGAGCTCAATTTCGAGTCTCATAGCAAAGGGTCTGAATACTTATGTAAATAAGGTATTTATGTTTTTTTATTTTTAATACATTTTCAAAAATGTCTAAAAACATGTTTTTGCTTTGGCTATGGGGTAGTGTGTGTGTGTGTGTGGATTGAGGAAAATGTTTTCTTTAATTCATTTTCGAATAAGGCTGTAACATAACGAAATGTGGAAAAAGTGAAGGGGTCTGAAGTCTTTTGCAATGCTCTGTATATCATGCTCCTTCCCGTGATCTCCTCACTCCCTCTTTTGTTAAAGTTCATCCATTACTGTGAGACCCGCAATGCTCTCTCCTCGGCAGTGGACGTGTGATGGTTCTGGTGTGGATGTGTTCCTGCCAGGGGTGAGATAGCTGGAGGAGGGCAGGTCATCCAGCTCTGCTTCAGGACCAGGCGCCTGGCCTGCCTGCCTGTCTGCCAACTGTGGCGGCCCAGATGCACGTGGGTTGTGTTCTATAGCCACGAGCAGTCTTCTTCGGACCTCTTCCACTGTGTTATCCTATTCCCAACTGAGTGAGCCTGTAAAACACTTGATCCCGGGGCTCATCCAAAACAGCCTTTGAGGAAGGCTCTGATGCTGGCTCCCAAGGACACGTGGAGCCAAAATTGCCTTTTGTCTGCTTAGACCAAGTGCTTTAAAGGGGCAATCTGTGATTGGTGCATTCGTTTTTTTATTAATTAGATACGCCCGTTTATTGTTGAAGAATCTAACTTGTGAATGCCTCACGAGCTTAGTTCAGCTGTCGTGCCGCGTCAGAGCCCGACATACAGTATAAGCTTGTTTTGCTCCAATGTTTGTACATTTTTAAGTGTTTACAAACACTGTACATCCTTAATTCATGGATAAACAACCACGACATTGATTTCATTGATGGTCCGTCCTTGCATCCATAGCTCTGTCTAGGAATTTGAGAATGGTTACATTTCTCCAGCCCCATCCTTTAGCTTTTTAGCAAGCGGTGGCAGGGTGGCCACTTTGTTATTGTTTCGACTGCAAATTGCCCCGTTAAGGCAAAGTTGTCTTGTTTGTGTAGATGTGCAGTATAGCTACTAGTGCGTTGAGGAAAACTCTGACGCTGGCTCCCATGTTCACGAGACTTGGCTCCTGGAGCTCCTGGGGTTCCTGGAGTCAACATGGCCTGTTGTTTATCTCAGAGAGGGTCCCAAGCTGTGCTGTTGGTCTAGATGTGCAGTAGCTGGTGGTGCATGTGCACACATAATGCACACAATGAAATTATGACATGGAGTGTTTACGATACCTGGGTATTGTCATTCAATGGGATTATGTACTGAGTGTACAAAACATTAAGAACACCTGCTCTTTCCATGACATAGACTGACCAGGTGAATCCAGATGAAAGCTTTGATCCCTTATTGATGTCACTTGTTCAATTCACTTCAATCAGTGTAGATGAAGGGGAGAAGACAGATTAAAGGATGTTTAAGCCTTGAGACAATTGAGGGTGAATGGGCGAGACAAAAGATTTAAGTGCCTTCGAACGGGGTATGGTAGTAGGTGCCAGGCGCACCGGTTTGTGTCAAGAACTGCAACGCTGCTGGATTTTAAAATGGGCAACAGTTTTGTGTGTATTAAGGATGGTCTTCCGACCAAAGGGCATCCAGCCAGCTTGACACAACAGTGTGAAGCTTTGGAGTCAACATGGGCCGGCATCTCTGTGGAACGCTTTCGACACCTTGTAGAGTCCATGCCTCGACGAATTGAGGCTGTTCTGAGGGCAAAATCGGGTGGGGGGGGGGGGGGGGGGTGCAACACAAGTATTAGAAAGGTGTCCTTAATGTTTTGTACACTGTGTATAATGAGTGAGATGAGATATTAAACATACTGTACATACATGTCACGGCCAAAATAAAGGAAACACCAACATAACGTTCCACAGGGATGCAAACATGTAGTCCCGTGTAGATCAGTTGGTAGAGCATGGTTGTGGGTTCGATTACCCAAGGGGGACCAGTATGAAAAAAATTATAATATGCACTCACTACTGTAAGTCACTCTGGATAAGAGTGTCTGCTAATAGACTCAAATGTAAATCGATTGTCTTAGGGCGTGGGGCTGCCACCCGAACAGCTTCAATCCGCTGTTTTAACCAACTCCCACATACAGATGAAGGCGACTGCCATTTTATTTAGATTAAGCAAACATAACTAACAAGGCCAACATTCAGGTTGAATAATGCTGTACATGAATGAACTTGTTTTAAACTCGCTTTGTGATAAACAGAGGGCCTAGCTCACAATAGGTGTACAGTTGTTGGTATGACTTTCAGTTGACTTTGCTGTGTGAAGGTGGACACTAAAATTGGTACTCGAATAGAGGATGGACAGGTGTTTGTTAACCCGGGGGCCTGCGAAATGTTGAATGAAGGTGAGAGAAATAGGGGTAAGATACAAAGGCTACATGCAACTTAACCTTTCCTGAGAAAAGGTCGCCTCAGCCACGTAACAGGTATGATTAACTGTGTCGTGAAGCATGCTTTCACTTTTACTGTAAAGACTATTGAGCTGAGAGGAATGCTTTCTGCACTTTTACTGAGAAGACTTAAGTTTAGGTAAACACATGATTGTTACATGATGCAACTGAACGTTTGCCTCTTCACACGGCCGAATGACTGTATCGTGAAACATGTTTGACACTTGACATGTGAAGACGTACTCACAGGGAGCAGACTGTGCAAGGGGGAAGTGTGTGTGTGTGTGCTTGCGGGCGCGCACAAACATATTGGTGCACTGCATGTGTGTACACTTCAGACATAAATCCACCTGTGCACTGTGCAACACTGGTGTGTGTTTGGATGTCTGAGTTTTTTTTCATTATGTTCACACTGCACAGCTCTCTCCCAGCTGCAGCCTCAGATGCTGGTTTATAAGACCCAGATGGCTGGGGGACATATAATCTCCCATTGACCCACGGGGACCCTGACAAACATGTAGGGAACCAACACCGACTAGGCATGTCTGAATAAACAACCTACTTGATGGGCCAGACTAGTTTTAAGACCAGCGGAACACTCGATCTGCTTGCAAGATTTCTAGTACAAAATATAAGAATTCATACCCAAATATTTGGAGTTCATTGGCCGAAATTAGATGAATTGTCATGGGGGTTATGAAACTATAGTATGTAGCTTAATGCTGCTTAATTCTAAGAGTGTTAAGGTAGTGGGGGGGAAGTGGCAGGGATGCTTTCTGGTGCTAGTCCCACATATGAAATAACTGACTACACCCCTCCCCATTGATGCATCTATATCATGTTATTGTAGCAATCAGTCCAACATACTCATTCATATACTGCATTTTTATTCAATTTCATAACAGTACATCCATTAGCCGTGTAGCCTATAATTTCCTTTGAGGGCTTTTTGGAAGGGGTGATAGGAACAAAAACATCCCTAGCTCTAAAATGATGTTCCCACTGTTTTGGGTTATAGGGATCTTACCCATGACACTGAATGTGGTAAAATGGCACTCATGCTTCAAGCATAATATATCCGATTGTACTGAACTTACAAAACAACCAGAGTAGGTTCAGTGATTGAGTCCACCATTTCAGCTTCCGGAGAGAAAACTGCCCCCATGCTTTTCTCCAGTTCCCACAACTCTCCACTTTGTCATGGTGGTCATCTCGACATTTGCCACATTTGCCACAATTATTATTATTTTCCCCAAATGCTGTTTTATTTTCCGGAATTCCGTGTTAACTCATTGTTGCCTAACGTGCTCAATCCGTTTGGTTGATTTAAAAATTCAGTATATATCTAATACCTATTATTCACACTAATGTCGGGTTACTTCAATAAAAGTATCCTGTGTATCTTGTCTGAGGGCTACCGTGTATCCTGTTTACATTTGTGGATTCCATAGGATTCCGTCCGAGTCTTCCGCATTGCGGAAATCATGGGGCCGTACAAGCCCTAATGTGAGTTACAATGAAAAAAAACAGACATTTGAATATATTGACATACCTTCTCAATGTATTCTGGGAAATATTGTATGTCCAGTACTCAGGAACGTCTGAATACGTGAATACCTATAACTAAAGAAGAGGAGTTGTATTAAAATCTAGGACAATGTCAGGAAAATAACACTTGAATGACTTCAGCTTTCGATAGCTAGCTAGCTAGGTAAAAAACGGAACAACAATAAGGTTTCTGCAAGGACAGGTGTAGCTCGATAGCTAGGTGTAGTTAGCTAGCTAAGTATTGTTCCTACCTGTCCCTTCCTGGGTAGCTTGCCTAGCAGGCAAACATTACCTTGCAGGGGTACATGTGTTTAGTTCTACTGTAATGTTTTTTTTTGGTAAGCTAGGTAGCTAATATGTTGCATAGCTATTTCGGTTCATATAAAACTTCACGAACGCCACGAATATTTTTTACATTTCATCGAAAACATGTATAGAGAGATCCAAACTACATTCCAAGTTATAATTTGGTCCTTACCTGCCACATGGCCAGGGCGGTGGTTAGAGTGTTGGACTAGTAACCGAAAGGTTGCAAGATCGAATCCCTGAGCTGACAAGGTAAAAATAGTTTGCTCTGCCCCTGAACAAGGCATTTAACCCACTGTTCCTAGGCTGTAATTGTAAATAAGAATGTGTTTTTAACTGACTTTCCTAGTTGAATAAAGGTTAGACAAGTAATAATATGTTGAAGCTTATCTATACACAAAAAATGTATTGATTTTATCTTAATTCTGCAGGGATCAGGCGGCACATGCAATGTAAGATCTGCAGTTTTGCTGCATTCAAGTACAAATACGTGACAACCACAACATTGTGAGTGCCAAAATGGCAAAGACCTCATATCGAAGACAAGATTCAGGCCCTTCCTGTGAAGGTATTCAAAGAAAGATGGCCAGCCCTGTTTGAGCCCACTCGGGTACAAAATACAGCTGAATGAAAATAGTCAATGTATGTAAAAAAAAATATATATTCAATTTAAATATTTTGTGTTGTCTTGAACTAATATTCTATACTACAAGTATATATGTATTAAAGATTAGTCTGAACATTCTCATTCTGCACATGCTTTGGGAGGGGTTTCCCAATAGCAATCAGGCTCTCAGATCATCTTTTGTCCTTATCTGATCAGAAGATGTTTCCTCCCCCTTCTCTCTCTCTCTGATTAAGGAAGAGTTCAGAAGAATTACAACTGTTTGTCACGCCCTGACCATAGAGAGCTGTGTATTCTCTATGTTGGTTAGGTCGGGGTGTGATTAAGCGTGGGTTATCTAGGGGAATTATATATCTATGTTGGCCTGGTATGGTGCCCAATCAGAGGTAGCTGTTTATCGTTGTCTCTGATTGGGGATCATATTTAGGTAGCCATTTCCCCATTGTGCTTTGTGGGATCTTGTCTAGGTATAGGTGCCTGTGAGCACTACTCTGAGCTTCACGTTTTGTTTGTTCGCTTTATTGTTTTTGTTTCTTTAAGTTTCTCTTCCAAATAAAAGGATGGAAACATACCACGCTGCCTCCACTTGGTCTCCTTGGTCCACTCCTTATAACGATCGTGATATAAAATCCCACCACCAAAGGACCAAGCAGCGTGGCCAGGAGGAGCAAACATCCTGGGCCCGGGAGAGAACAGAGGATCAACGGCGACTCCGAAGTTCACGACCACAATGAAAGCCCCGAGAGGCAGCCCCCACCCAAAAAATGTGGGGGGCACACGGGTTGGTCGGCGAAGACGAGGGGCGAGTCTGAGAGCGAAGAGGAATATTGGGATAAACTGAGCGAGGAGTATTATGAGATAGTTGAGGGGAGTGATGAGGTAGAGTGGATGGTTTGGTGTCTGGAGCAAGACAGTCGCCGCGAGGAGCATGGGACCAGTCAGGCACCATGTTTTGCGGAGATACGCGATGTGTCTCCAGTGCACATCCACAGCCCGGTGCGTCCTGTGCCAGCGCCCCCCACTTGACGGGCTAAAGTGAGCATCCAGCCAGGACGGGTTGTGTCAGCTCTACGCTCTAGTCCTCCATTGTGCCTCCACAGTCCAGTACGTCCTGTGCCTCCTCCCCGCACTCGTCCTGAGGTGCGTGTCATCAGCCCGGTGCCACATGTACCGGTCCCATGCATTAGGCCTCCACTGCGCCTCCACAGTCCAGTACGTCCTGTGCCTACTCCTCGCGCTCGTCCTGAGGTGCGTGGCACCAGCCCGGTACCACCAGTGCCGGCCCCACGCACTAAGCTTCCGGCGACAGTTCCCAGTCCGGAGCTTCCCGCGACATTTCACAGTCCGGAGCCTCCGGCGACGTTTCACAGTCCGGAACCTCCGGCGACGTTTCACAGTTCGGAACCTCCGGCGACGTTTCACGGTCTGGAACCTCCTGAGACGGTCCACGGTCCGGAACCTCCTGCAAGGGTTCCCGGTCCGGAGCCTCTGGCGACGATCCACGGTCCGGTTCCTCTGGCGACGATCTACGGTCCGGTTCCTCCGGCGATGATTCACGGTCCGGAGCCTCCGGCGACGACCCATGGTCCGGTTCCTCCGATGATGTATCCACGAGCGGAGTGGGTACTTCGCCCCGCACCGGAGCCGCCCCCGACGGTAGATGCCCACCCTGACCCTCCCCTATTGAGTCAGGTTTTGCGGGCAGAGTCCGCACCGTTGGGAGGGGGGGTACTGTCACGCCCTGACCATAGAGAGCTGTTTATTTTCCATGTTGGTTAGGTTGGGATGTGATTAAGGGTGGGTTATCTAGGGGAATTGTATATCTATGTTGGCCTGGTATGGTTCCCAATCAGAGGCAGCTGTTTATCGTTGTCTCTGATTGGGGATCATATTTAGGTAGCCATTTCCCCATTGTGCTTTGTGGGATCTTGTCTAGGTATAGTTGCCTGTGAGCACTACTCTGAGCTTCACGTTTCGTTTGTTCGCTCACTTTATTGTTTTTGTTTCTTTAAGTTTCTCTCCCAAACAAAAGGATGGGAACATACCACGCTGCATCTTGTTCCACTCCTTATAACGATCGTGACATTGTTTCTCTTGAGTCCACCTTTATCCAGAAGCTGGATAAAAAATACACCAAAACTATTGGCCTTGTTTTAGTCGAAATGAGGTGCTGTAAAGGCGGGAATGCAGAAAATCCTTGAAGTTCTGTACGGGGTATGCACAGTAACACTTTCACAATAGTATAAAGGTTATACTGTATGTATTTAGTTGCCAGTATTAAAAAGGGTTTCAGGCTTGTTTTTTGAAAAACAAATGAGTTGTAGTTTTTCAAGGTGTCTCATTAGAAAAGTAGTCTTGTTGCGCGCGTGAATGGGGTGCGCGCTCTTCGTTATTTATCTTCCTTATTGAACATACTTACTAAAGGTGAGTGATTTATTTGATCACTATTTGGGATTTTGTGATGCATGTGCTGGTTTGGAAAAGTATTTTGGTGTGGGGCGCTGTCCTCAGATAATCGCATGGTATGCTTTCGCCGTAAAGCCTTTTTGAAATCTGACACCGCGGTTGGATTAACAAGAAGTTAAGCTTTTAAACCATGTAAGACACTTGTATTTTCACGAATATTGAATATTACGATTTTTGTATTTTGAATTTTGCGCTCTGCAATTTCACCGGATGTTGTCGTGGTGGAACCAAAGAGGTTTTAACAGGTGTGCCTTGTTAAAAGTTGATTATGGAATTTCTTTCCTCCTTAATGTGTTTTGAGCCATCAGTTGTGACAAAGTAGAAGGGGAGACAGAAGATAGCCCTATTTGGTAAAAGACCAAGTCTAAATTATGGCAAGAACAGCTCAAATAAGCAAAGAGAAACGACAGTCCATTACTTTAAAACTTGTAGGGCAGTCAATACGGAAAATGTCAAGAACTTTGAAAGTTTCTTCAAGTGCAGCCGCAAAAACCATCAAGCTCTGATGAAACTGGCTCTCATGAGGACCGTCACAGGAAAGGAAGACCCAGAGTTACCTCTGCTGCAGAGGATAAGTTCATTAGAGTTACCATCCTCAGAAATTGCAATCCAAAGAAATGCTCACAGAGTTCAACTAACATATCTCAACATCAACTGTACAGGGGAGACTGTGAATCAGGCCTTCATGGTCGAATTGCTGCAAAGAGACCACTACTAAAGGACACCAATAAGAAGAAGAGACTTGCCTGGGCCACAAAATACGAGCAATGTGTCCTTTGGCCTGGAGTCGAAATTTGAGATTTTTGGATCCTACCGCCTTGTCTTTGTGACGCACATTGTGGGTGAACGGATAATCTCTGCATGTGTATTTCCTACCGTAGAGCATGGAGGAGGAGGTGTTATGGTGTGGGGGTGCTTTGCTGGTGACACTGTCTGTGATTTATTTAGAATTCAAAGCACACTTAACCATCTTGGCTACCACAGCATTCTGCAGGGATACGCCATCACATCTGGTTTGGGCTTAGTGGGACGATCATTTGTTTTTCAACAGGATAATGACCCAACACACCTCCAGGGACAAAGGTCCCTTGTGGACTGACACGATATGGCTTTTACACAACAACATGGAGAGGGGAGGAGAGAGAGAAAGACACTTATCGATACATTTCAGAACTATTCTCACAGTAATCCTATAGTTTGCACATGAACTGCTGCCCGTTTGGAATAAGAAATCATTAATGTATTTACGTGTGAATGCCTTTCTTCACTGTTTATCAGTCGTAACCAGCCCTCAGGAAGGTTGGTGGCCTTTCAGTGGCAAGCTGTATGGCTCTTATTGTCTGAAAGGGGTCACCCCTATCTTGTCTTCTCATTGTTCACTCTGGAAGATGGCTAACCAGCTGTGTTGATGGTTCCCACTGGGTGATGAGAGTAGCGTACAGTGATTGTCTGGAAGGTGAGCTTCTTGCCTACACCGTGTTGATACCCAGGGCTCAGGATTCAGACCACTTTACACATACAACTGCAACCTGGCAATGTTCTGGTCTCATCTGGGAGGTGAGGTATTTTCTTCACCTCGTGTTGAGGTTCAAAGTTCCAACCATTTCAAACGTATAGCACCTGCCTCGCGATTCCTGATCTAATGTTAATCTCTGTTGGCAATCCTTTTATGCATTCTGGCCAAAGGGGATGTTTTCGTCAGTCTGACACACTCTCTGACCTCACTGGGGGCATGGCTACTTACTATGCACAAAGTTATGAAAAACTATTAACTCTTATGGCTCCTAAAATCATGTCCCTATCTTAACAAAAAAGACTTGACAGATAAAGGGGATATACTTTCCAAGTTACAGTATTTCGTCCACACCATTTAACCTGATGAGGATAGAGGGCGCTATTTACAATTTGGGGGGAAAACGTGCCCAATTTAAACGGCCTCATACTCTATTCTTGCTCGTACAATATGCATATTATTATTGCTATTGGATAGAAAACACTCTCTAGTTTCTAAAACCGTTTGTCTGTGAGTAAAACAGAACTCATTTGGCAGCACACTTTCTGACCAGGAAGTGGAAAGTCTGAAAATTATGCTCTGTTCAAGGGCCTGCCTATAAATGGGCATGACACGTATGAGTATACATGCACGTCATACACCTTCCCCTAGATGTCAAGAGGATGTGAGAGAAGAAATTAAGTGTTTATCTTGGTCTGACGTGGAATATATCCTCTTGGCACGACGAGTCATCCATTTCCTGTTTTCTGGAGAGCGCGCAGATGGACCTGGAATTGCCTTTTGAAAAGCCGTCATTATAGGCGACAACTATCTCCGGCTTTGATTTTATTTGATACATGTCACAATATCATGGTAAAGTATGTTTTTTCAATATAGTTCTATTAGATTTTTGAAATGTATTCGGGACGTTACGCGTTTTGCCTTGTGTGCCTTTTTTCTGAAAGGAGAGCTTCGCGCCACTTAGCCAGTGTGCTTGCTAATTCAAGAGGGAAAAACGATGTTCTAAATCCAAACAACGTCTGTTCTGGACAAAGGACCCCTTGTCCAACATTCTGATGGAAGATCACCAAAAGTAAGAAACATTTTATGATGCTATTTCATATATCTGTCGAACTGTATACTAGTAGTTTTGTGCCCCGGTTTTGGCCGCTCTCTCGCTATAACATAAGCCTTATGTCGTAATGAAGCTATTTTTAGAATTCTAACACTGCGGTTGCATTGAACTAATGGATCTATCATTTCCTATACAACATGTATTTTTTTGTAATGTTTATGAATAGCTATTTGGTCAGAATAGGTGAGAGTAATAGAAATATCCGCACATTCTGGGAAAAGGAAGCTACGTTAGCATAATGGATAACCACTGATTTCAGCTCTAAATATGCACATTTTCGAACAAAACATAAGTGTATGTATAACCTGATGTTATAGGACTGTCATCTGAGGAAGGTTTATGAAGGTTAGTGAAAATTAATATATTTTGCTGGTTTATTCGCTAATGCTAACGTGCCTATTGCTATCGCTAACGTGCCTTGATGAATGAATGCGGTTGTGTGTAGGCTATTGTAGTAAGCTAATATAATGCTATATTGTGTTTTCGCTGTAAAACACTTAAAAAATCTGAAATATTGGCTGGATTCACAAGATGCTTGTCTTTCATTTGCTGTACACAATGCATTTTTCAGAAATATTTTATGATGAGTATTTAGCTATTCCACGTTGGTCTCTATAAATACTCCGGCTGCTTCGGTGCTATTTTTGATGGTAGCTGTGATGGTAGCTGCAATGTAAAACTGATTTATACCTCAAATATGCACATTTTTCGAACAAAACATAGATTTATTGTGTAACATGTTATAAGACTGTCATCTGATGAAGTTGTTTCTTGGTTAGTTTGGTTGGTTCTTGGTTAGTTAGGTTGGCTTTGTGCATGCTACCTGTGCTGTGAAAAATGTCTGTCCTTCTTTGTATTTGGTGGTGAGCTAACATAAATATACGTGCTGTTTTCGCCGTAAAACATTTAAAAAATCGGACATGTTGACTGGATTCACAAGATGTGTATCTTTCATTTGCTGTATTGGACTTGCTAATGTGTGAAAGTTAAATATCTCAAAAAAAAAAAATGGAATTTCGCGCTCTGCCTTTTCAGTGGAATGTGGGAGGAGTTCCGCTGGCGGAACGCCTGAGCAGTAAAGGTTAAGAACTAGTGTATCTATCATTTCCTATACAACATGTATTTTTTAGTTATGTTTATGAATAGTTATTTGGTCAGAATATGTGAGTGTCAGAAAAATATCAGGACGTTGTGGGAAAAAGATGCTACGTTAGCACAATGTATAACCACTGATTTCAGCTCTAAATATGCACATTTTCGAACAAAACAAGTGTATGTATAACCTGATGTTATAGGACTGTCATCTGATGAAGCTTATCAAGGTTAGTCAAAAATTATATCTTTTGCTGGTTTGTTACGATCGCTAACTTTTGCTGCTGGGGAATGGCTTGTGTTTCTGGCTATTGTGGTAAGCTAATATAATGCTATATTGTGTTTTCGCTGTAAAACACTTAAGAAATCGGAAAAATTGGCTGGAATCACAAGATGCCTGTCTTTCATTTGCTGTACACCATGTATTTTTCAGAAATGTTTTATGATGAGTATTTAGGTATTTGACGTTGGTGTCTGTAATTACTCTGGCTGCTTCGGTGCCATTTCTGACAGTAGCTGGGATGGTAGCTGCAATGTAAAACTGATTTATAGCTCAAATATGCACATTTCTCGAACAAAACATAGATTTATTGTGTAACATGTTATAAAACTGTCATCTGATTAAGTTGTTTCTTGGTTAGTTTGGTTGGTTCTTGGTTAGTTAGGTTGGTTTTGTGCATGCTACCTGTGCTGTGAAAAATGCCTGTCCTTTTTTGTATTTGGTGGTGAGCTAACATAAATATGTGGGGTTTTCGCTGTAAAACATTTTAAAAATCGGACATGTTGGCTAGATTCACAAGATGTTTATCTTTCAAATGCTGTATTGGACTTGTTAATGTGTGAAAGGTAAATATTTCTAAAAAATATATTTCGAATTTCACGCCCTGCACTTGAGCTGGCTGTTGTCATAAGTGTACCGACCTCGGGCTTGCAGCCAGAAGAAGTTAATGCAATCGCCGTGTTAGAACTCTAAAAATAACTTCATTACGATATGCAGTTTACGTTATGGCGAGAGCGTGCCCAAAACCTGGCCGCAAACTACTAGTTCACATGTACGACAGATATGAAATAACATCATAAAATGGGTCCTACTTTTGCTGATCTTCCATCAGAATGTTGTACAAGGGGTCCTTTGTCCAGAACAATCGTTGTTTGGTTTTAGAACGGCCTTTTTCCCTCTCGATTTAGCAAGCACACTTGCCAAGTGGCGCGAATCTCTCCATCGTCAACAAACTCAGAACGGAACACGGCAAAACTCCCGAAAAAATTTCAATAATCTGATTAAACTATATTGAAAAAACATACTTTACGATGATATTGTCACATGTATCAAATAAAATCAAAGCCGGAGATATTAGTTGTCCATAACGACAGCTTATCAGAAGGCAAATCCAGGTCCCTTGACGCGCTCTCCAGAAAACAGGAAACTGGTGACACGTCATACAAAGAGCATTTATTCGAGCCCAGATCAAGTTACACACTCCATTTCTTCTCTCACTGCCTGTCAATCTAGTGGAAGACGTATGAAGTGCATCTAAACTAATAAATATCAAGGACTTTAATAGGCAGGCCCTAGAAGAGAGCATCGATTTCAGATTTTCCACTTCCTGTCAGAAAGTTTGCTGCAAAAAGGAGTTCTGTTTTACTCACAGATATAATTCAGAACGGTTTTAGAAACTAGAGAGTGTTTTCTATCCAATAGTAATAATAATATGCATATTGTACGAGCAAGAATTGAGTACGAGGCCGTTTGAAATGGGCACCTTTTATCCGGCTACTCAATACTGCCCCTGCAGCCCAAACAGGTTAAACAGCTATCACTAACAAAGAGAGGCTGCTGGATCACTAGTCACTTTAATAATGGCACTTTAATAATGTTTACATATCTTGCATTACTAATCTCATATGTATATACTGTATTTTATACCATCTATTGCATCTTGCCTATGCTACTCTATCATTGCTCATCCATATGTTTAGATGTACAGTGGGGAGAACAAGTATTTGATACACTGCCGATTTTGCAGGTTTTCCTACTTACAAAGCATGTAGAGGTCTGTAATTTTTATCATAGGTACACTTCAACTGTGAGAGACGGAATCTAAAACAAAAATCCAGAAAATCACATTGTATGATTTTTAAGTAATTAATTTGCATTTTATTGCATGACATAAGTATTTGATCACCTACCAACCAGTAAGAATTCCGGCTCTCACAGACCTGTTAGTTTTTCTTTGAGGCCCTCCTGTTCTCCACTCATTACCTGTATTAAATGCACCTGTTTGAACTCGTTACCTGTATAAAAGACACCTGTCCACACACTCAATCAAACAGACACCGACCTCTCCACAATGGCCAAGACCAGAGAGCTGTGTAGGGAAATCAGGGATAAAATTGTAGACCTGCACAAGGCTGGGATGGGCTACAGGACAATAGGCAAGCAGCTTGGTGAGAAGGCAACAACTGTTGGTGCAATTATTCGAAAATGGAAGAAGTTCAAGATGACGGTCAATCACCCTCAGTCTGGGGCTCCATGCAAGATCTCACCTCGTGAGGCATCAATGATCATGAGGAAGGTGAGGAATCAGCCCAGAACTACACGGCAGGACCTGGTCAATGACCCGAAGAGAGCTGGGACCACAGTCTCAAAGAAAACCATTAGTAACACACTACGCCGTCATGGATTAAAATCCTGCAGCGCACGCAAGGTCCCCCTGCTCAAGCCAGCGCATGTCCAGGCCCGTCTGAAGTTTGCCAATGACCATCTGGATGATCCAGAGGAGGAATGGGAGAAGGTCATGCGGTCTGATGAGACAAAAATAGAGCTTTTTGGTCTAAACTCCACTAGCCGTGTTTGGAGGAAGAAGAAGGATGAGTACAGCCCCAAGAACACCATCCCAACCGTGAAGCATGGAGGTGGAAACATCATTCTTTGGGGATGCTTTTCTGCAAAGGGGACAGGATGACTGCACCGTATTGAGGGGAGGATGGATGGGGCCATGTGTCGCGAGATCTTGGCCAACAGCCTCCTTCCCTCAGTAAGAGCATTAAAGATGGGTCGTGGTTGGGTCTTCCAGCATGACAACGACCCGAAACACACAGCCAGGGCAAGTAAGGAGTGGCTCCGTAAGAAGCATCTCAAGGTCCTGGAGTGGACTAGCCAGTCTCCAGACCTGAACCCAATAGAAAATATTTGGAGGGAGCTGAAAGTCCGTATTGCCCAGTGACAGCCCCGAAACCTGAAGGATCTGGAGAAGGTCTGTATGGAGCAGTGGGCCAAAATCCCTGCTGCAGTGTGTGCAAACCTGGTCAAGAACTACAGGAAACGTATGATCTCTGTAATTGCAAACAAAGGTTTCTGTACAAAATATTAAATTCTGCTTTTCTGATGTATCAAATACTTATGTCATGCAATAAAATGCAAATTAATTACTTAAAAATCATACAATGTGATTTTCTGGATTTTTGTTTTAGATTCCGTCGCTCACAGTTGAAGTGTACCTATGATAAAAAAATTACAGACCTCTACATGCTTTGTAAGTAGGAAAACCTGCAAAATCGGCAGTGTATCAAATACTTGTTCTCCCCACTGTATATATTCTTATTTCATTCCTTTACTTGGATTTGTGTGTATTAGGTAGTTGTTGTGGAATTGTTAGATTACATGTTAGATATTGCTGCATGCGGAACTAGAAGCACAAGCATTTTGCTACACTCGCAATAACATCTGCTAACCATGTGTATGTGACAAAAACCAGACAGGCAAGTGGCTGACAGCAGATGAGGTTCTGCAGCAGTGCGGTCAACAGTAAAATCCACTGTACAATTCCAGTCCCCCCCTAAAACCATACACCCCTCTTGGTCACACTGTCTTAAGATTTCCTTTATTTGATCAAATACAGCAATATGCTCTGTACCCTCATTAGGAGCATAAACATTAAAAAAAAAAAAATAAACATAACATCGACCTTGACCAATAAAACCCGACCCTTGACAATCTCTGTTGTAGATACCACAGTCACCCCTAAGCCTGAATAAAACAAAATTGTCACCCCAGCACTGAAATTAGTACCATGGCTGAGTGTATGCTGCCCCTCCCACCACAAACCCCAGTCAACCTCATTAGCATCATCACTATGTGTCTCCTGTAGAAAAATGACATTAAGCCTTTTCTGTTGTATTACTTCCCATTAATACTGAGAGAACCTACCCTTAGTACCACCATATAGAAAAGATAAAGGAGAAGCAGAAGACACCACAGAGAAACCAGACAAGGAGGAAAAAACACCCTGTGAGGCATGATCATCATAGTTTTATGTTTCTCTTAACCGGACCACGTTTCCCACTACCTTTTGCTGCAGTGACAGCAGTAGCAAATTTCCTCAAGCGAATACAACTTCTCACTCAGCTGGTCTAACCCCACCGTCTTCTGTAACATCACAGCTGACCTCACAAACTTATCAACATCAAAATATTCTGCCAATTTGACAGAATTCCCATAAGTCTGATCCAGGAACCCATTTACCTCCTCTAGACTGTAAATTGAGTCTTCATCACCTGCTATCGTATCAGGAGGGATATCCATATCCTTATCCTGATCCTCCTCAACTGAGGCCACGGACCACTGACTCCCCTCTACCACATCCGTCTCAACGCTCCCCACTTGCACCCCATCACTGATACCAGGCATCTCCTCCACTACCTGGGAGACTAGCCCCACATAAACCCCCTCCTGTCCCCCAGCACTCGTACTGGGCAACTCCTCACCAGTCTGAGGAAATGGCTCTTCAGATCTGTCCTTACCTTCTACAACAATATTTTTCTGCTGCAAAGCATTCCCCTCTGGTACCAGTTGCAACTCCGTGCCCTCAACACGGACAACTTGTTCCTCAGCAACAGGTGCTTTTGGCTGCTCAACCACTGTCGGCCCACTTCTCCCTACATCAGTGGGCCCAGGCGTTACGAGGACCACCTGCGCCCCTCCCTCCACCTTCTCCCTTTTCGGGCAAGCATATTGCTTATGGCCAACATTCCCACACTCAAAACACCGTTGACTACCTGTACTAGCATAAACCATATACAATCGGTTGTCATACTTGACTTTAAACGATAACTCCAAAGTCTGTTCCTAATATTGAGAACCATATTAGGCCAAACATAGAAACAGACAAACTAGACACACAACATAGAATGCCCACCCAGCTCACATCCTGACCAACACTAAAACAAGTAAAACACACAAGAACTATGGTCAGAACGTGACAGTTATCTAATTGCACATGCACAAACTCATGGAGCCTCTGAAGGTCTATAGTCTGGGAACATTATGCAGTGTCTCATCTCTCTTAAATCTGAACAATGCTGCATCATCTTAAAAAGCTGTTGATAACATTTTGAGTTTCTGGAATTGTGTACAGAACTTTGGATGGGTCTCAAGTACAAACAAAATAACAGTTTTTTTCTCTTGATCCTGGACACCTTTTGTGCCATTTTAAATGTATTAGGATTTAAAGATCATTTGGAAATGTGAATATGTTAAGACTCCCAATGACTCATTGAAGCTGCATGTTTACAACTAGATCCGTCATTACAATTGTATTATATAAAGTATCAACCTTACCTATTAATCGTGATACTGCTGAATATGCATGGCCTCCTTGTCCGGTACCACATTGCTTGTTATTGATTGCACTGTCTGGTACAAGAGGTTTTGTTGAAACAGGCCAACTACTAGCCTATTGAGTAGTAAACACTTGACCCTGCTTAAGTGTGAGATTAATGAATACCCTTTCCAAAAGTGGCTGCCATAAGTCCATTAGCAGCATACATCAACTCACACTGTCATCTACAACAGGAGCTACAGACATTTCTGATTGACTAATAACGAATATTGGTAATAGTGATAATGTTCATAGAGATCTTTCCCTGAATACCTGAGACCTGATCCGGGCACCGAGCGGGTACGGAACCAGAATTCTAAATAACGTTACGGGTCTGGGTCGGATCTGATATGATTTTCCTGGCTCTCCTGCATGTATAACTTTAACTGGCTTGTCGGGAAGGACCCAAACAGATCCGAATGCGACTGCTGCATTCGAGAGAGAAAGGTTAGAATTCATGCTGCTGCTATGCTTCTCCCGCGGAGCGTGTGTGGCTTGTTGTTGTTGGCCAATCATAAGTCAGCAAAGTGGCAATAGGCTACAGTCATAGAACCTCAGTGTGGGGCAAAAGCTAGGAGACATCTAATCAATGGAGGAAGATGTTATTAAAAGGATGGAACTAAAAGTGAAAGCAGAACGATAGGCTACAACAACCAAGAGCCAACATGTAGGCTGCTACTTAATATTCTGAATGGAGTTGTTGTTGTTCGTATCTTAGTAGGACGAGAAAGCATGTGCAGCCTCAATTAGCCTAGCTAGTCTGATGCAGTCAAGACAGGTACTGCGTAATCATATTGGATTATAAATAACCTAGCTATGGCAGCTACTAGTCTACTATAGCGCGAGTCGGCTTGGTTGGTTGCTGTCTCTCATCTCACCCTTGCTCCTCCCTGTTCCAAGTGTCCCTCGCTGACACTCACAGTAGCCTACACAGCACGGCCCCTGCTAGAGAGCGTCACCTATCTACCCCTCTCCCTCGCACTTCATCAGCTCCGGGTTAATAAAGCAGCTTAAATATGTACTTTTCTGCTGCTTCTCTCACCAGATCGGACCGGGTCTGGATCCGAGTCCGTCCAGGTCTATACGGACCAGGTCTGGTTGTCCTCGTGTCCGTTCGGAACTTGTCTCTATACTAAATACATTTCATATCGGCTCCGAACGGGAAAGCCATAGCATATCTGTTCCAAAATGGACCTATCTGTTTGTTTAGTGCATTTTCTCAGAGACAGTTCCCATGATTGTATGCAGGTCGCTAGGTACAGCTGGCTCTTGGTCCTTCGTTAATTCTTCCACTTTCATCTGAAACTCTTTCAGCATTCTCCTATTACATGCCAACCCCATTGGAATGTAATGGGCACAGACAGACAGCCTCAACTCAGCTGTTGAGTGTCCCTCGTCAAAAAACATAATTCAGCTGAAAGCAAATTCCATTGAATAAAAATGTATCTAGCACTCCAACCTCATCCATCTGAATGGCTTTCACTGACTCATTTACAGAAGACAGGAACATTGGGTTAGATGTCAAAATTCAAACAATAAGGAGTTATTGTACGTAAGAAAGAGGAAGTCTGTATTGTAGCAGTTTAATGATTGGGATTGCGCAGGTTTTGTTATAAACAGATTTTTTAAAGAATTTGTATTTTATTGTGTAATACCCTTGTTAAAACCAACTGTTGAGTTTATTTGTTATAATTAATTGGTATTAGATTTAAAAGGTGATCGAAATGCTCCTGAATTGTAATGTTGTTAATGCATTTCTTTTGAATAAATATTAATTTACTGTACACGTGAATAGGTGGGTTTACTTTTAAGTTTAAGTTTTAACCAATAAGGTAGCTTGTTAAGCTGTGGCCAATGTGAGAGTTGACCTGGTTAACAGGAGGCCTGGGAATAAAGAGACGTTGAAAAAAGAGGGAGAGACGTTAAAAAATGGATGGAAATACATTCTTTTTTTAACCTTTATTTAACTAGGCTAAGTCAGTTAAGAACAAATTATTATTTACTATGATGGCCTAGGAACAGTGGGTTACCTGCCTTGTTCAGGGGCAGAATGATAGATTTTTACCTTGTGAGCTCGGGAATTTGATCTATCAACCTTTCAGGTTACTGGCCCAATGCTCTAACCACTAGGCTACCTACAGCCCCAAGGTACATTATCAGTGTTACTGAAGAAAAACACTAAAAGATTCTAAAAATAGAACAAAGCCCAAACCTACCGAGTTTTGAAGGGAAATACTGATTTGATTTTATAAAAATTATTATTATTTTGTTAAGAAAGACTTAGTAGAATTTAGTATATCCTTCCTGTTTGGCCCTGTCCGGGGGTTTCACAGCCACAGTGTCTCCTGGCCCCTCCTGTCTCAGCCTCCAGTATTTATGTTGCAGTAGTTTATGTGTCGGGGGGCTAGGGTCAGTTTGTTATATCTGGAGTACTTCTCCTGTCTTATCCGGTGTCATGTATGAATTTAAGTATGCTCTCTCTAATTCTCTCTTTCTCTCTTTCTTTCTCTCTCTCGGAAGACCTGAGCCCTAGGACCATGGCTCAGGACGACCTGGCATGATGACTCCTTGCTGTCCCCAGTCCACCTGGCCGTGCTGCTGCTCCAGTTTCAACTGTTCTGCCTGCGGCTATGGAACCCTGACCTGTTCACCGGACCTGCTACCTGTCCCAGACCTGCTGTTTTCAACTCTCTAGAGACAGCAGGAGTGGTAGAGATACTCTTAATGATCGGCTATGAAAAGCCAACTGACATTTACAACTGAGGTGCTGACTTGCTGCACCCTCGACAACTCCTGTGATTATTATTATTTGACCATGCTGGTCATTTATGAACATTTGAACATCTTGGCCATGTTATGTTATAATCTCCACAGCCAGAAGAGGACTGGCCACCCCTCAGAACCTGGCTCCTCTCTAGGTTTCTTCCTAGGTTTTGGCCTCTCTAGGGAGTTTTTCCTAGCCACCGTGCTTCTAAACCTGCATTGCTTGCTGTTTGGGGTTTTAGGCTGGGTTTCTGTACAGCACTTTGAGATATCAGCTGATGTAAGAAGGGCTATATAAATAAATTTGATTTGATTTGTTCAGGGGCAGAACGACAGATTTTTACCTTGTGAGCTCGGGGATTCGATCTATTAACCTTTCAGGTTACTGGCCCAATGCTCTAAGGCTACTTACAGGTAGGTACATTATCAGTGTTACTGAAGAAAAACACAAAAATATTCTAAAAATAGAACAAAGCCCAAACCTACCGAGTTTTGAAGGGAAATACTGATTTGATTTTATAAGAGTTATTATTATTTTGTTAAAGTCCACGGCCACTAGGAGCGCTGCCTCTGGATGAGCATTTTCCTGTTTGCTTATGGCCCTTTACAGCTCATTGAGTGCCATCTTAGTGCCAGCATCGGTTTGTGGTGGTAAAAAGACAGATACAAAAAATATAGATGAAAAATCTCTTGGTGAATAGTGTTGGAACATTAAACATTGTTAAGCTAAAGCTAAAGCATTTACAAAATAGCTTTGATCCATATATCCCTGCCTAGCTTATCATGAGATACTCTACCTCAGGCGAGCAAAACTTCCTTAATATTTGATTTTGTCCATCAGCTGTTATTTACAAATAGACACAGACCACCACCCCTTGTCTTACTGGAGGCAGCTGTTCTATCTTGCCGATGGACTGCCAGCTGTATGTTATCCCTGTCATCGTTCAGCTCCGACTCGGTGAAACATTAGATATTACAGTTTATAATGTCGCGTTGATAGGATATTCTTGATCGGAGCTCATCTATTTTATTATCCAATGATTGCACGTTGGCTAATAGGACTGATGGTAGAGGGGGTGTACTCACTCGCCTACGAATTCTCAGAAGGCAGCCCGACCGCCCCCTTTTTTCTCTGCCTTTTCTTCAAGCAAATGACGGGGATTTGGGCCCGTTCCAGAGAAAGCAGTGCATCCTTTGCGTCGGACTTCGTTTAAGAAAAATCTTTGTCTAGTTCGAGGTGAGTAATCGCTGTTCTGATGTCCAGAAGTTATTTTCGGTCATAAGAGATGGCAGCATCAACATTACGTACAAAATAAGTAAAAAAATTAGTTACAAACAATACAAAAAAACGAACAAAATAGCACAGTTGGTTAAGAGCACGTAAAGCGGCAGCCATCCCCTCCGGCGCCATTTCATTGCACGTCAAGTTATGGTGTTGAGTATTTGCTGTAAACTCAATCACTTTGGAAAGGTCTGACAGCCATATCTTAATTGTTCCTTTACCAGGAAAAAGAGAAATAGCCTATTTGAGCATAGTCAGAACATTTGAAAAGCCGAAAGGTATCACACCGCACTCAAACAAACTTCAGTCATGAGCGTGATTGCATTAGGTTTCAATGTCACATGCACAAGTAAAGTGAAATACTTTTCTTGCATAATCAATCATTAGCATTAGCATGTGCACGGAGGAGGCATCTGCTGAGCCTATCAGAGAGCATAATTAAGGGATCCACTCAAGGCAGCTGAACCAGTGGACAGCTGAACCAGTAGCATCAAAGAGGCCCTCGTCCACCTACTCCTACCTGAAGACCTATTGTCACAGAGCACTGGCTGATTCTCATTCAAACCGCCTGTGATTACATTTAATGTTCCAAGAGCTATGTGGGCCACGTTAGGGCGCTGACGTACATGTGGAGGGGAGTGAAAGAGAGAATGTCTTAAGAGGTAGAGGTAGTACTAAAGAGGTAGAAGTTCCATTCACACCAGGACAATACATATAGCAAACAATGGCTAACAGTTGAAGAGACTGGTAAGTAAGTGAATAGTGGGCTCGAGGACCAAATTTGGTGTCCTCAAGGCTTGAACAGTTTACATTTTGAAGGGCCTGATGGATTCTGAAAGGGAAAATAATCCGATTTATGTTGTCATTCGTTTATTCATGTTTGAATAAAGGGAGCTGTTGTCCTTCTGAGATATAAATGCCTTCGTTTTGACCATGTGTCATGCTCTAAAATAGGACAAGTCATGTTGGCTGTCAACTCGGTGCAAAATTATTCCACAGTAACGTTTTATCATTTTATCTTTTATCCACAACTTAAACGCAAATAACCATTGTTGCTAAGTTAGCAACTACATAGCCGTTGATATGGGACCGCATAATGTGGAAAGACGATTTATTAACATTTTGGAGTTTGTTTGGATGAGGAGAAGCAAGGTTTGTAATGTTTGTACAGTTTGTACTGTATAGTTTATCTCGTAACCTAAACAGCTGAAATGTCGGTCAACTCAGAGAGAGAGAGAATTAGAAGGCGCATACTTAAATTCACACAGGACATTGCAATTTTTTGTGTATTAACGATGGCGAAACTCATTCTTGTTGTCATGAGACATTTATTTTCGTCATTTGTATTTGTCATACATTGCAGAATGTTATCATGTTGACGTGTGTACTTTCACTTTATTGCTATTTCGAAGGCTTTCCAAGGCTTTCACAAACACTGGTGTGTGATCAAATTCAAAACGGACTCTGATGGGCCTGACCTGTCCAGCTAAGCCACACCTTCTGATGGAGGTGATTGAGGATTCCACGATGGGACAGCTAAACATTTTAGGCAGGTGTACCTCTGGAGACTGATGTTTCACCCTGGTGGGAGGATACCTTCGATGAGGAGAGCCCAAGGACACTAACGACCATGCACCAGTAGTTCATGCGGGCCAAGTCGACTATCTTGACGAGTGTCTCCACCGTGTCCTGTTAAGCCTTAATTGTTGGTAACTATTACATGGACACGATGCTGTTGTTTTCCTCTGAATCCTCCTTCCACAACGCAGAGTATCCACAGGGGGGAAACTGCTGTGGAAATATTAAAGAAGGTTATACTCGTCACTGGCAACTTGCGGGCGGCTGAGGCCCAGCACGAGAACTCAACACATCGTTTGGTTGCATGGCTCTATATTTGCATCTCTCATGAGAGAGAGCCACGCCTTCGCTGTGACCATCTCCTGGTTTGAGACGTTCCCACGGTGGTCCTGGGGTCACTGACGCCAGGAGTGGTGTGAGGTGTGGTGGTTATTTCTGTATTATCAAATGAGGAGAGACAAACGTATCGCACAAGTCCGAGTTATACTTAATCAAAAATCTTTATTTACTTATTAATAAGGGAGCAAGGTCACTGCATGCACACAGAGTGAATAGAGTTTGCCTTATATAGCCCAACTTTGTTACATTTTCTTAATCCAACACAACTGTGTCAATGTGTCGAACCAACCCGTAGTCTTCTGTGTTCTCGTACTAAGAACTGTTTGTTCTTAGAATGGAGGACAAGGAGAGATTTGTTTGGAACAGAGACACCTCGTTCCCGAAAGTGCAAGTTTCAGACTTACAGGGTGCGGGGGTAAGAACACGAGATGTTGCAAAGCCGTGGTGGAGCTAGATACAGAGTTAGGGGACAACAGCATCCTACACAACCAGAGTAAAAGGATTGTACATACCTATTATTTAAAGTAATGTTAATAATAACCCCCCCCCCCCCCCCCAGAAGACTGAAGATCACTTTAATGTTACTGTGAATTGAAATTGTCTTCTTTGTTTTGTTTCCAGAGTTCATAAAGAGCTATGAATTTTTATATATTATATTGTACTGTCAGTACTATGGATTTATTGTTACAGGGAAGCTGTTTGTCAGAAGGTGGTCAGTTCAAAGAGGAGTGACAAAGATAGCAAACTTGTTAGCAAACTCCTGTGTGTATCCGACACCTTTTTTTCTCTTAGAGATTATGTTTGAACTGGAGACAAGTTTCACAACGCTAAGCCTTATTTAGTTGATAGTTATTTGTCTTCTGTAATGTATCATGTATTTCATGTACACTGTAATTGTTTGATTGTTAATTATTTTGTGACTAATAAATCCTATTAGTTGAATTGAGTAAATGCATTCTTCGTTTTAGAGTAATTCTTTGATTGGCTATACGGTCATAATTTGGTTAATGGTCTATTGGTAGATATTATTTACACTACACATAGAATATGCTTGGGTTCCACCTGGACATCCCTGATCTACTTGACTCAATTGTAAGGGGTGCGTACTGGCGGCAGAGAAGTCAGGCGCAGGAGAGCAAAAACTGATTTACAACGGCGCAGTTTAATAAATAAAACCACCGTAAACAGTGCAATAAATCAATGGGTAAAACCCGTCACACACCAACATAACGTGCACAAGCACTACAATAAACAATTCAAGACAAGGAAGTGGGGGGGGAACAGAGGGTTAATTACACAACATGTAATGATGGACTTGAATCTAGGTGTGTGGGAAGACGAGACAAAACAAATGGAAAATGAAAGGTGGATCGGCGATGGCTAGAAGGCCGGTGACGTCGACCGCCGAACGCCGCCCGAACAAGGAGAGGGACCGACTTCGGCGGAAGTCGTGACATCAATAAATTAATGCTAGAATACTGGTTGCCAGGATTAGCTATTTGTAACTAGCCTGTTAACAATTGCATAATGGAGCAAGATAGACATTGGTGCAAGCTGTTCATTATAGTCATACTAAGTGGTGATGCAAGACTCGCTACCTTGACTAGATAGATCATCCAGAGACGCACAGTGCCTGTTGCATTTATTCACATAATAATGGAGTCAGATTGATGAATATAGTTTATTATTCAACATAATCTCATTCCTCTACATAATGGTGACCTCTCATTCTCAGTCGATGGGGATTTCCACCAAACTACAAATAGCACTCAACTCTGTTATCATGAAGTGCTTTGAGAGGCTAGTTAAGGATCATATCACCTCCACCTTACCCGACACCCCCATTGCAATTCGCATAACGCCCCAATAGATACACAGATGGTGTAATCGCCATCGCACTGCACACTGCTCTATCTCATCTGGACAAGAGAAAAACCTATGTAATAATTCTGTTCATTGACTACAGCTCAGCCTTCAAAACCATGGTACACTCCAAGCTCATCCTTAAGCTCGGGGCCCTGGGTCTGAACTCTGCCCTGTGCAACTGGGTCCTGGACTTCCAGATGGGCCGTCCCCAGGTGGTGAAGGTAGACAACAACAACACCACTCCGCTGATCCTCAACACAGGGGCCCCACAATGGTGCGTGCTCAGCCCCCTCCTGTACTCCCTGTTTACCCATGACTGCATGGCCACACACGCCTCCAACTCAATCATCAAATTTGCAGACGACACAACAGTGGTTGGACAGATTACCGACGACAAGACAGCTTACAGGGAGGAGGTAAGGGACCTGGCGGAGTGTTGCCACAGTCGAGAAGCTGAAAAGCTTCAAGTTCCTCTTGAAAGGAGAGAAAAAAAGCTGTCATCAAGGCAAAGGGTGGCTACTTTGAAGAATCTCAAATATAAAATATAACACTTTTTGGTGTTATATATTATATGTGTTATTTCATAGTTTTGACGTCTCCACTATTATTCTACAATGTAGAAATAAAGAAAAACCCTGGAATGAGTAGGTGTGTCCAAACTTTTGACTGGTACTGTATATATATTTATACTCCGGACTCCAACATTTCTCGCGCTAATATTTCTATATTTCTTAATTTCATTATTTTACTTTTTAGATTTGTGTGTATTGCTGTGTATTGTTAGATATTACTGCACTATTAGATCTAGGAACACAAGCATGTCGCTACACCACCAATAACATCTGCTAAGTATGTGTGTGTAACCAATAAAATGTGATCTGATTTCATACCATGTGGCATTAAAAGCCATCTTCCTGTTACCTTGTCCTTTCTGTGTTCTGGGGAACAGTTTCATCTTAGGCTGTACTGAACCCACCGCTCTTGATTGGGAAATATCTAAATGTATACATATAATATCAAGATTCTTCTCATTTCAAGATCAAAGTTATTTATTGTGAAATGTTCTGACTGGTAGATTACATTTGACAACATACCTTGAGGTTCAACAGGAAACTCAAGGTTTGCAAAGGTGGATCCGGATGGGCCTGGGAGATGCTCTATTTCAGTGAACCACTGGTGTTAAGCCTGTTGAAAGTGATCGTCTTCTCCTTCAGCGATTTGGCGGGAGTTCTCATTCCTGGGAATATCTAAAACATGAATCAATTACCATGGTTAATATGCTTATCTGGTATTGAGGAAAATGTATCTACTATGACTGTGTGGTTGTCTCACCTAGCTATTTTAAGATTAATGCACAAACTGTAAGTCGCTTTGGTTAAGAGCGTCTGCTAAATTACTCAAATGTAAAAGTAAGTGGATAAAGAGGACATCACATGAAAGGTGTAACAGACTGCTGCTCTGACATGCACGTGTTGCTGCAGGTCGAAGGCTGGTCTGGTCCCGACTAGTCTCAGGTTGGCTCCTCTGACCCACACTGGTAGGTCTGACCCACACTGGTAGGTCTAAGGCTGGTCCTCACTGGTCTCTGCGTGGCTCCCCTGACCTGCACTGGCAGGTTCAAGGCTGGTCTGGCTCTGACTGGTCTGGGGTTTGGCTCCTCTGACCCATAATGGCAGGTTCAAGGCTGCTGGTCTGGCCCTGAATGGTCTCTTGGCTCTGACCTGCACTGTCTATCTGACAGGGTTTCTTCTTTAATTAAAAGAAGCTTTGGAAATCCGGTCTTCTTTTCATGTTTAATTTTTTTCCCTAAAGTCTGCCTAAATATAAATAATGAAGTTTAAAAAATATACTACAAAATATAACTACCTCTCTCTCTCTCTCTTGCTTCTCCTTGATTTTGGAAGAAATGAATATGTTCAAAACTGTTCAACTATTGTCTTTCTCTTTCTTTGAGTCAACTACTCATTTTATGCACTGCAGTGCTACATAGCTGTAGCTTATGCTTTCAGTAGAAGATTAATTCTCTCATCCTTTGATAGGGTGGACAACATGTCAATTCATGCTGCAGGAGCTCTGATAGGTTGAAGGACATCCTCTGGAAGTTGTCATAATTACTGTGTAAGTCTATGGAAAGGTGTGAAAGACAAGAATACACTAGTTAGTCTTCCGAAGTTAGATAGCTAACTAGATTAGCTAGCCCCACAGGATCATATAGCTGGAGATTGCACAATACCTTATGCCCAGTCCACTTTTTAAAAAACATAATTGAGTATAGCTTTTTTTAGGTACGGGAGGTGCAAAAACAAATGTAAATTATGTCATCATTTCTCATTCAAAGTTTGTACCGACAGATGTAGCCCTTTGAATATCATTATAGAATATGCAAAAAAATGCATCCTCCAATTGCAATGTCTGCTTATGCCCAGACATACTGTCTCCAATTTTATTTTATTTTTTTACAACCTCAACACCAAGTTAGGCATATCTAATGTCAAAATGGGCCACCATCACTGTCAATCGTGAATAATAATACTCCACGTTTTAACAGTGAAATGTCGAAACTGCATCTGCACGCCAATCATTTGATCTCAATGAGTTCCATGGGAATATACATTTACATCTTCTTGAATTACTGTATCCTGAGCGAATTAGAGCAGATGGTGATAACAAACTATTAGCCATTCTTGTATTTTGTTTCAATGACTGTATATATCCTGCCTGGTGGCACGCGCTGTGGAGTTTTGGACGCATTAGATTTATTTGATTGATTATTCAGCTTCAGCTAACCTTCCTAAAATCTCACTAGAAATGAGGTGTTTTCGGTCTAACAGCAATGTTATATAGGCCTGTCACAGCCTGATAAGTTTCACCTGTCTTTGTGCTTGTGTCCAACCCCCTCCAGATGTCGCCCATCTTCCCATTATACCCTGTGTATTTATACCTGTGTTCTCTGTTTGTCTGTTGCCAGTTTGTCTTGTCAGGTCTTACCAGCGTGCTTTCCACTCTTCCTTTTTCTCAAGGTCTATTTCCTAGTTTTCCTGGGTCTGACTATTCTGCCTGCCCTGACCCCGAGCCGGCCTGCCGTCCTGTACCTGCCTGACTCTGACCTAATTACAAACCGCTGCCTGCACTGACCCCGAGCCTGCCTGCCGTCCTGTACCTGCCTGACTCTGACCTGATCAGAAACCCCTGCCTGTCCTCGACCTGCCCTTTGCCTGCACCGTGTTTTCAATAAATAATCTGAGAAGCGTACTATCCACCTCCTGTGTCTGCATCTGGGTCATATCCTGAACCGTGATAAGGCGAAAATGCTATGCTATTATTTTTGGTTCGGTTATATAAAATACTAATTCATCATCATGTGATGGCGCCGGAGGAGATGGCCACCGTTTTACCAATTGTGCTATTATGTGGTTTTATCGCGATATTTTTAAATTATTTTGTACATAATGTTTCTGCAAACGTATCTTACGGAAGAAAATAGCTTCTGGATATCAGGACAGCGATCAATCACCTCGGATTAGACAAAGATTTCTTCAACAACAACAAGCAGGACTCACACGATATTCTCCAAACACCCCACAGGGCAGACATCCCAATTATTTGCAAAAGGAAGTGACGCAGAGGATGAAGAGCCGGATGCCTCGTTCGGACCCGCAGAAGACAACTAGGAAAGCTGCCGTTACTGTCAATATTACTCGCCAACGTGCAATCATTGGACAATAAACTAGACGAGGTACGATCACGAATATCCTACCAACGGGACATCAAAACTGTAATATCCTATGCTTCACGGAATCGTGGCTGAATGACGACATGGATATTCAGCTAGCGGGATACACGCTGCACCGGCAGGATAGAACAGCACACTCCGGTAAGACGAGGGTGGTCTGTGCATATTTGTAAACAACAGCTGGTGCACAAAGTCTAAGGAAGTCTCTAGATTTTGCTCGCCTGAAGTAGAGTATATTGTGATAAATTGCAGGCCACAATACCTAGAGAGTTCTCAGCTATACTTTTTGTGGCTGTTTATTTACCACCACAGACAGATGCTGACACTAAGACCACACTCAGTCAGCTGTATAAGGAAATAAGCAAACAGGAAACCACTCACCCAGAGGCGGCGCTCCTAGTGGCCGGGGACTTTAATGCAGGGAAACTTAAATCAGTTCTACCAAATCTCTATCAACATGTTAAATGTGCAACTAGAGGGAAAAAAATTCTAGATCACCTGTACTCTACACACAGAGATGCGTACAAAGCTCTCCCTCGCCCTCCATTTGGTAAATCCGACCACAACTCTATCCTCCTGATTCCTGCTTACAAGCAAAAATGAAAGTAGGAAGCACCAGTGACTCGGTCTATAAATAAATAGTCAGATGAAGCAGATGCTAAACTACAGGACTGCTTTGCTATCACAGACTGGAACATGTTCCGGTATTCTTCCGATGACATTGAGGAATACACCACATCAGTCACTGGCTTTATCAATAAGTGCATTCAGGACGTCGTCCCCACAGTGACTGTACGTACATACCCCAACCAGAAGCCATGGATTACAGGCAACATTCGCACTGAGCTAAAGGGTAGAGCTGCCGCTTTCAAGGTGCGGGACTCTAACCCGGAAGCTTACAAGAAATGCCGCTATGCCCTGCGACGAACCATCAAACAGGCAAAGCGTCAATACAGGGCTAAGATTGAATCATACTACACCGGCTCCGAGGCTCGTCGGATGTGGCAGGGCTTGCAAACTATTACAGACTACAAAGGGAAGCACAGCCGCGAGCTGCCCAGTGACACGAGCCTACCAGACAAGCTAAATCACTTCTATGCTCGCTTCGAGGCAAGCAACACTGAGGAATGCATGAGAGCATCAGCTGTTCCGGATGACTGTGTGATCACGCTCTCCGTAGCCGACGTGAGTAAGACCTTTAAACAGGTCAACATTCACAAGGCTGCGGGGCCAGACGGATTACCAGGACGTGTGCTCCCGGCATGTGCTGACCAACTGGCAGGTGTCTTCACTGACATTTTCAACATGTCCCTGATTGAGTCTGTAATACCAACATGCTCCAAGCAGACCACCATAGTCCCTGTGCCCAAGAACACAAAGGCAACCTGCCTAAATGACTACAGACCCGTAGCACTCACGTCCGTAGCCATGAAGTGCTTTGAAAGGCTGGTAATGGCTCACATCAACACCATTATCCCAGAAACCCTAGACCCACTCCAATTTGCATACCGCCCAAACAGATCGACAGATGATGCAATCCCTATTGCACTCCACACTGCCCTTTCCCACCTGGACAAAAGGAACACCTATGTGAGAATGCTGTTCATTGACTACAGCTCAGCGTTCAACACCATTGTACCCTCAAAGCTCATCACCAAGCTAAGGAACCTGGGTCTAAACACCTCCCTCTGCAACTGGATCCTGGACTTCCTGACAGGCCGCCCCCAGGTGGTGAGGGTAGGTAGCAACACATCTGCCACGCTGATCCTCAACACTGGAGCTCCCCAGGGGTGCGTGCTCAGTCCCCTCCTGTACTCCCTGTTCACCCACGACTGCATGGCCAGGCACGACTCCAACACCATCATTAAGTTTGCTGACGACACAACAGTGGTAGGCCTGATATCCGACAACAATGAGACAGCCTATAGGGAGGAGGTCAGAGACCTGGCCGGTTGGTGCCAGAATAACAACCTATCCCTCAACGTAACCAAGACTAAGGAGATGATTGTGGACAACAGGAAAAGGAGCACCGAGCACGTCCCCATTCTCATCGACGGGGCTGTAGTGGAGCAGGTTGAGAGCTTCAAATTCCTTGGTGTCCACATCAACAACAAACTAGATTGGTCCAAACACACCAAGACAGTTGTGAAGAGGGCATGACAAAGCCTATTCCCCCTCAAAAAACTAAAAAGATTTGGCATGGGTCCTGAGATCCTCAAAAGGTTCTACAGCTGCAACATCGAGAGCATCCTGACCGGTTGCATCACTGCCTGGTATGGCAACTGCTCGGCCTCTGACTGCAAGGCACTACAGAGGGTAGTGCGTACGGCCCAGTACATCACTGGGGCAAAGCTGCCTGCCATCCAGGACCTCTACACCAGGCGGTGTCAGAGGAAGGCCCTAAAAATTGTCAAAGACCCCAGCCACCCCAGTCATAGACTGATCTCTCATATTCCGCATGGCAAGCGGTACCGGAGTGCCAAGTCTAGGACAAAAAGGCTTCGAAACAGCTTCTACCCCCAAGCCATAAGACTCCTGAACGTCTAGTCAAATGGCTACCCAGACTATTTGCAGTGCCCCCCCCCCCCCTCACCCCCTCTTTACACCACTGCTACTCTCTGTTGTTATGTATGTATTGTCACTTTAATAACTATACCTACCATCATGTACATACTACCTCAAATAACCGCTGCCCCTGCACATTGACTCTATCAGTACCCCTCTGTATATGGTCTCGGTATTGTTATTTCACTGCTGCTCTTTAATTACTTGTTACTTTTATCTCTTATTCGTATCTGTATTTTTTTTTACTGCATTGTTGGTTAGGGGCTCGTAAGTAAGCATTTTGTTGTAAGCGCTACACCTGTTGTATTCGGCGCATGTGACTAATACCATTTTATTTTATTTGATCCTGCGAGACATTGATTCAGCATCAGAATAATTAATTTTACAGAAATATTTTTACCAGCTCTGTGTATTCTCAAATTTAAAAAAGTGAGGGACCGCCGGTCGTTTTAGCCTGCCAGGAGTGCCGGGTCAACACTCCAAAAACCTTCCAGCCAAGGGAAACCCAGAGCAGACTTTCCTTTTCAATCTGAGCCAGATTGACAGCATTCTGACCCAATGAAAACGGGGGGACTATCCTATTTACAAACAAAAAAAACGAAATGCTAATTAGCAACATAGAAGACCTCAGCAAGACTACAAATTCCTGCACGTCATCTCTAGCCGACACTGTCAGCTACCGTTCACCAGCGTGATCAGAGACCTGTGCTCAATCCATGATGAATACATGTGCTGTATTGAAATGAGTTGAATAAAGTGTTGATCTTCTCTTTCTCTGTCTTAGCTAGCCACTGACTACACTTTAACTAGCTAGTTGGCAGAGCAGTAGATCAAAAATATTTTTGTATTACTTAGCCTTGGTAATTGTTTGAACAGTATGATGATTTTGGTGTCTATTTCAGAGTTTATTGCATTTTTCAAGGATGAGCATACGGGCATTACATGGGGAGAAGTCTGGCATTTGGAGAAGTACATCTATAGTGAGGGGCGACTTACCAGTTTGGTCAGGGCCAGCATGAGGGATAAAGTTTATCCTGTGTCGGTGAGTGTAGCTATTAAGGTACGTTTAAGGAGAAGGTTATCTAAAGTTCCATGTATAACACTTTATCTTTTATCAATGTTTACTATGAGTATTTCTGTAAATTGATGTGGTTCTCTGCAAAATCACCGGATGTTTTGGAGGCAAAACATTACTGAACATAACGCACCAATGTAAACTAAGATTTTTGGATATAAATATGAACTTTATCGAACAAAACATACATGTATTGTGTAACATGAAGTCCTATGAGTGTCATCTGATGAAGATCATCAAAGGTTATTGATTCATTTTATCTCTGCTTTTTGTGACTCCTCTCTTTGGCTGGAAAAATGGCTGTGTTTTTCTGTAACTAGGTACTGACCTAACATAATCGTTTGGTGTGCTTTTGTTGTAAAGCCTTTTTGAAATCGGACACTGTGGCTGGATTTACAACAAATTTATCTTTAAAAAGGTGTAAAATACTTGTATGTTTGAGGAATTTTAATTATGAGATTTCTGTTGTTTTAATTTGGCGCCCTGCACTTTCAAGTCAATCCCGTTAACGGGATCTCAGCCATAAGAAGTTTTAAAACCTACCCTAACCAAAAAACGTGGATGGATGGCGGCATTCGCTCAAAACTGAAAGCGCGAACAATTGCATTAACTTCTTATGGCTGCAGGGGCAGTATTGAGTAGCTTGGATGAAAGGTGCCCAGAGGTGCCCATAGTACACTGCCTGCTCCTCAGTCCCAGTTGCTAATATATGCATATTATTATTACTATTGGATAGAAAACACTCTGAAGTTTCTAAAACTGTTTGAATGATGTCTGTGAGTATAACATAACTCATATGGCAGGCAAAAACCTGAGAAGAAATCCAAACAGGAAGTGGGACATCTGAGGTTGGTCGATTTTCAACCCAGACCCTATTGAATACACAGTGGGATATGGATCTGTTTGCACTTCCTACGGCTTCCACTAGATGTCAACAGTCTGTAGAACCTTGTCTGATGCCTCTACTGTGAAGTGGGGCCGAAGGAGACAGGAATTAGTCAGGTCTACCATGACCTGACCATGCTCTGACCATGCGCGTTCACATGAGAGGGAGCTCTGTTCCATCTCACATCTGAAGTCAATGCTATTCTCCGGTTGGAACGTTATTGAAGATTTATGTTAAAAACATTCGTCATACATCGTTTGACATGTTTCTACTGACTGTTACTGAACTTTTTGACATTTCGTCTGCTTTTGGTGAACGTGCTTCCTGACTTTGGATTTGTTTACCAAACATGCTAACAAAAATAGCTATTTTGACATAAATTATGGACATTACCGAACAAAACAAACATTTCTTGTGGAAGTGGGAGTCCTGGGAGTGCATTCCGACGAAGATCAGCAAAGGTAAGTGAAGATTTATAATACTATTTATGAGTTTTGTTGACTGCACAATTTGGCGGGTAACTGTACGGCTTCCTTTTGTGGCTGAACGCTGTTCTCAGATTATTGAATGTTGTGCTTTTGCCGTAAAGCTTTTTGAAATCTGACACAGCGGTTGCATTAAGAACAAGTGTATCTTTAATTCTATGTAAAAAATGTATTTTTCATCAAAGTTTATGATGAGTATTTATGTTATTTGACGTGGCTCTGCAATTTCTCCGGATATTTTGGAGTCATTTCTGAACATGGCGCCAATGTAAACTGAGGTTTTTGGATATAAATATGAACTTTATCGAACAAAGCATCAATCTATTGTGTAACATGAAGTCCTATGAGTGTCATTTGATGAAGATCATCAAAGGTTAGTGATTAATTTTATCTCTATTTCTGCTTTTTGTGACTCCTGTCTTTGGCTGGAAAAATGGCTGTGTTTTTCTGTGATTTTGCGGTGACCTAACATAATCATTTGTGGTGCTTTCGCTGTAAAGCCGATTTGAAATCGGACACTTTGGTGGAATTAACAACAATATTACCTTTAAAATGGTATAAGATATATGTCTGTTTGAGGAATTTTAATTATGAGATTTCTGTTGTTTGAATTTGGCGCCCTGCACTTTCACTGGCTGTTGTCACATCGATCCCGTTAATGGGATTGCAGCCATAAGAAGTTTTAAACCATGGAACGAGGTCTGGGAATATGGCTGAATATAAACAGTGTAGTAATTCCCTCTACAAGGCAATGCCGAAATGCCGGTACAGGGACAAAGTGGAGTCGCAATTAAATTGCTCAGACACAAGACGTATGTGGCGGAGTCTACAGGAAATCACGGACTACAAAAAGAAAACCAGCCACATCACGGACACCGACGTCACGCTTCCAGACAAACTAAACATCTTCTTTGCCTCTTTGAGGATACTACAGTGCCACAGTCGCGGCCCACTATCAAGGACTGCACCCCCACCCTCTCCTTCTCCGTGGCCGACGTGAGTAAAACATTTAAACGTGTTAACCCTCGCAAAGATGCTGGCCCAGCACTAACCACATCCTCAGAGCATGTGCAGACCAGCTGGCTGGTGTGTTTACGGACATATTCAATCGCTCCCTATCCCAGTCTGCTGTCCCCACATGCTTCAAGATGGCCACCATTGTTCCTGTACCCAAGAAGGCAAAGATAACAACTAAATGACCACCGGCCCGTAGCACTCACTTCTGTCATCATGAAGTGCTTTGAGAGACTAGTCAAGGATCATATCACCTCCACCTTATCGGCCACCCTAGACCCACTTCAGTTTCCATACCGCCCCAACAGGTCTACAGACGATGCAATCACCATCACACTGCACACTGCCCTATCCCATCTGGACAAGAGGAAACCCTATGTAAGAATGCTGTTCATTGACTACAGCTCCGCATTCAACACAATAGTACCCTCCAAGCTCATCATCAAGCTGGAGGCCCTGGGTCTCAACCCCGAAAACAACATTTCCACTTAGCTGATCCTCAACACTGGGGCCCCACAAGGGTGCGTGCTCAGCCCCCTCCTGTACTCCCTGTTCACCCATGACTGCGTGGCCATGCATGCCTCCAACTCAATCATCAAGTTTGCAGACGACACAACAGTAGTGGGCTTGATTATCAACAACGATGAGAGCCTAAAGGGAGAAGGTGAGGGCACTCGGAGTGCGTTATCAGGAAAACAACCTCTCACTCCACGTCAACAAAACAAAGGAGATGATCGTGGACTTCAGGAAACAGCAGAGGGAGCACCCCCCTTTCCACATCGACGGGACAGCAGTGCAGAAGGTAGATAATGTTAAGTTCCTTGGCATACACATCAAACAAACTGAAATGGTCCACCCACACAGACAGTGTGGTGAAGCCGCAAGGCTCTCCAGAGGGTGGCGTAGTCTGCAAAACGCATCATCGGGGGCAAACTACCTGCCCTCCAGGACACCTACAGCACCCGATGTCACAGGAAGGCCAAAAAAATCATCAAGGACATCAACCACCCAGGCCACTGCCTGTTCACACTGCTACCATCCAGAAGGCAAGGTCAGTACAGGTGCATCAAAGCTGGGACCGAGAGACTGGAAAACAGCTTCTATCTCAAGGCCATCAGACTGCTAAACAGCAATCACTAACAAAGAGGCTGCTTACTACATTGAGACCCACTTACTGGCCAGTTTAATAAATGGATCATGAGTCACTTTAAACAATGCCACTTTAAATGATGACACTTTAATAATGTTGACATATCTTACATTACTCATTTTATATACACTGCTCAAAAAATAAAAGGAACACTAAAATAACACATCCTAGATCTGAATGAATGAAATATTCTTATTAAATACTTTTTTCTTTACATAGTTGAATGTGCTGACAACAAAATCACACAAAAATTATCAATGGAAATCAAATTTATCAACCCATGGAGGTCTGGATTTGGAGTCACACTCAAAATTAAAGTGGAAAACCACACTACAGGCTGATCCAACTTTGATGTAATGTCCTTAAAACAAGTCAAAATGAGGCTCAGTAGTGTGTGTGGCCTCCACAAGCCTATATTTACATTTACATTTTTATCCAGAGCGACTACAGTAGAGTGCATACATTTTATTTTATTTTTATTTTTTTATTATTACATTTTTTACATTTCATTACATTTTACATACTGAGACAAGGATATACCTACCGGCCAAACCCTCCCTAACCCGGACAACGCTATGCCAATTGTGCGTCGCCCCACGGACCTCCCGGTTGCGGCCGGCTGCGACAGAGCCTGGGCGCGAACCCAGAGACTCTGGTGGCGCAGCTAGCACTGCGATGCAGTGCCCTAGACCACTGCGCCACCCGGGAGGCTATATGACCTCCCTACAACGCCTGGGCATGCTCCTGATGAGGTGGCGGATGGTCTCCTGAGGGATCTCCTCCCAGACCTGGACTAAAGCATCCGCCAACTCCTGGACAGTCTGTGGTGCAACGTGGCGTTGGTGGATGGAGCGAGACATGATGTCCCAGATGTGCTCAATTGGATTCAGGTCTGGGGAACGGGCGGGCCAGTCCATAGCATCAATGCCTTCCTCTTGCAGGAACTGCTGTCACACTCCAGCCACATGAGGTCTAGCATTGTCTTGCATTAGGAGGAACCCAGGGCCAACCGCACCAGCATATGGTCTCTCAAGGGGTCTGAGTATCACATCTCGGTACCTAATGGCAGTCAGGCTACCACTGGCGAGCACATGGAGGGCTGTGCGGACCCCCAAAGAAATGCCACCCCACACCATGACTGACCCACTGCCAAACCGGTCATGCTGGAGGATGTTGCAGGCAGCAGAACGTTCTCCACGGCGTCTCCAGACTCTGTCACGTCTGTCACATGTGCTCAGTGTGAACCTGCTTTCATCTGTGAAGAGCACAGGGTGCCATTGGCAAATTTGCCAATATTGGTGTTCTCTGGCAAATGCCAAATGTCCTGCACGGTGTTGGGCTGTAAGCACAACCCCCACCTGTGGACGTCGGGCCCTCATACCACCCTCATGGAGTCTGTTTCTGACCTATGAGCAGACACATGCACATTTGTGGCCTGCTGGAGGTCATTTTGCAGGGCTCTGGCAGCGCTCCTCCTGCTCCTCCTTGCACAAAACGGAGGTAGCAGTCCTGCTGCTGGGTTGTTGCCCTCCTACGGCCTCCTCCTCCTACGGCCCGTCTCCTGATGTACTGGCCTGTCTCCTGGTAGCGCCTCCATGCTCTGGACACTACGCTGACAGACACAGCAAACCTTCTTGCCACAGCTTGCATTGATGTGCCATCCTGGATGAGCTGCACTACCTGAGCCACTTGTGAGGGTTGTAGACTCCGTCGCATGCTACCACTAGAGTGAGAGCACTGCCAGCATTCAAAAGTGACCAAAAATCAGCCAGGAAGGGAACTGAGAAGTGGTCTGTGGTCACCACCTGCAGAATCACTCCTTTATTGGGGGTGTCTTGCTAATTGCCTATAATTTCCACCTGTTGTCTATTCCATTTTCACAACAGCATGTGAAATTTATTGTCAATCAGTTTTGCTTCCTAAGTGGACAGTTTGATTTCACAGAAGTGTGATTGACTTGGAGTTACATTAAGTGTTCCCTTTATGTTTTTGAGCAGTGTATATATATACTGTATTTTATACCATCTATTGCACCTTGCCTATGCCACTCGGCCTTCGCTCATCCATATATTTATATATACATATTCTCATTCACCTCTTCAGATTTTGTGTGTATTAGGTAGTTGTTGTGGAATTTTTTGATTACTTGTTAGATATTACTGCACTGTCGGAACTAGAAGCACAAGCATTTCGCTACACCTGCAATAACATCTGCTAACCATGTACATGTGACCAATAAAATTTGATTTGATTTGATTTGGGTGCCTCACCGGATGGTCTGGTGGGCATCACAGTAATGGTGGAGGTCAAGTGTCCCTATGGTGCAAAGGACCTTGCCATTGAAGAGGCAGTAAAGTCAAAGGATTTATTTAAAGAAGGAGGGTCATACCACCTCCGTGAAGACCATCCTTACTGTCACCAGGTCCAAGGTCAGCTTCACATCACTGGAAGGGACACCTGCTTCTTCGTTGTGTGGACCACCAAAGCCTCCATCACCATCCCCATCCAGCGTGATGAACTCTGACAGACTTGTATTGCTCCTCCTGTCAGTACCTGTTCGCAGTAGCGAAGCCAATGGTCCAAAAATATTCCACATAGTTCATACACACACACTAGCCTCACAGAAAAGGTTATATTACATACACATTTTGCTCAAAGCAGCCAGCTAAAGTCATGTAGTTAACTCTATCATTTGAGTGAGAGAGAGTGAGAGAGAGAGTACATCACTTCCAGCAGATCTCCTTGCTGAGGGTGGTGTTGAACATGCACTGCTTCTCGTGGGGTGAGCCTGATATTCCGCATGTCACGCCTCTTGTCCAAAACATGGAGATAAGGGGACATAAAGTAAAGTCAAAATGTCAATGCATCTATAAATTTGATGTTTTACACCATATTGTATCATATTTGATAAGTTACTGAACTGTCCATCCACAGGCTCGATGTGCTGTGGTCTCCACAACTGGACGCTTGCGCTCGGTTCACACTGGCACAGGATGTCCATGCACCGGATGGCCTGAGGGATGCTCCCCTGTTGGACTGTAAAACAAAGAGACATTTGGTCAGTGGTGGGTCTTTATCACTGCCGTTTCAACATCTTTATCTGGACAGAAAATGCATCGTTTATCATAACACATGGTGGATGAGCTACCTTTTCGGGTAAAAACACAGCGCCATTTCTCTTTCCCTACCAGAAAATGGCAGCTGCAGACCCGGTGGACGCTCCTGCACTTCATCTCTAGCCAACTCTGTCAGCTACAGTTCACCAGCGTGATCGGAGAACTGTGCCCAACCCATGATGAATCCATGTTCTGTATTGAAATGAACATCTTCTTCAATTTCTCTGTCTTAGCTAGCCACTAACTACACTTTAGCTGGCTAGTTAGCGGAGCAGTAAGATCAAAAAAGGTGTGTGTATTACTTAGCCTAGGTAATTGTTTCTACGGTAAATTGACTTTGGTGTCTTTCCCACGTGGTGGATAAACTACCTTTTCTACCTTTTCTATCTTTTCTGGTAAACACATTTCTCTTTCCCTACTGAAAAATGGCAGCCACAGACCCAAGTGTTGTTACTGGGTTTCTAGTCAAACCATCTGCAAGACAAAAAATAAGACTACTAAAATGTATTAAAATAACATAACCTACAGACTTGACTATAGTAAAGTTAAAATAGGCTGGTCTTTGGTCTATCTGCACATCTAAAGTCCTACTATGTGGATGAGACATTTCTGCTGGGGTGGAGAAATTATATGGAATGGTCAACTACATGATCAGGACAGTCCAGGGTACTATTTTCCCGAAGACGTGAAGTATTGCGATGAGCTATACGACTGTACTTCTGATTCTAATTCTCAAGAGGAATGTTAAAACCCTCAGCATGAGGTCACTGAGGAGGACCAAAGGGGATAGGGGGATCGTCTGAAAGGAACTGACATGCAGGGATGGAAGATAAGGATTTTGGACACTGTCCAGCAGACCACAATTTCTACTAGTCTGGTAACATTCAGGTCCTAATTCTGTGACATGTAATGTTTGTAAAGGCAAAAATTCACTGCTGTGTCAGGCTAGTTCGGCACATTGTCTACTAGCCCAGTCTGAAAAGTACTAGCCTCAGACTAGCTTAATTTCCATTCCTGCTGACATGTGTAACTGAATTCACAGGTTATTAATTAGACATGGCCAAACAGATGCACTCATGGAACAAAACAGTTAGTTATTTGTATAGGAAAACATTGAGCCCACAAGTCCTTTGTGAGCTAGCTAGCCAGTTAGTTAACATTAGCCCACCAGGGCAGGGATACTGTTATGCGTTAGCCCACCAGGGCAGGGATATTTAGCTAACCTTTAGCTAGCTAGTTATGTTAGCTCATCGTTTGTGGAGTCAGACTTTTCCCCAGACCTCACAGGTGGTGGCGTGCTAGCTAGTCCACCAGGGCAGGGATATTTAAAGTTAGTTAGTTAGTTAGCGCTATTCGCTAACGTTACGGTGCCTTGCAAAAGTATTCACCCCCCTTGACATTTTTCCTATTTTGTTGCATTACAACCTGTATTTGTATTTCATGTAATGAACATCCACAAAATAGTCCAAATTCGTGAAGTGAAATGAAAAAAATTAGTTGTTTCAAAAAACGTTTTTTTTTATTAAATAGGAAAAGTGGTGTGTGCATATGTATTCACCCCCTTTGCTATGAAGCCCCTAAATAAGATCTGTTGCAACCAATTACCTTCAGAAGTCACATAATTAGTTAAATAAAGTCCACCTGTGTGCAATCTAAGTGTCACGTGATCTGTCACATGATCTCAGTATATATACACCTGTTCTGAAAGGCTCCAGTGTCTTCAACACCACTAAGCAAGGGGCCCCACCAAGCAAGTGGCACCACGAAGACCAAGGAGCTCTCCAAACAGGTCAGGGACAAAGTTGTGGAGAAGTACAGATCAGGGTTAAGTTCTATAAAAATATCTGAAACTTTGAACATCCCACGGAGCACCATTAAATTCATTATTAAAAAATGGGAAGAATATGGCACCACAACAAACCTGCCAAGAGAGGGCCGCCCACCAAAACACACATACCAGGCAAGGAGCGCATTCAGCAGAGAGGCAACAAAGAGACCAAAGATAACCCTGAAGGAGCAGCAAAGCTCCGCAGCAGAGATTAGAGTATCTGTCTATAGGACCACTTTAAGCCGTACACTCCACAGAGCTGGTTTTACTAAAGAATGGCCAGAAAAAAGACATTGCTTCAAGAAAAAAATAAGCAAACACGTTTGGTGTTCACCAAAAGGCATGTGGGAGACTCCCCAAATAAATGGAAGAAGGTACTCTGGTTAGATGAGACTAAAATTGAGCTTTTTGGCCATCAAGGAAAACACTATTTCTGGCGCAAACCCAACACCTCTCATCACCCCGAGAATACCATCCCCACAGTGAAGCATGGTGGTGGCAGCATCATGCTGGGGGTATGTTTTTCATTGACAAGGACTGGGAAACTGATCAGAATTGAAGGAATGATGGATGGAGCTAAATACAGGGAAATTCTTGAGGTTTCAGTCTTCAAGAGATTTGAGACTGGGACGGAGGTTCACCTTACAGCAGGACAACGACCCTAAGCATACTGTAACGGCTTTCTAGCTCTTCCTCCTCCTCGGACGAGGAGAGGAGAGAGGGATCGGAAGACCAATGTGCAGCGAGGTATGATGACATAATGAATTTATTTAAAGACGAACACGAACACGAAAAACACTTGGAAAATTACAAAACAAATAAACGATGTAGACAGACCTGAACGACGAACTCAAATGAAACACGAAGAACGCATGAACAGGGAAACTGATTACATAAAAGAACGAACATATAAACAAACCGAAAACAGTCCCGTGTGGCGCAACGACATACACAGACACAGGAGACAACCACCCACAACAAACAGTGTGAAAACACCTACCTTAATATGACTCTCAATCAGAGGAAATGAAAACCACCTGCCTCTAATTGAGAGCCATATCAGGTCGCCCTTTAAACCAACATAGAAACAGAAAACATAGACTGCCCACCCAAACTCACGTCCTGACCAACTAACACATACAAAACTAACAGAAAACAGGTCAGGAACGTGACACATACTGATAAAGCAACACTCGAGTGGTTTAAGGGGAAACATTTAAATGTCTTGGAATGACCTAGTCAAAGCCCAGACCTCAATCCAATTGAGAATCTGTGTTACGACTTAAAGATTGCTGTACACCAGCAGAACACACCAGCGGAACCCATCCAACTTGAATGAGCTGGAGCAGTTTTGCCTTGAAGAATGGGAAAAAAATCCCAGTGGCTAGATGGGCCATAGTTATATAGACATACCCCAAGAGACTTACAACTGTAATTGCTGCAAAAGGTGGCTCTACAAAGTATTGACTTTGGAGGGGTGAATAGTTATGCACGCTCAAGTTTTCAGTTTTTTTGTCATATTTCTTGTTTGTTTCACAATTAACAAATAATTTGCATCTTCGAAAGTGGTAGACATGTTGTGTAAATCAAATGATACAAACCCCCCAAAAATCAATTTTAATTCCAGGTTATAAGGCAACAAAATAGGAAAAATGCCAAAGGGGGTGAATACTTTCGCAAGCCACTGTAGATACATTCGCTAGCATGTTGTGAAAGTCTGACTACACCACGGTGCGAATGGTGCAACGTAAGCTAATGTAGCCAACTAGCCAACCAAGATGCCTAACTACCTAGCCCACCAGGTGATTTTTAGCCAGCTATATCCCTGCCCTGGTGGGCTAACGTTAGCTAGCATGTCACCACTTTAAAAAGTATGACTACACAAACCTTCAGCTAACGTTAACTAGCTGGCTAGCTCACAAAGGACTTGTCAATAATAAAAGGTAGTCATTCTGCTAGCCTAAACTGGTTTTATTTTTATTTGCAAGGAAGGGAAAGCGTGTTGTACATGAAACTACAGTCAGTGGTTATCTAGCTAATTTTCAATAGCATCTAGATAACCACAGATCTTTGACCTTAACAAAATAGCTTGTTAGCAGCTAGCAAACAGGGCTTACCTAATCACACAGCTCCAGCGACGTCTCTCGCTTACAGACGTCGGGAAACAATAAAATGCACATGTGCTTATCAGAATAGTGGTTACAATCCGGTACATAGCACAGAAACATCCTTGCTTCTGATCGATGGAGATTTCTAAGGTTAGCTAGTTAGTTACAAAGGCCAGGGTAATTTACAAATGCTAAGGTAGCTAGATAGATTGAAATGGAATTGGACCTGACACAATGATTTATTTGAAACATGTATTAACAAAACACACATGACAGATGTTGTGGCTTTATTGCAGACTTTGTGTGTTTGTTTGGGTTTATTTATTTGTGTGTTTAGAGCACATATCTTTGAATATTTATAGTTTGGCTTTAGTTATCAATTATTATATCAATTATAGTTATCAACACAATATCAATTATTTACACAAGAAACTTAAAAGGCTATAATATCTACTTGCTAGGTTTACTTGTTGGTGAGAGTTTGCATGAATAAATGTGGAGGTTTTCCCAACCTGTGCCTTGAGTGATTACGTCAAAGCTTGTGACAGATTTGTGGAGTTATCAAAACATCACACCAGGGTAAGCCTTTATGAAACCCAACCTACGGAAAAATGAATTGTGGACAAACGATTGGAACCATTTCCGGATTTTATCGCATGGTTTTATGGGTATTATGACTCTGTGGTACTCAATAGACAGTTTGGCTGAGTGGAGCAGGCGCTGTGCATACCAACAGGTCCGGACTAACGCATTTGGGGCCCCGGGGCCCCCTATCTCAACACATTTTGCAATGGGTCAGAGAGAAAAATTTGCGGTTTTATCATGCTATTCTTCACATTTTGTCATGAGTCTGAGAGAAAATGTTGCAGGTTTAAAGCTACAGCACCTGCCATATTAACTCAGATAAAGTATTTCCTGTATTTCCAAGCTATTTCTGTGGGATTTGGGATTTCCATGAAGCTATTACAACATCTAGGTCCTCGCAGTTGTCATGGTGATGGGGGTGGCTATTCACTGCGAGGGCGGGCGACCCTCCCTGACGGAATGTCCATACCATCAGATGAGCACCACCGCACCTCCACAGGTGCTCCCCAAAGCTCCGTCCTACGCCCTCTTCACTGTACTTTGTGAGGGGGAACACTGCACTGGAGAATTACGTGAGGTGCCACCATCAGCGAGCCAGCAATTGATCCACCCTGGAATTCATTAACCTGCCTCCTCCCACAGCCCTTGTTCCGAGGACACAGATTTATTGGTAGATGATACACTTTGTTTTAGTCATCTCCACCTAAGAGCATATATTAGTCATGCAGCACCCTAGTCTGTTAAGTGCTTTACTAAACGCTCGGATACTCTGCAAAGTGTCAAGCAACCCTCTAATTTAACTTTTTCATGTCTTTGCACCAACAAATTAATCTGACACATTTGCCTTTTAGATTTGGAATGGGTTTTAAGTTGTTGAACTATGGGACTCTCTCTTTTTTGATATGTTATATAAGAAATGTAAGTCTTGTTTTTTACATTGTTTTGAAATGTATGGAATTTTGTCAGCCTAAGCCAGGAATTATAGCTTGATCTGTTTGTGCTATCATGTCAACTCCTTGGCATGACAATGAGTGACAAGGAGTTGCCATGATAGCACAAACAGATCTGGGACCAGGCTACAGGAATTATACCATGAGACGTCATTTCACGTGGCACTGTGACTGACAACAGGTGCAGTACGTTAAAGAATTCCCTCAGTAAGTGCTGTACATTTTCCCTTAAAGGTCAATCTTAATACATAGGACAGATAATGATAGGGAGTGTAATGATTCAGACATAACCCCATCTGCGGACACTTACTCCTGCTGTTGGAAGTAGAACCATGAATGAACCTTCCCTTCCGGAACTGCACTCCTGAATCTACCAGCTCATGCTTTATTGTTAGTCTCGTTTTCCAACCTCCCATTGACATTTCACCAACAAGACCGTCCTCCTGTGACATTTGGGAGTGGTGCATGCGTAAGCGAGTGTAAAAGGGCAAGGAGGTGGTATTCAGTGAAGACTGTGGCATGTGTGTCATCGTTTGCTGCTGCTGTGCCTGTCGGGAGGTGGGTGGCAGGAAGAGGGTGCCAGAACATGCAAAATGCCTGGCAACCAGTCATTATGTTGAATATGGCTCTGCATTAGCCATTCTCACACTCTCTTTCCTATCTGTATGTGTCCTTGAAGAGGCTTGCTGTTCGCATCACAACCTCATTATTTACCTTACTTGCACACATCTCGTTGCTCTTCCCACATGAAGCACACACACCCAGTAGGGTATCTCCTGTTATGTCCTAGAAAATATTTTACGAGCAGAATGATAAGCAGAATTTAGCACGGTTTAGCTTTGTAGTTATTTTAATCACTCAAAATGCTATCTCGGGTTACATCATGGATACTCCTAGAGTCTTCCTTGAGTGCACATGTGTTGTCCAATAATAACTGATGAACATGATGTAGCACTTATCTGCTTTCAAACTATTCACTTTACTTACAGTGCCTTCGGAAAGTATTCAGACCCCTTGACTTTTTCCACATTTAGCTACGTTACAGCCTTATTCTAAAATGGATATAATTGTTTTATCATTCAGCAATCTACACGCAATATCCCACAATGACAAAGCAAAAACAGGTTTTTAGAGTTTTTTGCAAATGTATAAAAATAAAAAACATACCTTATTTCCATGACTTGCCTAGTTAAATAAAGGTTAAATAAAAATGTAAAATTAAATCCAAGGACCTGATGGTCACTCTGACAGATATCTAGAGTTCCTCTGTGGAGATGGAAGAACCTTCCAGAAGGCAGAACTGCAGAACAGAACAGTTCTCTGCAGAACTCCACCAATCAGGCCTTTATTGTAGAGTGGCCAGACAGAAGCCACTCCTCAGTAAAAGGACAGCCCGCTTGGAGTTTGCCAAATGGCACCTAAAGACTCTCAGACCATGAGAAACAAGATTCTCTGGTCTGATGAAACCAAGAATGAACTCTTTGGCCTGAATGCCAAGCGTCACGTCTGGAGGAAACCTGGCACCATCCCTATGGTAAAGCATGTTGGTGGCACAATCATGCTGTGGGGATGTTTTTCAGCAGCAGGGACTGGGAGACTAGTCAGGATTGAGGCAAAGATGAACAGAGCAAAGTACAGAGAGATCCTTGATGAAAACCTGCTCCAGAATGCTCAGGATCTCAGACTGGGGTGAAAGTTCACCTTCCCTCAGGACAACGACCCTAAGCACACAGCAAAGACAACACAGGAGTGGCTTCGGGACAAGTCTCTGAATGTCCTTGAGAGGCCCAGCCAGACCTCGGACTTGAACCTGATCAAACATCTTTGGAGAGACCTGACTATAGCTTTGCAGCAACGCTCCCCATCTAACCTGACAGAGCTTGAGAGGATCTGCAGAGAAGATTTGTAGAATCTCCCCAAATACAGGTGTGCCAAGCGTGTAGCGTCATACCCAAGAAGACTCAATGCTGTAATCGCTGCCAAACGTGCTTCAACAAAGTTCTGAGTAAAGGGTCAGAATACTTATGTAAATGTGATATTTCAGGGGTTTTTTTGTATGAATTAGCAAAAATGTCTAAAACCCTGTTTTTGCTTTGGCATTATGGGGTAGATCGATGAGAGGAAAGAAACAATTGAATCCATTTTAGAATAAGGCTGTAACGTAACAAAATGTGGAAAAAGTAAATTGGTCTGAATACTTTCCAAAAGCACTGTACATGTTCTAGGAAGCTCTGCTGCCAGACTAAGATGGTCACTTTGTTTTATTTTTCCTCTGTTTTTTTCCAGCGTCCAAGTTGGCCTCGCAACAGGCTTGTGAATAACATCTTTGCAGCCATTTTAATAGATTAGTCCAATAGCATTATCATGTTGCTCAGTAAGAGGTTCATAAAAAGGCTAGACAAATAATTTCCCCTTTCCATAGTGGGCTTTTAAAGAGAGTTCCCCATTGATTCCGTTCTTTCTGCTTTTCCATTTCAGCCTACCTGTTCCACAAATGGAAAAAGCCATCCACTCAGACAAGGCTATGTCAGGCATCATATTGTCAGATCAAGTTTGATCTATCTAACCATCCACGCAAGTCCTAAAATTACCCATCTCAATACGATGGCCAAAATTAAGTAGCTGAATTCATGCGTAAGATACCAAATAAAGGGACTTCTATGTTTATTCATGCTATTTATGGACCAACTGAGGACCATCTTTATTGGACAGCATAACAACAACATATTAGAAGAGCACATTGTTGGATAAAACCACGACTCAGACACTACTGCTTGTCATCACAGTTAAATTTAATTTGATTTACTGTATCACTGTAGGTAACTCATTTACTGTTTATTTCCATCTGGATGTCATGGGCAGGATTTGTCCAAAACGTTTAAAATGTACTTATTGATTTTGCTTCACATAATGTAATACATTGGCAAAACACTATTAGACGGAACATAGAGAGAAAGAGAAGGTTATTTTTCTTGTGGCCTGTTTGTTGTTGCCTGTGAAGGGAAATAGAGTCAGTCAAATTATTACAACAGAAACAACCAGGCTCTCTGCATTTTGTTGTATATGCTCCAAAAATGAGTCGATTAGTCATTAGCCAACAGCATATTTCATTTAAAATAATACTTTGGTAATTGCCGACAGGTATAACGAATGATAAATGCATAATGATACTACATAGAGAGACATAACACTATAAGACATTATAAAGGCTCATAAACACTGTGTGAAAAACATTAGGAACAGCTTCCTAATATTGAGTTTCACCCCAATTTGCCCTCAGAACAGCCTCAATTCGTCAGGGCATGGACTCTTCAAGGTGTCAAAAGCGTTTCACAGAGAAGCTGGCCCATGTTAACTGCAATGTTGTCAAGTTGGCTGGATGTTCTTTGGGTGGTGGGCCATTCTTCATACACACAGGAAACTGCTGAGCGTGAAACTCAGTAGCATTGCAGTTCTTGACACACTCAAACCTGTGTGCCAGGCACCTACTAACATACCCCGTTCAAAGGCACTTACATCTTTTGCCTCGCCCATTCACCCTCTGAACGGCACACATACACAATCCATATCGCAATTGTCTCAAGGCTTAAAGAGTGGATGTAACAAGTGACATCAATAAGGGATCATACCTTTCACCTGGATTCACCTGGTCAGTCTGTCATGTTTTGTCCAGTGTATATTCAAGTAATACAGCAAGCATTACACACATCAAATCAAAAATCAAATCAAATGCATTTATAAATCCCTTCGTACATCGGCTGATATCTCAAAGTGCTGTACAGAAACCCAGCCTAAAACCCCCAAACAGCAAGCAATGCAGGTTTAGAAGCACACCTGTCAGAAGCACTAACAATATTCATTTTCATGTCTTTCACTAAAGGAATGGAAAGCATTGACAAAGGAAAGATGGTCTTTATTTCAAAGGAAGGAAATTACAGAAATGTTGATAGAAATGTGGAAGAGAAGAAACAACCTTGGGAGAATTGACCTTGTGGAAGACGGGAAAGGACCTAGTCCATTTGAGCTCAGATAATCTTCACAGGCTTTCACGGCACTGAGTGTGACTAAGCAAACGGAAGCTGCAGCCCTTGAAAGGGTTTCCCGTTGGGGAGGGTGCGGTATCCTTACACCTTTTGAAGGGGATTGTGGGAAAAGGTATAGCCATACAGCACATTACGGAGGAGCATTACCTCCATGCCTTGTTCTCACAATGCCCACACATGTAAACGATTATTCCTGTTTCACACATGGTCTGCAATTTACCTAGTTTCAGAGACTACAGCTGACGAGACCATTCAGACTGACTTTTAGCTCTATCCTCCATTATGGTTGGTCGCCCTGTGGGGAGCGAATGGCTCCTTCACAGCCGTGTGCTCTGCTGCAGGGTATTGCCTGATGATGATGGGGCTTCTCTTGGAACCTGAATGTGTGATGTCACACAGGAAGATGACATCAGCGGGAGAATCCTGGAAGACTGCCCCCCTGACTCCCCCTCAAACTCCTCCGCACAGACTGCAGCAGCATGGTGGAGTGTGCGCCCACTGCTGACGCTCTCTTTCATGCAGATACATGGATTCCCTCGCTCTCGCTCTTTCTTTGTCTTTCTTTCCCTCTCTCTCTCTCATCATCATCCAAACAAACATTCCTCTGGAGCTTGGCTTGACTCTCTTTCATAATACACACTCACATGTGCACGTGCACAGACACACAGAGCTTGGGAGACTCCAGAACAAGCATTTGATCCTACATACACTGAGAAAAAGGTAACCTCTTTGTGACATCTGTGCTCCTGGCATGCCCCACGGTCTGGCCCGCATCATTTCTCTCTCTCCTACTCCATCCCCTCTACACATACGGAGCCCTCTGTGCTCTCAGCCCACATAGGGCACACTCATGAAGGAAAACCCACCCAAGAATAATGTTATAGTTAGAACACATCCATGACAAATTGCACAACAAATAGGAAAACACCTCATGATAGAAAAAAAGAGGGAATGGAGGAGGGTGTGAGATTTAAAAAAGAAATGGAATTTGTGAGGAGGATATACTGGGAGACCGGATGTGCCTTTTATTTGCATTCAGCTCCTCCACAGAACTGCTGTTGAATAGAAAATAACTCTGCGTGTGGGATTTCCTGTGGATCCTATTTGACTTGGTGTTTCAGATCGATTGGGAAGCAGGAAAACACTGGAATTGTGTGGAATGTAGAACACAAATTCCAGATCGTGGATCCCTCCCAAATGGCACACTATTCCCTATATGGTGCACTACCTTTGATCAGTGCCCTCTGGTAAAAAGCAGTGCACTGTATAGGGAATAGGGTGCAAGTTAGGATGCAAGCAATATCATGGTCATACATAGCCTTACAAATGATATCTAAGTGAGTCTAGTAAGCACAAGTTGTTTGAAGGTAGACACACTCCAGTGCTTTCATAATGTTTTTGTCTCAATCTATTTTAACAAACAGAACAAAGTAGCCTAACTGACACACACAGCTATTCTTTTTCTCATGGCCAAAGCAGAATCGTAAGGTTCTTGCACAACATGTCTGTAGTAATAGTGTCTTGCCCCATAAATAAAATTAATTATTCATAATAATGATTTGGATTTACATAAATAGAAAATCTTAAGCTTTTGTGTAACATCATGTTGGATAAAGTGACGCAATCTACCTCTATTCTTTTTTCCAGCAAAAACCACAATGACACAGATCGTACAAACAGATTGAATTGGATAAATCCAATACAAAGTGAGTGGAATTGCGTAACAGAAACGTAAAAGGACACTATTCATCCACCACTCAAAACATAAATGATCCTATTCGCTATTCCATCATGACCGTCATCATGGGTCTTTTAGGGCCTGAGGTTTCAACAGAAGTAATAATGAAAAGGAGTGTTTGTTTTGAGTGATACATTTCTCATCATAACCAGCAGAGACTATAGGAACCCCCACAACTGGTACTGTGCATCTCTGAAGACTACTTATATTTTCCTGAGGGAAGTTTGCAAGGGAATAAGGACATTACATTTATTGATTGATCTATATCTTGAGAGAATGCCTTCTAACCATGGTATAGTGCCGACAGGGCTTGCACATGGTAATAGTGTATAAGGCAAAAGACAGAGAAATAGTAACTATTATTATTATTATGTTGTTATATTTCATTCTGTGGCTATATAGGTACCCGGTCTCCATGGGAACGTGGGAGCCTGTGTTTCAACGGAGTCAGAGGGAGTACCTCGGGTGTCCATGGCAACCTGTGGTGATTCAATTTAAAGGAGGTGGGTGGGTTGGACATGGAAGCAAACTTTTGATGTAAGGTCAGGCAGTAGAAAAAGGACGTTTGGATGGTGCGCTGTGGATCAGTAATTACTGTGGGAAACGTGTTCCTCACGTTGAACACAAGACCATTAAAGCAGTAACTCCAACCTCCTTCATACTGCTGATGGCATTACATGTAGTACGCTGTAGTATTAATCTACTGTAAGATCATATAGAGAAGCTAGCTAGTTGTTGGATAGAGCCCTCGTCGCCTCCTCAGAGGCTAATGGTGAATGTAGTACACAGTCCAGGAGATTCACAAGGGGCTTCGAGGGTCATCAGAACATTATGCACAAAATTCAAAGATCACACAATATTATATACAGTCGTGGCCAAAAGTTTTGAGAATGACACAAATATTAATTTTCACAGAGTTTGCTGCTTCAGTGTCTTTAGATATGTTTGTCAGATGTTACTATGGAATACTGAAGTATAATTATAAGCATTTCATAAGTGTCAAAGGCTTTTATAGACAATGACATGAAGTTGATGCAACGATGCAAAGAGTCAATCTGCCCTGGCATGCTGTCAATTAACTTCTGGGCCATATCCTGACTGATGGCAGCCCATTCTTGCATAATTAATGCTTGGAGTTTGTCAGAATTTCTGGGGTTTTGTTTGTCCACCCGCCTCTTGAGGATTGACCACAAGTTCTCAATAGGATTAAGGTCTGGGGAGTTTCCTGGCCATGGACCCAAAATATCGATGTTTTGTTCCCCGGGTCACTTAGTTATCACTTTGCCTTATGGCAAGGTGCTCCATCATGCTGGAAAAGGCATTGTTCGTCACCAAACTGTTCCTGGATGGTTGGGAGAAGTTGCTCTCGGAGGATGTGTTGGTACCATTCTTTATTCATGGCTGTGTTCTTAGGCAAAATTGTGAGTGAGCCCACTCCCTTGGCTGAGAATCAATCCCACATATGAATGGTCTCAGGATGCTTTACTGTTGGCATTACACAGGACTGATGGTAGCGCTCACCTTGTCTTCTCCGGACAAGCTTTTTTCCGGATGCCCCAAACAATCGGAAAGGGGATTCATCAGAGAAAATGACTTTACCCCAGTCCTCAGCAGTCCAATCCCTGTACCTTTTGCAGAATATCAGTCTGTCCCTGGTGTTTTTCCTGGAGAGAAGTGGCTTCCTTATTGCCCTTCTCGACACCAGGCCATCCTCCAAAAGTCTTCGCCTCACTGTGCGTGCAGATGCACTCACACCTGCCCGCTGCCATTCCTGAGCAAGCTCTGTACTGGTGGTGCCCCAATCCCGCAGCTGAATCAACTTGAGGAGACGGTCCTGGCGCTTGCTGGACTTTCTTGGGCGCCCTGAAGCCTTCTTCACAACAATTGAACCACTGTCCTTGAAGTTCTTGATTATCTGATGGTTGATTTAGGTGCAATCTTACTGCCAGCAATATCCTTGCCTGTGAAGCCATTTTTGTGCAAAGCAATGATGACGGCACGTGTTTCCTTGCAGGTAACCATGATTGACAGAGGAAGAACAATGATTCCAAGCACCACCCTCCTTTTGAAGCTTCCAGTCTGTTATTCGAACTTAATCAGCATGACAGAGTGATCTCCAGCCTTGTCCTCGTCAACACTCACACCTGTGTTAATGAGAGAATCACTGACATGATGTCAATGCTGAAATGCAGTGGAAATGTTTTTGGGGGATTCAGTTCATTTGCATGGCAAAGAGGGACTTTGCAATTCATCTGATCACTCTTCATAACAGTCTGGAGTATATGCAAATTGCCATCATACAAACTGAGGCAGCAGACTTTGTGAAAAAGTTTATTTGTGTCATTCTCAAAATATTTGGCCACGACTGTACTTTCAGATATAGCTGGCACTAATCATGTTTCCATCCGGTTTTTGTGTGAGTAAAGTCATACAGTATAAAGAAAAATCAAGACAGCTGTGATGGAAACAGGAAGTTCCGCTACAATTTTATAAATGCCGACAGATAATTTGTTCATTCAACAAAGTGGGATCTTTTTGCGTCTTTCCAATAAAATATGTGAGAAATGGCGATGGAAACCCGCCATCATATAATAACCATCATATCGAAGTAACTTGGGGTCAGGCAATGATATGGTGTGTGGTCCTCCCACTACGACTCGGGAAACCATGCAGTTTATTTGGCTAAAGATTAAGTAAGTTATGCACAGTGATGAGCTTGATGCTCCTTTCCAATAAATAAATATTGAGGGTCTTATTCTGGGGACATGATGGTCGATGCTTGACTGCCATTTGATCCCCCCCAAAATCTTGCTCTTACCCATAATAATCTCATCTACCCACATAGCCTACCCACAATGTATCTGCGAGATTTTGGATAGAGTGCCAAGATCAGAGTAGGCACATTTGCTACTTAACGCAACAGTTTTTGTGACAAAACTATCAGTAGAGTTGACAATGCAATGGAAACACAATAAACTTTAGATTTTTATTTGGTGCAAGAAAACTTTATTAAGCACTACATTATCACTCACTGATTTTTATCCGCAACAAGTCCGTTTGGTGGAAACACACCACAGGTGGGAAAATGTGTATATTTTCATGATACAGATTTTTTCATATTTGCATGAAAATCTGTCACCAAATGAATGAAAACCTAGCTAATGATAACTCATTATATCATACTGTGATTTCACTGCGAAGACTGCTAGGCTACATCTAATCTAGTTGAAAAGTGGATTGTGTCACAATCTCTAAATGTAAAGACATGAGATACCTCGTCATTTTTGGAGACATGAGAGTGTAGGAGCAATTACACACTACCTGTAGCCTAAACAACTTTAGCTAGCTAGCTATCCATCTTGGCTGACTGTGGAGCGAAATGTAACAGGTGTGACTCGTTTGCATGCTAACTAAACAAAGCATTTCTATTGGTATATTGACAGACCAAACTCTGTATTTAAAGCCCCCGGCATCGCAGAAGAAGGGAATGCATTCCGGATGCATCCGGTGAAAGCACATGGTTAATGGTTTGGTGAAAGCACATGGTTAATGGAGTTTGTAAGAACTGTGAAAGTAGTCTGGGCATCTGCCTGCTGGACTGCACTGTCTTCCTGTGACCCTTTTTGTTTGATTCATGTTGGTTTGTTCTTTGTGATTTTAAATAGAATAGTTTTTCAATTAAAATAAATAGAATGGAAAAAAAGAAAGTCATACTAAGAACTGGAATGATGTTGTGCATTGACGATTTTAGAACAAATATTGAGAACATTGCCATGTCTTAAAAATGCATTTTTTATTTTACTTTTCCTTTGTTGTCTGCCTCTGGTTCACTCATCTTGCTCTACCCAGACCTAGAACCTGTCAATTTTCCACCTTGTGACAGAGACAGAAATTTATTTCCAGTTGACTATAGTCACAGTTAAGCTCTTTGCTTGCAAGCGTAAAGCGGTCTCCAAAACGGAAAATATGTCTCTTCTGTTTTTTTTTGTTTTTTTTTAGTTTGTGACGTCTCCACTTCGAAACGTATTCAACTTACTCTCAGATTGTTCCACATCGTTTAAACTTTAAGGGGGGATTAAACAACAAAAACATTATGTAATCCCCCCCCTTGGCCTGCTGCAGGTCAACAAGATTGAAAGATCCAAGATTTTATAGATAGATCATTGTCTTCCATCATTTAATAACAGTCAGACAATTTCCGAAGGTCAAGTATTTCAAAGACGACAAAACGACAATGGTAATGTCCCAAATGGCACTCTATTCCCTACATAGTGCACTACTTTTACCAGAGCCCTATTCCCTATATAGTGCACTACTTTTACCAGAGCCCTATGGGGAGTTAGGTGCCATTTGGGATGCAGGCCCTGACATTCCTTATGGAAGACTTGGCTAACTAGTGTATGAACAGGGACTGTGTTTTTTCACTGTCAGTTCTCAAGAGTCATTGGTTCTCCAGCTGATTCAGGTGACTCAGAGACGTATCATGAATTATCATCTGTGTTAGCGCTGCCTGTGTTTTCTTCATTAGCTTCTGTTTAGCCAGACTGGATTTGTTTTTTTGTCCTAACAGGACAGTGACGGTGTTTAACGTCACACATTAAGGAGACACTGTTTTTACGGATAGTGTTAATATGAAAAGAACATCTGTATCATAGAATTGACAAACCATGGTTTATAAATGGAATGTACCGCTATGGTTTCGGAAACAGGGAATTTTACGTCTAATCCTTTTATATCCCTGACAGTTTGCACACTCACAAAATAAGGCCCTAATGTTGGGCAAGTAACTTGTCTACCATCTTATGTCACAAAAAGACATCTGTCACTTAAACCACTACTGAGGGTCTATTCCAACGAGCAACACTGTGTACAGCCTGACACAAATTTCTAGCGTAATAGGCTAAACGAAACAATGACCGCCTGTATTCAGTCAAACAAAATAATGGTCCTTGATTTCCCAGCGAAACATCCCAAAAGGAAAACGAATCGTGAACCCAGGTGCAGAAATAAACAACTCCATTATGACTGAACATGTGGGCCTCGCACCAAGCCGAAAGTCACGAAGTAGTGAGGATGTGGCCACAGAGGCGTCAGATCATTAGATGTTTTTGATACTAACACCACGACCTATAATACCCTGGCACAATGGCAACAATCTTCAGGTAATCTTAGCACAAAGACTCAGTGTTCGCCAAGGGCTGCCCTTTAGGGGGCTATGTCCTCCTCCACCCAGCTTAATTTCTTGCTCTCATTCACATTTTGAATATATGAAATTACCAGAGCGCTTCGTGCACTCTGGTCTCATTGGCTCTGCACTGACTCTGTACAAAGGGGACTGGTAAAACTGCAGGGAGAGATGTAGTGAACTGGACACTTAGTTCAGGTTACTTTGACCATATACGTTTGAATTAAAGTGGTCAGTTTTCAGATATTAAAAAAATTCTTATCACAAACCAAACACCCACCAAAATGCCTGGAGAAAATCATTATTGTGAGCATATATTTATGTTGACATTTGAACCCTAATTGTTTTTTATGTCTTTATTTTGTGAATTAATTATTATCTTGTGCCTGACAGTTTTCTGTGTCAACATCAAAATGTGAATTTGCATTTGGGAGAAAGCAGCCGGCTGAGAGCCAGGAGGATCATGGGAGGTTATGCTGCTAAGCTGTCTCCAACTGTTCAACTTTCTCTCAGTGAAAACAATCGCTCTCATTGGTGTGTGTGTGTGTGTGTGAGAGAGAGAGAGAGAGAGAGAGAGAGATCAACTCTGCATAATTAAAAAAATTATAATTCTAGTAATAAAAAATAAAACAATTATCCGCTCGAGGCCCCCCATCCTCTGCTTGAGGCCCCCTCATAATAATTGACTTTTTTTACCTTGACAGAGTTCCCGTGCATTGTTTCATGCGATATGATTGCAAGCGTGACTTTCATTTAAAGTCGGTTCAGTCAAAGTCGAGGGAAGGAGGACTTCCAGATAGATGGGGAGGGCACTCACTCGCATTGCCATGATGACCCAGGACCATTACCCAGTGAAATTGGGCATCAACTGAAACCTGGCTTGCACAGTAAGTCCACAGGTCATTAAAACATTTTTATTTTTTTATTTTTCATCATATTTTCCAATTGATCTGATCTCTCGCCTTCTCCATTTCCTCCCTGCCTCTTTCTCCTTCTCTCTCTGCAGATTGTTCAGATGCAGGATGATGTCATCATGTTTGTGTTCCTCTCTGATGAGGTCACTGCCAACGTGACCCTGGTGGAGCCTGTCAGCCAAGAGTTTGTCCAGGACCTATTCATAGGTTGCACTTCCGTAACTCGGTCGTGTCATGCCACTGTTATGAACATTCTCAAGCCGCCCTCTGTCAGCGGCACCATAGTGGGGCCCTAAAGTGGTGACAAGCTCAGTCATTCTGGACGGAGGCTAACTACTGTTTAGTCTAAATTACACACTAAATTACGTCTGGAAATACGATGACATTGCTAAAGTAGTCAAATCTTTAGTAGGAAATAACTTTGCCAGCATTAACATGTTGTCTAATTTAGACAGATGTTGTCATTAGCTAGCAAACTTCATCCAAAATAGCTAGCAATGCCAACGTTAGCTAGCTAAAATCCGGTGGCCTCCCCAATCTTAGCTAGCTTGCTAACATTATACTTAATCTAAAGTCAAAAGGTTTTCCTACAAATTATAAAATTCTCAGTCGGGCATCAGTTCAAAACGAACGTTCAAAAATATTGCCACCCATGAATCCATAACCCTTTAGCCTGTGCAGGTGGCCCTCACACTGCCTGCATAGAGTTCAGCTACTCCACTGACCTGCTGCCTCTGCCCACTGACTGGGTTGAGTACTCATTCATCCCACCTCCTGTCTTTGAGTTACTGTCTCCCTCCTCCACTACCCCTCTCTTCTCAACCCTTAGGACCAATAAAACTCAAAACTTTAAAGTAAAGTAATTATTATAAAACAAAATTATTATAAAACATTATACTCCATTCAAGCAATCATTATAGTTTTATTTTTCTTGACTTGTGACTTGTGACTCGACTTGACTTGATCTTAGAATGCACAACTTGGACTTGACTCAAGTCTCAACTTGAGACTTGGACCTTGTGAGACTCGCTTGTGACTCGATTAATAGTGACTTGGTCCCACCTCTGACAGGAATACAAAACACAATCATAGACAACAAACACATTATTCTGTAAATAGGTCCTCAATCAGCAGTCTGAATTACCCTAGAGCAGGGATATTCAACTAGATTGAGCCGCGGGAGTTTTTCTATCTTGAGAGGATGGTCAGGGGGCTGGAACATAATTACAAATAATTTGTAGACTGCAAATTGTCAGCAAGAAGCTCAAACAGATATAATATTTGACTAAAACATAATCGTTTTAAACCTTGCTTGCATTTGTATACAATCACATACACTGAGTGTAGAAAACATTAGGAACACCTTCTCTTTCCATGACATAGACTGACCAGGTGAATCCAGGTGAAAGCTACGATGCCCTTTTGATGTCACCTGTTAAATCCACTTCAATCAGTGTAGATGAAAGGGAGGAGGCAGGTTAAAGAAGGATTCTTAAACCATGAGACAATTGAGACATTGATTGTGTATATGTGCCATTCAGAGAGTGAATGGGCAAGACGAAGATGCCTTTGAATGGGGTATGGTAGTAGATGCCAGACGCACCGGTTTGAGTGTGTCAAGAACTGCAATGCTGCTGGGTTTTTTCACACTCAACAGCTTCCCGTGTGTATGAAGAATGGTCCACCACCCAAAGAACATCCAGCCAACTTAACACATCTGTGGGAAACAGAATCGAATGGTCTAGCATCCCTGTGGAACGGTTTCGACACCTTCTAGTCCATGCCTTGACGAATTGAGGCTAATCTGATGGCAAAAGTGGGTGCAACTCAATTTTAGGAAAGTGTTCGTACAGTCTATATTATGCTTGGGAACGCTTTGGAACATTTTATTTTTTTAAATGTAATCACTTGGAGCTAATTTGCTGGTGTTTTTACAGTCTTTTATGTCCAACAATTCAAAAAAGAAATACAAACTTGGGGGGGCAAATACTAGCCAGTTGGGGAACCCTGCCTTAGAGGTACCAAAACATTTTTTTTTAATTGAATTTGGGAGATTATTACACAGGTAAGGTGCTAAACATTGATTTACCTTACGCGAGACCGAAATCATTTCCAAGGTTAGCTATCCCTGTGACCATGTACGATAACTCGTATGTCTAAAGGTTATAAATGATGTTAGGTACAGCGGGAAATGTTGTAAAAGAGATTTATATACTGAACAAAAATATAAATGCAACATGCAAGAATTTCAACGTTTTTACTGAGTTACAGTTCATATAAGGAAATAAGTCAATTCACATTATTTCATTAGGCCCTAATCTATAGATTTCACATGACTGGGTAGCGGTGCAGCCATGGGTGGGCCAGGAAGGGCATCGGCCCACCTACTTGAGAGGCAAGCCCACCCACTTGGGAGCCAGGCCGAGCCAATCAGAATGAGTTTTTCCCCCACAAAAGTGCTTTATTACAGACAGAAATACTCCTCCGTTACATCAGCTGTCCAGGTGGCTGATCTCAGACGATCCCGCAAGTAAAGAAGCTGTATATGGAGGTCCTGGGCTGACGTTGTTACACATGGTCTGTGGATGTGACGTTGGAGGTAGCTCATGGTAGAGAAATTAACATTAAATCTATGGCAACAGTTCTGGTGGATATTCTTGCAGTCGGCATGCCAATTGCACACTCCTTCAAAATTTGACACAACTGTGGGATTATGTGGTGTGACAAAACTGCACATTTTAGAGGGTCTTTTATTGTTCCCAGCACAAGGTGCACCTGTCTAATGATCATGATGTTCAATCAGCTTCTTGATATGCCACACCTGTCAGATGGAGGCATTATCTTGGGAGAAATGCTTACTAGCAGGGATGTAACAAATGTAAAAAAATAGTGCCTTATTGCAAACAGGATGCATATTTTGGAATATTCTTAATCCGTACAGGCTTCCTGTCATTTAGGTTGATATTGTGGCGTAAATACAATGTTGTTGATCCATCCTCAGTTTTCTCCTATCACAGACATTAAACTCTGTACCTGTTTTAAATTCACCATTGGCCTCATGTTGAAATCCCTGAGCGGTTTCCTTCCTCTCCGGCAACTGAGTTAGGACTGACGCCTGTATCTTTGTAGTGACGGGGTTTATTGATACAAAGTGTAATCAATAACTTCACAAGGGATATTCAACGTCTGCTTCTGTGCCCTTCTTTGTGAGACATAGGAAGACCTCCCTGAACTTTTTAGTTAAATCTGTGTTTGAAATTCACTGCTCGACTGAGGGACATTACAAATAATTGTATGTGTGGGCGACAGAGATGAAGTAGTCATTCAAAAATTGTGTTAAACACTTTTATTGCAGTACAATTCCACTCTGACCTTATGGGGTATTATGTGTAGGACAGTGAAGCAAAATCTCAGTTTAATCAATTATAAATTCAGGCTGTAACACAACATTTTGAAAAAGTCAAGGGGTATGATGAATACTTTCTAAAGGTACCGTACTCTGTATTGGATGAGACTGACTTTATTACAAAAATTATCCTATTTACACTTTGCAGTCAATTTCGACACTAGAATAAATATTTCTGACTAATATCGATGCCACATCGGCTGTTATCTATCAGAGAAGTTGTTTATTGCCTTCAGTTGCCCTTTAAAAGAGTTTATCGTCTATCCAGATGCCGAAATATTTATAAGCAGGGAAACGATCAATGTGGAAATCATCCAATATGCTTAAATCGTTAGTCATTTTTGTACAATCTAAAAAATCAACATACAATTTACCCGCATTCAATACAAATTTAAGCTCAATACGGTTTTTCTGTAAAACAATGAGAGCAGACTATAGTTTAGATAACGCCTGGTCAACCGTGGGGTAATAGCATACACAACAGTGTCATCTGCATACAGCTACAGGTATATATATTTTTTACAGTCAAACCAATATCGTTAATATATACACTAAAAAGAACTGGACCCAGAATCAATCCCTTTATGACAAAGAGGGATGAGTGATCAACAGTATCAAAGGCCTTTGATAGATCTACGAAGAGTGTAGCACAATGTTGCCTTATATTCATACAGTTAATAATCAGGGATGCAGCAGAGATTCTTTTATTTACTTTTATTTATTTAACCAGGCAAGTCAGTTAAGAACAAATTCTTATTTACGATGACGGCCTACCCCAGCCAAACACTAACCCGGACGACGCGGGGCCAATTGTGCGCCACCCTATGGAACTCCCAATCACGGCCGGTTGTGATACAGCCTGGAATCAACCCAGGGTCTGTAGTGACGCCTCTAGCACTGAGACGCAGTGCCTTAGACCGCTTGCGCCACTCGGGAGCCTATGACCTGGTGTATAACCAGACTGATAAACATACAGAATACATTTCATGGATAAGAAAGATCTTAGCTAAGAATCAATGAAGAATTCTAATAGTTTTGATAGGCATGAATAAATCCTAACCTGTATTCAAAAGGCACAACCGAGAATGTTTTGTTTCACTCCAGAATCTTGTGCAGGACAGGGCCTTAGGTTTCAAGGTATTCATTGAGCGCCCTCTCAAAGCGTCATCCACAGACATGTAATTTCCTGATGCCTTCGTATCTACATTTACATTTGAGTCATTTAGTAGACGCTCTAATCCACAGTGACTTACAGTTAATACATTCATCTTAAGGTAGCTAGGTGAGACAACCACATATCACAGCTATTGAAAGTACATTTTTACTCAATAAAGGAGAGTCAGAGCTGGGGGGGGGGGGGGTCAAGTGCTGGTTCAGGTTTATTTTATTTATCTATTTATTTATTTATTTATTTATTGTGGGGGGGGGTGGAGGTGAGGAGGAGTATTATTTAAGATAATGTTTTAAGAGGAAGGGTTTCAGATGTATCCCTGTTCCACACCTCCATGTATGATGATGGCTATCCAATAATAGAATCACAAGCCTCATACAGTAGTAGGTGGCTCCTTGTGACGTTGTGTCCATGATGACTCCTCATTGTGCTGTGCATTTGGAATCATTAAACCTGAGGCTTAGAGGAGTGGGGGATCTGTCCGTTACAGGCCAACTGAAAGGCGCTTCCATGATGCTTTGCCAATGGCATTGAAGGAGGAAGCCTTATGGTGCCCGGTGTCTGACAGTGTCTTGCCTGGCTCCCTGGTTGCTTGGACAGTCTCCATGCAGCCTGCCAGTCAGATGCCACAGAGAGGAGTGTAAAGTGATGGGTGTGATGCGTCACAGCAGTGGGCTGAGATGATCAGGGGCCTGCATGGCAAGGGACCTGGGCCTAGTGGCGTGGGTGTGAGACGGCGAGGAAGCGCTAACTTAATCAGTGACTCCCCGCTGTGTCATTTCATCATCACCGATGGCTTCGCAGTGTTCTCTCCTTCGTCACAGAACGTCTGGGCACCGGGACAACTCACCGCCGGAGACACACAGTCTCACAGCAGGGACGTTGTTATTTTCAGCTCAATTTAGGATATTTCCATTTAGCAGACAGCAAAAAAACACACAAAAAAACAACGCTAAGACATGAATGGTGGAGATGGAGGGAGAAAATTAGAAATGTGTTTTCATGTTTATTTATTTGATGTATCCAAGGAAAAGGCTGCTAATATTGGGGGGCCACACTGCATGGAGTGTCGAACAACAATTTTTCCTTTCGTAAATTACACTTAAAGCTTAAAGGCCCAGTGCAGTCAAAAACTTGATTGACCTGTATTTTATATACTGTAAATTTCCAAACTATGAGGTTGGAATAATACTGTGAAACTAACTTTTTAGTTCACGAGCTGTTTGAAAAGACTGTCTGAATTTACAGCATATTTTGGTGGGATGGAGTTTTTAACTGTCTGGTGACATCACCAGGCGGTATTGGTTATCAGGGCAGCTGGTTTTCAGTTTTCCCCTCCCCACTCAGACCACTCACAGACAGTCCTAGCTAAATTCTTGCAAAATTCTTGCTTGAGAAATTCCTGGAAGCTGAAAATGTCCCAGTACTTCCATGGCTTGCATACTCACCAGACATGTCACCCTGGATTGACACGTACGACAGAGTGTTCCAGTTCCCAGCAATATCCATCAACTTCGTACCGCCATTGAAGAGGAGTGGGACAATATTCCACAGGCCACAATCAACAGCCTGATCAACTCTATGCGGAGGAGATGTGTGGCGCTGCATGAGTCAAACGGTGGTCACACCAGATATGGACTGGTTTTCTGATCCACGCCCCTACCTTTTTTTAAGGTATCTGTAACCAACAGATGCATATCTGTATTCCCAGTCATGTGAAGTCCATAGATTAGGGCCTAATGAATTTATTTCATTTGACTGATTTCCTTATATACACTGTAACTCAGTTCGTTTACATTTTTGCTGAGCATATTTAATTTGGTGTCTGACTTATTTTCCACTTTTTATTGGGGAATATTTAAGATTAATAAAGTTGTTATTATCACGCCCTGACCTTAGAGAGCCTTTTTATGTCTCTATTTGGTTTGGTCAGGGTGTGATTTGGGGTGGGTATTCTATGTTTTTGTTTTATATGTTTTGGCCGGGTATGGTTCTCAATCAGAGACAGCTGTCCATTGTTTTCTCTGATTGGGAACCATACTTAGGTAGCCCTTTTTCCCTCTTTTCAGTGTGGGAAGTTAGCTTTGTTTGTGGCACATAGCCCTTAAGCTTCACGGTTGTTTTGTATTGTTTATTGTTTTTGTCGGCGTCATTTCTAATAAAAAGGAATATGTACGCTAACCACGCTGCGCTTTGGTCCAGTTCTTTCAACGGCCGTGACAGTGTGATGTCAGCACTTTACCTAATTTCCAATTAAATGTGTTTATTTGCATTCACCTTGGTTTGGTTAGTCCTCCAGTTCATTTTGATGGGCCCCTTAAGGGAATTATTGATGTGGGGGTTTTCTTTTAAAGGCCCAGTGCAGTAAAAAAACAGTTGTTCCTTTGTTTATATATATTTCCATACTATGAGGTTGGAATAATACTGTGAAATTGTGAAAATGGTGATAGTGCCCTTTTAGTGTGGGAACTGTTTGAAAAGACCAACTAAAACTTCAGCCTGTTGTGGTGGGATGGAGTTTTGGCCTGTCTGAGGACATCACCAGGTGGTAAATTAGTTAATAGACCAATAAGAAAGAGTTCCAAATATCTCTGTCAATAACAGATCGTTTTCAGTTTTAGCCTCCACACTCAGTCCAGACGGTCCTAGCAAAATTCTAGCTTGAATTTTTTTTACATTTGATAAGAAAATATTTTTGTTTCTTTTTGACCGTTTTAATTGAAAACATTTACAGTAAGGTATTTAATTTTTATCCAGAAATGATTTGATATTGAGATAAAAATGGCTGCATTGGCCCTATTGGAAGTATATTTGCTGAATATTGTCATCATATTGTCACGCCCTGACCTTAGATATCTCTGTTTTTCTATATATTTTGGATAGGTCAGGGTGTGACAAGGGTGGGTACGCAAGTTTTTGTATGTCTAGGGTTTTTGTATGTCATGGGGTTTTTGTATGTCTGTTGGCCTGATATGGTTCCCAATCAGAGACAGCTGTTTATCGTTGTCTCTGATTGGGGATCATATTTAGGTAGCTATTTTCCTCGTTTGTGTTGTGGGATCTTGTTCTATGTTTAGTTGCCTGTCTGCACTATTCGTATAGCGTCACGTTTCGTTCGTTGTTTTGTTGTTTTGTTGTTTTGTTCAGTGTTCATTTATCATTCAAGGAATATGTACGCCTACCACGCTGCACCTTGGTCCGATCATTACGACGAATGTGACACATATGAACACGTAAACTAACATAATTATCAACAGGTCACTATGACAGCAACTATCAACATAGCCAAAAAATGCGAACTTGATTTTTCCCCGTCGAGGGAAGAGCAGCTTTTTTTATATGACACTAAAACATTCTTATGATTACTATAAAATGTGTTGGCACCTTCAATTCTTGCATTTCTGCTGTCTGATGAAGAGGACCAGATATAGCTATTTCCCAAAGACTGAAATTAGATAAATATCTGTTTTTGAGTCACCTTGAAATATGCAGCATGCAATACGAATTGAATTAAGCGTATGAAGAAGTAACTCTGTTGACCCTTTAGACACTTTATTGAACGCGACCCAATGTTACAGTTTGACTAGCCTAGCCAGCTACTGTAAATGTCCATTTGTATTTCATTAGCTACAGTATGTCTCTGAGTGAATTACATTTTTCAATCATGTTTTGGCAAGATTATGTCACATTTCAAGTAACTAGCTGCAGGCTTAAAGACACATTCAATCATATACCTTTCATAGAAAGCCAAATGATTTTTAAACCAGACGAGTTCTCAAATAGCAGCTGCCCAATAAAACGGGTAGGCATGTCTAATGCTGAATGCAGTGGAATATAAGGTATGGAGAATGATAAATAGCCTGTAGGATTATAGATTTCAGTTTCTAATATTAAATGTTCAGTGAATGAGAGTATATTTAGGTGGTTTTTACTTTCCTACTAACCTTCTAAAAGTTGACGGTGACAAAATCTTGCCAGTCCTTTCATTATTCTACTAACTATGACTGAGTGTGAGACATGTTTTCCATAATGTACGTTTTCATGCATATACATTCGAACAAAGAACACCATCACAAATAGTGATTCACCATGTATTTTTTTAGTACAGAAACAAATAGTAAAGGTGTCTTAGGTAGTATTTGAAGTACTGTATCTAAATATAGTGTAACCAGTCAACGTATATCTAATGCCGTGGAGGGCACAATCTTACAGTGTTGCTGTCCAGAACTGAGAGCTTTACCATCTATGCCAAAAGTCTGGGCCTCTGATGGAGACTGTAGAACTGTCATCAACACATGCTTCAGTGTTCCCCCTTCTCTCTAGGAGCATTTGTGTGCCCAGGCCCCTTTGGCATATCGAAAGGATTCCACCCTGGTCACAAATGTAGCTGACCGATGTATAGAGGGACAAGTGCCTTAGCAGAATTCAATCTAAAGCTTGTGTGGTTCAGAGATGAGAGCTCTACCATCTATTGCAAAGCCTGGGTTCCTGACGGGGACAATAGAATTCTCCCCACTGCATGTTACAATAGTAAAATTATCTGTTGGTCAACTGTTAAACAGATAAATCACTGAATTTAGTCTTCAAGATGCTGAAATAAGCACGTGTATCTGTAACATTCACTGTCGTCTTGGTAAGCAACTCCAGTGTATATTTGGCCTTGTGGTTTAGGTTATTGTCCTGCTGTAATATGAATTAATCTCCCAGTGTCTGGTGGAAAGCAGATTGAACCAGGTTTTCATCTAGGATTTTGCCTGTGCTTAGCTGCCCTTAACAATTACAAGTATACCCATAACATGATGCAGCCATCACTACGCTTGAAAATGGGTACAGTGGTACTCAGTAATGTATTGGATTGGATTTTCCCCAAACATAACTATATTTTTATTCAGGACAAAGTGTTAATTGCTTTGCCACAGTTTTTACAGTATTACTTTAGTGTCTTGTTATTCCAAAATATTTTGGAATATTTTTCTTCTGTACAGCTTCTTTCTGTTCACTCTGTCAATTAGGTTAGTATTGTAGAGTAACTACAATGTTGTTGATCCATCCTCAGTTTTCTCTTATCATAGCCAATCAACTCTGTAACTGTTTTAAAGTCACAATCACTGAGCGGTTTCCTTCCTCTCTGGCAACTGAGTTAGGAACGACGCCTGTAGCTTTGTAGTGACTGGGTGCATTGATACACCATCCAAAGTGGAATTAATAACTTCACTATATTCAAAGAGATATTCAATGTCTACCAATAGGTGCCCTTCTCTCCCTGGTCTTTGTGGTTGAATCTATGACCTTACAGGTGTTGTGTGTGTGGTGTACAGAGATGAGATAGTCCTTAAACAATCCTGTCAAACAATATTATTGCAAACCGAGTCCATGCAACTTATTATGTGACTTGTTAAGCACATTTTTACTCCTGAAAATGTGTAAACACATAATTCCACGTTATCATTATGGAGTATGTGTGTAGGCCAGTGACACAAAAATCTGAATTTAATCCATTTTAAATTCAGACTGTAACACAACAAAATGTGGGAAAAGTCAAGGGGTGTGATGAATGCTTTCTGAAGGCACTGTAAATAGTGATGGCAGGGCTAGTTCAAACTGCATGGCTTGGTGAATAGATCATGGGAGACAAAAGTGAGGGACAATAATGAATAAAGATGCTCAAACAAGCACATGTATCTGTAGTGGGTGTTCTTCAACTCTGAAATGCACTAGACTGTGTAACACAAAATCCACAAAGGAAAGACAACAGGCGTGGTCCCAATGTCTAAACAGTGACAGCAGAGCTAGTTCAAACTGCAGTAGGATGGTTCTCCTCACAGGTGAGTGAATCAGACAATACTTGATGAATAGAACTTGCTTGATCTCTGGGAGCAGGACACAGGGGAGCTGAAAAGATTATGTGAGACAAAAGTGAGAGACAAGAATGAATAAAATAAATCATCACAGCAAAGGAATGCAGTTAATTTACATCCTGACAGTCTGAGGCAGGGTGATGACCAATCATTCTACTCCAACTATTGACAGGGGTAATGTGGCATGTCTTATTTGTCAGAATGAAGTTTGTGGGCCCTGCCTTGATGACTGTATTAGATTTAGATTTACACTGTATTAGATTTACACTACTTGTCCAATACATTTTTGAAGTCTTCCATTTTTACAAGGAAAATAATGATAGCTAAAACAGTCCTTGTCCAAGAAGAACATGCAAGCTAGTGATAAAGCTTCTGCTAGCTAGCAACGTATCTGCTTGTTGCAACTAGCTAGCTCACTCTAAGTTGGGAGTCATTTTACAGCTTACATTGATTGTATGACGTTTCTAAAAAAAAAAAATTGTTAGATTACAAATAAATGAACAAGACTTTACCTGATAGCAGTTTGTCGGATGGAGATCTCTCGCGAGATGTCACCAACTGTCTACTACCTTGACAGTGGTGCAAACTACTTAAGTAAAACTACTTAAGTCATTTTTGGGGGTATCTGTACTTTACTTTATTATTTCTATTTTTGACAACTTTACTTTTACTTCACTACATTCCGGAAGAAAAAAAATACTTTTTACTCCATACAGGATTTTTTTTATTATTTATGCTTTTACTTTTGATACTTAAGTATATTTTGCAATTTCATTTACATTTGAAACTCAAGTACATTTAAAACCAAATACTTTTAGACTTTTATTAGTAGTATTTTACTGTGTGACGTTCACTTTTACTTGAGTCATTTTCTATTAAGGTATCTTTACTTTTACTCAAGTATGACGTTTGGGTAATTATTCCACCACTGTGCCTTAGATACGGATAACGTGATTGGCAGACGTGATCAGCAGAGATAGTAGAATGGATAGTACACAAGTTTTGATTGATTTACAGTTTAGTACTCAGCGAGGTTTGCCTGTCCAGCTAGCAAACATAAAAGTAAGTATTTTGAAAATCAAGAATTGACATTGCCAACAAACGGAAATGTGCTCAGAATAAATAAATATACACAATATGTAAAAAACAGCTTCTCCATCGACAGTGATTGATCATCTCGAAAACTAAAGCAGATAGTCTACCACCTAACACTAACATTTGAATTTATTGGTAAAGAGTTTGTTTACTATTTTCCCTCTACATTATGGTGTCAATCATTAGGGTCCAACCGTGTCAGAATGCTATGCCAATTATGATTATTAAGAGGTAGGCAGCACAAGGTCATTGCACTACTACCGTAATACTAATATCATGTTCTAATTATTGAGATGTAATTATTAATTAAAAACGGTTTAATAATAATATTCTTAACTTAATAAGAAGTCCTCTTATCTTAATAACAACTTATTAACTTTTTATACATTTGGTAGTATGGGAGGCAATGTTGTTTTGCTCCTCTTTCTGTTTTCCAATTGTATTACCTGACCTTTCCAGACCCATAGAAATACATCTTCTGAGGTTATTTTCATTCACAGATTGAGTCACTTCAATACATGAGGGAAATGTGTTGCTTTTATAGAATCCTACAGTTTTTTACCATCTTCCTTAATGTGCCGTTTCTCACAGATCCACAATTTTTGACAAACACATTGGAAGTTTTCTTTCACAGTGTTACTTTCCTCACTTATTTTGGTGTACACCTGTTACATAATTTATTTTGCCACAGCTCCTGCTTTCACTTCAATGACCAATGGAGAAATTGCCATGTGGTTGGATTACCTACCTATAACTTTAACACCTCTGTAGCATATAATCAGTCAAGTCACATTCCTGAAAGATATGATGACATGGTGCATTTGGAACACATTATCAGTTGATGGAACACATTAGTACTTCAGGCTGCCTTTGAAAGATGTCTCTATATAAAACGAGGATTTCACTCAGATGACTGGAGAAAAATGCGAATGTCACTCGTCAATGTTGTTTATGAATGGAAAAGTAGTGCTTGCTTGCCAAGTCTAATGTATTCAACCTCCATCACTGTCAATCCACTCTTATTCTTCTAATTCATTACTTCCTACATTTAAAAAGTATATGTCGGCATGCCAAATGGCTCCCGATTCCCTATATAGAGCCCCATGGGCCCTGGTCAAAAGTAGTGCACTTTATTGGAATTAGGGTACCATTTGGGAGGTGGCCTATATCAGATTGGTTCATGTTGCTGTAGCCACCCTGATAGAGTGTATAATAGTTTTATTTCCTTTCAGAGCAGTCACAGCCAGTCAAAAAGCAGTTTGAATTGAACTCTGACTCCTTCACAGTGAGATGTGATGTATTCTGACGACTGGGACGTCTAATGAATCACAAAAAAATTATACAGGAGAGACTGTATAATATGCTTTTGCCTGCGTCCCAAACAGCACCTTATTAATTGTATAGGGCTCTGGTCAAAATGATTGCACTTAATAGGGAATAAAGTGCCATTTGGGACAAGACCCATTGTGTCAAGTGCCTCTGAGAAAAATCTGGAAAGTTCTCTGTGACAGCAGAGTGATCCAATTAAGATAGGTCTGTGCATGTCTAGTCTATACATGAGCGTGCACACACGCACATGCACGCGCGCGCACACACACACACGCTTAAATACACTCAGCATCTTTATGTGAGTAGTACCATCTCTAATAGTACCATCATGTCCTCTGAGTGAATTCATTGCACATTGACTCATAACGTTACATGTCTTAATTAGATCTCTTGGCACATTGGATACTGATTAATCGAATATTATTAAAGAGGAAACATTCATGACATATTACATTGTCCTCAGGATGTTCTCCCTGCTGAGATAGAGTTAGATTGGTTACGTATATGCCAGATTATGAAGGCTCTCCTCATTTCATTTGGTTGTTGCGCGTCATACAGTATAGCCTGATATTGATGTATTTATACACAAATAAACATGAGCTGTTTTTAGCCCGCTTCTTATCCGCCAGCTATGCACCATCCATATAACTGTTTCTCTCTGGCCTCCTTATGATTTAAGCATACAAAGACCAAGATGCATCTATAGTTGAGCACACCAGATGTTTCATTTGAATGTATTTATTCCCCACTGAGTTTGTGATCCAAAATGAGAGCAGAAAAATCCTCTCCTCACAGGTCTGCTGATCCAGAGAAGTGTCTGACCCAGAGAAGTGTCTGACCCAGAGAAGTGTCTGACCCAGAGAAGTGTCTGATCCAAAGAAGTGTCTGATCCGGAGAAGTGTCTGACCCGGAGAAGTGTCTGACCCGGAGAAGTGTCTGATCCAGAGAGTGTCTGACCCATAGAAGTGTCTGACCCAGAGAAGTGTCTGACCCAGAGAAGTGTCTGATCCAGAGAAGTGTCTGACCCAGAGAAGTGTCTGATCCAGAGAAGTGTCTGACCCAGAGAAGTGTCTGACCCAGAGAAGTGTCTGATCCAGAGAAGTGTCTGATCCAGAGAAGTGTCTGACCCAGAGAAGTGTCTGACCCAGAGAAGTGTCTGATCCAGAGAAGTGTCTGACCCAGAGAAGTGTCTGACCCGGAGAAGTGTCTGACCCGGAGAAGTGTCTGACCCGGAGAAGTGTCTGACCCAGAGAAGTGTCTGACCCAGAGAAGTGTCTGACCCAGAGAAGTGTCTGACCCAGAGAAGTGTCTGATCCAGAGAAGTGTCTGATCCAGAGAAGTGTCTGACCCAGAGAAGTGTCTGACGCAGAGAGTGTCTGACGCAGAGAGTGTCTGACCCATAGAAGTGTCTGACCCAGAGAAGTGTCTGATCCAGAGAAGTGTCTGATCCAGAGAAGTGTCTGACCCAGAGAAGTGTCTTATCCAGAGAAGTGTCTGATCCAGAGAAGTGTCTGACCCAGAGAAGTGTCTGACCCAGAGAAGTGTCTGACCCAGAGAAGTGTCTGATCCAGAGAAGTGTCTGATCCAGAGAAGTGTCTGACCCAGAGAAGTGTCTGATCCAGAGAAGTGTCTGATCCAGAGAAGTGTCTGATCCAGAGAAGTGTCTTATCCAGAGAAGTGTCTGACTCAGAGAAGTGTCTGACCCAGAGAAGTGTCTGACCCAGAGAAGTGTCTGACCCAGAAAAGTGTCTGATCCAGAGAAGTGTCTGATCCAGAGAAGTGTCTGATCCAGAGAAGTGTCTGACCCAGAGAAGTGTCTGACCCAGAGAAGTGTCTGATCCAGAGAAGTGTCTGACCCAGAGAAGTGTCTGATCCAGAGAAGTGTCTGATCCAGAGAAGTGTCTGATCCAGAGAAGTGTCTGACGCAGAGAGTGTCTGATCCAGAGAAGTGTCTGATCCAGAGAAGTGTCTGATCCAGAGAAGTGTCTGATCCAGAGAAGTGTCTGACCCAGAGAAGTGTCTGACCCAGAGAAGTGTCTGACCCAGAAAAGTGTCTGACCCAGAAAAGTGTCTGATCCAGAGAAGTGTCTGACCCAGAGAAGTGTCTGACCCAGAGAAGTGTCTGATCCAGAGAAGTGTCTGATCCAGAGAAGTGTCTGACCCAGAGAAGTGTCTGACCCAGAGAAGTATCTGACCCAGAGAAGTATCTGACCCAGAGAAGTGTCTGACCCAGAGAAGTGTCTGATCCAGAGAAGTGTCTGACCCAGAGAAGTGTCTGACCCAGAGAAGTGTCTGATCCAGAGAAGTGTCTGATCCAGAGAAGTGTCTGATCCAGAGAAGTGTCTGACCCAGAGAAGTATCTGATCCAGAGAAGTGTCTGACCCAAAGAAGTGTCTGACCCAGAGAAGTGTCTGATCCAGAGAAGTGTCTGACCCAGAGAAGTGTCTGACCCAGAGAAGTGTCTGATCCAGAGAAGTATCTGACCCAGAGAAGTGTCTGATCCAGAGAAGTGTCTGACCCAGAGAAGTGTCTGATCCAGAGAAGTGTCTGATCCAGAGAAGTGTCTGACCCAGAGAAGTATCTGACCCAGAGAAGTGTCTGACCCAGAGAAGTGTCTGACCCAGAGAAGTGTCTGACCCAGAGAAGTGTCTGACCCAGAGAAGTATCTGACCCAGAGAAGTGTCTGATCCAGAGAAGTGTCTGACCCAGAGAAGTGTCTGATCCAGAGAAGTGTCTGACCCAGAGAAGTGTCTGACCCAGAGAAGTATCTGACCCAGAGAAGTGTCTGATCCGGAGAAGTGTCTGACCCGGAGAAGTGTCTGACCCAGAGAAGTGTCTGACCCAGAGAAGTGTCTGTGTGTGCGTGTGAAATACTTTCTACAACAACAAATGGCACTGTTTTCACGAAGCCCCTCTCTCCGTGTTTGTAAATGGGAGAGAGGTTTTTTGGGCCGTCAAGGTTGTTGACTCAAAGAAACAATCTCCTAACTTCCGTAAACTCAGCATTCTTGATCAACCTCAAACACTGTGTACTTGGTCAACTTTACAAATGATTTTGTAATAAAGCGTACACAAGTACAATGCAAGTACAGTATCCGAGCATATCCACCCATCAATGTTTCTCTCATGACATCACAGTGAGCCCCTTGCAGAACTGATCAAAGAAGGTCCTTGAGACGACTGGAAATAAGAAGTACTAATAAACAAGAGTCACCCTTGAAAAAGAGCTGTGGTTTCAAATTAAAAATTGTGAGGAAGAGAAGAGAAAGAGCCCCCAGTATTCATCTGCGCATTTTCCAGTCTCCACAGCAAAACTCTGGCAAAAATGGACTTCCTGCCAGCCCAAATATGGGCAGCCATTGATGAGGTGTGCAACCAATGACTCATCAGCTAGCCACCTACGTACACTAGCCTAACATGAGATATAGACGGAAAGAGATAGAGAGATAGAGACATAAAAAATGAGAAAAAATATGTACCAGTGCACCGGTTGAAAAAGCAACCTTGTGCACAGATATTGACCTGCAAACCGACCCGCATGTTATGTTACATCCATAGATCTGACAGGAGAGACAAAGCTTCAGAGGGAAATGCACAGTTTCTGCAGACTGTGATAAGTCCTTTGTTCCATTATAGGCAGTTGAAGTACACTATATATACAAACGTGTGTGGACACCGCTTCAAATTAGTGGATTCGACTATTTCAGCCACACCCATTGCTGACAGGTGTATAGCATTGAGCTCACAGCCATGCAATCTCCATAGACAAACATTGGCAGTAGAATGGCCTTACTGAAGAGCTCAGTGACTTTCAACGTGGCACCATCATAGAATGCCACCTTTCCAACAAGTCAGTTTGTAAAATGTCTGCCCTGCTAGAGCTGCCCCGGTCAACTGTAAGTACTGTTATTGTGAAGTGGAAACGTCAACTCAGCCGCAGAGTGGTAGGCCAGACAAGCTCACCGAATGGGACGCCTCGGTTGCAACACTCACTACCGACTTCCAAACTGCCTCTGGAGGCAACGTCAGTACAAGAACTGTTCGTCGGGAGCTTCATGAAATGGGTTTCCGAGAAGCCGCACACAAGCCTAAGATCACTATGCGCAATGCCAAGCGTCGGCTGGAGTGGTGTAAAGCTGGCCGCCATTGGTATCTGGAGCAGTGGAAACACATTCTCTTCGCTTCACCATCTGGCAGTCCGACAGACAAATCTCAGTTTGGCGAATGCTAGGAGAACGCTACCTACCCCAATGCATAGTGCCAACTATAAAGTTCGGTGGAGGGGAAATGGTGGTCTGGGGCTGTTTTTCATTGTTCGGGCTAGGCCTCTTACTTCCAGTGAAGGAAAATCTTAATGCTATGTACAATGACATCCTGGACGATTCTGTGCTTCCAACTTTGTGGCAACATTTTTGGGAAGGCCCTTTCCTGTTTCAGCATGACCATGCCCTCGTGCACAAAGCGAGGTCCATACAGAAATGTTTTGTAGAGATTGGGGTGGAAGAACTTGACCAGCCTGCAGAGAGCCCTGACCTCAACCCCATCGAAACACCTTTGGTTTGGGATGAATTGGAACGCAGACTGCCCGACCTCACTAATACTCTTGTGGCTGAATGGAAGCAAATCCCGGCAACAATGTTCCAACATCTAGTGGAAAGCCTTCCCAAAATAGCAGCATATTAACACCCATGATTTTGGAATGTTCGACGAGCAGGTGTCCACATACTTTTGGTCATTTAGTGTACATGTTGTGAGCACTGGTGTGTGGAGCCCGCCTACACTGATTGTTCTACAATTGGTCCCTGATACATCAATATTATGCAGAGAACTTGGGAAAAAATGATTGACTGCATTTGTTTGTTCACAGGAGAAGTATTGTGAGAGGACAAATCCGAGACACCGCCCATGATTGAAAGTAAAGGGAGTCATAGCTAGACAATACAAATGCTGATCAATGTGCACAAAACCACCCAGCTCATACAGTAGTTTACCATTGTTAGCCACGTTAGATGGTGACATCAATCAACACCATGGCCATGGATGTTTTGACATCTCTGTGTTCGATGCCGAGACAACTCAATATGAGATACATACAGGGCACTGTTGTCTCATTGACTCATCTATTTCAGAGTTCTATCAATTTTAATATGTATGGAAAGTAAATATATGAAAGATGCATCGGGTAAATGTAAACACAACTGGAGACACCTTTGTCACCTTTGGCGCCTGTTATTGACACGGCAGCGCTACTGTAGCTAAACCAGTATAGAAGCGGTGTAACGGTTGTCATAATCTTCCTCGTCCTCGGACGAGGAGAGGCGAGACGGATCGGACCAATACGCAGAGTGGGTAGTGCTCATGATAATTTATTAAATCGAAACTGAACACTAACATGAAACAAAATAACAAAATGAATACAACAGTCCCGTGTGGCACGAATACAAACACGGAAACAAACACCCACAAAACACACGTGAAACCCAGGCTGCCTAAGTATGATTCTCAATCAGGGACAACGATTGACAGCTGCCTCTGATTGAGAATCATACCAGGCCGAACACAAAAATCCCAACATAGAAAATCAACCATAGACAAACCCACCCAACTCACGCCCTGACCAACTAAAATAAATACCAGACAAAAGAAAACAGGTCAGGAACGTGACAAGCGGTTGGTAACTAACTGTTATTGCAAACCCATTGCTTCAATGTGGGCACCATTTGAAATGCTATTAGATAGTGCAGCATCTTTACCTAGTCAGCACTACTAATTCCTGACAGAACTGGTTACCTCACTATCTGGCCCCTGTTATGGATTGGTCCTTCCTTCCCAACTCATCACCGCATAATCATGAAGGCCTAGTGATTCATATCGTATTAGGTCTATGTCTCCCTAAAGGTGTTATGACATTATCCGTTTACCTCCCTCCCTGCAAAACAAGGGTTCCTCAGTATACCGTCCATCCAAATTGTAATGCCTCTCTGGTACTGCTGTTGTTACAGTTGATCCAGAGACGAACAGCAGGCTGGTGCCTTGCAGATTTAAACAGGGTTTGCTTCGTTGGCAGGGTCCGTGGCAGCAAACGTCCTGTGGATCATCACTGATACCAACACAAACCCCCTGTTGTGTCCATATCGACTCAGCTCAGTACTGAGGACCCATAGGTTATCAATTGGAAAGTGATATTGACAGACTGCATTGCCACACTAGGTATCTTACCACCTGTGAAAGTCATTCATTGAGCTGGCCCATGTGGTTATTATATGGTTATGAAGTAAACCATGCTGCTCCGGGCCTATTATGCCCGTGGACATGGTATGGAGTTTGTAGACCCTGCTGGATGTTGCATTAGCCAAAGTCAATTTCCGACAATCAATCGCCTGTTGTCATTTCAAACGGGCAAAGTCTTTCAGCCCAAATGCTCAACGCTCCATGTCATATTGATCCCAATTCACAGGCATTGTCTAACCAACGTTGACATTCAGTGGAGCCAATCGTTACTTGAGCCCTTGGACAATGGCCCAGAGTTCACCATGACTTCTAGATGAACACCAATGGGGTCATTGATCCAAGCCATTGGCTGTGTCCCAAATGGTACCATTTTTCCATTATAGTGCACAAATTTTGGGCTCTGGTCAAAAGAGGTGCACTATGTAGGGAATAGGTAGCCAATTGAAACACACACCATGAGACTCCAGCACTGCCCAGCCCTTGGCTGTCACTCACTTGGCCCTCATCAAAAGAGGGAGAACAACACAGGCGAGGAGTGAAGGGGAGGTATATGGAGAGAAAGTATCAGAGATGTCTGGGGATTGAGAGGAGGTGAGAGCTGGCTTCTGGGTGAGGAAAAAGCAGTGAGACTGTTCCTGTTTGATCTCCAGGAAGAGTAGCGGCTGCCTTGGCAACAGCTAATGGGGATCCTAATAAATACTAAATACTGTGTCTGCATGGGCACACTCTGGTGGTTTGTAGTAGGTGTATTATGTAATTGAGAATGACAGGCACATGTATTGTACTCTCTTGAACTGTATTCTATTACACTCTGTACAAAATTATAAAAAGTATTTTACAAACTCCCATTTTCTACAGTCTGCAAGCGATCAATATATTGGCTTAGTTTAGGTATTTAAGGTTTTGTTCTTATCATACAACAAAGAGGGTAAACTTTCTTCTAAATGACAGTGCTCCTTGCAGTGACCTTACCTTCTTTCCTTCACTTCTTGTTCTGCCCTCCTGTCTCTCCGCGAAGGCCCTGTCTTTAAGTAGGTAGACCAGGGCACTCTGTCCCCACTAAGGGTACCCAGGAATAAACCCACCCCTATTACAAAGACAGAGACAGAGATGAGTTACATAGACAGGTCATGGGGCACCCCATCATCATCATCGTGTGGGAGAAAGATGGACACTGGTCCCCATAATGGTTAAAGAGGATTGTTCTGTGTGTACAGGAAAGTAAGGGTATGGATCTACAGTACAGGGGGTATTTTAACTATAAAGGCCTTCAGAGGAAACCAGACACGGAATGAGAGGTCATTAAAGTCTGTAGGAAATTGAGACCTTGGGCTAGATTCAATCAGACTCAACGTTAACCGGTGATAGCAGACACCTGCATAGCGGATGTTTCGGTGGTGTCGGAGATGGAACTGCGTTGGAGCCGTCAAATCGGGGCGCAGATGCTCTTGTGATCATTGTCAAGAAGATACACCCTCCCCACTCGCGTTAGAAGCTCAGAACAAGAGAGTGTTGGCTATATAGAAATAATGACACTCAAATAGAAAAATCATTCAACCAAAGAAGGAAGATTTCTATCATCCTAACCAGAGCTGTATATTACATCTCACATTCCAGTGTTCAAAATTGTAAACAAGGCTGCATGGGATTTCTCTTAAAGCGACACCGTGCAGCCAATGGCAATGTCCGCTTTAGGTATAACGCCTCCGACACCTACAAAATGACCTCTATAAGGATGTTGGCCAAAGCAGATCTGATTGAATCGAGCCTCAGAGTCAGAAATAACTTCCTTTTCTGTTTGTTTTCTAACTGGTCTCTAATATGTTGTCATCTAAAACCATATGTTATCCTCTTCTTCCTGTGTGGGTCTGGGCAGTTTTTTGGGGGGGGGAAACTGATCCATTTACTCAGACAGCAAACAACACTGCGGGCCAGTAATATAGCCCAGAACTGCTTCGAATGTGAGATATGAACACTAATGAAAGTATTGAGACCCTTCCCTTTTTCCACATTTTGTTATGTTACAGGTTTATTATAAATTGGATTAAATCAAAAAATGTCCTCATCAATCAACAAAAAACGATACCTTATTTACGTGTTCAGACTCTTTGCTATGAGCTCAGGTGCATTCCATTGAGCATCCTTGAGATGCTTCTACAACTTGATTGGAGTCCACCTGTGGTGAATTCAATTGATTGGACATGATTTGGAAAAGCACACACCTGTCTTACAATAAGTGCCATGGGATCTTCAGTGACCACAGAGAGATAGGACACCTGTTTTAATAACGTCCCATCTGAAAGATGGCACACTATGCAGGGCAATGTCCCCTTCACTGCCCTGGGGTATTGGGATCTCCTTAGACCAGAGGGAGGAGTACCCCCTACTGAACCTCCAACAACACTTCCAGCAGCATCTGGTCTCACATGATCCAGGGACCAACCAGGACCGACCTTGCTTAGCTTCAGAGACAAGCCTGCAGTGGGATGCATGCAGGGTGGTATCATGATGAATAATGTTGCTCATGCTGATGATAAAGGTAGTAGTAGTAGTAGTAGCAGTAGTAGTTGCAGCAGCAGTAGTAGTAACAGTAGTAGTAAAAGTAGTAGCAGTAGTAGTAAAAGTAGTAGCAGTAACAGTAGTAGTAGTAGAGGTAGCAGCAGCAGTAGTAGTAGCAGTAACAGCATTAGTAGCAGTAGCAGTCGTAGCAGTAGAAGTAGCAGTAGTAGCAGTAGTAGTAGTAGTAGTAGCAGTAGTAGTAGCAGTAGCAATCATAGTAGCAGTAGCAGTCATAGCAGTAGTAGTAGTCGTAGAAGAAGTAGTAGTAGAAGTAGCAGTAGTAGTAGTAGTAGAAGTAGTAGCAGTAACAGTAGTAGTAGCAGTAGCAGTCGTAGAAGTAGCAGTTGTAGTAGCAGTAGCAGTAACAGCAGTAGTAGCAGTAACAGCAGTAGTAGCAGTAGTAGTAGAAGTAGCAGTAGTAGCAGTAACAGTAGTAGTAGCAGTAGCAATATCACTAGTAGTAGCAGTAGCAGTGGTAGTAGTAGAAGAAGCAGTAGTAGCAGTAGCAGTAGTAGCAGTAGAAGTAGCAGTAGTAGCAATATCAGTAGTAGTAGCCGTAGCAGTAGTAGTAGCAGTAGCAGAAGTCGTAGCAGTAGTAGAAGTAGCAGTTTTAGCAGTAACAGTAGTATTAGCAGTAACAGTAGCAGTAGTAGTGCAGTAGTAGTAGAAGTCGTAGCAGTAGTAACCGTAGTAGCAGTAGTAGTCGTAGCAGTAGTACTAGAAGTAGCAGTAGTAGCATTAACAGTAGTAGTAGCAGTAGCAGTAGTAGTCGTAGCTGTAGTAGTAGAAGTAGCAGTAGGAACAGCAACAGCAGTAGTAGCAGTAGCAATATCAGTAGTAGTAGCAGTAGTAGTCATAGTAGTAGAAGAAGCAGAAGTAGCAGTAGTAGTAGCAGTAGCAGAAGTCGTAGCAGTAAAGGAAGCAGTAGTAGAGGTAGCAGTAGTAACAGTAACAGTAGTAGTAGCAGTAACAGTAGCAGTAGTAGTAGAAGTAGCAGTAGTAGCAGTAACAGTAGTAGTAGCAGTAACAGTAGCAGTAGTAGTCGTAGCAGTAGCAGTGGCAGTAGTAGCAGTAGTAGTAGCAGTAGCAGTAGTCGTAGCAGTAGTAGTAGCAGTAGCAGTAGTCGTAGCAGTAGTAGTAGCAGTAGTAGAAGTAGCAGTAGTAGCAGTAACAGTAGTAGTAGCAGTAACAGTAGCAGTAGTAGTCGTAGCAGTAGTAGCAGAAGTAGCAGTAACAGTAGTAGTAGCAGTAACAGTAACAGTAGTAGTCGTAGCAGTAGTAGTAGAAGTAGCAGTGCTAGCAGTAGTAGAAGTAACAGTAATAGTAGCAGTAACAGTAGCAGTAGTCGTAGCAGTAGTAGTCGTAGCAGTAGTAGTAGCAGTAACAGTAGTAGTAGAAGTAGCAGTAGTAGCAGTAGTAGAAGTAGCAGCAGTAGTAGTAGTAGTAGTAGTAGTAGTATCAGCAGCAGTAGTAGTAGTAGCAGTAGTAGTAGAAGTAGCAGCAGTAGTAGTAGTAGCAGTAGTATCAGCAGCAGTAGTAGTCGTAGCAGTAGTAGTAGAATTAGCAGTAACAGTAGTAGTAGCAGTAGCAGTAGTAGTTGTAGCAGTACTACTAGTAACAGTAGTAGTAGCAGTAGCAGTAACAGTAGTAGTAGCAGTAGCAGTAGTCATAGCCGTAGTAGTAGCAATAGTAGAAGTGGCAGTAGTAGCAGTAACAGTAGTAGTAGTAGTAACAGTAGCAGCAACAGTAGCAGTAGTAGTCGTAGCAGTAGAAGTAGCAGTAGTAGCAGTAACAGTAGTAGAGGCAGTAGCAGTAGTAGTTGTAGCAGTACTAGTAGTGACCGTAGTAGTAGCAGTACTAGTAGTAACAGTAGTAGCAGTAGTGGCAGTAGCAGTAGCAGTAACAGTAGAAATAGCAGTAGTCATAACAGTGCTAGTAGCAGTAGCAGTAGTAGTAGTAGTAGCAGTAGCAGTAGCAGTAGTAGTAGCAATAGTAGAAGTAGCAGTAGTAGCAGTAACAGTAGTAGCAGTAGCAGTAGTAGACGTAGCAGTACTAGTAGTAACAGTAGTAGTAACAGTAGTAGTAGTAGTAGCAGTAGCAGTAGCAGTAGCAGTAGTAGTCGTAGCAGTAGTAGTAGAAGTAGCAGTACCAGTAGTAACAGTAGTAGTAGCAGTAGTAGTCGTAGCAGTACTAGTAGTAACAATAGTAGTAGCAGTAGTAGTATTAGCAGTAGTACTAGTAGTAACAGTTGTGGTAGCAGTAGTAGTATTAGCAGTAGTACTAGTAGTAACAGTTGTGGTAGCAGTAGTAGTCGTAGCAGTACTAGTAGTAACAGAGTATTAGCAGTAGCAGTAGCTGTAGCAGTAACAGTAGTAATAGTAGTAGTAGTAGTAGTAGCAGTAGTAGTAGCAGTAGCAGTAGTAGTAGCAGTAACAGTAGTAATAGCATTAGCAGTAGTAGTCGTAGCAGTAGCAGTGGTAGTAGCAGTAGCAGCAATAGTAGCAGTAGTAGTAGAGGAGGTAGCAGTAGTAGTAGTAACATTAGTAGTAGCAGTAACAGTAGCAGTAGTAGTAGAAGTAGCAGTAGTAGCAGTAACAGTTGTAGTAGCAGTAACAGTAGCAGTAGTAGTCGTAGCAGTAGTAGTAGTAACAGTAGTAGTAGGAGTAGCAGTAGTCATAGCAGTAGTAGTAGCAGTAGTAGAAGTAGCAGCAGTAACAGTAGTAGTAGCAGTAACAGTAGCAGTAGAAGTCGTAGCAGTAGTAGTAGAAGTAGCAATAGTAGCAGTAACAGTAGTAGTAGGAGTAACAGTAGCAGTAGTAGTCGTAGCAGTAGTAGTAGAAGTAGCAGTAGTAGAAGTAACAGTAGTAGTAGCAGTAGCAGTAGTCGTAGTAGTAGCAGTAGTAGTCGTAGTAGTAGCAGTAACAGTAGTAGTAGAAGTAGCAGTAGTAGCAGTAGTAGAAGTAGCAGTAGTAGTAGTAGTAGTAGTAGTAGTAGTAGTATCAGCAGCAGCAGTAGTAGTCGTAGCAGTAGTAGTAGAAGTAGCAGCAGTATCAGTAACAGTAGTAGTAGCAGTAGCAGTAGTAGTTGTAGCAGTACTAGCAGTAACAGTAGTAGTAGCAGTAGTAGTAATAACCATAGTAGTAGCAGTAGCAGTAACAGTAGTAATAGCAGTAGCAGTAGTCATAGCAGTAGTCGTAGCAATAGTAGAAGTAGCAGTAGTAGCAGTAACAGTAGTAGTAGCACTAACAGTAGTAGTAGCAGTAACAGTAGCAGTAGTAGTCGTAGAAGTAGTAGCAGTAACAGTAGCAGTAGTAGCAGTCGTAGTCGTAGCAGTAGCAGGAGCAGTAGCAGTTGTAGTAGCAGTAGCAGTAGTAGTAGCAGTAGTAGAGGTAGCAGTAGTATCAGTAACAGTAGTAGTAGTCGTAGCAGTACTAGTAGTAACAGTAGTAGTAGCAGTAGCAGTAGCAGTAGTAGTAGTAGCAGTAGCAGTAGCAGTAGTAGTCGTAGCAGTAGTAGTAGAAGTAGCAGTACTTGTTGTAACAGTAGTAGTAGCAGTAGTAGTCATAGCAGTACTAGTAGTAACAGTAGTAGTAGCAGTAGCAGTAGTAGTCGTAGCAGTACTAGTAGTAGCAGTAGTAGTAGCAGTAGTAGTAGTAGCAGTAGTACTAGTAGTAACAGTTGTAGTAGCAGTACTAGTAGTAACAGTAGTATTAGCAGTAGCAGTAGCCGTAGCAGTAACAGCAGTAGTAGTAGTAGTTGTAGCAGTAGTAGTAGCAGTAGCAGTAGCAGTAACAGTGGTAATAGCAGTAGCAGTAGTAGTCGTAGCAGTAGCAGTAGTAGTCGTAGCAGTGGTAGTAGCAGTAGCAGCAGTAGTAGCAGTAGTAGTAGAAGTAGTAGTAGCAGTAACAGTAGTAGTAGCAGTAACAGTAGTAGTAGCAGTAACAGTAGTAGTAGCAGTAACAGTAGCAGTAGTAACAGTAGCAGCAGTAGTAGCAGTAGCAGTAGTAGTCGTAGTCGCAGTAAAAGAAGTAGCAGTAGTAGCAGTAACAGTAGTACTAGTCGTAGCAGTACTAGTAGTAACAGTAGTAGTAGCAGTAGTAGTAGTAGTAGCAGTAGCAGTAGCAATAGTAGTCGTAGTAGTAGCAGTAGTAATCATAGCAGTACTAGTAGTAACAGTAGTAGTAGCAGTAGTAGTAGTAGCAGTAGTAGTAGCAGTAGTACTAGTAGTAACAGTAGTAGTAGTAGTCGTAGCAGTAGTAGTAGCAGTAGTACTAGTAGTAACAGTAGCAGTAGTAGTCGTAGCAGTACTAGTAGTAACAGTAGTAGTAGCAGTAGTAGTAGTAGCAGTAGTACTAGTAGTAACAGTAGTAGTCGTAGCAGTACTAGTAGTAACAGTAGTATTATCAGTAGCAGTAGCCGTAGCAGTAACAGCAGTAGTAGTAGTAGTCGTAGCAGTAGCAGTAGTAGTAGCAGTGGTAATAGCAGTAGCAGTATTAGTCGTAGCAGTGGTAGTAGCAGTAGCAGCAGTAGTAGCAGTAGTAGTAGAAGTAGAAGTAGCAGTAACAGTAGTAGTGCCAGTAGCAGTAGTAGCAGTAGCAGTAGCAGTAGTAGTCATAGCAGTAGTCGTAGCAGTAGTAGTAGCAGTAGTAGAGGTAACAGCAGTAGTAGCAGTCATACTCGTAGCAGTTCTAGTAGTAGCAGTAGCAGTAAGAGTAGTAGTAGCAGTAGTCGTAGTCGTAGCAGTAGTAGTAACAGTAGTAGTAATAGCAGCAGTAACAGTAGTAGATGAAGCACTATTTAGTTTAACAGTACTAGTACTAGTAGTACTAGTACTGTACTATTACATTGTAGTAACCGTAGTTACCCACAGACACCGTGTCTAGTAAATATTAACATGTATACATGCAGTATGTTCTTTCTATATAACATTAGCACATTGTTACATTGTAGTGCATGGTATGTGTAGCTTTCTATTGTCAATGATGCAGGGGTTGCCTCTGTTTGGGCACGACGCTGACTCTGCTACTGGGTGCAAATGCTTCAAGCAGCCTCTGAAATAGCATAGTGAAGGGCTGGCATGGGCCATGTAAAATGGCTTGTGCAGAGGCAGCAGTGGATGCAATGGTGGTGATTCCTCACAACTTTCCCTCCCACCCTTAAGGGCATGTGTGTACATACGGGTATCAGTAGGCTACATTCATCTTAAATGATGTTAGGGCATACAGAGTATGGGGTAGTTCAAATAGAGAGATCAGAGTTATAGATTAGTTTAGATTAGTGCAGTGTGTCCCCCTTTCACCCTTAAAAATGTATAGGAATATTACTACTAAAAACTCATACAAGCACTTATGAGTTGTAAATGCCCAGGCAAATACACAGGTCACAGAAGGTTTTTCTAGATCATGCCAGTATGCAAGTTGGATGGTTTGTTTTTTTGCTGCTGTCTGGCATGTACTCCTCTGCCTTCTCAGATCCTAATTAACAGTGTTTAGAGCTCTCCACAGTTTTCCTCTGTCTGTCCTGTTGGCCTATCATCAGCGGCTTTTTGTCCCAAATGGAACCCTATTCAATACATAGTGTACTACTTTTGATCAGAGCCTTGTCAAAAGTAGTGCACTGTATAGGGAATTAGGGTGCCATTTGGCCCGCCATCACTGTCTCACATTGGGGTTTTTCCTGAACAGCGGGTGAACCCCACTCTCCACTGCTGAGTGTCTAACAACTGATCTGATTACACAATTAGTGGAGTTGACTTGGTATCTTCAGGTCTGTACATTTATGTAACTCATTTATGTAACTCAATGGCTTTATCCCTATCCCCTACATGGAGATATCAAGTCAAGTCTGTGCCCTGGTCAAACGTAGTGCACTATAATATAGGGAATAGTGTGCCATTTGGGATGCGCACTTGGTATCCCCACATGATCTGTAAATGAATGTACCTCAGTGACAGATAAGTAACACGATAGCTCCTCCACACTGCTTAAACGTTCACACCTGTTGTTATTGCACAGTAAAATAGTAATAAATACGTGTTATTATAGAAGTAATCAGAGTTTAATCTCATGGCCAGGCTACATGCACGCATAAGCATGATTCTCCCTGTAACAGCATACCTCTATGTCGTAGCCTGCATGCCACTTAAATTACCTTAAGTGCCATTTCAGACCTCATAAAGAATGACAGCGCAGCAGCGTTCAGATGTCCTGACTCAACTCCCCTTTGTCACCAGTGAGTCGGTTGTAGTGAGTGGGGTCGCCACCGCCACTAGTGAGTAAGGTCTACGCGTCATTACTGTATGTTTGTCTCTTTCTCCAGTCATGCGGGATGCCACCCATGTCACATACTCTATCACATTATGACTTGCATAGTGCACGTGGGCTTAAAGCCCCCAATCTTCTATGACTATTTACTACTCCCGTATGAGCTTTCAGCCATGTCTCTGTCCTTTTATGGACCTCGTGATATTGTCAATAAGAAACGGGGAGGATCAGTTAGGAGCTTCAACTCGTGTTGCTTGTTGTTTATATAATGTTGAGTCATGTTGTCCGAGTTTTTGATCCAAATCATGCACAGCCGCCCCCTTAAATTGTAGATTAGGCCTGCCTATAGCGCAGTTAGAGCCAAGAAATCCACGAACTTGACGCCCCTATCGGTGCTCTCCCTCCCTGCAGCACTGGGAGGAACGCGGGCGTTCCGAAAGCCCATACAGGCGGGGGAGTGTGTTGGCTGCTACAGCAGCATGTTTTCATTCCTTCCCGGAATCGCTTCAGTCTAGCCCCTACAACAACTTTTGATTGACGTGTCACGTGTTTCAGATTTTGCTGCATCAATTCAGAATCGTTGGAAAGTCATGCACTTACTATTTGACTACACATAATGTTGAACTGGGGTTGGGCAAGCCAAGGGTCATGCGTGCAAAGGTTTTATTTTCACTGCCGCCGTTATCCCCTAACTACAGCTTTTATTCAACTCAGCCCACTAGACATCAATTGCCAAACACCTAGCAGCTGCTCTGTCAATATAAGCTTTATGTGCTTGCACCTGTAGCCCATAACCATAGAGTTTACCCAAAATGATAATGATTTTTTAATCATCAAGGTAATGATTTTAGTTATCCCATCTTGTGCCCTATAGGCTACTTCATAATTTTGCAGATCTGGCCCGCGACATAATATTATGTTCACTTGAGGCGCTTATAGCACTATATCCCGTGATAGTCTATATATCTACTGTAAACTATGTAGACAACAGCTCCCCCTTCGGCGTCCATGCTCATGCGTCCATCTCTGCCTAGTTTACTGCTCACATCGTCTTTCTCTCTCCCTCCACTTCTCGATCTCCCTCCCTCTCCTGTCCCTTCCGCCCTCCCTCTACACACTCATACGCACACATGCATACTTATCCCCCGCGCCCCTCCCCTCCCCCCTCCCACCTTCAGGCTGGCTCATTCACTTCCATGTGTTATCCACGCAGAGATTCCGACTCAGAGCAGGGGGGGCGGGGTAGGATAAATACTATTGAGAAGAGGACACAAGGCACACGGAGACTGAAACTCACTTTGCAGTGCAAGACCCACAAGCAGGACTCCGAAGCCGGGAGTAAAAGTACCAACAATATATTGGAGCTCGTAAAGGAAAGACAAGAACCCATTTTCTGCTTTCAGTACTTTTTGGAGCTCCAATATACAATCAATTCGATATTTGGCTATAGTCAGTTTATCTGGATATAGCAGCCAAGAAAAGTTGGTAGTACACTCTTTGGAGTTTGGTCAGAGTCGTTTTATTTGACATTTGCTTGTGGAAGTGGACACTGCTCTAGAACTTGGGATCGATTCCCGACACAGTCGGGTCTGGACTTGCCATTTACAGTTTCTGCCGTCGCCCCTTGCTGAACGATTTGGCCCGAACATTCTTCGATGACAACATGAAGACTTCGAAAGTTGCCTCCTGAATCCAGCTCGAGGAATTGTGGACCTTTGGATGGAGAGTGTGCACTACTAGAACGTTCTTGAGGTACGGTAGTAGCCTTTTCTATTGGTTGATTCCTTTTACGTGTTTTGTTGCTTTGACAGTTCAACATGGTGCTTGGTCAATAGTGCTTGGTGAAATAGTTGGTATTCCAAGTACATATTTATTTTTGTCTTGATGTGTTTACATGGAAGCTTATGTGAGGAAACCTGCTAGACTTTGGGAGAGTTGAGGTACTGGAATGTTAGCATCAGTTTAGTCAGTGCAGCGCCGGGCGTATTGAGACTCAGTCGCTGTACATGGTGCTGAACGATAACCGTCTGACTCGGTCGCTGTCCATGGTGCTGAACAAGGAAAGTCGGGTTCAGTCTAAAGCTCTGTCAAAGTCTTTCCGTTTGTCTGCCGTCGTCTTATTGGTGCATTATTGTGACTTCAGAACACATTATTGCAGCAACCTGCACATTGGATTCATGATTAGCCTACGACAACACGACACAACACGAGGAGCTTTATGCATGTGAAACAAGCATGCAAATGCAAATTATTTCAACAGGTCTTACACGTATTGCTCCACGTCCATTGGGGTATTTTGTAGGAGCCAAGGAACTATCATTCCACCTTGTGAATAGCCGCCCAGATCCATCTGGGCAGCACGGATCCGAACGGTAGATGTTGCATTATGTGATCCCAAAATATCTTCCACATATCAATGATATCATGCAATTACTTTACCCTTGGAGATGCTGTATCAACTTGATGACTCCACTGTAAGTTTTCACTCAGCCGGGCAATATTTCTCAATGTCCCTGCGCACTACGTTTCATTTCCTATAGTGTTACTTTACAGACACGGACACAGACAGACATCATAAGAAACCGTGTGCAATGAGCTTGTCAATTGGAAGTGATTTTGACGACAGCATGAAGTTGTATCATGTTTATCGTGAATGTCAGACATAAACATTTCTGCCGTGGGAGTGGTGATCTATTGTCACATGGAAAAGCAGCAGAAGGGTACATGCTTTGCATTCATCAACAGGTTGCTCTACTAAAGTTTCTCAGTGTTCAGTGGTGGTTCCTTTAAACGGTTCAATATTTCCAACTGTCATGGTCGTACCCTGCTGAACTCGGATGAATCTCTGGATTTGATTTGAGTTAATAATGTCTGATGAGAGCCTATCATTTGATAATGCAGCATTTGCTATTGCTTGAATAAAGAATAGCACATACTGTATTGCAATGATTTCATGATTACCATTTCAGTTTCTGTTTATTCAATGACTCTGAAACTAGAAAAACACTTCATAATCATCAAACGGTGTCTACTGGCTTGATTGACCTTCCTAATGCATGATGTCAGTGCATGTTGTTTTGGCATGACTCGGCGTTCATGTCAGTGCATGTTGTCTTGGCATGACTCGGCGTTCATGTCAGTGCATGTTGTTTTGGCATGACTCGGCGTTCATGTCAGTGCATGTTGTCTTGGCATGACTCGGCGTTCATGTCAGTGCATGTTGTTTTGGCATGACTCGGCGTTCATGTCAGTGCATGTTGTTTTGGCATCACTCGGCGTTCATGTCAGTGCATGTTGTCTTGGCATGACTCAGCGTTCATGTCAGTGCATGTTGTCTTGGCATGACTCAGCGTTCATGTCAGTGCATGTTGTCTTGGCATGACTCAGCGTTCATGTCAGTGCATGTTGTCTTGGCATGACTCAGCGTTCATGTCAGTGCATGTTGTCTTGGCATGACTCAGCGTTCATGTAATGCTTTGGAACTTAAGACACATGGATGACTTGTTTTCAAATCAAGATGTTCATTTGCTAACTGGCTGCCTGCTGGTATTGTACAGCATTCACCTCAAAAAAGTGAATTTGGAAAACACACACACACGTTTGCCACAGAAACTGAACAGACTCTCACCATAGGTCTCCAAAACAAAGGGGGACTTTTAGAGGCAGTAATGCTTTATAATGTGAATAATTAGGATACATGTGTTAAAGTGCTAACAAACAAGTCAGCTCTCATAGAAAGACACAGAGGGGGTACACTTGGATGGAAACAGGCATATTTAAAGGTTGCCAAAAGCTGAGTGACATTCAGTGTGGGCGAGAGCCTTTCTCTCACACCCATCACAAGTGGGTCTAAGAGCTCATGTAGTCTTGGGCTGTGTTGATTTTCCTCATCAGCGCCCTTTTTCTTGTGCTCTCACATGCATTTGTAAAACGAGAGTCAAACAACCACAGAGTCGAAGGGTGGTGCCCTGCATGTGCCTGCCTTGGCTTGCACATGGCACGCAATTGAAAAGATACCGCGTGAGCCATTTCGTGAACTTGATGGCACCGAGCGCAAAGGGTCTTTGCTTCCTTCAAGTTTTTTACTTTTGTCATGAAAGTCAGCAGAAAGAGAGCAATCTTACAGAGAAAGGACAAAATAGGGACAGGAAGTAAAAATGACCTTGCAGCTTGCTTTCTCTCATCTTTCCCTTCTCCAACCTCTGCACAAAAAGATACAAAGTGATAGAAGATTTGGGGATTTGCTGGCCACCAGCAGCAGCTGTGTCCTTCATCTGCTGCATGTTACCTTTTCAGAAGAACCAAGGAGATGTCCCTGTGTTAAAACAGTTCATATACAGATTACATGCAGTGCAGAGTAGAGCAAATAACAATGTATTGTCTGTGTGGCAATACGCTATGACTAGAACTTGTTTAGAGCTTGACAGCCATAGGTAAATACACTGTCAACTGATCTACGATTGCCTTCAAAACAACAACATACAAAGGGTAATGGTTTCTATGGCAGCAATAGAACTCCTAACACCCCCCCCCCCCACCCACCCACCCACACACACACACACACACACACACTTAATTTCTCACAGCGCTCCATTTTCATTCGTCATGCAAACAAATGGCCCTTCTGCCTTAAAGCACTTCTTCCTTCTCTGCAGATCCCCTGTGAAGTCTTGAATCATTGTACACCTTCAACACGCTGTACACAGTCCTAAGTGCACATTCACAGAGAGAAACAGGAGGGTTTTTCACTAGGCTGTTAGTGCTGTTGGATACATGGTGTTATGCAAAGCACATCATCGTCTCTTTGATGAAAAGTGGCACTTGAAAACTGTGCATCGCAGCACAAACAGAGAGCACCTGATGGTAATTTAGCCTTTTCCCCTCTTCTCAATTTTACAACAATATGCACCAAAAATGTATAACAGCTGTTGCCATAACTACCAACTGCTGACGCCTAGGCTGCCTGCTTTTGCAGCAATGTTGTTGTCAACAGCTAGATGGGGAGTAGAGAGGAACTATAAAGAGAGAGAGAGGCTGTAAATGTGACAGCCGGGCATTTTTCCTTTCTCTACTCAGTTTTCGCGTCACCAGAAGCACATTCATGGAGCTTCCGGCTGGTATCTGGGAGGCAGAGGGAGGAGAGAGAGTGAGAGACATGCTCCCACACAAAGCATAGGTCCACCTCAGACGGATTGTATAGGAAGGAGGCTTTTGCAGAGCGAGATGGACGGGGAAAGGAGTGATAGGGTCTAGCTTTACAGGATGCAGGGGCACCGCCACTGAGAAAACAAGGGAAGGAGGAGGCCTTGCTGAACTTTTTGCAAGCATTTCATGTTTTTTGGTATATCACTCTGCACCTGGTTATACCTCTTGTTCCTCAACACACCCCAATAACGTAGCCAAGACTTAGAAACTTACTTGTAATATTTGAATATTCATGAACTACTCATCATTTGGTGGATTAATCCTGTGTCAGGGCTTCTTTGGACGTTAATCAGTAGCACAAGAGGACTGGGCTGCCACAGTGACACATGGCAGGAAGAATAGCCTTGCCCTGCACGCATGAGAAAGTTGTTGCTGAGCAACAGTCTTCTTCTCTCCTTATTCCCTCCTTAGCCCCCAAAACGCCCCAAACCCAAGGAGCCATAACACCTAGACATTGTGCAAACTCATCAAGTATAAGGTGCCACATGAAGAGTCCAGCACAGGGACATTGATCTTGTGTGCTCTTTGCTGCAAGGCCAGATAGGGGTATTCATATACGTGACTTGACAGATACAGATGTAGGATCTTAATTGGAGCCAGTTTGTTACAGAAGGAAAATAACATTGGAGCAACAGGAAATGTGAATAACTATGTGGAGAGTATAAGTGACTCTAAGCGTTGTCTGCGGTTCCCAATGGCAACGCGCTGGCACAGACGTCAGCCTGACGCACACTGGTTAGCGTTTAGTGGCACATTCCCGTGTGTGGGAGGAAACAGTGAGAGAGAGAGATTGAGAGAGAGAGAGAGCAGAGGCTAGCCCGCTGCGAAGGACTGTAATTGCAGGTCCACACACTGTTATTATACTCTGGGCCCTCATTCATTTGTTCACTGGAGAGATCTGATGCTGCACAGAAATGCACAGTAATGCTAATCACAGGCTCAACACTCAAGTGGGGATAAATGTAATCAGTGGGGATAAATGATTTTTTTTTATTTCACCTTTATTTATACAGGTATGTCAATTAAGTAAATGAAGACCAAATATGTATTAACAATGACAACATGTGCAGGTTGCAATGAGTATAATCATCATATGAAAATCAAATATTAGTTTGTTCTGAAAAATTCCTGAATTCACCATTGGCACGAGGTTCATATTGGTAGGTGCTGATCAGAGAATTGTTACACTTAGTGACCTGTCATGTTTCGTTTTTTTGTCTCCCCTTTATCCAACAGACACATCTTTGACACATGACTGTCTGTCTGTCCCACTGAAGCCTTTGAGCCCCATCCAATTTCTCAGAGACTAAACCAACAAGGTCCAAGCAACCGAAGTCACATCGCAACAAATTGCATAAATAGAGGAGAGAGTGAAATCGATTTGTGTCCCCTCGAAACGTCCTCTCAAAGCGACCACACAATGACGTGGTCACCTCCCCAGTCCGGGCCCTTAGTGGCCCTTTTGGCCCTCCTTTTCCTCGGTTTGACTTCCAGCGTCCCTTCCGGCCCGGCCTCTGATACCTGCGCCACCCTGGAGCAGAGCCGCTTCTTTGGGCTGTTCTCTTCGACTGCCAACCTGCCCTCCACGCCGTGCTCCTGGACCCTGCAGAACCCAGACCCTCGCCGCTACACCGTCTACATGAAGATCACCAAGCCCACCGACTCCTGCCTGCCCCGCCAGGTCAAGACCTTCCAGTTCGACTCCTTCATCGAGACCTCTCGCACCTACTTGGGTATGGAGAGCTTTGATGAAGTCGTCAGATTGTGCGATGCTTCAACGTCTGTAACCTACCTGGAGTCCAGCAAGCAGTTCCTGCAGCTCCGCAAGGTGGCGCCAAGACACGGCCTGGAGATTGTGGAGGGAGAGAGCAGCGGTGAGTTCAAGGCCGAGTTCCTGGTGGTGGGCAAGAGGAACCCCAGTATGCCAGCCTGTCAGAAGCTGTGCCAGTGGCTGGAGAATTGTTTGTCCACCAGCACCCATCTCAACCCCTGCGGCATCATGAACACCCCCTGCCAGTGTTGGGAGACCCCCATCAGGAAGCCCGGCGGCTGCTACCGTGGAGGCGTCTACCTGGAGAAGTGCACCCCAACCCCCCGAGACACTGGACGTGACATTGTCCGCGACGTGGAGATCATAAGTGAGTAGAGTTACCACCATTTCATCTGCTCATTGTGTTATGCTCAATGTCCATGACTCCACATGTTTGTTTTTGTTAAGAGTGCAGAGTCTAGACTAGATCTCCGTCTGGCTAATTGGAGACATGTTCCCTTGGAAGCACACTATCCTCAAGTTGATTCCAACTCATCAACCCTACCCCACTCTCCATGTGGTTGAGATGCCCCCCCCCCCCCCCCCCACTCCCCTTTGCTGATATAGAGAATGTGGGGTTCTGCTGAAGATGTGCTTTTTGCTGCCCCAGTATCATAAGGCGTAAACGAAGGATGTTTATTAAGAGACTGTGGGGCTCCTTAAGAGCTAAATGGTCAGATAGCTCCCACTGCACATGAGTTAGCTCGCCTTTTTGTTTTCTTGGATGGCGGACATGTTTACTGGCTCTTTGCTGAGGGATTGTGGGATGCGGGAGATACACACACAGCGTACACAAAGCCCTCACAGTTAGCTTGCACAGGAAATCGAAGTCAAGCACTTGCAGTAACCGTAGCAACACGCAAGCCTTGCACACCATGCTTTCCAGGGTGCTGGAAAGCAAACGATCATTTCAAATTATTTTTTTTAATCTGGTATGGCTTCTCACAAAGAGCCGTCCTTGTGCATTTCTCAGCTCCCTGACATGCACACTAATTACCCGTTTCCGTTTTTTACATCAAAATCCGTAAGAAAACTTTACCTGAATAATCAATTTACATTCTTACTGAATTGTAGCAATTTCGATATGTCAGTTTCTGTGCAGTAGAATGAGTTCAGGTCCTTCAGACTATTGACTCTACATCTAGTGTCATCCTCAGTAATTATGTCTCTGGACTTGTGTGTCATGTATCATGTATGCAATGTGCCTCTTCTCTCCCGCAGAGGGCTGGAGTGGGTGGAGCCGCTGGTCTGAGTGCAGTATGGAGTGCGGGGGTGGAGTCCAGGTGCGCAGCCGAGCCTGTCAGCCAGAGGATAGTGTGTGTGAAGGCGTGGTCGAAGAGGGGCGTGCCTGCAACCCTCAGCCCTGCATTGGTGAGTCTACCTGTCAATCTAGCTGTCCGTCTGTTTTCTTGTCAGCCTGTAACGCCCAACCTACTGTCTGCCTTTGTGTTGATCTGTTTGGAAGCAGTTTGAGTTTCAGCTCACTAACCATTCTTTACCTCCACAGGTCAAGTGCGCAGCCGTAGCCAGGCCCTGGCTTCCATCGTCGGCCTGAAAAGAGACAACGCTGATGTTCCTATCACTGGAGTTGTGGCCCCTCAAACAGGTGAGACATAAATTCTAGGGGGAAAATCCAGTTTTAGGAATAGTTGGAGAGGTGTTTACAATAGCATAATAACCAGTATAATATTGTCAAATTTAAGATACCGGTAGACCATTTGCAGTGTTCGATATATACCTTTAGATATACCATATACCATATAACAAGTGTTACGGCCGCCGGACCTTCAGCGCTGACTCTTTGACCCCTGACCTTTGTAGTGGACGCTGCTGCGGTTGCAGATGAGTGGTCCTCCTGGAGTGTGTGTTCAGTGAGCTGTGGAGAGGGCTGGCAGGCCCGCACCCGTTTCTGTGTTACCTCCTCCTACAGCACCCAATGCACCGGCCCCCTCCGCGAGAACCGGCCCTGCAACAACACCATGGTCTGCCCCGGTAAGTGGTGGCTCATTTACCGGGGGCCGTGTTTAGGGTGGTGTTTAGGGTGGTGTTTATTGTGTGCATGTGTGTGTGTGTTCCTCTAGACAGGTTGGCAACTATGGTTAAGATCACAACTCCACCTAGTGGATAGCTCATGAAATTGTCCCCTCCCTGAACAGTCAACACCCAAAGACACTACAACTCAGTTACTTACAATGAAATCATATTTATTTTGCGGGCAAATGAACCAAAACTGTAAAAAGTTATGTTTGGTGACATGGGCCGAAATTTTTCCTCTTGTTTTCAGTTGATGGAGCTTGGGACGAATGGTCCCCATGGAGCCTGTGCTCGTCCACCTGCGGCCGTGGTTACCGTGACCGCACCCGCACCTGCAAGCAGCCCCAGAACGGAGGAGAACCCTGCAAGGGACCCATCAAACAGACCAAGTTCTGCAACATCGCAGTCTGCCCAGGTTAGCCTTATTGCTTACTTAATTAGGATGTGTGCCATTTAGCAGACTCTTTTATCCAAAGCAACTTACAACAGTGAGTGCATACATTTAAGTATACGTGACCCTAGCGGGAATTGATCTCACAACCCTAGCGCCATGCTCTTACCAACTCAGCCACACAGGACCACTTACTCACTCATCTTAATGAGTATATATTTGTCAATGGGTTAGCCTTAAACACCCTCACTGACCCATGTGGGAAGAACTGTGACCTGCTAAGATACTTCCACTTTCAAGGCTTCTCTCTTCCCTCCTTCCTTTCTACCCATCCTACCCATTCGGACTATTAGTGGTTATCTGGGGAGTCAAATATTAGTTTGGCGTCACAACTGACGTACTGTATCTGCAGAACAAATGCCTGCAGGACTTAGTCATGGGCTGTACAGGCAGTGAGTAATACACTCCTCACTCACACACAAACATGTAGGAGCTTCAGTTCTCTCTCTCTGTTGATACATACACACCGCCCACTGACAGTGAGGTGAGTTAGTCCTCTTCTCTCTCTCACCTACGTACATAAATATTTCGTTCGTCTGGTACTTAGATGTTTTTGTAGATATTATAACAACGGCTTTTCATTTGCAATTCCATTATTCCCTGAGCAAATGACTGATTTTCTGCCGCTCCTCAATACAGCTGAGTTGGTTCATTTAATGTGCCTGGCCATGTAGTTTTATACTGTGGACAGCAGATGGCAATAGGCTCCACCAAAAGATGGCCGCTGTAAATGACTGTCATAACTTTGGGAAAATCTAATTTCTAAAGCGAATATATATTTCACCGGAAATTGAAGGGGTTTGGAGGACAAATCATCTGTAGTAGTCTATTCGACCCAATAAGAAAACACTTACTTTGGCTACCAAAATAAATATTTGGGAATAGCCAGGAAATCTAAAATGTTATGAACCTTTTTTGTCTCTTTACCCATTAATAATGATTTATTCGATTTCTGACAAATTGTCTTGCCCTTTGGAAAACTGTTATCTTAGAAATTAAATTCATGAAATTTAAATATTACTTTTAATTATTTTTTCAAACGGTCTGTCATGTATTTTCATCAGGCCAATTTTCCTCCTTGCCTACCCAAGAATAGACAAGGAGGACAGTGCTTAGAGCAGAATTAAAAGTAAAGTGTTGCACTGAATCAAGTGCCCCATCCATTCCCATTAGAACAAAAGAAAAAAAGGTTCCTGCTCACCCGTGTAGGCTGAAGGGCTAACTTAACGAGGTGGAACTCTGTGAGCGATGGAATCCGATGTCCTCCAGAGACTCCTGAATTAGGCCTGCCATCCTGTGTTGGGAAACATTGTCTGCGTCCTAAATGGCACCCTGCTCCCTATATAGTGCATTACTTTTGACCAGGGCCCATAGGATAGCTATAGGGCTTTGGTCAAAAGTAGTGCACTATTTAGGGAATAGGGTGCCATTTGGGACGCACCCATTAGAAAAATAGGCCCATCACCTTTCTTCCCATATGATACATTGCATTAGGCCTATGTTGACCTGCATTGAGCAAGCAGACATTTGTCTCCCTTAAAATACACTACACTCGATCAGGCTCTTATGCGCAAACAACTGGTGGTTTTGTGCGTCGTTTGAGGAAGGCAATTGGCATGGGAGCCTTTTAGAGTCAGAGACATCTGCAGTGGTGCACGAAGGACAAAACAGAACAGAGTTTGGTCCTTCGCTGCTACTCAGTCTCAAAGTAGGACATGTTAAAATGTTAATGGCATCTTTGTGCCATGATGCTTACTATAATGGCCCGAGGTTTGATGGTGTCCCAATTCTCCACCTCCCTCTCTGGTTCCCTCTAGTGGACGGTGCCTGGAACGAATGGTCTGGTTGGACCACCTGCTCCACCTCTTGCTCCAATGGCACCAAGCAGAGGACACGTGAATGCAACGGACCGTCCTACGGAGGTTCGGAGTGCCGTGGTGACTGGCGTGAGACCAATAACTGCTTCCTGAAAGATTGCCCAGGTAGAGAGCTTGCAGCACCGAGTTTGAAACGGAAACCTCTTTTGTCATAGTAACTCTTAAAATACCAGTTCAACCAGTTCCAGGGGTAGTCTATGGGTGAAAGGCCACTTGCCTACTGGTCAGTCTGTTCAGGGTCAAGGGGTAACATTGTGTTTTGTCTGTCTCTAGTTGATGGACGCTGGTTATCATGGAGCTCATGGGGAAGCTGCAGTAAGACCTGTGGGGGAGGAAGCCAGCAGAGACAGAGGATGTGCGAAGGACCTTACTTCAGTGGAGAGCCTTGCCCTGGAGAGAGAGGAGAGCTGAGACGCTGCAACGAGAAAAGATGCCCAGGTCAGTCAGTCAAAACAAACATGGCTGACATACCCATGGTTCAACACAAAACAACAGTATTCAAATACAACTTGACCAGAGAAAACCAATAAATACTTTGATTCAATGCACCAAAATATGGAACCAAGTCTCCCTCTCTTCTTTTCAGAACCCCATGAGATCTGTCAGGAGGAGACCGACGGTGATGTTGTGTGGAAGAGAACCCCAGCAGGAGATATGGCTGCAGTGACCTGCCCTATAGACTCCACCGGTACAGAACATTAACACATGGAGCACATTATCTTTTATAATACACACGTTTACTTCACTTCCGTATACATGTACTTCACATGTTTAAGTAGTGTAATCCTCCCTGTGTAAGATCATGCTCACCTCCAGTACTCCGTTGTATTCACAGGCATGATCTTGCGCCGATGCACCCTTGGCGCCGTAGGCCTTGCTTATTGGGAGAACCCGACCCACATCAAGTGCATCTCCAAGAACTACCAGGACATTTCCTTGTTGGTAAGTTGACCACGCCAGAAAGGAGTGTCCTGAGATGTATCCTCCAACAAGCCTGCTAGTTATGATCATCTGTTGTTGGATCACACAATTAGTAGTCAAACCTCGCAACTCTGAAGACGTTGCCCTTAAAGTCATAAATACAAAACCCTTAGAGATGGGGCTCATTACAATGATGGATACCTAATATGATGATGGTTCAAAACACATCTCCACAGCCTGTGATTTCCCAGCGGTGTACTCAAGCTACAGTGTATCAGTACACCAACTAGAGTATCAATGGCCTAGTGTGACCTCTCTACTTACCCTCCCTTCCCATAGGCCCAGCATGGTGTTGATAAGGCTCAGAAGGGCCTGATGGCTGATGGGACTTCGGAGGTGATCTCCCGACTGAGGGCCACCTCTGATGAGGGGACCAAGTACAGCGGAGACCTGTTGTCCATCATGGATGTACTCAGGAACACCACTGAGATCTACAAGGGAGTCGGACACAGCCTGAGCAATGCTGATGTGGAGGTGAGACAGAAATACTGTGTTGCTTTTGAATTAAGCATTGAAAATAAAATTGTAATGTGTATTGTCACTCACACAGAGTAAGCTATTCATTTGTGCCATGTGTATGCCCTCACACTCCTCCAGCATAGTATGATTTGGGCTTTATCAAGTCTAACACCTATCGCTCATATCTCCTTCTCTACAGAACTATGCCCAGACAATCAGCAACTTACTGAAGGAGGAACATCATGACCAATGGGAGGAGGCACAGCTGGTGAGTGACAAGTTCTGACAGCAGTGGATTTATGCAACGCAACATATGAATAGGTGTGAGTGGATGTTTGTATGACTGTGTAACTGAGAAAAAGAGTGGAGGACAACGTTTTTCTTCCTTTGTCAGGTTTTTGCAACTGTGTGAGGGATGGCGTGGAGGAGAACGTTTGGTCTGTGTTGTTGTCACTGTTGTTGTAAGTGTGAGAGCGAATGGGGGGAAAGTGGTAGCCGGTGGTACCTCATTATCCCCCCCCCCCAAAAAAAAACATTCAGTTCCCAACTAAAGAATAGACACCATAGGAAGAGCAGAACACTCAGAAACATTTTGGAATATTGATTAAAAAGGAAGAGAACATGAGTCATATCAATCCACAACCCCTTGACTCCCCTCACACCATCCTATACTGAAGATCGTGTTAGGAGCACGTTTCCCATAAACAAGGATAGCACACTACCATACTATTTAACTCATGTGTGTCTCACATTAACCATTACCAATATGGGATAAGTAGAAATCCATGGATCCTTTTCTTTTAGCATCTTATGCTCTGAATCAGACGCGCCTCTCGTGAGTTTGAATGAATCCTCTTGGCGTTTGTATCTCATGTTTGTCGTAACGTTTTTGCAATATGTTGATTTTGACACTTAAAAGATAAAAAACCCTGTTTAAGTAAACTGTGGCCCCCAGCCTCGTGGATAGGATTACGCAGGTTGTTATCTACATGGCTCGAGAAAGGTAATACATACAGTATATTAGTATAGATAACTCAAGTCACTAATCAAAAGGCCCAAATCTCAGGGAACAAAAACAATGTGCGTGTCAAATTGAAGATGAACTGATTATGAACTAGCAGTGTTTCAGTTAGGAGAGAGTTAACGCCTCGGGGCAGAGGGAAAGAGTGAGGCAGGCAGGGAGAATCTCGACGCCCACTCTCCAATCTGTGCATCGCCATACCAACCCACAGACCGCGGCAGTTGTCAAGAAGGGACACAGACACTGTACATTGTGCAATATGCATCACACAGATGTACACACCTTTCGCCCACATCGCAATTGTTCTGCGTCAGAGAGACGTAAATGCCTTCCCTCTCTTCCACAGCAGCTTGCTGCCTGATGCCCATGTATGGCCCTCCGGAGGTTCGGGGGCTCCACTGTGGATGATAGTTATTTTCACTGCTCAGGGACATTAGTATTGTAAAAGAATGAAACGAAGTATGAAAGGCATTACATATACAGTGCGGTATAAGGCCTATACATGAATTGGTTCTCTATATGCACAGGTTAGATAAGCTATGCTAATACCCTCTATGAAAAACGAATCGTCTCCCAGCCGGCAAAACTGGCATTGTAATATTGATGCAATTTCAACCAGATATCAACCAATTCTGGTTAGCAATGGGGTGTAATGACGTTAATTCAACCGACTTTAAACCCTCCCTGGATGTTTAGGATTTCTTTTATATTCATTGACGGTCTCCCCCCTCCTCCCTTATTCCTTCTCTCTCTCTCCCTCCCTCCACCGGTCTCTCCTCTAGATGGGCACTAACGTCAAGGAGTTCTTGCAGCTCGTCGAGGACTTTGTGGACATGATCGGTATGCAGATGAAGGACTTCCAAGACATTTATGAAGTCACCGAGAATTTAGGTGAGCTACACATTTTCCCTGCCAGCTGTTCTCTGCTCTTACCCCCTGAGATAACGATGATTTGTATTCACCTTTATCCGGCCACAGAGTGCATCAATCTTCATCATGTCACAAGAGAAGTTCTAGATTAGTGGGGGGAAATGCGTCTGTTATCACTATGACATTTCGGCAGGCCCATTAGTAGCTATCCATCTTCAAGATAGCACAGAACCATAGCATCGAAATATGTACAAATAAAAATATATATATTTTTAAAAAATGCACATGCTTCGAAAATAGTAAAAAGTAGAAAACAAGTGTAGAATAACAGTGAAATACTTACTTCCGGGTCCTTTTCCAACAATATGCATTTAAAGATAAAAAAAAATGTATACATAGAAATAGTGACACAAGGAATAAATACAAAGTGAGTAACGAATAAAGATTAAAAAATAACATGGGTATATACAGGGAGCACCGAGTCAGTTTTTCCTAGCCACCGTGCTTCTACACCTGCATTCTAGCTGTTTGGGGTTTTAGGCTGGGTCTCTGTACAGCACTTCGAGATATTAGCTGATGTACGAAGGCCTATATAAAATAAACTTGATTGATTGATTGATGTGCAGGGGTACGAGGTAATGTTTAGCTGGACGCTATGATGCAAAGCTTCACCCCATCCTGCAAGTTACCAATTATGTGGGAAGAAGCTAGTAGCAGATTGGGTTTTACATAAACTCTCAGAAAAGACACACTGTCCAAACTGTAGAACTCACGCTTCTTTTTCTCATTGCGTCAGCAATTTCTTGCCATGTCGTCTTGGCTATAGCAAAAGGTGACATTCACAATCGCAGTTCACACAGGATTCAGCAGCAACTCCTCCAGACAGTTAAAGACGTGACGCATGAAGCCATAGCTGCCCTCAACTTGTTCAGGGTTCAATGAATTGATTCTTCACTTACCAGACCCTAACGGAGTCAATGTATCCTATACACAACATGTATTCCAGGAACACTCTTTGACACAACATCTTCTATCTCTTTGTCTCCTCTCCAGTGTTGAGCATCCATAAGCGCCCCACAGCCATGACAACCGACTTCACCTTCCCGGTGAAAGGATGGAGAGGCATGATGGACTGGGTCAGGACCTCAGAGGAGAAGATCACTGTCTCCCGTGAAGCTCTGTCCATCGACCAGTCTGGTGAGAATGGCATACATTTTGTAGTTAAAGAGTGTACATTCACAACCACTGATGGATACACAGCTAGTCTGCATATGTAAATGACATGCATGTGTTATTTGTTTAAGGAAACAGATAGAAGACAGTAACACAAACAGTTCTACCAACTCAAAAAGTCTCAGAAGCTCTTGTCTGTTCCTGTTGACGTCTACCATTTTCTTCTCTCCTAGTGAAAAAGCGGAATAATGATAATAATTGTGGGTTTTGTCTTTTACAGAGGGCACCACTGCATTTGTGACCGGGATCATTCTCTACAGAAACCTCAGCTCCATCTTGTCCTTCCAAAGGTATCCTTCCTTACTGAATGACTGATACTGCTCACTTTTACAGTGCCTTCTAGATATACAGTACCTTGAGGAAGGTAGACGGTCCTCAATTGAAACCTAAATTGGGCTAGGACTCAGTGACTTACAGACATATGGTTACTCACGGTGAAAAACAACAATATGCAAATCATTTTAGAATTCCCCTGAAGTAGCCAGCCATTGATTGCCATTGAATCAACTAGCGGAATTAAACCTACAGTACTTTTACAAAACTGTGCTTTATTTGACCAAATGTCCTGTCTCTTATCCCTTCAGTAACAGCACCGTCCTCAACTCCAAGGTAGTCACAGTTGTGGTCAAGCCCACCCCAGGCCTGCTGTCCCCCCCAGTGGAAATCGAGTTCCCCCACCAACATAATGTAAGTTTCCCCTGGATAATGGCTCTTCAGAACTATACGTTTTTAACAAGCATCAAACATTTGACATTACTTTTTACATCGTTTTGATCTTTAAACCACAAACTTCAGAGTTATACATTCAGTTGCATACATAAACCTGCGCCATTACGGTAATGAGGAGTGGCGTGAAAGTTAGCGTGAAAGAAACGTGTGATGGTGGTCAGCACCATGCTGTTGCATCTCACACACATGGTGGTAGATGGAGGACTCCGACTGTGCTTCGATTGGGCACCACACGCATTTCCTTCTTCTTAGATCCTTACCCCGCCTTTTCTCTTTTTCCAGGACACCATAAATGAAACGTGCATCTCCTGGGATGAGAGTGAAACGTAAGTGGTGACTAATGTTGTTTACATCCCGTTTGTCTATTTCCATTCATAAATGTCCATGTTTTCATCATTTTGTCAACCCATTTGGGGATACTTGATTATTCCTGCCAGCTCAAAGATCCATTCACTCCTGCTTCTGTCATTTTACATGACCATTCACCCTTTAGCTCTATACGTCACTGTGATGCAGTAGTGTTGCATCTCTTGTAATGTCAATCATCTCTGCTAGCAGGGACAGAGCATCAATAGACCATGTTGACATGACCCATCTCTCTGGGCTTTATTGGTAGCAGCCACTCTCCTCCTCAGAGCCCCCTGTGACAACTTTCACTGAGCAACGGGTCAGCAGGATCCATACATACCACACTAACGAGAGAGGGACACAACACAGAGGCAGCATTGACGTAGTTTCATTCTAACCATCCAAAGACAACGGCAACTCTTCTTCTCCCATCTCTCCCGTTGTCATGTTGTCCTTTTAAAGGTTAACAGAGGTTCAAAGGAAGTGAAACGTGAACGTTTAAAAAAATTGTTTTTATGCATTTTAATGCATTACGAACACCCCCTGACATTCTGTTTACCCCCAGCTCTGGATCTATCACCGTGGGGCTTAGGGTGTATGCATCCTAAATAGCACTCTATTCCCTATAGAGCACACTAATTTTGACCAGAGCTCCATAGGGACTATTTTGGAGGCAGCCAGCCGTACATTTACATTTAGATTTGTACACTTGTAGATCACAGATAAACACTGCAATGCATTCAACTGAGGCCCTATCCACATCCGAATCCCTTCCCACCTGAGAAAAGCAGCCCAAGTCTAAAGAGAGAAGAAGAAAAAGAGGAAGAGGAGAAAATGTAATTAGCTCATACACTTTCAGAAGGGAGGGGGTACGTGCCTCCAGCTAAATTAGATTAATTTTGGACAGCGGATGTGATTAATGCCAAGATGGAGGGAGGAGAGGGGGGAATGGTTAGAGAGGGAGAGAGGGAGAAGCCCTGGATCAGAGTTTGGGTCAATGTTTACTCTGTGGAGCAGCACTTGTTTGGTTTTGAGGCAGGCTCATGGGGGAGATGCCATTATTCTACATGTCAATCCACGCCCAACTGTCTATGCTATGCTATAGACACACAGATTGAGGCCTAGCGCTAAGCTAGGCTAGTCTAGAGGCAGTGTCCCCCTCTCAGTGAGATGCTATTAGCATTAGATATTAGACATAAGACTCATTCCAAGCTAACCTACTCTGTCTGATCCCCATTCGAAGCTACACAGTCAGATATTTACAGTTAAACAAACCTTTCCGTTTTCTCCCCCTGACACTCACAACATGTGAAACACTGTGAGGTGGCAAGATCAGTGCAGCCTGATAACTTTACCCCCATGTGACATAAGGATTTTGCCATAGAACATGTGACGCGCTTGTGTATCATCCCTCATTCTTCCATGATGAGGAAAAGGGATTGTTGCTGTCTGGAGATTGTTGACTACAATGTATTTTAGTGGTCATTGATGACAAGACTTTGCCCTTTGTCTCAATACCTAAAACCGGATATACTTGGATGAAAATCCATAGTGGCCATCTTAACTGAGAGTTAACATCATACACCGTAGATATTCAAAAGGTTTAGAGAAGACCCTATGGCAGTCATATAGAGGTCATGTGGTGAAGTGATTCCCATGCACAAACCATAAGGCCATGCATGATTTAGCAGAAGGGCACAAATGAAATCCATTCTCATCCACAGAAATTCACTCATATTTCTTATTTTACTCATACATTTGAGAAAGTCCGCTGGAATAAATGGATTCTCTTTTACAATCTCCTCTTTCAGTATATTGCCGATAGGCTTGTTGGGGTTCTCCAGTGTCCACCATCTCATATATACTACTGCTTCTGAAAGATAGTCAAAGAATATAAATTAGACAGATCATTGTTTATGTTTTTGGTATAGCATTAGCAACAATAAAGTGTTCATCCCACAGCAGAGCCACCATTTCAGGTGTCAGAACTACAATTACAGAATGAGACATATTCACTCATTATCACAAAACAGCTTTTCTTGTGAAAACAACAGGTTTGTTCTTATATCATTACAGTGTAATAAGAACATAGATTTGGATAAAACTCACACGCATATCACATATCATAACAATCACGTATTAAAAATATACATTCTCATGGTAGAGCATAGCACTTGCAACGCCGGGGTTGTGGGTTCGATTCCCACGGGGGACTAGTATGAAAAATGTATGCACTCACTACTTCTGCTAAATGACTAAAATGTTAAATGTACATTTCAAATGACCATGCAAAACTGAAAGACCTGTGATTTGCTACTACAAGTGTTCTGGGCATATTTTATGTGGTCTTATTATATTCTACAGTGACAACTGTTTGGGATGTAGAGGAATGATTTTAATCATTTCTCCGAAAAATGTTTCCTCACTCATACATAACCCGCTGTTCTCTTTCACTCTCGCCCTGTGCAGTTCTTCGCTGCTTGGATCTTGGTCTGCGCGTAGCTGCAGAGCGGTCCCTGTTGATTCATTCAGAACCAAATGCGTGTGTGACAGGCTCTCCACCTTCGCCATTTTAGCGCGTCTAAACCCTGATATGGTAAGTGATGCGCCTATTTACCGAGTGTTTCTTTAATGTGAATGTTCGTTTTGTGTGTGTGTGGTGACAGAATGAGATGTAAACATAGGCGTTGTTTTTCGAATGACTCGGTTTCGCGCTGCCAGCTTCCTCGTCTTTGTCTCGGTGCAGGTGCCATTGACTATAGTTTTGATAGCCTGGTGATTTTAATGATCAGATAACTGTGCAACATGTTGATGTCCGATAGAAATGGCATTCAATATGTATCAAAATAACTGTCGAATAATTGTTATAATAGGCCTAGTCGTTACATTTTAAAGATGGTTTTCAATACATTTTCTTAATCAATTATGTGGAAATGACATATGCCCGTGTCTGCATTAATAATCGGAGGCAATTCTGTGTAATTATTAACAATTGAATGAAATAGATAAATTCAAGTTGAAAAACATAATGCTAAATGTTTTCATTGTAGCCTACAAATAGGGTGAATAGCTAACGTTACAGGCATCACCTGAACAATGTGTATGGTATTCAGGCACTTAGGCTTATTAATCATATCTGAATGTATTCTACATATCAGAAATGTGTTTCCATTTGATCAAGTTTCTTAATTCATGCATTTTGGGTATTCAAATTCATAGGGAGTTGCATTTCATAGTTTTCACAGCATGCACTGACTTGGTGGAACATATACTTTGATTAGTGTATTCATTTTATCAATATGTATAGAGCTCTATTGCGCAAAGGCAATGTATAATTTACCCCGTTTAGATTGTGCCTCCATAGCGGTTCACTCTCTAGTTGCCCTGGGAACGACTTCTGTGGTGCAAGCTCATCTGTGTGATTTTTGATAACTGGGATATTGAGGAAGAACAACCCCCATCCCCTCCCCCTATACAACCCCCCAGGTCAGAGATAATGGTTTACCCATTTGTGCAGTGTTGGTGCTGAGTTTGCTGCAATGAACAAAACCACAGTGACAATCAACAGATGGGATTTGCTATTACAATTCAGAGAAACGCGTGTCTCTCGGATCGCTTTAATTGCGCATACGATTATCTTCCGTTCCACTGCAAATATCACATACTAAACCGTGGAGGGCCCAGCAGAAGCATGTCTAAGCCTATACAAAAGCACAGCCAGTCAGTATGCTTGGACTGCATGATTCTGCTGTATCCAGCGGAAGATGCTGCCAATCTGAACATAAGAGATGCAATCTGGGCTTTGTTTGTCTCTAGACCTGTTGTCATCATTTGATTTGTCTCTGTTGTCAGCCTGGAAAAGAGAAAGGCAGCTACAGCGCCCCCTGTGTTTGTGAGACAACATCAAAAACCAGCCACCCCTACCCACCCCCATAGTCAACGGCCAGCTACGCCAATCATTTTGTCCCCCACGGGCTGCATCAAGTCTCTCTGAAAAATGGCAAAGATGCTGGCCAATGAGAGGCACACCTCTGGTTGTGCATTGATGGTTCCACCCGCCCCACCATCCTTTGATGTGTACCATAGACATTTTCAATACTGTCCCTCCGCCCGCCAGCTGTTATGGGAGAGGAGAGGACAGCCAGACACTGCAGTGTTTCAGCTCTCATTTGATAAGGTCTGCTTCCTGGACCCTGCACCAATGAGAACGTGTCTTGGACACATGGTCAAAGAGGCAGGAGTGGCCCACCTAGTTAGTCAGTGAAGATAACCTTGACCAATGGACCCCGATTAGAGCTGTGCACACTGGGTAATCAAGCCTTATCACGATTGAAAAGGCACACTTAATAGGCACCATAAAGACTTTTTTGTTGTTGTCCTGATTCTAGGTTTTGGAGAACATGGGAACATTGGGATTCCGTCAAGGGCAAACTCAAGACAGGTTCAATTACAGTTTCATTCAGTAGCCCATGTCTAAAGGCTGCATCAACCCATATAGACAGATTGATAGGGAGGGATATAGTGAAGCTAGCATACTGCTGCCACTGTTCTTTTTCTCCCTGGCATTAGCAAAAGGTAGAAGCAAAAGGCAGTTCAGCGCTCCCCTTCGCTGTCTGCCATCTGGTTTGGAAGCCTCTGATGTAGTTGGATAGATTTCGAAACAAATTTGCTGTGCTAATTTAGGATTTGGCTGCCTTAGGTGGTGTTTGACAGCTGTGCAGGGATATGAGGTAGGTCCACACAGAGAGCAGATAGCGACAGAGACAGCCCTCCAAGGCACTGCATTCATGCCCATTTTAGCCTCTCAGACATTATCTGCAAGGCCAAAGCCAAATGCCTAGTTAGAACTCTTCGCTTATGAAGAAGGCTTGGGTGCCTGAACATGATTCGTCCGTGTCTCATTTGCACCACGGTGATGCAGATTCATCTAAGGTGTTCAATTAACTCAACCCCCACAAAATAGATCAAAGCAGGGGGACGGTAGGCGAGGCAATAAGCCCCCGCCAGTTAGCTGGCGGGTGCGGGTGGGGGGCACTGGCTTCCTCTCATCAGTATTGGTGCCCTCGTGGGCCACACAGGTGAGTCAGCAACAGGGCTAACAGGGGCGCGACATCCTCTCCCGTGTGCCCGCCGCCGGGTGTACAGTGTGCCAGGGCTGTCTGAGACAAAGGTGGGCACCTCCGATGCTGTCAGAGACGTGGGAGGGCAGGGGGTGTCAGATTAATGCACGGGATAACAGCCCACCTGGCCACTGCAGGGAGGGGTGAGAAGATACTAGGCACACACACAGACACAGTAAAAATCCCCTCATAGAAAGACACAACAGCGTATAAATCTATGCAGATATCAGCTTGTAAGGGTGGGTGGAGATCCGTAGAAGGTTACTACTGCAGCTGTAGCTCCGCTGTCGCACCACAATGGCAGGAGAAAATAACAGCAAGCCACCGCGCTGGAACACCCAGGATATTTCTCTCTCTCGCCCTCTGCTTAGTAGCGGGAGATATGTGTTCTTGTATCCTTCTCGCCTCATTTGCTGGTTCAAAAGCTCAATGGGGAAACGCAGTGACCTCGGGCGAAGTCTCTGGCTCGCCGCTTCATCTTTCTGACACGTTCACCTTGGGGTCACCTTGCCTTAGCAGTGGCCTAATTGTGCCATTCAGTTGTCTGCCTACAGGGAGCCGTCTGCTGTTCCAGATAACGCAGCAGAGAGCCTGCCCACAAGGCTCACTGCTAGTGTGTGTGTGTGTGTGTGTCGTTGTTCATTTTCTGGTGTTAGCCTTTTTCATGTGGGTGTGTTTTCTGGTGTGCACCGTACTAAGGGAATGCGTTGTGTTGTCTTGTCTTCTCTTTACAGAACATGGATAAGAATCTGCTTCCCTCTGTGACTCTCATCGTGGGCTGTGGGGTCTCCTCTCTCACCCTTCTGCTCCTCATCATCATCTATGTCTCCGTCTGGAAGTAAGTGCCCCATGGAAGCAAAACCACTATTAGACATTTCAGTAATATCATATGTTTTTGTGTGAGCAACAATCTTTGTCTTCCCCCCCGTCCTCACTCTCTCCATTTCGTCCTCCAGGTATATCCGCTCGGAGCGCTCAGTGATCCTCATCAACTTCTGCCTCTCCATTATCTGCTCCAATGCCCTCATTCTGGTTGGACAAACCCAGGCTCGCAACAAGGTAGGGCACAATTCTAACCAATCCCCTCTCTTCTTTTTCTTCTTTTCTATGGCTTAGACTGACTTCCTGCTTTGAGGCCTTGGGGATTAGCCGCACCACTGACACCGTTTTTTTTTCTCTCGCTCTCTTTCTCTCTTTCCCTCCTTCCCTTCAGGTGGTGTGTGGAGTGGTGGCCGCCCTCCTTCACTTCTTCTTCCTCTCGTCTTTCTGCTGGGTGCTGACGGAAGCGTGGCAGTCCTACATGGCTGTCACGGGCCGCCTGCGCAACCGCATCATCCGCAAGCGTTTCCTCTGCTTGGGCTGGGGTACGTGCCCTGATAAATGGCTTTCTGTCTGTCTGCCACTGTGTCTGTGTTTCTGTCCAGAGAAACATAATTGCTAGAAAGGGCATCCCCATTCAAAGAGTAGATAAAGTCATTCTATTTGTATGAGTCTGTCAATGTGTCCGTCGTTCCTTTTCCAGACTTCACCTAATTCCAACCATCTTTGGACATTCTGAACTGTGTGTTTTCCTCCATTTCTGCCATTTTGTCTTCTCGTTCCCATCCTAACTCTGTTCCTTCTCTCCCCCTCTCTCGTATAGGACTCCCTGCTCTGGTGGTGGCTGTGTCTGTTGGATTTACCAAGGCTAAGGGATATGGCACCGTCAACTAGTACGTTGAACCTCAGTCTGTCTCTTCCTCCTCGCCTCTCTTTCTTCTACCTCTCTCTCTCTCTCTAACTCCCTTACCCTAGCTCATGTAATAATTGTTCTTGTTCTGTCTGTTCCCTGTAGCTGCTGGCTCTCCCTGGAGGATGGACTCCTCTACTCGTTTGTTGGACCCGCTGCTGCTGTTGTTCTGGTATATATCCCTGTATATCTAAAATATGTATATATATATATTAAAACCTTCAAATACTTATTAATGAATACTTTACCATGCATTCTCTTATGACATATAGTAGTTAAACCAATGGCTACCCATTGTTCAACATACTGTTAACCACAGTTAAACCCATTGCTCACTACAATTGTCTCACTCATCGTGTCTTCAACTTCTTTTGAACAGGTGAACATGGTAATTGGTATCCTGGTCTTCAACAAGCTGGTGTCCAAGGACGGCATCACCGACGTCAAACTGAAGGAGCGAGCGGGAGCGTCACTGTGGAGCTCCTGTGTGATCCTGCCCCTGCTGGCCCTCACCTGGATGTCCGCTGTCCTGGCCATGACCGACCGCCGCTCCGCTCTCTTCCAGATCCTCTTCGCGGTCTTTGACTCCCTGGAAGGGTTCATAATCGTCATGGTGCACTGCATCCTGCGCAGAGAGGCAAGCGCGACGTTTTCCAGTGTTATTTTCCCATGTTTTGGATTGTATTGGAGGGTGTTCTGAAAGGGTACATCGGAATGTAGCTGACTGTTTGGTCATTCTGCCACCGTTCTAATAGGTCCAAGAGGCAGTGAAATGCAGAGTTGTTGACCGTAAGGACGATGGCAATGGAGATTCTGGCAGTTCCATCCAAAATAGCCACCACACCCAGCTCATGGTGAGTGTCTTTGGTTATGCTTGTGTCTTGAATGAAATCATTATGAATGATTGAGTCGTGTGTTTTCAATGCACAAGTGTTCAATAAATACTAAGAAAACCTTCTCTTTGTATTTTTTTGCAGTCTGATTTCGAGAAGGATGCTGAATCCAACAGACCTGGTGAGCGTCTTTCCTTTCATTACCCCCCCCCCCCCTAACCATTTTTCCATTCACTTACTTAATTGCCCTTTCATTCCTGAAGGGCATAGGGCCTTTATTTGTCCATTTAGAATGAAGATATTTTAGAGGCATGTTGATACTTAAGGAAAACATTTCAGCACAGCCTTTTGAATATTTCTGAATCTATTATTTACATTTGACCATCCTTTCAATCAATGTGAATCAACAGACATGCCCAGCATGATTGCACTGTAAGTGCACCCTCTTACCTATTTGCCCCCACCCCTTCCCTCCTCTTTATTCTAGGTGGTATGAACTCCTCCTGTGAGGAGAAGATGCCCCTCCCACCTCAGCTGCCCCTCCCCATGAGCTCCAACTTCCACACCCTGCCCTCCCACACCATCAAGGCCCACATGCAGGCCGTGCCCGAGTACTCCAGCCACACCCTCACCCTGAAGAGGGAGAAGAGCCGGCTGCATGGCGGCATGGACCCGTCCTCCTGCGGGAAACCCATTTATGTGTGCGACGGTGAGCTTTTCCAGCAGCTGGATGCCGACCTGGCGCGTGGCCAGGCGGAGGGGAGCTGCCCCGACGGTAGCGGCTACTTGCTCCTGCCCAACACCACCTCCACCCTTCGCAAGGCCAAAGAGGACCCGTCCAAGTACAACATCAGCGTGGAGCAGCTTCCACAGACCAGGCTGGTTCATCTCAGTGGGCCCTTCGCCGAACCCCAGGCCACCTTCGGACTCAAGACGCTACCGTCCGACCGGGTCAGCGTGTCCTACTCGGAGAGGGACTCACCCATCCAAAACATCCACAACATGTCCAGCGAGTCTCACATCACCCACAGCAGCCTGGGGGACACCTTCGACTCAATGAACTCCATGATGTCCAAGAGCGAGACCATCTCCACACTGTCCATGAGCTCTCTGGAGAGACAGAAGTCCCGTTATGCTGAATTAGATTTCGAGGTATGTATTTTTTTGTAACCAACAAAAAGTTATTATACAACAAATACTGTATTATCATGTTAATAGCTCATCTATAAACTTGTAATAAACATGTAATAACGTCAAAGAGCTACATTTAAGCAAACTCAAGTGCATGTTTGTATATTAACCAATAATCTAGAAAGAATTCGTCAGTAGCTAAATTCAAATTGTCTAAAATTGAGTCATTTTGTGCCATTTGTTGACCTACTATTCTTATTCCCATGTGTCCTGTAGAAGATAATGCATACGAGGAAACGTCATCAGAACATGTTCCAGGACCTCAACAGGAAATTACATCACGCTGAAAAACAAGACAGAGAGTCCCCTGCTTCAGACAGCAAGGTAAATAATCCTATAGAAATCTATTCAACAGTGTACATAGAGATTCACATACAGTTATTTTATTGAAGATAAATACAGTAGAAAATAAATGGGTAGTTGCTAGGCTAGACAACGTTAACCAATAGAGAGGGAGAGACCATTCCAAGCCGAGGAACATCTTTTAATCAGATTCGTCATGCAGAAATGCTGAGTCTTTATTTACATGAGAGTATTGTTCTTGACGAAAACTTGACCTCCGCAAACCCCTTTGACCTCAGCTGTTAATTCCATTAACAGTCTTTTAAGATAATTACTTAAAACTATGCATTTTTTTTCTTCTTCCTTACAGTCTGTGAGATGGAGTGTGTCCTCTGGAGGAAGTGACAAAACAAACCACAGCGTGAGTCCTATTACCCATACTGGTCTAACTGACTGAATACACCTTTTAAGGCATTTTAAATAGGGCATACTCTGCATTGCAATGCACCACTAGCCCCCAGTATAAGAGGAACAGTTCATCCACATTACACCATTTTTAAGTTACGTTAAAGGTAGTTAGTTAATGGCTAGTCGATTGACAGTTGTTGGAATCAACAAGGAATAGGACAATGAATGACCATTGGTCTGCCTATCAACCAGATTCACAATTTTCATAAAAAATATAGGTCCAGCTTTATTGCATTGAACGTACCAAATCCAATGTGGGTCTATTGATGACACAAATACTCATGGCCTTCCACTTTTCACCTCATCAGGACAAGCAGCAGCAACAGGTGGAGAGACCCTGGGATGGGGGCCAAAGGACGCAGCATTCGCCGCCTGCCTGGGTGCGGAAGGACCTGGAGCCCCTGGCCGTGTCGCCCTTGCATATGCAGCAGGTGGAGTGGGAGAACGCAGGAGCCACCATCTCAATGGTCAGCCAGGACATCATTGACCTGCAGACGGAGGTCTGAGAGGATGAGCCTGAGATTGATCCTTGTAGTTCAAAATCGGTCACCTATTCTATTGGTTTGGGGAGAAGAAGAGCCATGGATCCACGTGGATGGAGGAGAGGAAGCCAAGGACAAACAAGTGAAGAGAGGTGGGGGAAGAGAGAGCTGAGAGAGTGCTGAACCCAGAATCCACGTCTACAAACCCTCAACAAGAGAAAGATGGAGAGATGAAAGGAGGGAGGCTATTGTGTTGTGTCATCAAGATTTGTTTTCAAGCAAGGACATGATAATGAGCAACACTAGAGAAGCAGTGTGATATTGACTGGCGTTTAGTGTCAGATAGTGACGGATGGTTCCAAGGACTGGTTCTGGTTCTGTTCGTGGTCTGACCACAGAGGTTTCCTTTAATCTTCCGACTGGGCTCAAGAGAGGTGTGGTCGACATGGTTAACATGCGGTCAACGGGCCACTTCGACTCGTTTAAAACAGTGGGTTTCACTCTACCCCGGAGCTCTAACCAAACCGAACATTTGTTCTTTTGTGTTTGCGGCCAAGGCATCTTCCAAGTTAGCTAGGACAAGGCAAGAAGAGACAACTGGACTCCCATCAGACTTGGTGTCTGACTCAACGCTGTGGTTTATGGACACACCATTTAATTGCTGTGTCGTAGCTATTATTTTCTCGCTTCGCCTGGAAGTGCATCTAAAGAGCTTCAAAGACTCTTCCAATGGAACTCTCTTCTTGAGACTATGATGCCGACACTGGAGACAAGGCGTGCTCATGCTTACGGAGCAGAACATTATTATTATCATGATCATGTTATTATGTTATTATCATTATTACCTGTATTCTGTTTTATTGTTTTAGCATCGATCTCAGTTTTCATCTTACTATCCACGAATTTGCAGTTTTTGTCATTGTACTCTACATATCATTATTTGATTGGAATTGGAAACCCAAAAGGACTGCATAGCATTCAGACAGTCAGCATGTTGGTGGGAACCCTGGTTATGCCTGTGTTCTGCCTCCGCAGCACATGACAGGCACCTGGAAGAGCATCAAGCTGTTACAGGAAGAGCAGTGTATTCTGGGAACTGCTGAGCGAAATCATTAGGAAGTGTTGGACAAAGACCATTAGATTCCCACCTCCAGTTCACAATAAACAAGAGGCCCAGCTATTGGACCTCTTATCCATCTTGCGACACACACAGCCTTGCAGAAAGAACTCTAGATCCCGGGACTATACGCTGTGAGGCACTTGCCAATGACATGACTTCACTTCCGCAGTGCCGGCTACTAAGGACTCCAACACAACACCCTTGTGTTTTAACAACCATCAGTGTGAAACTAGTGCAATATGATGGGCGCTTGATGCTCAAGCTGCACTGATATCAGAATTATGAGGCCGTTTTTTCTTAAGATGTTTCAATACTCTTTTATAACGTGTTCCTCGTATTTACAGAGCATACAGATACGTTGTTGTATAACAAATATGTATTAGTAATGAAACACATTCATTCAATAGAGGTTTGATTGTGTTCCGAGTGAAAGCGCAAGACTACAAATTATTTGGAGGTCTGTGATTAGTAGATTATTCTAATTCTAAAAAGCAGATGTTATATAGAATTAATAATAGCCTATAAGAATATATCTAAAAACAGTGCTTCAGGGTAACTGTTTTGACTCCATACATCACTGTGGAGTAACTGAACCTCATGTCTTCTGTACTAGTGTGTTTTTGATAATCTTGTCAATATTGCACTACAGTATGTGCCAAAAATCTTTCCTGTCCCCCATTTCCTTCCTAGCCATAGTGCCCCCCTCTTGTTGTAAATGTATAGTTTTGAGAGCACAAGATGAATGTGATTTTTTTCGAATAAAATAAAAACATATCTATATTACTACATGTGAGCTGTCCTTGTTGGTACCTGAAATTATGTTGGCACTGGCATGGTCATATTTACCTGAATAAATTAAATGATTTAGCTGGATCTGGCACCCCACAACCCTTAGCCTGTATATTCACTCACATCTACTAGAGCATGTCGATATGGACAAAGGATTCTGTATATTGACTGAATAATCATGATAACGATTAAAAGAATGATAAATGGCCCAGCTCTAACCCCTACTGCCAAATAGTTCAACTCTATAGCTCATTTGTACATGATATTTGGAAGGTTAAGGAAGTTTTCTTTTTGTTAACCACAACACACCGTTTGGTCATCTACTACTTATATCACAGACCATCATCCACCATGTTCTGTGATGGTGTTTCAAGCTGAAGTAGAGCTTCATTGTAACTATTCCAAGCACCAGATCAAGTAATATCATAGAAATAGGACAATAGTGCATTAAGTAAGAGAGGGAACTAAATAAAATGGATGCTGATTTATTTTGTCGCATAGCTTTTATAATCCTGTCAAACCACATCCACTGGCATCAATTGGGTCTCTAAATATAGAACTAAGGCCCATGTAAAAAAGCAATCTGCAAGATGATAAAAGTGCGCCGCTCCACAGCTCTATTTCCATAAGAGATGTAAGCTTTGTGCCAAGTTGATGTGACCCATTCCACAAATATGAAAATCAACACAGATAGAAATCTACAGTAATTATGTGGGAGAAGCCAAAATAGCATATTGACCTTTTTCCTAAATACAACCCAAATGTACTTTCCAGCTTTATCTATCTACAGTACTGCCACTTTCTGTTGCCTCCTCTTTGATTTCTACATTCCAGAATTCTGAGTTCATGAATTTTAATTGAACACATCTAATTCTGCTCTAAGGCATAAGAACGAATAGATTTGCATTATCCGTCTGTTGAGCAGCGCTCATTTTTACGAGGTCATCTGGAGAGCAAGCTGAGCTGGTTTGGTTGCTAGCGCTCTGCTTTAGAGCCCTGTTCCATTGGCCAAATTAAAGACATGACAAATAATCAGTCCGGAGATAATGAGAAGGTTGGTGATCAACTACTTGTCAAGGAATGTCCGGCTCCAACACATGATGCATCACTGAGGCTATTTGCCATTTCAAACAGGTTCTTCTGATATTTTGCGACCCTCTTAAAGTAATAGGTATTCAGCCATGCATATGAGCAATCGGTTTTGGTATAAGGACAGCAATCAGGAACTGAACCAACGACTCAGGCATTCCTAGCACCATGCTCCTACTGTACCAATTGAGTCACACAGGACCAGGTGTTGTCTCCTGTCCCTGAGACCACAACAGCAACATCAACGATGAGATCCAGATGCGACATCATGCTTGGCGTCACCATCAATGCCCCACTGCTAATAACATCCTAAAGCCCTCGGATGCCACTCCGCTGTTCCTTCCTTCCCTCTATTCTTGTGCAATCCAGTATCAATTAGCACCTCACTGGCAATAACAACGGGATCCGGAGGGCTGTCACTTAATTGAATGCCGTTACCATGGAAACTGCAGGTGGTGTCCAAAATGGCACCCTGCTTCCTTTATAGTACACTACTTTTGACCGGGGCCCATGTCAAAAGTAGCGCACTATATAGGGAAGAGGGTACCATTTGTGATACAGAGACTGCTATGGTGATGGCTCCCGGAGGCTTTTAGCGGAGCGGAGAGTGGAGGAGAGGAGACACCGCTGGTTCTTGCTGCAGGCAATCATGTTCCTGCCTAATGATTGTCAGCACTAATAATGTCATGAGATTGTCAAGTGTGAAACAGCAATGTCCTCTGAAGATGGCTCTAGTCTGTATTGCGTATGGCTCCTTCTGGTGCTGTATATTGTCTCCCATAATCACTTCTACCTGGACAGGCACTCTGTAGACTGTCGAGGAGAATGGAGAGGAGAATGAAAAGAGAAGAGAAGCATCAAGGGGTAGCACTTTACTGTAGGCCCCCTATGTATGCATTCATAAGACCTTTGTAACAGTTACATAAGATATCTGACATAGCCAGTCATAAACATTATGAACAGCGGATAAAGATGTCATGAAGCTGACAGGGGTGCTACAGTATTGATGGACTCTGTAGACTTGAGAGAAGAATTCAAAAATGGAAAGCAACATTTATTAACCTCGTGTCACCCTGAATTAGAGCATTTCTCGGTGCACGTTGGAGGCCTACAGTGCTTTCGGAAAGTTTTCAGACCCGTTGACTTTTTCCACAATTTGTTACGTTACAGCCTTATTCTAAAATGGATGAAATCGTCCCCCCCCCCCCGTCCCCGTCCCCTCATCAATCTTCACACAATACCCCATAATAAAACAGGTTTTTACACATTTTTGCTAATGTATACAAATAAAAATAGAGAAATATCACATTTACATAAGTATAAGTAGGTTGCAGAAATACTGATTTGAAATACTGAAATACTGAAATACTGATTTGATTTTGTTCCGATTGTAGATACATGTGGTCTATCCAAATCACAATTGCTTGATTGTTCAATTCAACAGCAAAGAAGTGGTGTCCTGTAGGCTATGCTTATTGTAACAGAGTAGAGAAAGGAACAAATCATGGAGCATAGAGTCATCCATTTTCTCTTTCATCATGTCCATCATCATGTCATCATCATCATGTCCAGTGAGCCCTAAATGAATATGTGCATGAGTGCTTTCCCCATAAATCAAGATTATAAAGACTACATACAATCACAGTTTAGTTCTACATTCCGCCCAGTGAGAAGGATGTGCTGCTACTTTGGCTACAGGCCATGTTAATACAGTAGTAGTCACAGCAACAAACAAGTTAATCAGCCAGGGAAAACCTCTGACATTCAACAGCAATGTTCATCATTTAATTGGCTTGGTTGTGTGGGCCATCATTTCCGTCGCTGGAAAACAAACAAGGCTTTCTGGTGCAGCGATGATTCTCTTATCTGTCACACAGACAGTGTGACACATCCAAAGGGGCCAGACTCTAATGTGCTGTTGCCAATGGTGGCATTACTGCTGAATATCAATGTGCATGTGAAAGCAATCACACCGCTTATTGAATCAGGTTGTCGGGGAAGGGGCTGGGGAGGATTCAGGGGCGTGGAGGGGGGGCATTGCCTGTTCATCGCTCTGAAAGGAGCACTTACACATCCTATACCGCCTCGGTAATGATCTTTTTCTCCCTTTCTCATTGTAAAAAACATACCATAATTGCTCAATTGAAAAATCGCCTCCCACGAGATACCTACCTACTACCCATGAATGACAAAATGTCAACTGAAGTGGATTACAGCTGTGTTTGTGCGTCATATCTAAATGCCAACAGTCTTTTGAGCGTAGTTCCCTGGAGGGGTATGGTCACTCTCCTCGCCTCCAGGCCTGGTCTTAGTCAACCTCATGGGGGCCCTTGATTGGGGGCAGGTGGCTAATGACTGGCTATGGCACTAATGGGGTACTAAGAGGCCTGATGGGAATAGAAAACCATATAAGGTGCATTCAATATTCAAAATCAAATTGTTATTTGTCACATGCGCCGAATAGAACAGGTGTAGACTTTACCGTGAAATGCTGACTTACGAGCCCTCAATCAACAACGCAAAGTTTTTAAAAACGTGAATAAACTAAAGGAAAAATAGTAACCCAATAAAGGCTATATACAAAGGTTATTGGTACCGAGTCAATGTCCAGGGGTACAGGTTAGTCTAGGTCAGTGGTTCCCAAACTTTTTATAGTCCCGTACCCCTTCAAACATACAACCTCCAGCTGCGTACCTCCTCTAGCACCAGGGTCAGTGCACTGTCAAATGTTGTTTTTTGCCATCATTGTAAGCCCGCCACACACAAGCACTATAAGATACATTTATTAAACATAACAATTTGTGTGAGTTTTTGTCACAACCCGGCTCGGGTGAAGTGCCAAAGAGCTCTTATAGGACCAGTGCACAAATAATAATAATTAATAATTATTTATTTAGCCATCTTACATATAAAACGTATTTGTTCATCAACAATTGTGAATAACTCACCGCAGGTTAACGAAAAGGGTGTGCTTGAAAGGATGCACTTAACTCTGCAATGTTGGGTTGTATTAGAGAGAGTCTCAGTCTTATATCATTTTCCACACACAGTCTGTGACTGTATTTAGTTTTCATGCTAGTGAGGGCCAAGAATCCACTCTCACATAGGTACATGGTTGCAAAGGGCATCAGTGTCTTAACAGTGTAATTTGCGAAGGCAAGAAACTCTGAGTGCAGTCCTATCCAGAAATCTGGCAGTGGCTTCTGATTCAATTCCGGACCGGAGAAATATAACTGGCTACACTAATGCTTGGAAAAAGAGCAGGTCGAGGTCCACCGCGCGCCCGACGCATCTGGAAAAGAGTTCCTACCTACACGTGTTTTTGTTTTATAGGGGCTGTGATTGCGCAATCGATACCATTCAAATCGTCATCACGTAAAGGCATCCAGGGGAAGACGTAAGCAGTGTCCGTATCCTGATAGCGTTCACAGTGGCCTTTAAACTGACTCCAGATCAGGGGCCAAAATGTGTGAAATCTGACTCCATGTCAGGGAAATTGCTGTAGAATGAGTTCTGTTCCACTCAGAGACAAAATTCCAACGCCTATAGAAACTAGAGAGTGTTTTCTATCAAATAATAGTAATAATATGCATATTGTACGAGCAAGAATTTAGTAGGAAGCCGTTTAATCTGTAATGCAATTATGCTAATGAGAAAACAGCACCCCCTGTAGTCGCAAGAAGTTAAGGAAATATTCAATGTCTGATTTGATATTTTTACCCATCTACCAATCACTGCCGTTCTTCGAGGCTTTCGAAATGCTCCCTGGTCTTTGTAGTTAAATCTGTGCGTGATATTCAGTTCTTGACTGAGGGACCTGACAGATATTGTATGTATGGGGGACAGAGGAAGGGTTAGTCATTCAAAAATCATGTCAACCCGTATGATTTCACATAGAGTGAGTCCATGTAACTTATTATGTGATTTGTTAAGCCAAATTCTATTCCTGAACTGATTTAGGGTTGCCTAAACAAAGCGGCTTGTCACGCCCTGGCCTTAGTATTCTTTGTTTTCTTTATTATTTTAGTTAGGTCAGGGTGTGACATGGGGAATGTTTGTGTTTTGTTGGTTTTGGGTGATTCTATGGTAAAGGGGTTGTTGGGTGTAGTATATGGGTTTGTGTTGAGTACATGTGTCTAGCGTTGTCTATGTATGTTTAGTTGTCTAGGAGAGTCTATGGTTACCTGAATGAGTTCCCAATTAGAGACAGCTGATTTCGGTTGTCTCTGATTGGGAGCCTTATTTAGGGTAGCCATAGGCTTTCATTGGTTGTGAGTAGTTGTCTATGTGATACGTTTGTAGCCAGTGTGTGCACATCGTTGTTTAGCTTCACGATCGTTTTCTTGTTTTGTTTAATGTTTAAGTGTTTTTGTTTCGTTTGCCTTCTTCTTCAATAAAAAGGAGATGGCTTATTTTCCTAAAGCTGCGTTTTGGTCCGTCAATCCTCCACACGATCGTGACAGAACTACTCACCAATACAGGACCAAGCGGCATGGAAAGCGGCAACAGGACCCACCTACACAGGATTCGTGGACATGGGAGGAGATACTGGATGGTAAGGGGCCGTGGGCACAACCTGGAGAATATCGCCTTCCTCATGAAGAGCTGGAGGCAGCTAAAGCCGAGAGGAGGCGATATGAGGAGGCAGCACGGAGACAAGGCTGGAAGCCCGTGAGTACAACCCAAAAATTTCTTGGGGGGGGCCTTAAAGGGAGTGTGGCGAAGTCAGGTAGGAAACCTGCGCCTACTCCCTGTACTTACCGTGGAGAGCGAGAGTACGGACAGGCTCCGTGTTACGCAGTAGAGCGCACGGTGTCTCCTGTACGCGTGCATAGCCCGGTTCGGTACATTTCAGCTCCACGTATCGGCCGGGCTAGACTGAGCGTTGAGCCGTATGTCATGAAGCCGGCCCAACGCATCTGGTCACCAGTGCGTCTCCTCGGGCCGGCGTACATGGCACCAGCCTTACGCATGGTGTCCCCGGTTCGCCTACATAGGCCGGTGCGGGTTATTCCACCTCCCCGCACTGGTCAGGCGACGGGGAGCATACAACCAGGTAAGGTTGGGCAGGCTCGGCGCTCAAGGGAGCCAGTACGCCTGCACGGTCTGGTATTTCCGGCGCCACTTCCCCGCCCCAACCCAGTACCACCAGTGCCTCCTCCACGCACTAGCCATATGGTGTGTGTCTCCAGCCCTTTACCACCAGTGCCTAAACCACGCACCAAGCCTCCTGTGTGTCCCCAGAGTCCTGTGCGTCTTGTTGCTGCTCCCCGCACTAGCCCTGAGATGCGTGTCCCCAGCCCGGTACCACCAGTCCCGGCACCACGCACCAGGTCTACAGTGCGCCTCAGCCGGCAGGAGTCTGCCGTCTGCACAGCGATGCCTGAACTGCCCGTCTCCCCAGCGCCATCTGAGCCATCCGTCTCCCCAGCGCCATCTGAGCCATCCGCCTCCCCAGCGCCATCTGAGCCATCCGTCTGCAATGAGCCTGCAAAGCCGCCCGTCTGCCATGAGCCGGCAAAGCCGCCCGTCTGCCATGAGCCTACTGAGCCGCCCGTCTGCCAGGAGCCGCTAGAGCCGCCCGCCAGACAGGAGCCGCTAGAGCCGCCCGCCAGACAGGAGCCGCTAGAGCCGCCCGTCAGACAGGATCTGCCAGAGCCGCCAATCAGACAGGATCTGCCAGAGCCGCCAATCAGACAGGATCTGCCAGAGCAGCCAGCCAGCCATGAGCAGCCAGATCCGTCAGCCAGCCATGAGCAGCCAGATCCGTCAGCTAGCCATGAGCAGCCAGATCCGTCAGCTAGCCATGAGCAGCCAGATCCGTCAGCTAGCCATGAGCAGCCAGATCCGTCAGCTAGCCATGAGCAGCCAGATCCGTCAGCTAGCCATGAGCAGCCAGATCCGTCAGCTAGCCATGAGCAGCCAGATCCGTCAGCCAGCCATGGGCCGTCCCTCAGTCCGGAGCTGCAGTCCCTCAGTCCGGAGCTGCAGTCCCTCAGTCCGGAGCTGCCCCTTATCCTGGTGCTGCCCCTTATCCTGGTGCTGCCCCTTATCCTGGTGCTGCCCCTTACCCTGGTACTGCCCCTTAGTTCGGAGCTGCCCCTGACCCTGGTACTGCCCCTTACCCTGGTACTGCCCCTTAGTCCGGAGCTGCCCCTTAGTCCGGAACTGCCCCTTAATGCAGTGGGGTTAATGTGGAGGGGGGTCATTTGGAGGAAGCTAAGGAGGCGGTTAGGGACTGTGGTGACGTGGGGACCACGACTAGAGCCGGAGCCGCCACCGTGGATGGAAGCCCACCCAGACCCTCCCCTAGACTGTGTAATGGTGCGCCCGGAGTTCGCACCTTAAGGGGGGGGTTATGTCACGCCCTGGCCTTAGTATTCTTTGTTTTCTTTATTATTTTAGTTAGGTCAGGGTGTGACATGGGGAATGTTTGTGTTTTGTTGGTTTTGGGTGATTCTATGGTAAAGGGGTTGTTGGGTGTAGTACATGGGTTTGTGTTGAGTACATGTGTCTAGCGTTGTCTATGTATGTTTAGTTGTCTAGGAAAGTCTATGGTTACCTGAATGAGTTCCCAATTAGAGACAGCTGATTTTTGTTGTCTCTGATTGGGAGCCTTATTTAGGGTAGCCATAGGCTTTCATTGGTTGTGAGTAGTTGTCTATGTGATACGTTTGTAGCCAGTGTGTGCACATCGTTATTTAGCTTCACGATCGTTTTCTTGTTTTGTTTATTTCGTAAGTGTGTTTGTTTCGTTTGCCTTCTTCATCAATAAAAAGGAGATGGCTTATTTTCCTAAAGCTGCGTTTTGGTCCATCAATCCTCCACACGATCGTGACACGGCTGAATACTTATGCAATATTTCAGTTATGTATTTTTTACAGAGTATTTTGTGTAGGTTGTTGGCAAAAAAGTACAATTAAATCCATTTTAATCCCACTTTGTAAGACAATAAAATGTGAAGAAATCCAACAGTTCTAAATATTCTTGCAAGGCACTGTATACAGTTAAAGTCGGAAGTTTACATACACTTAGGTTGGAGTCATTTAAAACCAGTTTTTCAACCACTCCACGAATATCTTGTTAACTTCTACCGACTCAGAAACCCGGATCCGGGAGCACCCCCACCTCCCCCACCAGTAAAAAAGCTGAATAGCATAGCTAGCATAGCGTCACAAGTAAATAGTAGCATCTAAATATCATTCAATCACAAGTCCAAGATACCAGATGAAAGATCCACTTCTTGTGAATCCAGCAATCATTTCTGATTTGTAAAATGTTTTACAGGGAAGACACAATATGTAAATCTATTAGCTAACCACGTTAGCAAAAGACACCATTTTTCTTTGTCCACCATTTTTTCTCTCCACCAGTAGCTATCACCAATTCGGCCAAATAAAGATATTGATAGCCACTAACCAAGAAAAAACCTAATCAGATGACAGTCTGATAACATATTTATTGTATAGGATAGGTTTTGTTAGAAAAATGTGCATATTTCAGGTAGATATCATAGTTTACAATTGCACCCACCATCACAACTCGACTAGAATAAATACAGAGAGCAACGTGTATTACCTAATTACTAATCATAAAACATTTCTTAAAAATACACAGCGTACAGTAATTGAAAGACACAGATCCTGTGAATCCAGACAATATTTCAGATTTTCTAAGTGTCTTACAGCGAAAACACATGATGACTGTCACGATATTCCATTCACTGAGCTCAATATAACATTGGTAGGTTTAGGCTACTTTTCCCTGTACCCATCATGAGGTTGCTAAAACCTAGCCTATGAATTAAAGTTTATAACGTACAGAATTTTGAGTAATCAAGGTGACAGACAGTGACACTTTCAGTACCGCCTTGCACACTCTTGCTAGCATCTAGCTGATTTAGGGAGTAATCATTAGTCCAACAGTTGGAAATATGAATTTCTATTGGACAGATGTAGGTATTTTTACCCCCGTTTTGTTCCGTTTCGTTCCATTTAATTCTATTTAAGAAACGTTTCTCAACAGAATTGGCGGAATGAATACACCCCTGATCACACGCAAACACAGTTCACTTTCATAGCAGCCACATAAAACAGCATGATCACTTTGCTCGTTGTATATATATAAATCCTTCTCGCAGCTATCTACGCGCTCTCCTCCTCTCACCTTTTCCCTTCGATTGTGGACTTCAGTGCATAACACATCAATTGTCTGTGACCAGGCGAAAAAACCTTTCCAAGTCAAACTTTCAATACATGACCGCTACACACAGCATACATCGTTGTCATATCATAGTCAGCATAGCTACTAGAACTAACGCGTTAGTAAACCCGCTAGCTACAATCATGCAGTACAGTGTACAGTCAGAAAGCAGTTTAGCAGTTACACCGGTGGGCCCCAGTGGCAATAAATTAATAAAACCAAAAGCTTACCTTGACTTGGAAGATTCCAGTGTTGCATAGCCATAGTAAGCTAGCTAGCATAGCATCCCTATCTGTTTGAGCTGGGTGTTTGAGTACGCTAAACTATCTAGCTGCGTTCACTAGCTAAGTGATTATCTATGCATAGTCACTTCACCCCCACCGACATGTACAAATTACCTCAACTAACCTGTACCCCCACACGCTGACTCGGTACCGGTACCCTCTGTATATAGCCTCGTTATTGTTATTCTCATTGTGTTACTTTTTATTATTAGTTTTTATTTTATTCTACTTGGTAAATATTTTAACTTCTTGAACTGCACTTTTGGTTAAGGGCTTGTAAGTAAGCATTTCACGGTAAAGTCTACACTTTCTGTATTCGCCGCATGTGACAAATAAAGTTTGGTTTGATTTGAAGTGAAGTGAAAGTAAAAAAATTCAACCAAATACTCTCTCTCTAATTATGAATAAATTAATTTGTTCAAAACTGCTCAACTATTGTCATTCTCTCTCTTTGAGTCAACTACTCACCACATTTTGTGCACCGCAGTGATAGCTAGCTGTAGCTTATGCTTTCAGTACTACATTAATTCTCTGATCTTTTGATTGAGTGGACAACATGTCAGTTCATGTTGCAAGAGCTCTGCTAGGTTGGAGGACGTCCTCCTTGTCATAATTACTGTGTAAGTCTATGGAAGGGGGTGAGAACCATGAGCCTCCTAGGTTTGGTATTGAAGTCAATGTACCCAGAGGAGGATGGAAGCTAGCTGTCCTCCGGTTACACCCTGGTGCTAACCTACAGAGTGCTGCTTAGGCTACTGTAGACCTTCATTGTAAAACAGTGTGTTTTAATAAATTATTTGGTGACATCAATATATTTGGTATAGTTTTATCTTAAAAGGATAACTTTTTTAATGTCTCACTATTTAGAATTGTATTAAATTCACTGAGTAGGATGGTCCTCCCCTTCCTACTCTGAGGAGCCTCAAATGCTATGAAGTTGTTCATGTTCTTAGCTTAATCCTTTGAAAATAGACACGTGAAAAAATTCTGGGGATGAGCATGCACATCTTCAATATGTACCCATTGTTCCTCTTTAGTGCATTTAACTTATGTCGCAAGTAAGAGCCCTAGGTGGCGAGCTGATACGATTCCAATTCTGGAAGGTTCAAACTACCCTCAGACTTATGAAGATGTAAAACTTTCCTTTGTATTCTATGAGTTTTATTAGCCCATATAAAGTCTGTTATTAAAGAATGTCTTCGGTGCGGTAAGTGGTATTACCAAGAATAAATATAAAAACTTTGGGAGCCATGCCATTCTGAAGAGGTTTATTCTACTTGTAAGATACAGTACATGGGAAGATTGTTCCATTTAATTAGATCTGCTTTCATATAGTTATGAGATAAAGTTATCTTAATATATTTGCTGTTTGTTGTCACGTATTAAGCATCCTATATGATAATGAGGGGTTGTCAAGCAAACCTATGTGGGTGGTATCTAACACACCATTGGTTGATCAATGCCATGGGGCGTTGGTGGAATGCATTTGACTTGTCTGAGTTCAGTATGACAGAACACGTTCAACGTTTAAAGGCCGTGTTTCACATTAGCACCCCCAAATGTTAATAAAATGCTTTGGTGTATTAGGTGTCAAGTTTATGGGAATGTTGCAGCAGTATGTAGGAGGGAGAGTCCTAGATGTGAGAAGTGTGCAGGAGGACATGAGACGAAGGAATGTGTCGTTTCGGTGGAGAAAGTTAGTTGTGGGAGTACCCATGGAGCTGGAGATCGGAGGTGTCCGGTGAGAGAAAAGCAGGTTGAGGTTGCTAGGGTCAGAGTAGTACAGAAAGTGTCATATGCTAAAGCAGTGAAGATAGTGGTAGAGGAATATGGGTACAGGGTGGTGGTAGAGGAAGATGGGAAGAGGGGATTCCTTTGAGTAGGCAGAGACTAATCAAATCAAATTGTATTGGTCACATACACATATTTAGCAGCTGTTATTGTGGGTGTAGCAAAATGCTTGTGTTCTTAGCTCCAACAGTGCAGTAGTATCGAACAATTCACAACAATACACACAAATCTAAAAGTAAAAAAATGGAATTAAGAAATATATAAATATTGGGACAAGCAATGTCGGAGTGGCGTTGACTAGAATACAGTAGAATAGAATACAGTATATACATATGAGATGAGTAAAGCAGTATACAGTGGGGAGAACAAGTATTTGAAACACTGCCGATTTTGCAGGATTTCCTACTTACAAAGCATGTAGAGGTCTGTAATTTTTATCATAGGTACACTTCAACTGTGAGAGACGGAATCTAAAACAAAAATCCAGAAAATCACATTGTATGATTTTTAAGTAATTCATTTGCAATTTATTGCATGACATAAGTATTTGATCACCTACCAACCAGTAAGAATTCCGACTCTCACAGACCTGTTAGTTTTTCTTTAAGAAGCCCTCCTGTTCTCAACTCATTACCTGTATTAACCTGTTGAGGACAGAAGGCGCTGTTTTCACTTTGGGGGAAAATCGTGCCCAATTTAAACGGCCTCGTACTCAATTCTTGCTCGTACAATATGCATATTATTATTACTATTGGATAGAAAACACTCTCTAGTTTCTAAAACCGTTTGAATTATATCTGTGAGTAAAACAGAACTCCTTTTGCAGCAAACTTCCTGACAGGAAGTGGAAGATCTGAAATCGATGCACTGTTCTAGGGGCTGCCTATTAAAGTCCTTGATATTTATTAGTTTAGATGCACTTCATACGTCTTCCACTAGATGTCGACAAGCAGTGAGAGAAGAAATTGAGTGTGTAAGTTGATCTGGGCTCGAATAATAGCTCTTGGCATGACGTGTCACCAGTTTACATCAAACAGTTTGCATTGACTTCTCTCCCCGTAGGAATACATTGCCTGCACCCCTAAATTCAACCTGAAGCCTATGTAGGTTATTAATGCCTTATGAACCTGTATTTGATGACAGCTCATCCGGCCACTATGAGGTCTAACTGTGTTGATTCTAAGATTCCTGGACCAACCGGAAGTGGTTAAATTCACCCTAAATCACTGCATTCAACCCTATGTAGATCAGTCAATTCTTAACGTATAGACTTTAAACTCAGGATTCTGTAAAAGCCTACCCCAGTGAGGATATGTGTTCACATTCAGCTTCCTGTGCCAACCGGAAGAGCCTTAAATTGGGGTGTTAGGGGCTGTTTCGAAGGGTTAAAAAAGTCACATCTTTCCAAAACTTCATATGTGTGACTAGGTACCCCTCATGAACTGTAAATCAGTCATTTTTCTCAACAGATGTCAAAGAAAAACCTCTCACACGCACACACACACACACATAAAGGATGGAGTGACAGTGCAGGGCTTAAAGACACACAGAGCCTGCAATGGCATTACCATAATCTCAGGCCGTGCCGAGTTCAACGAGATGCCCCGCTTGACCGTAACTCGCTCGGTCTAAGCTCAGCGACCGTGAAAAAAGTAGGCCCAAAATGAAGCCTGGCCCTACATTTCAATTGGTTTTGGGTGACAGCGAGAGAACCGTTAGGGTTAGAAGCACAATTCGACCTCAGGAACATTCCTGAGGTCCTCCCGATCTGTGCAAGCCTAACCATGACCATGTGGCATTAACCCTTAACAGTGAAAAGAAGGTGTTTACATCAAACAGTTTTCTTTTCTTTTTAATTTTTTTTTTATCCCCTTTTCTCCCCAATTTTCGTGGTATCCAATCCCGTAATTACTATCTTGTCTCATCGCTACAACTCCCGTACGGGCTCGGGAGAGACGAAGGTCGAAAGCCATGCGTCCCCCGAAGCACAACCCAACCAAGCCGCACTGCTTCTTAACACAGCGCGCCTCCAACCCGGAAGCCAGCCGCACCAATGTGTCGGAGGAAACACCATGCACCTGGCCCCCTCGGTTAGCGCGCACTGTGCCGGCCCGCCACAGGAGTCGCTGGAGCGCGATGAGACAAGGATATCCCTACCGGCCAGGCCCTCCCTAACCCGGACGACGCTATGATGCCAATTGTGCGTCGCCCCACGGACCTCCCGGTCATGACAGAGCCTGGGCGCGAACCCAGAGACTCTGGTGGCGCAGCTAGCACTGCGATGCAGTGCCCTAGACCACTGCGCCACCCGGGAGGCCACATCAAACAGTTTTCAATGACTTCTCTCCCCATAGGAATACATTGCCTGCTCCCCTAAATTCAACCTGAAGCCTATGTGGGTTATGAATGTCTTATGAACCTGTCTTCGATGGCATTTTGCCATACCCAACCTGCAGTTTGAGAGAAATAGTGCATTCAACCTTGTGTAAATCAGTCAGTTCTTAACGTAAAGACTTATGGACAGCCGTGCACCTGCAAATGGACAGCCGTGCACCTGGTGATTGGAATGTGTTACCAGAAGCACATTTTAAAAACATTTTTTAATGCCTTTAGGGGGGAGCAAGGGGTCTACGGTTGGGTAGGGGGCATCCCCCACAGGTACCCATCCAATTTTTATTTTGGGCATTTTTTACTTTTGACTTTGAAATCATATTGCAAATGGACAAAACATATGCCTTAGGGGCAAGTAAAAAAAAAAAAAAAAAAAATTATGATAATCAAATATGACAAAAGTATGTTCATACAGTTCTAATACATGTGTAATTGACAAAAAAATCTAAAGAATTTCAAAAAACGGTCCAGAATGCACTTTTTTGATTTTTTTTCTTCACATTTTCGACTTTTGACTTCCTATGAAATCATATTGCAAATGGACAAAATATATGCCTTATGGACAAGTAATACATTTATTTTATTTTATTATGATAATAAAATTTGACAAAAGTATGTTCATACAGTTCTTATACATGTGTAATTGACAAAAAAAAAACGAAAGAATTTGGAAAAACGTCCCAGAAGGCACTTTTTTAAGGGGGTGATAAGTTTTTGAAAAATGTTCACATTTTCAACATTTTACTCTTGGGTCTTGACTTGTGTTACATTTGCAATATGAAAATTTACGGTGGTGCGCACTCGCCATCTATTGGATTTTTGCAGTGTTACACTTGGCATTTGCCATATGGCATTTGCAATCAGTTTTGAATGAAACGACGTCCAATTGAATGGTATTGTACACCGTGTATATGTTTTGTACGGTGCCAATAACATCCCATTCATTTTTGTCCATTTCAGGGGGGTGTTTCCTTACATTGCATGATACTAGACAGGAAGCCCTGGGCCAGAGGGATGTCAGGGGTGAGAGCTCTCTCTCTTTCCATCGCTCTCCAGGTGCTACAGAGACAAAACTTTCCAAGGACCTCCAGAACCTTCTGACCAACTACCTGAGATCTCTCCAGAGCACAGAGAATTAAGCTACACTCATAATATTATACTTGATGCACCATGTAAACCTCCTTCGCTGTGGCAGTCTGCCTGTGTGATGACATACAGTGCTCTCAGAAAGTATTCAGATCCCTTGACTTTTTTCCACATTTTGTTATGTTACAGCCTTATTGTCAAATTGTCAAGGCGCAATCGTTTTTTTCTTCATCAATCTACACAATCTACATCTGCAAATGAAAATTAAATTAAAACTGAGATACCTTATTTATATAAGTATTCTGACCCTGTCACGATCGTGTGGCGGATTAACGGACCAAAATGCAGCAGTTGGAAAATAAGCCATCTTCTTTTATTATAACACGAAGATGAACACGACACAAAAACACTTTAACAAAACAACAAAACGACCGTGAAGCTACAAACGTTGTGCACTTACACACACTGGCTACAAACGTTCTTACATAGACAATTACCCACAACCAATGAGAGCCTATGGCTACCCTAAATAAGGCTCCCAATCAGAGACAACCGAAATCAGCTGTCTCTAATTGGGAACTCATTCAGGTAACCATAGACTCTCCTAGATAACTAACCAACATAGACAACGCTAGACATATACACTCAACACAAAACCATCTACTACACCCCATAACCCCTTTACCAAATAAACACCCAAAACCAACAAAACATAAACATTCCCCATGTCACACCCTGACCTAACTAAAATAATAAAGAAAACAAAGAATAATAAGGCCAGGGCGTGACATAACCCCCCCCTTGAAGAACGTTAGTAGCCTGTATGTTTGTGCACAACGTTTGTAGCTTCACGGTCGTTTTGTTGTTTTGTTGTTTTGTTAAAGTGTTTTTGTGTCGTGTTCATCTTCGGGTTATAATAAAAGAAGATGGCTTATTTTCCAACTGCTGCATTTTGGTCCGTTAATCCGCCACACGATCGTGACAGACCCTTTGCTATGAGATCTATATATACATACTCAGTCAGTTAGGAAAGCTAAGGCTAGCTTTTTCAAACAGAAAAAGTAGCACTAATTCCAAAAGGTTTTGAGACACTGTAAACACCATGGTGTAACGGTTTTCCTCTTCCTCTTCATCAGAAGAGGAGGAACATGGATTGAACCAAGGCGCAGCGGAGTTTGTCGACATGATTTATTAAAGAAAAAACACGAACTCGACTAATACACTAACAAAAACAAATAAACGGTGTAGACAGACCTAGACGACGAACTTACATAAAACATGAAGAACGCACGAATAGAGAAAATAGGCGACACAAATGAACGATGAACAAACAAAACCGAAAACAGTCCCGTGTGGCGCAACGACATACACAAACACAGGAGACAATCACCCACAACGAACACTGTGAAAACACCTACCTAAATATGACTCTTAATTAGAGGAACGCCAAACACCTGCCTCTAATTAAGAGCCATACCAGGCAACCCATAAACCAACATAGAAACAGAAAACATAGAATGCCCACCCAACCTCACGTCCTGACCAACTAACACATATAACAAACTAACAGAAATAGGTCAGGAACGTGACACATGGAGAATAAGAGCATCTCTTCCCAGCTGCCCACTGCACCAAGGCTAGGAAAAACTGTCACCACCAATAAATCTACGATAATCGCTAATTTCAATAAGAATTTTTCTACGGCTGGCCATGCTTTCCACCTGGCTAACCAGGTGGAAACCCTGATTTAGCAGATGTTCTTATCCAGAGCCATGTATTTTTCTATTGCGTTACTATTTTTCTTTGCTAATTTTCGCAAAGAGACAAAACTTTTGGAAGAGGCACCTAATCTAATCAGTAACTAATCCAACAATTCAGCACCACCTGCAGCAACTTGCCCAAGCCTCCCCCCCTTCTCCTTCACCCAAATCCAGACAGCTGATGTTCTGAAAGAGCTGCAAAATCTGGATTCCTACAAATCAGCTGAGCTAGACAATCTGGACCCTCTCTTTCAAAAATTATCTGCCGTAATTTTTGCAACCCCTATTACTAGCCTATTCAACCTCTCTTTTGTATCATCTGAGATCCCCAAAGATTGGAAAGCTGCCACGGTCATCCCCCTCTTTAAAGGGGGAGACACCCTTGACCCAAACTGTTATAGACCTATATCCATCCTGCCCTGCCTTTCTAAAATCTTCAAAAGCCAAGTTAACAAACAGATCACCGACCATTTCGAATCCCACCATACCTTCTCCACTATGCAGTCTGGTTACCGAGCTGGTCATGGGTGCACCTGAGCCACGCTCAAGGTCCAAAACAATATCATAACCGCCATCTATAAAAGACAGTACTGTGCAGCCGTCTTCATCGACCTGGCCAAGGCTTTCGACTCTGTCAATCACCGCATTCTTATCGGCAGACTCAATAGCCTTGGCTTCTCAAATGACTGTCTCGCCTGGTTCACCAACTACTTCTCAGATAGAGTTCCGTGTGTCAAATCGGAGGGCCTGTTGAAAATATCAATGATGCTACTGGTGATTCTCTGATCCACCTCTACGCAGACGACACCATTGTGTATACATCTGGCCCTTCTTTGGACACTGTGCTAACAAACCTCCAAACGAGCTTCAATGCCATACAACACTCCTTCCGTGGCCTCCAACTGCTTTTAAATGCTAGTAAAATTAAGCGCATGCTCTTTAACCGATTGCTGCCCGCACCCTCCCGCCCAACTAGCATCACTACTCTGGACAGTTCTGACTTAGAATATGTGGACAACTACAAATACCTAGGTGTCTGGGTAGACTGTAAACTCTCCTTCCAGACTCACATTAAGCATCTCCAATCCAAAATTAAATCTAGAATCAGCTTCCTATTTCGCAAACAAAGCCTCCTTCCCTCATGCTGCCAAACATACCCTCGTAAAACTGACTATGCTACCGATCCTTGACTTCGGCGATGTCATTTACAAAATAGCCTCCAACACTCTACTCAGCAAACTGGATTTAGTTTATCACAGTGCCATCCGTTTTGTCACCAAAGCCCCAAATACTACCCACCACTCAGACCTGTATGCTCTCGTTGGCTGGCCCTCGCTGCATATTCGTCGCCAAACCTATCTATAAGTCTTTGCTAGGTAAAGCCCCGCCTTATCTCAGCTCACTGATCACCATAGCAACACCCACCCGTAGCACACGCTCCAGCAGGTATATTTCACTGGTCATCCCCAAAGCCAACACTTCCTTTGGCCGCCGTTCCTTCCAGTTCTCTGCTGCCAATGACTGGAACGAATTGCAAAAATCACTGAAGTTGGAGACTTATCTCCCTCTCTAGTTTTAAGCATCAGCTGTCAGAGCAGTTTACCGATCACTGTACCTGTACACAGCCAATCTATAAATAGCACACCTCATCCCCATATTGTTACTTATCCTCTTGCTCTTTTGTACCCCAGTATCTCTACTTGCACATTTACATTTACATTTAAGTCATTTAGCAGACGCTCTTATCCAGAGCGACTTCACATCATCATCTGCACATCTATCACTCCAGTGTTAATGCTAAATTGTAGTTATTTCGCCTCTAAGGCCTATTTATTGCCTTTCCTGCCTACACTTCTACATTTGCACACACTGTACATAGATGTTTCTATTGTGTTATTGACAGTACGTTTGTTTATGTGTAACTCTGTGTTGTTGTTTTTGTCGCACTGCTTTGCTTTATCTTGGTCAGGTCGCAGTTGTAAATGAGAACTTGTTCTCAACTTACCTACCTGGTTAAATAAAGGTGAAATAAAATAAAATGAATAAAAAGACTCAAAATTGAGCTCAGCTGCATCCTGTTTCTATTGATCATCCTTGAGATGTTTCTACAACTTTATTGGAGTCAACCTGTGGTAAATTCAGTTGATTTGGAAAGGCACACACCTGTGAGCAAAAACCAAGCCATGAGGTCGAAGGAATTGTCCATAGAGCTCGACACAATTGTGTCTCCAATCAAGTTGTAGAAACATCAAGGATGATCAATGGAAACAGCTACATTTCGAGTCTCATAGAAAGTATTCAGACCCCTTGACTTTTCCCCACATTTTGTTACGCTACAGCCTCATTCTAAAATGGATTAAATACATAAGTATTATTTACATAAGTACTCAGACCCCTTTGCTATGAGACTCGAAATGTAACTCAGGTGCATCCTTTTTCCAATCAAGTTGTAGAAACATCTCAAGGATGATCAATGGAAACAGGATACACCTGAGTTAAATTTCGAATCTCATAGCAAAGGGTCTGAATACTTAAGTACACTGCTCAAAAAAATAAAGGGAACACTTAAACAACACAATATGCACATTTGTGGCCTGCTGGAGGTCATTTTGCAGAATGACCTCCAGGAGGCCACAAATGTGCATGTGTCTGCTCAAACGGTCAGAAACAGACTCCGTGAGGGTGGTATGAGGGCCCGACGTCCACAGGTGGGGGTTGTGCTTACATCCCAAAACCGTGCAGGACGTTTGGCAATTGCCAGAGAACACCAAGATTGGCAAATTCGCCACTGTGCTCTTCACAGATGAAAGCAGGTTCACACTGAGCACATGAGCACATGTGACAGACGTGACAGAGTCTGGAGACGCCGTGGAGAACGTTCTGCTGCCTGCAACATCCTCCAGCATGACCGGTTTGGCGGTGGGTCAGTCATGGTGTGGGGTGGCATTTCTTTGGGGGGCCGCACAGCCCTCCATGTGCTTGCCAGAGGTAGCCTGACTGCCATTAGGTACCGAGATGAGATCCTCAGACCCCTTGTGAGACCATATGCTGGTGCGGTTGGCCCTGGGTTCCTCCTAATGCAAGACAATGCTAGACCTCATGTGGCTGGAGTGTGTCAGCAGTTCCTGCTAAAGGAAGGCATTGATGCAATGGACTGGCCCGCCTGTTCCCCAGACCTGAATCCAAATGAGCACATGTGGGACATCATGTCTCGCTCCATCCACCGACGCCACGTTGCAACACAGACTGTCCAGGAGTTGGCGGATGCTTTAGTCCAGGTCTGGGAGGAGATCCCTCAGGAGACCATCCGCCACCTCATCAGGAGCATGCCCAGGCGTTGTAGGGAGGTCATACAGGCACGTGGAGGCCACACACTACTGAGCCTCATTTTGACTTGTTTTAAGGACATTACATCAAAGTTGGATCAGCCTGTAGTGTGGTTTTCCACTTTAATTTTGAGTGTGACTCCAAATCCAGACCTCCATGGGTTGATAGATTTGATTTACATTGATCATTTTTGTGTGATTTTGTTGTCAGCACATTCAACTATGTAAAGAAAAAAGTATTTAATAAGAATATTTCATTCATTCAGATCTAGGATGTGTTATTTTAGTGTTCCCTTTATTTTTTTGAGCAGTGTATATTACCTCACCAACATTAAACATCCTATCTAGCTATATTCTTAACCATACAGGTATATGATGACTACACAAGTATATTTTGCTGTATTTTATTCTGGTGGCAATAAAACAGTCATTGAAATTGTTGAGTGTAAGAGCTGTCGCTCTCCTCATCCTCAGATGAGGTGAGGAGAGAAGGATCTTCTGACCAAAATGCGGAGTCTGGGAAATATGCCATCTTTATTATAAATTACAATGATGCAGATGGCAACACGAAAACTAAACAAAACACTTTCAAACTACAAAATAACAAAACGACGTAGAACGAAAACCTGAACATAAACTTACATAACTGGAACGTAAACTCACGAACAGGCAACAGACGACATCGAAACAAAACGAACAGCCAAACAGCTCCATATGTGAAAAAACATCGATAACGACACGAAGACATCACAGGAGACAATCACCCACAAACACACAGTGATAATGCCCTACCTAAATATGACTCTTGATTAGAGGAAAATGCAAACCACCTGCCTCTAATCAAGAGCCATACCAGGCACACCGAAACCAACATAGAAACAGATAACATAGACTGCCCACCCAAAACACATGCCCTGACCATAAACACATAAAAAACAACATAAAACAGGTCAGGACTGTTACATTGAGGCTAAGGTCTTTCTGTTTTCATTCTACAAAATGTCCATTAGAGTGTAGTATTGAAAATGTTGAGCTGATAGGCCTAGATTAAGTTAATTTTACTTTATTCATAGGCTATACAATTACATATAGGCTACATCATATTATTATAATCAAGTATGATGATGAAAATTATGAAAATAATAATACATTATTATTCTAAATGTTCCACAAAAATGCGTAATGTTTTAATACATTTCATTTGTATGAATAATTTAAGTGTATCATTAAAATATTGCAATTACTCATATACTCTAATTTATCCTTCTTTACAATAAAAAAATACATTTGCCGGTATCGACTTAAAAAATGTGGTCTCAGCACAATGTGTCTTTGAAGAAGAGTCATCTACCCTGTGTTTAATATGTATTTATTTTTTTGTATAGTGTAGTAGAGTTTTAAAGCTATTTAGAATGGTATCATGTTGGGGATTAATACAATGGGCTGATTCTGTAAGGCAGGTGTTCTTAAACTTTTTCAGCCTGGGACCCAAATGAGAAACTCTGTGTTTTCCTGGGACCCAAGCTCAAGAAAATATGCAACTATACATAAATATCAGTACATTTCCTTGCCCTTATGCCTAAAACAAATAAACTGATTGATCACATCACACAGATGTAGACCAGAAAACACACACAGTCCTAATGAGAGCATGTCTATTCTGGGCTCTGTTTTTGACAGAGCAACACAGGTCGTGCTCAGCCTTGAAACTGTTTCTGTACTTGTTTTTTAAATATGTCAGAGTTGAGAACCCTGACACACATAGGTACGTGATGCCAAACTGGACTAGAACATCTACTGCTTTCTCAGTCAGGCACGAGACCACTTCCTGCTGTAGATGAACAACCCAGAACTGTGTGAGTCTGTTTGCTTCAAAAAGCATATTGCTTCAATCAGTTTAATCCAGTTAATTTTTATTCTTATTATTGTATTTTAACAGCAACAGTTCCAACCTAGGCTAGTTTTCAACAATAATTTCTACAGTAAGATGTACAGTAGTTCTGATCATTTTTCATCTTCATCTGTACTGTTACTGGGTTGCACTATCAGTGGCTAGCTTGCTTTGGCGAATGTTAGCCATTAGCTGTGTACAAGACCAGGGGATTGTTTGAAAGAGAAACTCACATCTACTACTATGAGAGTAAGTTAGTACTCCCTTATTTCTGCTTACCATCACCTATTATAAAATGACAACAATGCCTTGACTTACTTTTCCACTGTCGAAGTACTGTTTCCTGAAGCATTCTGACCTGTTCTGAAAGAACTCCCTGGGTTTACCATCATGCTGTGGATGTTTGGTCCGGACGTGTCATTTTATTAATTTGTTCATTATGAGAGACTCATTACTAAGCACTTCCCCGCACAAAACACATTGTGAGCGCTCCTCGTTCTGAGTTTGTATGAAAGAGAGAGAATATGCATATGCATTTCATGACAATTGAGCTCAGTCAGAACTTGTGTGCTATCATGAGTCCATTTCATGACAGCGGTGAGTGATGGCGAGTGGGAATAACAAGTGGTACTTTATGCTGAAAAACATGAACGGACACACGAGGACAAACAATATAGCGTAGTTATAGAAATAATTAAATGTCTTATTATTCTCCATGGTTGGCCCTCTTGCCTATTCTTTGAAGGTGGAAGGAGCCACAGTTATACACCTGAGCCTGCTTACTGCACAACACAATCCATCAATCACATTGATACATGTGTGTAGGTGTGGGTTATAGGGTGTCTAATTGTTCAAAAATGTTTTAATATTGGTGATTTAAAATAGCCTGTTTTGTTATTGTACAGACATCACACCCTTCCCTAAACAGCACCCTCACCTGAGAAGTAGAAATCAAAGGGGGAGAAACTGGGAATTGAATAACTGCAGTTGACATATCTAAGTAAATGGAAGAATACTCTTATTGCAATGTGAATGGCTCTTAAAAGAGCCTTTGGTTGTGCATAGTGTAGTCTATGGTGTTGCCAGGGAACAGCACCCTCTTTGAAGAAGTAGGAGGTGAAGATCTCCTGCACACGGATTGCCTCTCTGTCTGTGTTGTTGGACCCCATCCTTGAAACATCCTGCAGAGCAGCAGACTTCTCCTCTGGGACATGGTGGCGAGCTGCAGATCCCCTCCTGGTCCTCGTGTCCATCCCCATGAAGTTATGCAGGACACAGGTAGCCTTCACACACCTGAATTCCTCCAGGAGGCAGTCCCAGATGACCCTGGTCACCCAACCTTGCAGTGCCCTACACGGTAACTGTAGGCAATCGTTTTGAAGGAATCTTCAGTTACAAGGTATCTGTAGGAATATGGAAGATAATGTAATTATTTGACTTTTACATCACCAGGTCATTGTGGATTACTAAAGTATAATATCCCTGATAATAAATCATGATAACATTGGATTGAAAGATGCATGGACACACATATGTGCATGTGTAGCATGACAATAACAGGATCATATCAAGGATAGCATCACAAATAAATACATAAATACCACTTGAAACTTGATGAGTTGAGCATTTGAATCAGCTGTGCAGTTCTAAGGCAAAAACAAATATGTGCACCTCTTTGAGTCCCCAGGACCAGGACTGAGAACCATTGCTCTTCATTGGGACCTCTTCATATGTAGACTGGCTTTCATAGCTTTCTTTATCTGAGGACAGAAAATCTCACAAGAAACAGACTTCATTATAGTCAAATTACACCGCACTGAATATTATGTTTCTATTATCTCCATCCTCACTTCTAGGGACAGGAACTACACAAAAGTACCTGCCCTATCCAGAATAGCCTACTCTCACTGAAAGTTGGGGATGCTATCCTTTCACCCTCCTCCATGGCTGTTAGCTAGCTACCTACAAATGCATTTGGAGTCTGTTTTTTACAGTGACAAATACATCAAGATACCTAGCTAACATTAAGTTAGGTAGATGGTGATATTTCATTCACTTAGCTAGCTATCTATACAGTATGTGAAGTTAGCCAACTAGCTAGCTCATTTAGCAGCTCATTTGAGTTAGCCTGCACTGTAGCTAATTAGCTAATAAAACACCGTTCTTTTTACATTTTCGAAATGTATTTACTTACTTGAATAGTTTCACCGAGCCATGTGGACAATTGGAAACAGGGCAGCAAAGCTTGTTTGTCACCAGAGAGTTTTAGAGGATATTACTATTGAACTATGTACCCATTTAATAACCAGACCTTCATAAAAACTTGCTATACTGAATTCTTGACGCACGATCGAACATTCTGCCATATGCTGCCAGCACGCCCACAAGCAAGTCACAATGGGCGGCCTAAGCACCACGCGGCAATTTACCGCTATCTAGTGTACATTCACCGTTAGTGTGGTGTAGACACCAGGTGAGGCCGCACACACAGATTCCTGTAGAACACTGTCACTTTAACTACCTTATTTTCTCAATAACAGTCTCTCTCCTTCACTTCATCCCTTTCTCCTCTTCTCCCTAAATCCTCTAGGACTAGGTTATATCAGCTGTGTCGGTGAACCCTTCCCGCATCTGAACTGGCTACATAGAGGGCACTTGGTCAGTTCAACAGGAAGTATTATTAAAGAGATGCTTTACATTGAAATACAGATAGAGATGCAGTAGTCCCAGAGTTAATAATCCAAGGTCAGTTTTGCATTTCACCTCCTGATTATTATGATGACTGACAAAGTTAGAATAAAAACAGAAGGCTTAAACATGCTCTCTCTCTCCATCTGTCTCTCATCTGCAGATATGTTTTGATGTGAGAGGATGCCAACCCCCAGTCCCATTATCGCCACCTCACCCGCTTTTAAGATAACCTTCGGGCCGACTAGACACACTATTATGTAATTGTGATGAACAGAGAGAATATTTGGGTTGCACTATGGATCATTGGGCATATGCTGCCTTCCCTGCTCCTATGTTCTTACTTTTTCCACTTTCTGTATTTTCCACCCCTCTCACCACCTCTGTTTTTATAATGCACAAAAGATGTGCATTGTAGTACAGATTGAACTTGTATTTATAATATTACAATTATAATATTTATAACACTTGTATAATGAACTTCTTTCAATAAAGCGTTTCACGTTCTCTTCTGGTTGAAATTAAGTCTCTCATTTGATGAAATACTACACATATCCTGTTTATCAGATCAATGCAGATGAAGGGCATTAGATATTGAGATGAACCGGTTTTAGAATATTTACATGATGTATAGGAAGTGTAGTGTTGTAACGTTCGTCTTCCTCCTCGTCTGAGGAGGAGCAAGGATCGGACCAAAGCGCAGCGTGGTTTGAATACATACTATCGTTTATTAAACGAAGACGAAAAAACACTAGAACAAACTACAAAACAATAAACGACGTGAACAGACCTGAACTTGAGAACATATAAAACATGAACGCACGAACAGGAACAAACGAACGAAACAGTACCGTGTGGCGAACAAACACAGACACAGCAACAATCACCCACAAACAAACTGTGAAAACAGCCTACCTTAATATGGTTCCCAATCAGAGACAATGACAAACACCTGCCTCTGATTGAGAACCATATTTGGCCAAACGAACAAACCTAAACATACAAACAAATAACATAGACTGCCCACCCCAACTCACGCCCTGACCATACTAAATAAAGACAAAACAAGGGAAATAAGGTCAGAAACGTGACAAGTGTACTGTTTTTGAAATTCTATTTCTGTATATATGAATTACAAATCAGCCTTTAACTAGTTAAATCCTGTTTCTAGTCTATCAGTTACAATGGGTAACCATTGATGTCCCAGGACCAAGATTGGTAAACACTGTTGAAGTGTATAATTGTAATACATACATGCAGACACAGCAGGATTCAAGGAATGGAATTTGATACTCCTGGTTTTGGATATGACTGAAAATGTATCTCAAAGACTGTAACGGCAGCCTTCCTCCTCTTCGTCTGAAGAGGAGGTGTAGCAGGGATCGGACCAAGACGCAGCGTAGTTCGTGTTCAACATGTTTAATAAAAGACACAAAACGTGAACACTACACAAATACAAAATAACAAACCGAAACAGTCCTATCTGGTGCAATAAACACAAAGACAGAAGAACACCAACCACCAAAACCCAACACAAAACAGGCTACCTAAATATTGTTCCCAATCAGAGACAATGACTAACACCTGCCTCTGATTGAGAACCATATCAGGCCAAACATAGAAACGTGAAAATTAGACACACAACATAGAATGCCCACTCAGCTCACGTCCTGACCAACACTAAAACAAAGAAAACACAAAAGAACTATGGTCAGAATGTGACAGTATGATTTAGGTCGCATGCTAAAAATAATAGTTCCTGTCTGGATTTGATCTAATATTGCTTGAATTCTATGGAAAAATCATCAGATTTTCCCCTGGTGGGACATACCATGAAATCAATGTGTATTTTTTTGCCATGTATTCAACAATTCAACATTAGAAAACGGCCTTCTTGGTCCGTGTGCTGGAAAAGGGTGTATTCTTATTTATTAGGATGCCTACACCTCTGCTGTTACTACAGTTGGTGGCAGCATAGGCCTCTACAACCCAGCTCCTCTTTAAATAATACATTTCTCCTTTTTTGAAAAGTAACTCTTGCAGGAAAACCACATCTGCTGACAATCTCTTTAAGTGTTCAAGAACCATATGCTTTTTTCCATCATGGAGCCTGTGCACATTCCATGTAATACCGTCGTGGCCAAAAGTTGAGAATGACACAAATATACATTTTCACAAAGTCTGCTGCCTCAGTTTGTATGATGGCAATTTGCATAAACTCCAGAATGTTATGAAGAGTGATCAGATGAATTGCAATGAACTGCAAAGTTCCTCTTTGCCATGCAAAGGAACTGAATCCCAGAAAAACATTTCCACTGCATTTCAGCCCTGCCACAAAAGGACCAGCTGACATCATGTCAGTGATTCTCTCGTTAACACAGGTGTGAGTGTTGACGAGGACAAGGCTGGAGATCACTCTGTCATGCTGATTGAGTTTGAATAACAGACTGGAAGCTTCAAAAGGAGGGTGGTGCTTGGAATCATTGTTCTTCCTCTGTCATCCATGGTTACCTGCAAGGAAACACATGCCGTCATCTTTGCTTTGCACAAAAAGGGCTTCACAGGCAAGGATATTGCTGCCAGTAAGATTGCACCTAAATCAACCATTTATCAGATCATCAAGAACTTCAAGGAGAGCGGTTCAATTGTTGTGAAGAAGGCTTCACAGCGCCCAAGAAAGTCCAGCAAGCGCCAGGACCGTCTCCTAAAGTTGATTCAGCTGCGGGATCGGGGCACCACCAGTACAGAGCTTGCTCAGGAAAGGCAGGTGTGAGTGCATCTGCACGCACAGCGAGGCGAATACTTTTGGAGGATGGTCTGGTGTCAAGAAGGGCAGCCAAGAAGCCACTTCTCTCCAGGAAAAACATCAGGGACAGACTGATATTCTGCAAAAGGTAGGAGGACTGGGGTAAAGTCATTTTCTCTGATGAATCTCCTTTCCGATTGTTTGGTGCATCCGGAAAAAAGCGTGTCCGGAGAAGACAAGGTGAGCGCTACCATCAGTCCTGCGTCATGCCAACAGTAAAGCATCCTGAGACCATGTGTGGGGTTGCTTCTCAGCCAAGGGAGTGGGCTCACTCACAATTCTGCCTAAGAACACAACCATGAATAAAGAATGTTACCAACACATCCTCCGAGAGGAACTTCTCCCAACCATCCAGGAACAGTTTGGTGACAAACAATGCCTTTTCCAGCATGATGGAGCACCTTGCCATAAGGCAAAAGTGATAACTAAGTGGCTCAGGGAACATTACATTGATATTTTGGGTCCATGGGCAGGAAACTCCCCAGACCTTAATCCCATTGAGAACTTGTGGTCAATCTTCAAGAGGCGGGTGGACAAACAAAACCCCACAAATTATGACAAAATCCAGCATTGATTATGCAACAATGGGCTGCAATCAGTCAGGATGTGGTCCAGAAGTTAATTGACAGCATGCATGCCAGGGCGGATTGCAGAGGTCTTGAAAAAGAAGGGTCAACACTGCAAATATTGACTCTGCATCAACTTCATGTCATTGTCAATAAAAGCCTTTGACACTTATGAAATGCCTGTAATTATATTCAGTATTCCATAGTAACATCTGACAAAAATATCTAAAGATACTGAAGCAGCAAACTTTGTGAACATTTATATTTGTGTCATTGTCAAAACTTTTGGCCACGACTGTACATTTGATTTTGTTGGTCCTTACTACAAAGTCAACCTTGTCTGCTCTGTCTACATTGACGAACCAGATAAAACATATGAGGGCGGTGGGCGTTCCATGGGATGGGAGAGTCATAGTATGAATACATAGTTATTGTATACATTACATATATGGAGCATGTGGACTGAGCAGACATTTAACAGAAAACACACAAAACACACAAAAAACACAAAGCAAAGTACTTTTTGTACTTTGAGGTGCTATGCCTTTTTAGGGCTTTGTTAAGTTTCAAATCCTCTTCAAATGTACCCAAAAATATTTTGTATTTTGAAAATACATATTACAGCTTTTGAAAGTATCTGGTTACAAAATAGATTATAGTGTAGTTCAGCCCAGTGTAATAAAACATACAAAATACATATTTAAAATACATGTAATTACTTCGCACTTAGTAGAGAGAAAATCAATCAAATAGGACTCACACTGAAATGTCTGTTTTTTTTCTCCCAAGCCAGTGCAGATGAAAAACATAGGCCTCATGTTGAATGTTCCTCAATATCACGTCTCGAAAAAATCCTGGCATGAACCCTGGGGACAATAAGAAAGCACATGTAAACAATAGTCTCAAACCTTATTTGTATACAGTCAGACACAAAGACTCATGCTTGAAAGTTTTAGCAACCCTACACACAGCCTAATGTTCACTGTTACAGGGGCAATAATATGATTAATGCAAGACGGACATTGACTACATTGCAGTGCTGAAAACACTGTGACCGATAGAATGGAAGTCTTAATTATTCTCAGAATCAGAGCATAAGAAGTGGCATATAGAGGGCTCTACAGTAGAGGTGTCATAATACCCAGCAGTCAAACAGGGAATGGCTCCAGTCAAGTCAGTTAAGAACAAATTCTCATTTTCAATGGTGGCCTAGGAACAGTGGGTTAATAACTGCCTTGTTCAGAGGCAGAACGACAGATTTTTACCTTGTCAGCTTGGGGATTCGATCTTGCAACCTTTCGGTTATTAGTCCAACGCTCTTACCACTAGGCTACCTGCGACAACTGAAAAAATTCACAAGACAGTTCACAGAATTGTCCATTTAAAGACATTTTGCCAATTTATTAATTACTACATTTAGCTACATTTGCCTCGATTTGGCACCCTCATCCAGATCATGGCATTTTGTAGTTCTTTATGATAGCAACTAATTAGCATTCCATTTTTTTTGTTGGGGGGGGGGTAAATACAGGCAAATATATTGATAAAAGTCACTAGAGATTTACAGTTATCAAAACATCACGCCAGGGTAAGCCTACAGGAAACAGAGCCCTTATTTTATGGGTTTCTAAAATCCCCTATGTGAAAAACGATTTCAACCATTTCCCTGTTTGACCGTTAGGTTTTATGGGTATGTAATGAAACAGCAGGGAGCATGTCTCGAATCCTTGACCTTCTGGCCCGAGGTGCGGCGCGCTATCGACTGTCCCGCAAAAGCATGCTCGTGTGGCAGAGTCGATTTCCGCGCTTATAAACCCAGGGTCGCTACAGGTATTAAGACTCACACTGTGTTACTCTTTTATGCTGACGTTTGCTCATGAGGAAAATGTTCATACACAAATCAAAATTTGAAGAAAAAGCCCCTTAATTTATCTATTTGGCAAACTATTTAGTCATTAAAACGTATGCAAAACAAAATGTCTGGCTGGCTTCTCAACATTTTTTACCCCCAAGCCAAGACTCCTGAACAGGTAATCAAATGGCTACCCCACAACCCCTCTTTACGCTGCTGCTACACTCCGTTTATCATATATACACAGTCACTTTTGTTATGTTTGTTCCTTGTATAATGACAAACCGGGGCGTAAGTTTAACTACTTTTAATGAACATATACTCCAGCAAGAAAACTCCTTGTTTAGCCATGCAAGGCATTCTTCAACCACCTGCCCAACCGCATAGCCTGCTGGGTAACGTAGTCTAAATGTTATTAACGCACAACAACACAACTTTAACTATACATTCATGTACATGCTACCTCAATTTGTCCGAACAACCAGTGCTCCCGCACATTTGCTAACCGGGCTATCTGCATTGTGTGCCAACCACCTCTTTTACGCTACTGCTACTCTCTGTTCATCATATATGCATAGTCACTTTAACCATATCTACATGTACATACTACCTCAATCAGCCTGACTAACCGGTGTCGGTATGTAGCCTCGCTACTTTTATAGCCTCGCTACTGTTATTTTTCACTGTCTTTTTACTGTTGTTTTTATTTCTTTACTTACTCATTGTTCACCTACTACCTTTTTTGCACTATTGGTTAGAGCCTGTAAGTAAGCATTTCGGCGCACGTGACAAATAAACGTTGTTTTGATTTGAAAATGTCAAAAACAAATGTTCGCTACGCGTCTTTATTTGAATTGATATAATGTGGATTTGTTTTTTTGTTCTCTTGTTTATTAGTGGAATCCCTTTGGCTGTTCTGCATGTTACTGTTTAATAAAAAAATTATCACTAAAAGATTTAAACAAATATTCCCCACACTGTCGCTAGATGGAAGCAAATCGTTTTCCCAGCCACTCCCACACAGTGAAATTGCACATTTCCGCATGTGAAAGTACTTTCTGCTGCAGTAGGGCTGTTCATCTGCGTAGTTGAGAAATTGTAATGGCGAGGCTACTATTAAAATCCAATTTTCGGGGCTTCTTTGCCACCCAATTCAGGATGACATCCGACCAGGTAAATGTGATGACGCACTGACAGTGGCGTTGTTTTGTATAGCTTGCTGGTTAATTTAGTTGCAGCTCCCATAGCTAGTAAGTAGCCTAACGAGACTGATAGCGATTTTCCTCGAAAGAATCCTTGTACTGTTTGTCTTCTATTGATCCATTTTATATTACAAACGTTTGATCATGTTTCATTGTTTTGGTTAACTTGTAGACCAGCCAAGACAGCTATCTTGAACTGTAATAAGTAACTCAGTAGGTGGCAGTGTTGTATATGTTTTGTCAGGAAATAATACAGGGGATTTGGAATGTCTAGGACGGTAGGACCACCATGAAGGCGTAGTCCAACCATGGATGATGTCTAATAAATGCTATGTTGTTACCCAATGCTCTCTTTCCATAATATATATTCAGGTATGAGATGTGGTCAGGTATAGACCTTACGTCAGATAGTGACATGTTTTTTTTCTTTCCGTGGGAGACCCAAGTTCAGATTCCGCCTGTGATTTATGATATATATCTCTCCCTCTCTCTAGCTGGGTGAGCTGGGCAAAGGAGCAGGAAAGGGAGGCGGTGGAGGAGGCTCGGTGAGGGAGGCAGGTGGTGCCTTTGGAAAGAGGCAGGCTGCAGAGGAGGAGCGTTATTTTCGGTAAGTGGATTATTTTTGTAACCTGAATGACCAGACTTATTACTACTACGCTTATGAACCAGGCTATCCATTTTAGATTAAGGTATGCATAGCTCTTGCCTTTTAACTCCAGTGGACAATGTCTAGTCTAGTAAAGAAGAATCCCTTTCTCGCATATGCCTCATGTTAAGCCCACATGAACGCAACCCAGGGGTGTATTCATGTCGTCTTGCAACGGAAACCGTCAAACGGAACGAAACTGGGAGGGGCCTACCAGAATTTGTCCAATATAAACTATTGTTCTCGTTGCAAAACTGTTTCCGTTTTGAGTAAATTGTTTGTCGCAAAACATTTTGCAACATAATGGGCATAATGAATACACCTCTGGTTTCATTTTTGCTTCATTAGAGAAATCAACCAAACTTGTCTCTCCCTCTTGCTCCCCAGTCAGAAGGAGAAGGAGCAGTTGTCTGCCCTACGGAAGCACCATGAAGAGGAGATTGACCACAGCAAGAAAGAGATTGAGCGTTTGCAGCGTGAGATTGACCGTCACAAGGGCAAAATCAAGAAACTGAAACATGATGACTGAGCTCAGTCTTCAGTCGCACTGCTTACATTATGCCAAATATCACCTATTTGCCTGATTTGGTGTTTGTAGGCAATTGTATAAGTTACATTCAAAACAATAATAAAACACTCAAGTTGTTCTCCAACTGGGAGAGTTTTTTTGTTATTACTTTCAATACCACTGTAGAATGTTTATCTTGAAGTCAGGCACATTTATTATGACAGCTGAGTATTTCATTTCAGTTGTGCCATATTTTTGAAAGTCTGAGTTTTGAACTCCACACATTCAGCTGTGACATGCAGTCCAATCAAATCAACACCAGTTCTAACACTGATTACAATGATCACATCTCGTCCATATAAAATCTGATGTCCATTGCCAAGCTTTCGTAACTAAATTTGTTTTCACTCATTCCGTTCAGTACGTTTATGCTGTAATTCAATCACAACATTGTGCAGGTCGAAATCCGAATATGTTGTCATTAAGAATTTGAGGCTTTTTATTGGTTGAAAGTCTTGTCAATACCTGACTAACCACTTCGATTGGTTACGATTGTAAGGGGCTATAGTTAGGTTGATGCGTACCACTTCGTCGCAGAGTGGTGCTGGTGTTTTGCGAGCGACTGGACAGTCTCAAACTGTCTCGTGGGTAGATTCAACCATACTATTCATATTGGATAACTATTTTGGTTGATTGTTGCAAAATATATTTTTTCGATACTGTTATTTTCCTGGAGAAGATAGGTAAGCGTTTGCGAATTATTCGTGTTTCACCTCTTGGCGGGATTTGTTTGAATTCTGAAAGGTGTCCAGCAAGCTAACAAGGCCTTTAGCCAACCCTGCTAGCTAACGTTAGCTATTTGCTCGGCTAAGTTTATGAACTTTGATACAGGGTTTTATGTTTCTTTATGTTGGTATTTCTAACGCTAAACGTTTATTTTTGTGTTTGTAAATATTCAAAATTGTGAATTCAGTCGCATTTGTCTAGCTATGTAGCGAATAACTAGCTAGCTAGCTATTGGAAGGGGGCGGGACGGTACTAGCCAAAAAAATACACCACCAGCCAAGCTAGCTTCAACAACAACAAAAAACTGCTTGTTAAACCACCTAGCTAGTTTAATCACTGTTTTTGTTGACTGGCTGTTGGCGTTCACTAGCTAGCTTGCCTGCGATATAAACTTACTGTTCACTTGTCCCCGGGTATTTGATCTTTCAGACCTCATGGTTGCCTGCATTAAAATGAATAGTTTTACTTTTCTAATGGATTTATAATATCTTTGCCAATGTGAGCTAGCTGAACTATTTAGAATACTAGAAGTTACTATTGCAGCAGGACCAAATGTAAACCATGTATGTTAGAAAAGTTCAAGTTTATGTTCCATACAAGTTGTTAATGTCTTGATCTGTAAAAGCAGCTGAAACAAATATATGTTCTAATGTGGAACATTCTAACTGAAATCCAGTTTTTGTCTTGTCTATTTTCTCTCAAAAGAATGGCTGCCGCCGAGGTGAATGGTAGTTCTGCCCAGGTGAGGGAGGAAGAGGAGCCTATGGAAGTCACTGCCGAATCCGAGCACACAGAGAACTACCAGACACTAATCGATGCCGGACTGCCGCAGAAAGTGGCAGAGAGTCTCGACAACGTATTCTCAACCGGTGGGGAATCTGTCAAACAATAGCTGAGTCTAATCCATTTTCCATAGAAGCGTGATGTTGCTCGAGGTTCCATGAAGTGGAGATAGGCCAGGTTGTAATGGTAGGAATCTGTCTTGTACCACCAGGGTTGGTGGCGTATGCTGACCTGGACGAGAGGGCCATCGATGCTCTGCGGGAGTTCAATGAAGAGGGAGCGCTGTCTGTACTGTTGCAGTTCAAAGAAAGTGACCTGTCCCATGTGCAGGTGAGTTACAGAGGAAGTGGAATGAAATAGAATATATGCAAGTCAGTTTGGATGATGAATCATTAGTCTTAAGAAGTTGACATGGAGGGGTCTATACATTTTCCTCTGCTCATAACTCCAGTACATGAATCCACTGTGCCGTGGTTTGCTTTCCAGAACAAAAGTGCTTTCCTTTGTGGAGTCATGAAGACTTACAGACAGAGGGAAAAGCAAGGAAATAAAGTACAAGAATCCACCAAGGGGCCTGATGAGTCCAAGATCAAGGTAAAATGATTATTTTTGAACGTTGATTCAGTTGCTTAGATAAAACCTGTTCTGTGTGTGCAGGGGTTAAAGTTCTCTGTCACTGCGATGGATTTCCATCATATGGATTCTGGAGAGGTCATTTTTGACATCGGTGTAGACCCACAATAAAAATCTCTAGGTGGGCTAGTTTGGTAATGGGTAATTAACCTAATAGGCCAAAAGAAGCATGTCTGTTCTACAGAGAGAGAAAAATCCAAAATGTATTTTCAAATATTTTATTTTCTCTGTTACACTGTGTGTTGAACTGACATGCATGATTGTTTGCTGATGCTCAAATAAAGGGAATTAAATAGTTTTATAATGCGCACCACCGTGGCGCTCAACTCAAACAGCGGTGTGTAGTCTACTGTAGCTGCTGGCAAAGCAATTCAAAGCCTATACTTTATCACTCATGATGTAACTTTTCAGTGCTGGGTTTCCCAAAACGGATGGACGAAAGATGACCTTAGTGCTACAATGCGTTTGTGAAACCCAGCTCTGCTCTACTATTTTTGCCATTATTAAAGCAAAATCTGAGAACCCCGTAGTAGAATAGTTGACCTGTTTACCTAGTCTGCTTGTTGTGTGTTCAATGCGGGAGAAATATTTCTCTTGAGGCATATTGAAGTGAGGCCCATAGGGAGGGTTAAACATGTATTCCTACAAGCAGACGATGCACTTTTTTTTTTTTTTACAGCAATTGGGAGGGGGAGAGCACTTTTGAAAGCCACTTTGGCCTTTGTTAAGAAAGAGGGGATCCCAGCTTTCCATTGCAACCACGTTTATTTCTTTACTCGTACAATTGCGCGTGCCGTCGTGAAGAAAAATGCAGTTACAACCGGAGTTTAAAACATAGTTTAAGAGATCTGCTGCGCCTAAAGGCGGCAATGGTGTCTTAAAAGGGCAATGACATACTTTGTAATAGAAACCCCAAAATATTTCTCTTTGTGAATAACAATTGTAAATAATTATAATTTGAGGCCCTCCTGTTGACCACAGTGATACAATTGAGCTGTTCTAGAGCTAATTTTTCACAATTTAATTAACACATTTTGCCATGGGGTTAAGTGGAAAAAGTTGACATTTTAAAGATAATTTCCTGCAATTCTACATATGGAAACTGATGACGTTGATTAAGGCAGCCCTCCGCACCTCTCTGATTTAGAGGGCTTGGGTAAGATGTGGAAGAAACATTTCGGTTGAAGGCACTCAGTTGTGCAACTGAATATATATATCCCCTTTCCCTATCTGAGTGACTCAAACAACAAAATAAATGGGGACCCATGCCATGACAAATACTCCTGAATGCCATATATTTTTTTAAATCTTTCATTGTCCCTGACTGTAGCTTTTATTTGGGTGATTTATTACTTCTCAAACATAATCTTAATACAGAACATGGCCAAAAGTATATGGACGCCTACTCGTCAAACGTCTTATTCCAAAATCATGAGCATTAATACGGTGTTGGTCCCCCCTTTGCTGCTAAAACAGCCTCCACTCTTCTGGGAAGGCTTTCCACTATGTTGGAGCATTGCTGTGGGGACTTGCTTCCATTCAGCCACAAGCATTAGTGAGGTCGGGCACTGATGTTGGGCGATTAGGCCAGGCACGCAGTCGGCATTCCATCTCATCCAAAAGGTGTTTGATGGGGTTGAGGTCAGGGCTCTGTGCAGGCCAGTCAAGTTCTTCCACACTGATCTCGACAAACCATTTCTGTATGGACCTCACTTTGTGCATGGGGGCATTGTCATGCTGAAACAGGAAAGGGCCTTTCCCAAACTGTTACCTCAAAGTTGGAAGCATAGAATCGTCTAAAATGTTAATTTATGCTGTAGCGTTAAGATTTCCCTTCACTGAAACTAAGGGGCCTAGCCCGAACCATGAAAAACAGCCCCAGACCATTATTCCTCCTCCACCTAACTTTACAGTTGGCACTATGCATTCGGGCAGGTAGTTTTCCTGGCATCCGCCAAACCCAGATTCGTCCGTCAGATTGCCAGATGGTGAAGCGGGATTAATCACTCCAGCGAACGCATTTCCACTGCTCCAATGGCGGCGAGCTTTAAATCACTCCAGCCGACGCTTGGGATTGTGCATGGTGATCTTAGGCTTGTGTGCGGCTGCTCGGCCATAGAAACCCATTCGTGAAGCTCCAGATGAACGTTCTTGTGCCGATGTTGCTTCCAGAGTCAGTTTGGAACTCGGTAGTGAGTTGTTGTTGCTCCTATGTTTCCACTTCACAATAACGACACTTAAAGTTGACTGGGGAAGCTCTAGCAGGGCAGAAACTAAAACACTTGTTGGAAAGGTGGCATGCTATGACTGTGCCATGTTGAAAGGCATGGAGCTCTTCAGTAAGGCCATTCTACTGCCAAATAGTTGGTCGATTGAGATTGCATAGCTGTGCTCAATTTTTATACATCTGTCAGCAACATGTGTGGCTGAAATAACCGAATCCACTCATTTGAAGGGGTGTCCACACCATTTATAAAAAAGTGTGTGTATATAAGTCCTTCATATTTTCTACGTACTTTATCTGGTTTTAGTCGTTTAAGTTTACACAGAAACATTTTCTATACAGAAAAATCCCTGGGATGTGGTCCAATGGGGTAAATGCAGATTGACAAACCCCATGCTTCAGCCTATCTATTTATAGCCACTATGCCACATCAGTTGGGCTACAGTTGATAATGTTTATTGCTAATGGCACATCTGATAATATAATCTCAGCAAAAAAAGCAACGTTCCTTTTTCAGGACCCTGTCGTTCAAAGATAATTTGTAAAAATCCAAATAACTTCACAGATCTTCATTGTAAAGGGTTTAAACACTGTTTCCCATGCTTGTTCAATGAACCATAAACAATGAATGAACATGCACCTGTGGAACGGTTGTTAAGACACTTACAGACGGTAGACAATTAACCTGTCTAGGATGAGAGTGCCGCTAGCGGCACTCCCCCCCCCACCCCCACTGAAAAACCAGTGCCGCGAAATTATAAAAAAATATTTTTTTAAAATATTTAACTTTCACACATTAAAGTCCAATACAGCTAATGAAAGACACAGATCTTGTGAATCCAGTCAACATGTCCGATTTTTAAAATGTTTTACAGGGAAGACACAATATGTAAAGATGTACATCTATTACCTAAAAACACATTAGCATAATCCACCATCTTTTATTTGTCCACCAACACCAGTAGCTATCACCAATTCGGCTAAACTAAGATATTTATAGCCCCTAACCAACAAAAAAACTCATTAGATGACAGTCTGATAACATATTTATGGTATGGGATAGGTTTTGTTAGAAAAAAGTGCATATTTCAGGTAGATGGCATAGGTTACAATTGCACCCACCGTCACAAATGGACTAGAAGAACTACATTGAGCAACGTGTTTACCTACTTACTAATCATCAAACATTTCGTAAAAATACACAGCATACACGAATCGAAAGACACAGATCCTGTGAATACAGACAATATTTCAGATTTTCTAATTGTCTTACAGCGAAAACACAATAAATCGTTATATTAGCATAGCACATAGCACATAGCAGCCCAGCATTGATTCTAGCCAAAGTGAGCGATAAAGTCAACATCGCCAAAAGATATTAATTTTTTCACTAACCTTCTCAGAATTCTTCAGATGACACTCCTGTAACATCATATTACACAATCCATATAGAGTTTGATCGAAAATGTTTATTTAGCCACCAAAATCATGGTTAGACAATGTGAAATGTAGACCAGCTGGTGAGAAAATGTCCGTGCGCCACTTAGACAGTGATCTACTCTTATACATAAATACTCATAAACGTGACTAAAAAAATATAGGGTGGACAGGGATTGATAGACAATTTAATTCTTAATACAATCGCGGAATTACATTTTTTAAATTATCCTTACTTTTCAATACAGTTTGCGCCAAGCGAAGCTACGTCAAAAAACATGGCGTCCTAAGCCACTAATATTTTTCGACAGAAACACGATTTATCATAATAAAAATGTCCTACTTTGAGCTGTTCTTCCATCAGTATCTTGGGCAAAGGATCCTTTCTTGGGTCCAATCGTCTTTTGGTGGAAAGCTGTCCTCTTGCCATGTGGAAATGCCAACTGCGTTCGGGATGAACTGGAAGCGTGCCCAGCAATTCAGAGCGTTTCAGAAATAAATGTCCCAAAATCGCACTAAACGGATATAAATTGCTATAAAACGCTTTAAATTAACTACCTTATGATGTTTTTAACTCCTATAACGAGTCTTAACATGACCGGAGAAAGATTACTCCCAACACTAATGCTTGGAACAGGAGCGGGTCGGTGTCCTCCACGCGCGTTACGCACCAAGAAAAGACTTGCTAGCTACAGGGTTTTTTAATTTATAGTGCCTGTGAACGCGCAATCGACCCCATTCAAATCGTCATCACGTAAAGGCATCCAGGGGAAGACGTAAGCAGTGTCCGTATAGTCATAGCAATAACAGTGCCCTTTTAACTGACTCCAGAACAGTGGCCAAAATTTCTGAAATCTGACTCCATGTCAGGGAAATTGCTGTAGAATGGGCTCTGTTCCACTTAGAGACAATTTCAACTCCTATAGAAACTATAGACTGTTTTCTATCCAATAATAATAATAATATGCATATTGTACGATCAAGAACTTTGTGGGAAGCCGTTTCAAAAATTACACGATTAGCATAAGTAGTCACAACAGCGCCCCCATCCTCAACAGGTTAAGGTCACAGTTATGAAGACGTAGGACACTAAAGAGGCCTTTCTACTGACTCTGGAAAACACCAAAAGAAAGATGCCCAGGTTCCCTGCTCATTTGTATGAATGTGCCTTAGGCATGCTGCAAGGAGGCATGAGGACTGCAGATGTGTCCAGGGCAATAAATTGCAATGTCCGTACTGTGAGACGCCCAAGACAGCGCTACAGGGAAACAGGAAGGACAGCTGATCGTCCTCGCAGTGGCAGACCACGTGTAACAACACCTGCACTGGATCGGTACATCCAAACATCACACTTGCGGGACAGGTACAGGATGGCAACAATAACTGCCCGAGTTACACCAGGAACGCACAATCCCTCCATCAGTGCTCAGACTGTCCGCAATAGGCTGAGCGAGGCTGGACTGAGGGCTTGTACGCCTGTTTTAAGGCAGGTCCTCACCAGACATCACCGGCAACAACGTCACCCGTGGGCACAAACCCACCGTCGCTGGACCAGACAGGACTGGCAAAAAGTGCTCTTCGCTGACGAGTCTTTTTTTTGTCTCACCAGGGGCGAGGGTCGGATTCACGTTTATCGTTGAAGGAATAAGCGTTACACCGTGGCCTGTACTCTGGAGCGGGATCGATTTGGAAGTGGAGGGTCTGTCGTGGTCTGGGGCGGTGTGACAAAGCATCATCGGACTGAGCTTGTTGTCATTGCAAGCAATCTCAATGCTGTGTGTTACAGGGAAGACCTCCTCCCTCATGTGGTACCCTTCCTGCAGGCTCATCCTGACATGACCCACCAGCATGACAATGCCAACAGCCATACTGCTCGTTCTGTGTGTGATTTCCTGCAAGACAGGAATGTCAGTGTTCTGCCATGGTCAGCGACGAGCCCGTATCTCAATCCCATTGAGCACGTCTGGAACCTGTTTGATCGGAGGGTGAGGGTTAGGGCCATTCCCCCCAGAAATGTCTGGGAACTTGCAGGTGCCTTGGTGGAAGAGTGGGGTAACATCTCACAGCAAGAACTGGCAAATCTGGTGCAGTCCATGAGGAGATGCACTGCAGTACTTAATGCAGCTGGTGGCCACACCAGATACTGGCTGTTACTTTTGATTTTGAACCCCCCCCCCCCCCCCCCTTGTTCATGGACACATTATTCCATTTCTGTTAGTCACATGTCTGTGGAACTTGTTCAGTTTGTCTCAGTTGTTGAATCTTGTTATGGTCATACAAATATTTACTTATGTTAAGTTTGCTGAAAATAAACGCAGTTGACAGTGAGAGGACGTTTTATATTGTCCTGCTAATAACAGGGTAAATAATATACATGTGAGAATATCCAACAGGCTTTTATATAATTCTAAATTTATAATAATAATGTTTAAAAAATTATATTTAGGAGATTTTGTTTTCAAATGTAAAATGAGTGAGGAAAAAGGCCATTCTTGAACATGGGGTGAGACATTTGTTACTAATTTGTAAATAAAGCCCGTTTGTTATTTAGATTTTTTTTCTGTTTTTAGAGGGAGAAAAACCAAAAACCTACAGTCATCTCATGGGTCTCCCAGTCGAAGGCGGCAGGGATATTGAACCAGCATCTGTAGCAACACAGCATACACTGCCTTAGACCATTGCGCCACTCAGGCACTGTACAACATGACCGATCGGGAGTGGGCTACAGTACTACAGTAAGAGCAAAATAATCCTAATAAAGTAATAAGAACCTAAGTGTAATAACAGTTTTAGTAAGTAATACTGAAGTCGTGCACAATTATCAGTTTCTATTTAGGTTTATGTCGCCCATTCATTGTCAGAGACACAGTAGGACCCAAAAGCATAATCAGTGCTCTAACTCCCCCATGTGGTGGTCTGGAGCAATGAAGTGGTGACGCAGGGTACCATACTAAACCACAAATGACCTCTTAAGTCCTGCTGCGTAAGCTCGAAACTTTTAAAGGAGGAACCACTGTAGCCTACTGCTATGTGTGCATTACTGTGCTCATATTGTGAAGAAATAGCCTAGTAGTTTATCAATACATTTAGGCTAAATGTTCTGATCTGTTGCATCAGCATCGTTGCTTTTAAAAGGTTTTTTGATATACAGTGGTTGTATTAATTTGAAATCTGTCGTTTCACAACTGTCCCTGTCTGTTTTGGAATATTTATTTCTCGCACAGAATGACAAGCTGACCAATAGAATAGGTAAACTTTTGTACTATCGGGTTTAGTAGAGTGACAGGCTAGTGCTTTTGCTGTTCGTTACTCATCTTGTTGGCTGAGAAAATAGATGTGAACCATTCTAACATCTTCAATATGCGCCTCGGGGGCTTTGAAAGTCAGGTCATGGCCCACATCAACACCATCATCCCAGAAACCCTAGACCCACTCCAATTTGCATACTGCCTCAACAGATCCACTGATGATGCAATCTTGATTGCTCTCAACACTGCCCTTTCCCACCTGGACAAACGGAACACCAATGTGAGAATGCTGTTCATTGACTATAGCTCAGCATTCAACACCATAGTACTCTCAAAGCGCATCACTACACTAAGGACCCTGAGACTAAACACCTCCCTCTGCAACTGGATCCTGGACTTCCTGACGGGCCGCCCCCAGGTGGTAAGGGTAGGTAACATCGTGGACTACAGGAAAAGGAAGGCCGAGAACGCACCCATTCTCATCAACAGGGCTGTAAGTGGAGCAGGTTGATATCTTCAAGTTTCTTGGTGTTCATATCACCAACAAACTATCATGGTCCAAACCCACCAAGACAATCGTGAAGAGGGCATAACAACGCCTATTCCCCCTCGGGAGACTGAAAAGATTTGGCATGGGTCCTCAGATCCTCAAGGTTCTACAGCTGCACCATCGAGAGCATCCTGACTGGTTCCATTACCACCTGGTATGGCAACTGCTTGGCCTTCGACCGCAAGGCGCTATAGAGGGTAGTGTGTACGGCCCAGTATTACTGCCATAAGGACCTCTATACCAGGCGGTGTCAGAGGAAGGCCCTAACTGTCAGACTCCAGCCACCCTAGTCATAGGCTGTTCTCTGCTGCATAGGGTTGCACATTTTGGGAAATGTTCAGAGGTGGAAACTTTCTGTGGGAATATATGGTAATTCACTGGAATATATGGGAATGAATGCCATATAAATGTAGATATATTTACCGTATCATATGGAGACAAACATAAACCTTTTACCTTATCATAAGTAGACATAATTGCAAATTATTAAATCCTTCCACTAGAAATAAAAATAAAATGTTATGAATTGAACTTTAATTAAATGAGTTGCCTCTTCACATGGGATGATTTCACTGAACAACAAAAGGGAATATTAAATGATCCCCAATGATCCATCGCATCTCCCAAAAATGTATAGTTTCTAGAAACTAAAGCTTTGGTTGCCTTCCTCTCAGGCTTCCATGTCTTCACCCTGGACATCCTCAATGTCCACCTCTTGAACATCAGACTGAGGCCTCATCTTCACTGTCACATCTTCACTGTTGTTAGGCTCAAAAAGCCAAAAATTTGCCAGGATAGCCACCAATTTTTTAAAATCTTTGTATTGGTCAGCCTGTTGCGTGCTTTGGTGTGTGTTCCCAAACAAGGACCAATTGCTCTCTGTGGTGGCTGATGTTGGTGGGATTTGGAGGATGATGGAGGCAACAGGGAAAAGAGCCTCAGATCGACAAAGTCCTTTCCACCGGGTGGCTGATGAGATGTTGGCACGACTGCCATATTGCATCTCCATCCCAAAGCCCTTGTTTGGAAGTGTACTTCGCCAGACTGCCAGGAACCTTGCCCTCATCCAGGCCAAGGTGGCGAGACATGGTAGTGATGACACCATAGGCCTTGTTGTTCTCTGCACCAGACAAGATGCTCTTGCCAGAATACTTGGTCCAACATGTACGCTGCGGCGTGTCTTCGCGATGCAGAAGTCTTCACGCTTTTTGATGTATATCAGAACTGCAGTTTCCTCTGCTTGGAACAACAGTAAAGTGGGCAAGGCAGTATGGATTTCTTCTCTTATATCTGCAAGCAGAGTCTGAATATCAGACAGGATGGCTACTGCTATAGGTTTCGGGCAGCTTACCACTCTCTCCCAAAATACATCATCCAGGAGGATCGTCTTGATGGGGCTGTCCATATCGGCAGACTGTGATATGGCCATTTCTTGGAGAGACTCCTTCCCCTGCAGGAGACTGTCAAACATGATGACAACACCACCCCAACAGGTGTTGCTGGGCAGCTGTGGTCCAAGGTCATGGATGACTGCCTTCAGCCCATCTGCAATGGAGAGACCGGTGTGTCTGTTGTCCCTTGTCTGTGCTCTTGTAGAATACTGGTTGAGTGGTGGAGATGTAGTTAATTATTCCTTGCCCACGAACATTCAACCATCCATCAGAGATAGTCTGCTTTCTCTATGATTTGCTTGACCTTCACTTGAACTCTGAACTCGTCATCCAGCAAATGAGTAGAAAAGGCATGTCTGGTTGGAGGGGTGTATGCTGGGCGAAGAACATTCAGAAATCTCCTCCAATACACATTGCTTGTGAGCGTCAGAGGTGAACCAGTTGCATACACAGCTCGAGCAAGACATTCATCAGCATTTCTCTGACTACGTTCCTCCATTTGAGTAAAAAAAAACTTCTGATTCCAGGAGGTACATGAGCTGTTGCTATCGATAAGGTGTCTGATTAATCATTTTCACCTCGAATAGAAGTAGAGGGACTTTTGTCCGAAGTTTCTTGTTGTGAGCGCTGAGGGAACTTTATGCATTTGGCCAGATGATTCTGCATCTTTGTTACATTCTTCACATATGATTTGGCACAGTATTTGCAAATGTACACAGCTTTTCCTTCTACATTAGCTGCAGAGAAATGTCTCCACACATCAGATATTGCCTGTGGAATTTTCCTGAAAAGAATGAGAAGAAAAAAATAACTACAATTCCATGTACAGATAAATAGTTAAGCAGTTAGATTAAACAACTCCTTTGCACAATAAATCTTTTTAAATGAAAAATGTATGGAAACAGGTGAATTAACACTCCTCAGTTAGCAGGCTCAAGCAAGCTAAACCCACATGGTAGCAAAAACCAACTAGCAGAAATTGTTAACAAGTTTGAAATGATTTAAACACACTTTGCTTTAGGCTACTATTTGCTAGTTTACGAAAAATCATATCATATAAAATATACTCAAACCACCCAGTAATGTAATCAAAACTTACCAGAAAGCATTTAGTCCTTGGCTCAGTATAGTAGTGCGGGCTCAATAGCATCTCATTAGTGTGCAAGAATCTTGAGAATCAGCTGCACATGTGATGGAAGAATGCACTGTGAATGCAGAGGGTTGCAATTCCGTTGAATTGACGAAAATATGCCACAAGACCTGGAATTGCTTTGTGTATCCCACAAAAAAAAACGTTCACTGTTCTAAGCAAACTTTTTATTTTAATGAATTTAAGCAAAATTCCCGGGCTTAACCTTTCACGAGTATCTACCCCGGATCCGGGGTCACCCCCCACCCCCCCCACACTGATTAGCATCGCTAGCATAGCGTCACAATTTAAATAGTAGCATCTAAATATCATTAAATCACAAGTCCAAGACACCTAATGAAAGATACAGATCCTGTGAATAAAGCCACCATTTCAGATTTTTAAAATGTTTTACAGGGAAGACACTATGTAAATCTATTAGCTAAACGCGTTAGCAAAAATCACAATTTTTCTTGTCCACCATTTTCTCTCAACATCAGTAGCTATCACCAATTCGGCTAAACTAAGATATTGATAGCCACTAACCAAGAAAAAAACTCATCAGATGACAGTCTGATAACATATTTATGGTATAGGATAGGTTTTGTTAGAAAAATGTGCATATTTCAGGTATAAATCATAGTTTGCCATTGCAGCCAGCATCACAAATCTCACCAAAGCTCCTAGAATTACTAGACAGCAACTTGTATTACCAATTTACTCATCATAAAACATTTCTTAAAAATACACAGCACATAGCAATGGACAGACACAGATCTTGTGAATTCAGACAACATTTCAGATTTTCTAAGTGTTTTACGGCGAAAACACAATAAATCGTTATATTAGCATACCACATACGCAAACGTTACCCGAGCACTGATTCTAGCCAAAGAGAGCGATATCATATCATCGCCAAAAGATATTAATTTTTTCACTAACCTTCTCAGAATTCTTCCGATGACACTCCTGTAACATCATATTATACAATCCATATACAGTTTGTTCGAAAATGTGCATATTTAGCCACCAAAATCATGGTTAGACAATGACAAAAGTTGCCCAGCTGGTCAGACAATGTCGTGCGCCATATTAGACAGTGATCTAGTCGTATACATAAATACTCATAAACGTGACTAAAAAATATAGGGTGGACAGCGATTGATAGACAATTTAATTCTTAATACAATCGCTGATTTACATTTTTTTTAATTATCCTTACTTTTCAATACAGTTTGCGCCAAGCGAAGCTACGTCTAAAAAGATGGCGTCATAAGCCATTAACATTTTTCGACAGAAACACGATTTGTCATAATAAATTGTTCCTACTTTGAGCTGTTCTTCCATCAGAATCTTGTGCAAAGAATCCTTTCTTGGGTCTAATCTTCTTTTGGTCGAAAGATGTCCGCTTGTCCGTCGAAATGCCCACTAACGTACGACCGGGACCCCGAAATGTGCCCAGTGCGTCAAAGTGCACAACAAAGCAATGCCTCAAAATCGCACTAAAAGGATATAAATTGCTATACAACGGTTCAAATTAACTACCTTATGATGCTGTTAACACCTATAACGGGTAAAACCATGACAGGAGAAATATTACTGCCTACACTAATGTTTGGAAACAGAGCAGCGCGGTGTCCAACGCGCATCCGGTGCAGCTGGAAAAGAGTTCCTACCTACAGGATTTTTTCATTTATAATGGCTGTGATTGCGCAATCGATACCATTCAAATCGTCATTACGTAAAGGCATCCAGGGGAAGACGTAAGCAGTGTCCGTATCCTGATAGCGTTCACAGTCGCCTTTAAACTGACTCCAGATCAGGGGCCAAAATGTGTGAAATCTGACTCCATGTCAGGGAAATTGCTGTAGAATGAGTTCTGTTCCACTCAGAGACAAAATTCCAACGCCTATAGAAACTATAGAGTGTTTTCTATCCAATAATAGTAATAATATGCATATTGTACGAGCAAGAATTTAGTAGGAAGCCGTTTAGTCTGTAATGCAATTATGCTAATGAGAAAACAGCACCCCCTGTAGTCGCAAGAAGTTAACTTCCCACGGCAAATTTTCGGAAAGTTTCCGACCCTTTGCAACCCTACTGCCACCACACGGAAAGCGGTACTGTAGCGCCAAGTCTAGGTTCAAAAGGCTTCTTAACAGCTTCTACCCCTAAGCCATAAGACTGCTAATCAAATGACGTGAATCCAACATGTAATTTAACTTCTTGAGTTAATAGGCTATTTACTGTATTGCAAAAGTTAGTGTTTGGTTGTCGACTCAACCAAATATCAACATTTGAAGAAGATATATCTTTTGTGCCGCTGACTGTCTGGCTTTAATTCATTTGTCATAAAAATTTACAATTGTTGTGTTGGATTCATGTCTCCTTCATAAAAATAAAAAAAATCTAAATTAAAGAATGGGACTAAATAAAATGTGACTTTAGAGTGCATTTTAAAGTTAGATTTATTCCTTTTCTTTAACTTAGGTGTTTTTGTTGTGATAGAGAGGTGAATACAATATATTAGTTATTAACTGAAAGATTACATTTGAAATCAACCAAAGATTGGAACCATAGGCCTATACACTACCGTTCAAATGTTTGGGGTCACTTAGAAATGTTCTTGTTTTTGAAAGAGAAGCACTTTTTTTGTCCATTTTTAAAATAACATCAAATTGATCAGAAATACAGTGTAAACATTGTTAATGTTGTAATTGACTGTTGTAGCTGAAAATTGAATTTTTTAATGGAATATCTACATAGACGTACAGATCCAAGTTTATCATTTTAAAAGGCTAATTGATCATTAGACAATCCTTTTGCAATTATGTTAGCACAGCTGAAAACTGTTGTCCTGATTTTAAAGAAGCAATAAAACTGTCCTCCTTTAGGCTAGGTGAATATCTGGAGCATCAGCATTTGTGGGTTTTCTTACAGGCTCAAAATGGCCAGAAACACACAACTTTGTTCTGAAACTCGTCAGTCTATTCTTGTTCTGAGAAATGAAGGCTATTCCATGTGATAAATTGCCAAGAAACTGAAGAGCTCATACAAAACTGTGTACTACTCCCTTCACAGAACAGCGCAAACTGTCTCTAACCAGAATAGAAAGAGTGGGAGGCCCCAGTGCACAACTGAGTAAGAGGACAAGTACATTAGAGTGTCTAGTTTGAGAAACAGACCCTTCACAAGTCCTCAACTGTTAGCTTCATTAACTTCTTTGGGAACGGGGGGCAGTATTGAGTAGCTTGGATGAATAAGGTGCCCAGAGTAAACTGCCTGCTACTCAGGCCCAGAAGCTAGAATATGCAAATAATTAGAAAACACTCTAAAGTTTCCAAAACTGTTAAAATAATGTCTGTGAGTATAACAGAACTCATATGGCAGGCAAAAACCTGAGAAAAATCCAACCAGGAAGTGGGAAATCTGAGGTTTGTATTTAAGTGATTGCTTATCCAATATACTATGTCTATGGGGTAAGATTGCACTTCCTAAGGCATCCACTAGATGTCAACAGTCTTTAGAAAGTTGTTTCAGGCTTCTACTGTGAAAGGGGAGGGAATAAGAGCTGTTTCAACCAGTGGTCAGGCTGAAAGCCTTGTTGTTTATCGCGTGCGGTCGTGAGCGCGAGTCCCTTTCCTTTCTAATGACAAAGGAATTGTCCGGTTGGAATATTATTGAAGATTTATGATAAAAACATCCTAAAGATTGATTATATACATCGTTTGACATGTTTCTACGAACTATAATGGAACTTTTTTGACTTTTCGTCTGGACTTTGAGCGCGCTTTGTGCATTTGGATTACTGGACTAAACGCGCGAACAAAAAGGAGGTATTTGGACATAAAGATGAACTTTATCGAACAAAACACACATTTATTGTCTAACATGGAGTCCTGGGAGTGCGATCCAATGAAGATCATCAATTAGTGATTCATTTTAACGCTATTTCTGTCGTCTTTGGAAAATGGCTGTATGGTTTTCTGTGGCTAGGCGCTGACCTAACATAATCGCAAGGTGTGCTTTAGCCGTAAAGCCTTTTTGAAATCAGACACTGTGGCTGGATTAACAAGAAGTTTATCTTTAAAATGGTGTACAATACTTGTATGTTTGAGGAATTTTTATTATGAGATTTCTGCTGTTTGAATTTGGCGCCATGCAATTTCACTGGCTGTTGGCGAGCTGGGACGCTTATGGACTGACATCTCAGTTTGAGGTGTTCGGATCACAAAGAAGAACATTCGTGAGACGCAGAAAAAAATGAAGATGCTGGATGAGTGCTTGACGCCATCTGTCAGTCATGGTGGAGGCAATGTGGTGGTTTGGGGGTGCTTTTGCGGTGGAAAAGTGGGAGATTTGTACAGGGTACAAGGGATCATAGAAAAAGGAAATCACTCCATTTTGCAAAACCATGCCATACCCTGTGGACGGCGCTTAATTGGAGCCAATTTCCTCCTACAACAGGACAACGATCCAAAGCGCAGCTCCAAACTATGCATGAACTATTTAGGGATAAAGCAGTCAGCTGGTATTCTGTCTATAACGGAGTGGCCAGCACAGTCACCCGATCTCAACCCTATTGAATGGTGGGAGCACCTTGACCGTATGGTACCTAAGCAGTGCCCATCAAGCCAATCCAACTTGTGGGAGGTGCTTCAGCATGGGATGGGGTGAAATCTCTTCAGATTACCTCAAATTGACAACTAGAATGCCAAAGGCCTGCAAGTCTGTAATTGCTGCAAATGGAGGATTCTTTGATGAAAGCAAAGTTTGAAGTACACAATTATTTCAATAAAAAAAATATTATTTATAACCTTGTCAATGTCTTGACTATATTTCTTATTCATTTTGCAACTAATTTCATGAATGTTTTCATGGAAAACAAGGACATTTCTAAGTGACCCCAAACTTTTGAACGTAGTGTTTTTTTTTTTTTTCGAACTCTGGATTGAATTGAACTTTTGACTTCGCAAATGCTATATACCCCTAAATAGTATCATTTGATGATATGACTTATAAAGCATGGTTCCATTTCATTTGCTCTGTTAAACCTACCCTTTTGGAAATGACTTTGATAGCAGTAATGAATATATGGAACATTTTGGGAGACCCGACCCATGTGAGTTAAAGATCTGTCATTCTCATTGAAATGAGGCAGTAGATCTGCTCTATTTCGTTTTTGCGTGTCTTACTTTCGGTTTTGTACACCAGCTGATAATACAATCGTTTTGGTTATTGAATATATATTTCATAGCGGTTTAGATGATTCTCCACATTTGCTGGTTTTGTCACAAGCTGAAATTAGGCGAACTGCATATTGCACCGTTTTGCGGGATCGGTCAATCAGTCTCACGATAGCACATTGATAGTCGGTGACAAATATCAAAGCTAAAAATGGATGGGCTTGGTTAACACCCTTCATGGGAGACCCAATGGGATACCTGTAGAGAGACCAACTTTCCCATATGAGGTGCTTCCCAGCATATTGTTTTTTTCTTATAGTGGATATAACGTTGAAGATCTGACATGTTTGAAAGATGCAGATTCAACACTTCATACATAGGCTCTCTATGTTGAAAATTGTTAACCATGGTGACAATCCTGTGGTTTTAAAATGTCGCCCTCAAACGTGTATTTTTCCACGTCACTGTTGACAAATTACTTTGAAACAACGTTGCTTTAACCAGTTTGTGCCCAGTGGGAAGTTTCCGTCATGGGATTTTTGGGGGCTTTAGTGTGTGTGTGTGTGTGTGTGTGTGTTCCCGCTCATGTGGTGTAGTGGTTATGCTGAAGTCTACGTGTTCCCCAGGCTCTGCTGGAGCGGACAGGATACACCCTGGACGTAACTACGGGACAGAGGAAATACGGCGGGCCTCCACCAGAGGAAGTGTTCCAAGGAGCACAGCCTGGGATTGGAACTGAGGTAAAGCTGCCGGAGATGTAACATTATTTGAAAGGGTCATCGTGGCAAAGCCTTTGACGGATGTAGAGAAGAGAGGCGTTTGAAAGACTGTGGCCCCAAGGATGTCAACAGAGAAGTTTACAGCAACACTACAGCAGTCTTCCCCTGCTAATGTATCAAAGGAGCTCATCCGATCACATTGTGGAACCCTGACTGATCTAGGCTCTGTTTTCTGAATTCAGGTGTTTGTGGGAAAGATCCCTAGAGATCTGTATGAAGACGAGCTGGTGCCACTGTTTGAAAAGGCGGGCCCTATCTGGGACCTGAGGCTAATGATGGACCCCCTGTCGGGTCAGAACCGGGGCTACGCCTTCATCACCTTCTGCGGCAAGGATGCAGCAGCTGAGGCTGTGAAACTTGTAAGTCCCTGCATTCAGTCCAGTCTTCATCTTCAAAGAACCAAGTGGCTGGTTTCCCGGACACAGATGAAGCCTAGACCTGGACTAAAAATCACTTTCAATAGAGAATCTCCATTGAATGTGTTTTTTTTTTTTTTGTGTGGTCTAGGGCTAGGCTTAATCTGTGTCTGGGGAAACCAGCGCAAGATGTGATACATTTCATTTTGGACCAGTCATGGGACCTTCTCCAGCTTCCATATCAACCCTGCAAAGCAATCTTTCCTCTTGTTTTCAGTGTGATAACTATGAAATCCGGTCTGGGAAGTACCTTGGAGTGTGCATATCTGTAGCAAACAACCGCCTGTTTGTTGGATCAATCCCAAAGAACAAGACCAGAGAGAGCATATTGGAGGACTTCGGCAAAGTCACAGGTCAGTGAAAGTGTAGACACCCCAATTTAGGTTTACGTTGTTTTAAGTTCTGTGGTTTATCATTAGTCAGATATCAGTCATGTGACGCAGGTCTCTCGCTCTTCTTCCAGAGGGGCTTCAGGAAGTGATTCTCTACCACCAGCCTGACGACAAGAAGAAGAATCGTGGCTTCTGTTTCCTGGAGTACGAGGACCACAAGTCAGCAGCCCAGGCCCGCCGCCGCCTCATGAGTGGCAAGGTGAAGGTGTGGGGGAACCCGGTCACTGTTGAGTGGGCCGATCCAGTCGCTGAGCCCGATCCGGATGTCATGGCTAAGGTGAGTCCTGGCTTGCTCGCTCTCTCTCACAATCACGCACTTTCATTTTTCTTATCTTACAATAACCTATTTCTGCATAAACTGAGATCAATATGGAGTCGAATTGTAATGTTTGTGTGTCATCAGGTGAAAGTCCTGTTTGTCAGGAAGCTGGCCACCCCGGTCACAGAAGAGCTACTGGAGAAGACCTTCTCTGCGTTTGGAAAGTTGGAGCGGGTGAAGAAGCTCAAAGACTATGCCTTTGTCCACTTTGAGGACAGGGACGCAGCTGTGAAGGTGGGTTACTCTCGGGAAAAATATACTCCTGTTTTTGTGTGTTTTTTTTAACCTTGCTTCGTATGTGTTAACATTTTTGCTGCTTTTCTCAGGCAATGGCAGAAATGAATGGGAAGGAGCTTGGGGGAGAGGAGATTGAGATAGTCCTGGCCAAGCCCCCAGACAAGAAGAGGAAAGAGCGGCAGGCTCATCGCCAGACCACCAGAAGCCCAGGGTGAGGCCACGGAGAGAGACTGTGCTTGACTAATTTCTGTTATCGAAGTGAGTAGATCTCCCATCGTGGGATTACATTGAAGCTGATATGTTGTACCTGTATTCTGCAGGTATGATGACTATTACTACTACCCACCGCCACGCATGCCTCCACCAGGTAGGGGCAGGGGCCGTGGTGGCCGCGGGGGCTATGCCGCCTATCCCCCAGACTACTACAGCTACGAGGACTACTACGATGACTACTATGACTATCACGACTACCGTGGGGGTTACGAGGACCCCTACTACGGTTACGACGACGTGTACAGCATGAGGGGCCGTGGCAGCCGGCCAAGCAGGGGAGGTCCGCCCCCACCCAGGGCCCGCGGAGCACCACCCACACGAAGCCGAGGGGGCTATGCCCAGAGGGGCCCACCGGTCGGAGGGCCCAGGGGTGGCAGAGGGGGCCGGGGGGGACCCTTCCAGCCACAGAGGGGCCGTGGTACCCGAGGAGCCAGGGGGAACCGCGGGGGCAATGTGGGAGGGAAGAGGAAGGCGGACGTCTTCAACCAGCCTGACTCCAAACGCCGGCAGACCAACCAGCAGAACTGGGGGTCTCAGCCCATCGCCCAGCAGCCCCTGCAGCAAGGGGCCGACTATTCCGGTAACTATGGTTACAGTAATGACACCCTGGAGTTTTCACAGGATTCTTATGGGCAGCAGTGGAAGTAGATGCGTCAAAATCACTATTTGGCAAAATAAAATAAAAAGACAGAAAAAAAACGTAAGAAGTTTGGCAACACATTTTTTCTTCTTTTTTTTTATCCCTCACGGGAAAAAATATTTCACTCAGAGAAGAAATGGACAGACCCCCAGAATTGGCACAACATGATTGGCTGGAATAGCATTTTGGCCTGAAGATGTGAATGTAACCATTTTGCTGAATCATTTCTTACGGTTACATGGGACGTATGTCTTAAAACGCACATCACTTTTACCTTCCAACATTGTGTTTGTTTCTTTTAAAGCCAACAATGAGCATTTTAAATGTGGACATTATTTTTCAAAAGTCTGAGAGGCTGTTAAAATCATGATATTGCCTTGCAGGAAGGTTTGTGTCCAAGCCCCTCTCTCCCCTACCTGTGTTTCCCTTATTTCTGTTTTCTAACAGTAGCATAGGGACTTGCTTGTAAATAGTTGCTTGTGGCCAGAGCTTCATATAAAAATTAAAAAAATGCCGTGATGGAGAAAAACAACAGGAAGGAGAGAATTTAAAAGTTTTGTAACGTTGAAAGTGTATGTCTAGCATTTCTAGAGGTAGATCAATTGTGTTTTTTAAAACTGATATTATTATATAACTTCCTATGTTTTCTTTAAACTTGCCCGTTAGAATTTGGTTTGGCTTACCTTAAAAGTCATAGCAGTTTGTTCTCTGATGTTTGTATTTATAACTTTTACCTTTGTTCCATTTCAATAAAACTCAGTTGAGCATCATTCAATTGTCAGATAACTTCAAATTCAATGGTGTCATTCAGTATATGAGTCTACTTCTAATCCTACCTCAAATTTCACAGATTTTGTCTGCTTTTTGCTCCAAGAATAAATCAAGAGACAATGAAATTGTCATACCAAAAGAATGAATGGCAGAGCACAAATGTTTGAATGACTGAAAAAAAAAAAAGATTAACACTTTCTTTTCCAGGATATCCCACCCTCTTATGATCTGATGAAAGTTAAAAGATATACAAGTGAAATTAACATAATAGTTGTACATTTGTATACCGATGAGGTAAAAAAAATCTGCAATCTTTTACATTGGACTCAACATCAAGACCAGCACAACTAATCATTTAAATGCATTCCCCTTCCCTGAAGGCATTGGATCAGTTGCAACTCACCTCTCAAACACCATGAGGCACAATTACACAGTAAAAAAAAAAAAAACTGCAATATATCAGAAGTAATCTCAGTGCTGCTGCTGTAGCGATGACCTTTCAAGCCCTGCTGTCTTAGCAAAATGCTAATAGCAAATGCCTTTGGTCCCATGATTATTTTTATTTGTCTTTTGTTTTGTCCTTTTATTCAAACTTGCCCAGGTGGTGAAGCGAGAGCTGCATCGCTTGAGTGAGGAACGTATTCACCCTGAACTGTGTTCCTTACAAAAGGCCCTGGTGAGCAAGTTTAGAGTACTGTTTCTCCTCACCTAAAACCTCGGCTAAAATCAAAGGGGGGCATTTTCCAGCTAAAGTCATGGCACGCTTGTTGTTATTGTTGCTAATAATATACTACTGTGAATGATGTAGGTTCTACATTTTAAATTGATCATTTTTGTGGGTCTCAATCAAAGGTATATTAAAATGATGCTATTTAATAAGAGTTGTGTGTTTTCTATGTTGCTTCTGTCACCAGACTGTAAGGGAGCTGCCTTCAAGCTAGCCCTCACCCTGTCCTACCTGTGGACCAGTTAGGTTGGGCTTATACAAATGGAGTAGACTTATGGGTAAGGTGTCATTTGTTCCAATTCTATTGTGTATTGTTCATCTATAACATTTGAAATCGGAGCCCTTAATTTATTACATTATTTTATAAGTAAATCCATTGAAGATGCTCTGAGATGTGATGTCAATCATTCACTGATGTTTGCCTATAATATTCCAGTAGGATTCCATTGATAACCTAGCATTTCATATATATATTTTTAAAGATTCCATTGAGGTGTTGCCAAACTTGTGCTTTGTTTCACAGGAATGTCTGATATTGGTTGAGATGGCCCTTTTACAGCTCTCCCCCTTAGAAGACCTCTGTTATTTTCCACAAACTTTCAGCCTGAGCCACAGTGGGCATAGACACCTCCCCTGATGAACTCTTGGTATATTTGCGAGCCCAGGCTGATGAAAAGACTCCAGGGCTACTCTACTACGTTGATCTTCCTGTCCCCATACCTCTTGTCTCTGATGCTGGTCTGTGTCATAGAATGGAAGGTGAAAATAATATTTAATTTCTTCAATATAGAATATTTATTTTTATGGACAGTTGCACTGATTATTCTGTCGATTTGTTCTGGTGATTTTGATGTGTCCACATCCCTATGCAGGAGTGGTTGGAGGCAGACTCCCTGTCTAAGCAGCTACATCAAGGCCGGGACCTTAAGGAGAGCCTGGCTGCACGGGTGAGGGAGGCCATCCAGCGCCTGGAGACCCTGGAGTAGGCCAAGAGAGCCACCCGAGGCTGGCACTGTCACCACCCACTGTCGCTGTGGCTCCTCCACCTGACAGCCTGCTGGACACCCTGAAGACAGCCTGCTGGACACCCTGAAGACAGCCTGCTGGACACCCTGAAGACAGCCTGCTGGACACCCTGAAGACAGCCTGCTGGACACCCTGAAGACAGCCTGCTGGACACCCTGAAGACAGCCTGCTGGACACCCTGAAGACAGCCTGCTGGACACCCTGAAGACAGCCTGCTGGACACCCTGAAGACAGCCTGCTGGACACCCTGAAGACAGCCTGCTGGACACCCTGAAGACAGCCTGCTGGACACCCTGAAGACAGCCTGCTGGACACCCTGAAGACAGCCTGCTGGACACCCTGAAGACAGCCTGCTGGACAGCCTGCTGGACAGCCTGCTGGACAGCCTGCTGGACACCCTGAAGACAGCCTGCTGGACACCTTGAAGACAGCCTGCTGGACACCCTGAAGACAGCCTGCTGGACACCCTGAAGACAGCCTGCTGGACACCCTGAAGACAGCCTGCTGGACACCCTGAAGACAGCCTGCTGGACACCCTGAAGACAGCCTGCTGGACACCCTGAAGACAGCCTGCTGGACACCAGCCGGAGCCCCAGCAGAGACAATTAAATATGAGGAAAGTTGGACCATGTTTTGCTTTGACCATATAGGCAGACATATTTTATTTTTGTTGAAGTAACTTGACTCTTGTTAAACTTTGGGATTTCAAGACTGGTGTTGATGTATGTGAAAGGTGGGATATGACTTGGCAAAAAGTGACAGTGCCCGTTTCGATTGAACATGTATTCCTTAATAACACAGGACCCTGTGTTATTGTGTGGCTGTGTTGGTAGAGCATGGTGCTTGCGACGCCAGGGTTGTAAGTTCGATTCCCATGGGGGACCAGTACAAAATGTATGCACTCGCTGCTGTAAGTTGCTCTGTATAAGAGCAACTTAATGCTCAATGACTGCTCAATGACTCAATTGTGAATCACTTATCTAGCATTACATTACAATAGGGGTTGAGGTTGTGTCATTTCATCTTAAGTCTGCATTTACAAACTGGTTTCTCATGAGCATACACCTACCTCATCAATTGAAGAGGACACTATCGGATATGGTGTGATCCGAAGTTGGAATGTAGTTTCGGGACCCATCTGTCCATGGAGCTTGCTGTGATGCCATGTTCTGGACACTTCATGAGTGGCCCAGTGTCACCTTTGCTCTGGTTGTGGTCTTGCTTATCCTCTTCATCAGCCTTCATCAAGATGAATCAAAACCAGGTGACTGACAAATAGGTTTCATAATTTGACTGGTAGAGTAAATAAGATATTTCTCCATACAGTATCAGTAGTAGACAATACACATCAGCATAATTAATATTGAAGAAAAATGAAAAGAACTTGCAACAATGATTGAGATAGTAATTTTTATGTCAACCTGTGGACAAGGCCTTTTCAACAAGGCTTCATTCAGTAGGTGATCATGCAGCTGTTGACTGCCCTGTACAGGATTCACCAACCTAGACGATGTTGTCCATGGAGTGTAGCGTGGAGGAAGATTCACGGGCTCCGAATCTGACGAGCGCTCCCTTCCCATGAACGGGCAGATACTTAGATATATCCGATAGGAAACTGCTTTTTCTGTGCATCGGTAGTGAATGGTAATCGTGGGGAATGTGGTGGTATATTTTTGAACACCCAAATTGTTTTCAGCACCAAAATATATATTCCTCGACTTTTTTTTAAATTCGAAGTATTTTCCGTTTTACAGTGAAGCTTTTACATCAACTAGCTATGTTTTATGCAGTTTATTGAATGGTTTGGAACATGAAACCTGACCTGTACTATTAGCGATCACAAATTTTTATGTATTATATATTTTATTGACATGTAGGGCTGGTTTCCCGTGCACAGATTAAGGTAAATCCAGAACTAAAAAGCTTTCACAATGGCGATTCCCTATTAAAACCTTTTTTTAGTCCAGGACTAGGTTTAATATGTCTGGGAAACGGCCCGCAATGTTTATTTAAGGTCCCTATGTTTATATACAGTACCAGTTAAAAGTTTGGACACACCTACTCATTCAAGGGTTTTTCTTTATTTTTACTATTTTCTACATTGTAGAATAATAGTGAAGACATCGCAACTATGAAATAACACATGGAATCATGTAGGAACCCAAAAAGTGTTACACAAATCTAAATATATGTTATATTTGAGATTCTTCAAAGTAGCCACCCTTTACCTTGACAGTTTTGCACACTCTTGGCATTCTTTCAACCAGCTTCACCTGGAATGCTTTTCTACCAGTCTTGAAGGGGTTCCCACATATGCTGAGCACTGCTTTTCCTTCACTCTGCGGTCCAATTTATCCCAAACCATCTCAATTGGGTTGAGGTCGGGTGGAGGCCAGGTCATCTGATGCAGCACTCCCATCACTCCTTGGTCAAATAGCCCTTCCACAGCCTGGAGGTGTGGTGGGTCATTGACGTAGAATAATAGTGAAGACAATGTAGAAAATAGTAAACAAATAAAGAAAAACCCTTGAATGAGTAGGTATGTGCATATGCGCGCAAAAAACTGCATTTAGTCACGTGATCGTGGATATTGTGACGTCAGATGAATGAAGCCGAGATGGCGGCTGCTGGAGGAGAGCCCCCTGCCCAGAGTGGTCCGGATGATTTGTTCAATCATTTCTACACAGAGGTAGGATACATTTAGGAAATATATGCTATTTAAGGTGTTAACAAATTCCGACCATTAATGCTCTGGATTTGTATGTATGAGGCCTTTGAGCACCTGCTGGCTAAAAAGCTCGAGAGGCTAACGTTAGCTAGCTCAGTAGCTGACGCTAGCTAGCTAACGTTTCCTCGCATAACACGGTGTGTGTATATGTGCTAGCTAGCAATTGCTAACACTAACAGCTGTGGTGTTGATTCGCCAGAACAATTCTCAGTGATCCTAATAAGCATATCGTTTGGTAAACCGCTATTTTGTTTTGTAAGTGTAGAGAAATTGTTTCCTTTATTAAAGTGGTGAATGGTTGTATTTGATCTGTAGTCTTTCAAGTATTAGTTTCGGTATTTCACTTATGGATACACCCCCAGCGTATTCGTCAGAAGGCTTTATTACAATACGCGTTCTAGCTATTCAGCAGATCCGACCCGCTTGTTTACAGCTGTACTTGGGTTTTACAGGATTCCTGTGTAGATTAAGGCACTGCAGAGCCAGGGCCAAATATGGCTTGGAAAACGTAGAACGTACTGCCTCTGCAACGCAATGTTGCAAGGCAAATGCAGCATTACATTAGAAATGAATGTTCTTCTGGTGTACCAAAACGCAATGACGCTGTCGGTGGGATTGAGGTGTTAATCTCGATCCGTGGTGTTTTATGCTGGGTTTAGACAAGGTTTGCAAAAGCTGTCATACCAGTCGGCATAGTGGGACAAGACAGTAAGAAAGACTGAGGGCCAAAGCAAGCCAGCGTGAAGGTATGCGTTGCTAAACAAAAAGTGCAAATCCACATCTGGAAGAAAAGCAACATTATGGAGGACGGCAAAATATTTTAACTCTAGTGGCAAGTCCCATCTACCGTAGTGGCTGATGGCATTTACCTTTGTGCTCTCATTGAAAACAATGACATCCGGTGTGCCGTATACCTCATACCATGTAAACACAGCATTATTCTACACAGGAAGCCTGTCAGACCCTAGTGCAGCTGTAAGAAAGCAGGTCGGATCTGCTGGCTAGTGCTCTGGAATGAATATAAACATGCTCAGTTCCATCTATCCAACCTTCCCCAAGTGGACTCATGAGGCCTGACAGATAATGCAACGCCAGCTGGCCAGTGAGAGGGATCAAGATTATGTAAATGATCGTGCGTGAACTTCTGTGACCTTACCTAATATGACATTACTTTGTCCAACAGGTAAAGCAGATAGAGAAAAGAGACTCTGTGCTAACCTCGAAGCAGCAAATAGACAGGCTGCTCAGACCTGGGTCGTCCTACTTCAATTTAAACCCCTTTGAGGTAAGTGGCTAGTTCCTGTCACATGCAACTGTAGTTGATCTATTATTATTGTGACAAGATTGATATGTAGAACTGCATTGAAGGGTCCTTAGTACAACACCAGCGACCTCATCACGAGGTTCAGGCCTCTTGGCATAATGGCTTAGGTGTTGTGCTGACCGACGCATCGTTGCCGGTTTCAACCCGTTTGATATACTTGCTGAATGTGCTGCAATGGTGTCAAAGTTAAATGGCGTTAACGTTGTGTGACCATTGTCTGGGCAAGATGGTAAAGTGCAAGAGTGTGTTTCTCAAAGGAAAAGGCATGGTGTAACATTCTTTCTACAACACCAGCGACTTTGTCAAGAGGTTTGGATCGTTTGATGTAAATTGGTATTTTACTGACAGCCTCATCTGTGTTGCTTAGGCTATGCAGTGTCAACTTCTAGCGAAATGCCTATATTTCAATTGCAGGTGTTACAAATCGATCCAGAGGCAACAGATGAGGAGTTGAAGAAGAGATTCCGAGCGGTAAGGTATACTACATCTCTGACAGAAGGTACCGGAGTATCCAATCTTGGACCAACAGATTCCTTGACAGCTTCCAGGCCATACCACTGTCGAACAGCTAACCTTAGGTGTCCACCTGCACCCTATTAAGAGACTATTTGCACTGACTCTTTACACACATTCCATACATGCACTCTGACACACACAATTTCACTCACTACCATCACTGCTGCTTTTATTTATTTGTACTGGTCAATGTATCTACTTTAAATAACTGTAAAATGATTTACATAGTACATACTGTCTATTTTATAGTTTAGATTTCCCATCATATCTTAAAACTGAAAACCTTAGTGGTGAAACAGCCACGTCCGTTTGCGATAGATATTGCAACAACAAAGAAGTGAATGCAAAATCATTGTTTTTTCCCCCCTCGTGCGTGCAATGATGTCCGAAGTAAAGACTGACCGATATGGGAGTTTTGTGTCCGATATTGATTTTAGGGAGGCAAAAGTCACAGATTATCGATATAGCTGCCGATTTATAGTTTTTTAGAGGTGGATAAGAATCCAAAAGTGTTTGTCCTGAAACACCACAAGCACACTAATTAACAGGAAGGGCTGAATTAATTAACCTTTTGTCTCAAAGTAAATTAAATGATATTGGTCACATACACGTGCTTAGCAGATGTTATTGCGGGTGTAGCGAAATGCTCGTGTTTCTAGCTCCGACAGTGCAGTAATATCAAACAAGTAATATGTACTCGCTTTCCATTTCAGTTGTCCATCTTGGTCCATCCAGACAAGAACCAGGATGATCCAGGCAGAGCACAACTAGCCTTTGAAGGTAGAAATATGATTGCAGGCACAATATGTCTACTACGTCAGTTAGCCGAATACATTCAAAGAGTTCTTATCAACCCCCAATCCCACTGTAGCTGTGGACAAGGCATACAAAAACCTGCTGGAACCAGAACAGAAGAAGAGGGCAGTTGATGTAATCCAAGCAGGAAAGGAATATGTTGAGCATAATGTAAGTAACTGACCGCTGTTCCCTCTGTTCATACGTCTCATAGTGAGCTTCCCAAATGGCACCCTATTCCCTTTATAGTGCACGACTTTTGACCACTGGCAGTGGTCAAAAGTAGTGCACTATAAAGGGAATCGGGTGCATTTGGGACATATGTTTACTGTACAACTGTATTAATAGTAGTGATGCTACTATTACAGTTTAAGTTCATGTATTGCAGTCAAAATGTTGTGCTGTGGCATCTTTTATTGCAACAGATGAAAGAGAAGAAGAAACAGCTGAAGAAGGATGGGAAGCCTCAATTCGTGGAGGAGGATGACCCGGAAATGGTATTGACAAGTGGTTTTAACTTGTAACAGATGTAAGGCTGTTTTGATATTGGGCTTGTTGTTATTTTACTAAGGACACCACTCTTCTCTTGATCTGACCCTCAGTTCAGACAGGCGGTGTACAAGCAGACTATGAAGTTGTTTGCAGAGCTTGAAATCAAGAGGAAGGAGAGGGAAGCCAAGGACATGCATGAACGGTAACAGGGCCATTTCAGTCAGCTGAATATTGTACATGAATCATTTTGGAGGTATATATTGTTGGTGAAATACAGAACACATCAGTGCAGAACGCTCAGTGTAATTGCATGAAAGGTGTGTATTGTTTAATACTTGAATTATAGGAATACATGGCCCTCAGAATGTCTTTGGTCTTCTTTTGGTGGCCATAAGGAGGGAATACCATTCAGTGTTTCGTGTTATTTTTCTCCTCAGGAAAAGGGCACGAGAGGAAGAGATTGAGACGGCAGAGAAAGCTAAGCGAGAGAGGGAATGGCAGAAGAACTTTGAGGTATGTTGAAAAAAGGTTGTAATTACATTTGAGTGAGAATTACATTTTAAGCAGTAAACGATCAACATCGCCCAAAATAAGCTGGGATGAGGAGGGACGGAGTACCTGTGGCGCAGCGGTCTAAGGCACTGCCTCGGACCCTGGTTTGATCCTGAGCTGTATCACAACCGGCCGTGATCGGGAGTCCCATAGGGCGGCGCACAATTGGCCCAGCGTCGTCCGGGTTAGGGGAGGGTTTGGCTGGGGTAGGTCGTCATTGTAAAATAAGAATTTGTTCTTAACTGACTTGCCTAGTTAAAAAGGTTTTTAAAAAGTTGCTGCTGGCTCTTCAGTTGTTTAACTGAGATTCAGGGATATGGCGTTACCACCACCAGTAGCAGGGTAAACTGCAGATAGTCAGTGTTTCCTTCATGTATCGCTGACTATACCTTACATTTTTTGTCACAAGGAAACAAGGGATGGCCGAGTGGATAGTTGGAGGAGTTTCCAGGCAGGCAAAGGCAAAGCTAAAAAAGAGAAGAAACCCCGGTCATTCTTGAAGCCTCCTAAAGTCAAGATGGAGCAGAGGGAGTGATGTCTGTTGAGGTGTGATGGTTAAGGATACTACCCAAAGTGTGCACTTGCACACTCCACATCATGTTTTAAAAGCATAGGAGCGGTGTGTACGCTTTGGCCGAAGGGAGTTTCCACCGTTGTAAAAATCCATGCGAGCAAGTTTGGAAGTGCACACTTCGGAAGAAGGGTGGAGAATCGAGTCTCGACCCATTATTCTTACTTACTCTTGACAGTGCGTCCACCGTCCTGAGAAATGTACTTTTGTGCTTGTTTTTTAATGTATATAATTGTGACATGCAACCTCCATGAGGGCATCACACTGACTGGCCTCAATTAAAGTAGGAAAGATAACAGGAAATCTTCCATTTCTGTAACCACCTTAGTTTGCCTGGACTTTTTCTGCTGTATTTTTTTATATACCTTTAAATAAAAGCTTGTTTGTAACTACGCAGTCTAGGTTCAGGGTAGAACAATGACATCCTTAGGTAACGACTGCCTGGTATGTGTTCGTCAATAGGTACAAGATCCTATAACATATGAAGGAATTCTTCCCTTACTGTGAAACAAGGGGTCCAGCCGCTCTTGGAGGACAATGGAAGTAGATTTCAGAACGAGTTTATTATTTATTATTTCTGAGAGTGCCTGAATATTCTGCCTTCAGTTTACTCCTCTATTCGTGCACTTTGGTTGGCGAGCGAGGTAGCGACAACGTCCCGCATCTCAAGTATCCCTCTTGCTTTGCCTTCATCAGAATGTCAAATCCACAGTGGGCTGGGATTCCACTACACAGAGAAGGCATCCTATACCATATGTAGTGCACTACATTTGACCAGAACCGTACGGATCCTGGGCAATAGACATGCACTAAATGGGGTGTCATTTGCGACAGAGCCAGAAAGTTCACTACTATTCCTATGTTGATGCCCCCCCCTCTTCAATACATTGAAATGAGTTACCCCAATTTACCATTGCTTGTGACCTTCTAGCCATCATCTTTGTGATAAGAACAGTATTCTTCCGTAGCATTGTGCATCCATTCTGTTTTCATATATCAAGTGTTTAATTGCAGCAATGTTGCACTCAATCTACAGTACCACAGAAAGCCGGGGCCTAGTCTGTCAGTTTAACTCTAATTGTTACACTATGTCCAATATATTCTTAAATAGGTCATCTGAGTGATCAAGTTATACATTTCCAAAGAGATTCGCCCGTTTATGCTCATGCAACATTATTAAAGACAATTGCATTTGGCAGACAGACAAATTGACACAAAGTACATTTTCTTAAAGTGTGTAAGTTCTAAATCAGTTCAATGACAAACCTATCAAGTATGCACATATAGGATACATGAGGATGTTCTAGTCTAGAGGAGAACATTAACAATGGCCGGGCTCCCGAGTGGCACAGCATCTGTGCAAGAGGCGTCACTACAGTCCCTGGTTTGAATCCAGGCTGTATCACATCCGGCCGTACTTGGGAGTCCCATAGGGTGGCACAAATTGGTCCGGGGTAGGCCTTCCATTGTAATTAAGAATTTTTCTTAACTGACTTGCCTAGTTAAATAAAAACAAGTGAGCGCATGACAATACACAGAACTGACTACCAGCACTAAATGACAAAGGGATCTCCACGGCTACAGGGGCAAAGAAAAGATCAAGCAATTGAAATGTCTCATTCACTTACCCACTGGCGTAACACAGTTTCTCTGAAACCCCGCAAGGTCGGAGTTCTCTTTGGAGGGCTACTGTCAAAATGATTCAAATAAAAAGTAGACCTTGATAACAGGCGTGTGGGACCCCCCCGGCTTTGCAGGGGTATGCCAGTGCCCCCTTCATCTTTAAACAGACTTAAAGGTAGACTCAGCGAAATGACGTTGCCATGAGCAGCAGATATTGAGAGGGGGGAGATGAGCTCACACAGTATATGCACATGCACACAGCTTTGCGTCATGCCATTAGAGCGTAGTAGGTACTGGACCAAAACAGCAGATTTGATTTTCACGCTTAGTTGTTGTGGGAATTGACCCACTATGCTGTTTACTTTCTGCATCTATGTCATACCGCTGAGTCTACCTTTACAACTTTGGCTTCATTATCCTTTCTCGTTACCATAAGTGTTGTTTTTCCTAGAGTTCAGTGTCTTCTCATCGTCTCACAATGGCAAGTGTAGGTAACCTCATTCCCAATCTTTTTTTGTTACCACATAAATATAGGTCAACATAGAGCCTGCTGGTGGACCAGATTAAAGTGTTAGATATGTAGCTTCGGCCCAGGCTTTCACGCACATGAATGAAGCCTGGCAGCAGAGGCCAGGTGATACAAGTTGTCTTTTGTCTCACATGACTTTACACTGGTCCCCGCTAGAGGCCATAGAGCTCTGGGCGCCTCCTGTCACATTCAGACTGAGCTCCTTGAAGGCGCCAAACAACTAATCGTCCTTCGCAGCTTTCTGGTTGCTCTTGGCATTGGTCTTACTCTACATGGGGATAAAAATACTGGTTAAATGATCCGTCTCTTGTACACACACACAGAATTACCTTAGGGAGGCAGTGCTGGCTCCTCCTGACGGACCTCTCTACAATCCTTCTGTTTCCTACAGTAACACAATACAGAAACATTAGAGATGCTTCAGTGGCATTGGGAGAGTCTCCCATGCAGATATACAGTGCATTCGGAAAGTATGCAGACCCCTTGACTTTTTCCACGTTGTTACGTTAGTCTTATTCTAAAATGTACTACGTTCCCCCTGATCTATATATACACACACACACACACACACAACCCCAAAAGGACAAAGCAAAAACAGGTTTTTAGGATACTTATGTAAATGTGATATTTAAGTTCACACACCATTTACTCAGCACTTTGTTGAAGCATCTTTGGGCAGCTATTACAGCCCTGAGTCTTCTTGGGTATGACGCTACAAGCTTGGCACACCTGTATTTGGGGAGTTTCTCCCATTCCTCTGCAGATCCTCTCAAGCTCTGCCAGGTTGGATGGGGATCATCGCTGCACAGCTATTTTCAGCTCTCTCCAGAGATGTTCGATCGGGTTCAAGTCCGGGCTCTGGCTGGGTCACACAAGGACATTCAAAGAGTTCTCCCGAAGCCACTCCTGCATTGTCTTGGCTGTGTGCTTAGGGTTGTTGTCCTGTTGGAAGTTGAACCTTCGCCCAAGTCGTAGGTCCTGAGCGCTTTGGAACAGGTTTTCATCAAGGACCTCTCTGTACTTTGCTCCGTTCATGTTTCCCTCGATCCTGACTAGTCTCCCAGTCCCTGCCGCTGAAAAACATCCCCACAGCATGATGCTGTCACCGTTGCAATGGTGCCAGGTTTCCTCCAGACGTGACTCTTGGTTTCATCAGACCAATGAATCTTGTTTCTCATGGTCTGAGTCCTTTAGGTGCCTTTTGGCAAACTCCAGGCGGGCTGTTATGTGCCTTTTACTGAGGAGTGTCTTCCGTCTGGCCACTCTACCATAAAGGCCTGATTGGTGGAGTGCTGCAGAGATAGTTGTCCTTCTTGAAGTTTCTCCCATCTTGTTACAAGAATTTTGTTCTCAGTTGTTCATAATACCCAATTGAATTAGTTACTCAGCCTGAAACCCAGAATTTGTAAGAAACTGGTTGAAATGAATCAAGCGGAGGCCCAGCTACAATTGTCAGTAATGTTTATTTAGAGAGCTCTGAAGTGTATATACAAAAACGTTCCTTTAATTCCTTCTCTTAACCTACGCACATACATACACACTAAACTTTGGATTCTCTCTTCTCCTGGAGTCTCACCACACAGCGGACAGTTCCAGTCCCCTCCAGATACGGGAAATCTGGAGGGGCTCTCCATGTCTTATCTTATCTCCCCAGAGTTATAGCCAGGTCGGTTCAAACATAGTTTAATGATCCACTTTGTTTTCTTTAGGCACACACATACCTTCCTCTCTTCCCATGTACATGCTACATAACCTCTTTCATATGAACTAACATTATTTATCAATACAGAAAAACAGGGTAGAATACAATTAGTTATAGTTAAATGTATACATCATTTAGTCATTATTCATAAAATTCATAACACATCTCCACAGAGGAACCATCAGGTTCTTGGTCACCTCCCTGACCAAGACCCTTCTCCCCTGATTGCTCAGTTTGGATGGGCGGCCAGCTCTAGGAAGAGTCTTGGTGTTTCCAAACTTCTTCCATTTAACAATGACGGAGGCTACTGTGTTCTTGGGGACCTTCAATGCTGCAGAAATGATTTGGTACCCTTCCCCAGATGTATGCCTCGTCACAATCCTCTCTTGGAGCTCTACAGACAATTCCTTAGACCTCAGATTGTTTTTTGCTCTGACACGCAGTGTCAAATGTGGGACCTTATATAGACAGATGTGTGCTTTTCCAAATCATGTCCAATCAATTTTTGTGGAAACATCAAGGATGATCAATGGAAACAGGATGCACCAGAGCTCAATTTTGAGTCTCATAGCAAAAGGTATTTGTTTTTTTATACATTTGCAGTAATACATTGTGGGCTATTGTGTGTAGATTGATGACGGAAAAAAATGTATTCAATCCATTGTAGAATAAGGCTGTAACGTAACAAAATGCAGAAAAAGGTAAAGGGGTCTGAATACTTTCCAAATGCACTTAAATGCTGATACTTATCTAAATAAGCTCTAAGGGACAGTTTCCCAGACACAAGATTTAGCTTAGGCCTGGACTAAAAAGCCTGTTAAATTAATAATCTCCAGTGAAAGTGCTTTTTAGTCCAGGATTAGGCATAATTTCTGTCTGGGAAACTGGCCTTTAATTATTTGATATCTACTAAAAACAATGGCCAACCATCCCTACCTTTCTCTTTGAATGTCAGCCTGGTATGCTCTGAGCCAAGAGTGGTACAGCTCTCTGCAAGATTTGGTGCAAGGGACACTCTTCCTTCTGACTATGCTGTGCCTCCGGACTACAACTACGCTCTTCCGTTGAGCCCCCATGCACTTTTTTGTGCGTATTTTGTTGTCTGGTTTTGTCCCTGACACAATTGCTGAACTGCTTGATGGGATCACCCAGGGACTTAAAATCCATCTCTAGTGTGTCTGCGCTGCTTTGAGCGCTACAGTAGAGTTTCAGTATCTCTCACTCTGAGCTGGAGGAACTCAGTATCTCTCACTCTGAGCTGGAGGAACTCAACTCATGGCCTGTTTGCTCAAACCTGTCAACGGCAAAGATAAAATGATTAGGTTGGGAAGATGTTTTCTGCACAAGGCTAGTACAATGGAGGGAAACTACACAACTTAATACATGCACTGTCTCTGATTGCAAGTTGATATGAACAGTCTTAGAAAAGTGTCTGTCATGACAAAAGTGTCATTATCATGACAGAATGTAAACTACATTATTTACAATACAGCCAACCATACTGATAATAAAGCCATAACAAAAATCAATGCAAGGCTATTTCAAGTGTGACCCGCATTATAATTTTTTGACACATACCTGTAAATAGTCTATTTGCTGTAACCAAAGAAGGCAGGTAATCCACATTCCTCAGTGGCAAAACAGTATTGCTTTGAGGTACTCCGGTTGATGGACTTCTGCGCATTTGTCCGGGTAAAGTGCCTTGTCTCCTCTTATTGGGATTTCACAGACAACCCTCCCTGCTTCTCAGGCAAATTAGCTGAAGACATAAGCACTCATCTCATTAGAACCTACAGGGACGCAAACAAACCAGTGTAGGAGAGAAACAAGCATCATGTCATGTAGTTTTCAATGATGACATGGAATGAACTGTCAGTGTAGGTATAGTTATAGGCCTGTGTTGCCAGGTGATATTTCTGTTAGTTCTGACCATAAGTAAAGAGTGAGAGGGGGCAGATAGAAACCAGTCTGGAGGAAGACCGCATTGAGGCATGAATCACGGTTGTTTTCAATGTCAGCAAGGGGATATCCGCTTTTCTTTAGAATAGCTGCCATTTTGAAGTTGACAGTGACTCATTGACGCAACCTTGAGCCATCAGCCGTCCACTACTTTGTACCCAAATAGCACAAAAGTCACTCAATCCCCACCACCCTTGATCATGTCTATACATTTTGACTGATGGAAATAAACTGTACAAAATCCAATGAAATGTATCTTCTGGGTTATTTTGCTCTGGCACCCCAATGGTGGAACAAACTCCCTCACGACGCCAGGACAGCGGAGTCAATCACCACCTTCCGGAGACACCTGAAACCCCACCTCTTCAAGGAATACCTAGGATAAAGCAATCCTTCTGCCCCCCCCCCCCTTAAAAGATTTAGATGCACTATCGTAAAGTGGCTGTTCCACTGGATGTCATTAGGTGAATGCACCAATTTGTAAGTCGCTCTGGATAAGAGCGTCTGCTAAATGACTTAAATGTAAATGTAAATTTTGTTTCTATAGCTAGACGTTTATTAAAGGTTAATTGTTCAGTTCACCCAGTGAACTTAACCTTAGTTTACTGGCACACATCTACAGATTCTGTATAGGCTTTGCTCTGGTTTTCATGGTAGCAGATGGGGGAAAAGAGAGGGAGCGAGGGAAAGCAGGCCAGGGAGGCAAACAGACAAAGGTAGTGGCAAGATGAGTTTTCTGAAAGATGGATGAGGACCCATGACAGTAGGTACACCTGCATGGCTGCCAGAGCTGATCCTCCTGTCCTTGGCCCCTTCCTGTGGGTGACACGGCAGACTTTACAGAGAAGTGGCCATGGGTGAATCTCAATTCATATTTCCTTGGAAACCCTTTTCTACTCCTCTTCAAAACACATCCGAGGGGAGGGACCTTGGTCCTTCTCCTCTAAATAGGGTTGAGAAGGTAATTTGAGAGAGCCCATGTCCTAACACTACTCATCTACAGACTATTTAGGTAGCAGCAGAGTTGATGGTACAACACTACTAAATAGAGCAATAGGCCAGGGTCAGTCAAGGGTTTCCTGACAGCCTTCTGTATCGTTGGCCACGAACACACTACAGTCATTAAATAAAATCAGGGTTCAAAGACACAGTCGAGTACTTAAGACAAAAACGCCTCCCCATAACTCAACCAACGGCGCTACAAGCCTTGGCAAAGGAGGACTTAACTTTAATTTGACAGAATCATACATCGTTTTATACATTTAAATCTTATACAAAAAAAATATGAATGTACAGGGAGGAGATAATAATAATAAATACTGTAAACCGGGTGCTGCTGTGTGCCTGTGGCATCGGGGATGCCATACGTTACTATTATGACCCTGTGTGTGCTTCATCTCAGACCACAGGCCTGATACTATCACACATGTAAAAAGGCAGTTTGCAGATTGTGTTGTATGGGGGTCTGATTGTTGTGAGTGTCTGTCATTTCCCCAGACTAGATGAAGAACAGATGAGAAAACATGTCCAGTTGTGAGTACTATTATTACATTAATATGGCATCAATCCCTCTCCTCAAAAGCATTGCATACGTAACAGAGATACAGTAGATATATTATATCAATAGGAGAGGCCTATATAAGCAATACATGTGGAGTGGCAATCACTCATCGACGAAACGTGCCATTCGATTGGCTAACATTAGCCAAGATCGATTGCTGTGGCATTGACAAGTTTCCAAATAAATACAAGACAGTGCCCCCTCTTCCCCAAGCGTTTCACCTCAAATGAAGCGGTCACGATATTGGCTTTCAGAGCAAGGCTTCTCTTGCTCTCACTAGTGTTCCACTACACGAGGCCGGTCCTTTCCTTTACATGCGGAAGACTGGAGCTGGGTCTGGGTAATCTAAGGTTGGGCTACAAACTCCTCTCTTGGTCATTTGCCTTCTGTCGGAGCAGAAGCCGAGAGGACAAAAAGGAGGGCTGTCTTTTTCTGAAGTCCTTCTGGTTTTCTAGCTGCCAGCATGAGCCTCTCTCCTAACTGTGGGGGCCGTACAGTAAGCAGGAGGAAACGGGTCCATGCTGTGATGAATGGCCAAAGGATTTCAGACCGACTGGTAAGGTCCATCGAATTTGGCCGTACTGCCTTAAGTGGTCGTATCGGTCTGCTCCACCTGAAAATAAATAAATCGCTCTATCGTTAAGAGTCTGTGGAGGTCCCGGGTCACCGGCTGATGTCGCGGTTGCCCTCCCAGGTCTTCCCCCCCACCGCATCGCCTGCTGTCCCCGATTCGAAGAAAGGGTGTCTGAGGGAGTCTGCCAGGGCCAGGCGCTTAGCGGGCTCGTATTCCAGCATGCTCTCAATCAGGTCAAACAACCGATGGTGCTCCTCGGCTTCCGACAACAGGTACCTCTGAGAACATACAGAGATGTGATCAACATAATGAAAATCAGGAAAATGTGAATACTCTATTTGGGGTTAGGGTTCACTTCAATAATGTCTAAATAGAGGTTGATATCAGAAATCCCTAGTTAATCCGACATGAGGGGTTGAATGGGAAGGAAGATAAGTAGTGGGGTGCTACACAAGGAGGGAAAAGGAGCTGCTCTCTTACCCGTAAGGGTTTGCAGTTCTCCCTCACGTATCTCCCAGCTGACGAGCTCTCGTCCCAGTCCAGACGTCCGCGGTAAAAATATTTCTGCTTCCTGAGTTAAAGGGGAGAGAGAAAAGATTACAAAGATTGAGGAAGAGCGGCATATATAGATAAAAACAGTGTGTGCGCAGGGGCAGCAGCATGGAAGAGTTGCCATAGGGTTCAATACCCACATACAAAGATCACCAACAGGCCCTTTGATGTGGCATAAACACACAACTTCACTCTGATGCTCTGCGTCAACAACTAGACAAAGCAACACTATGGGCGTGTGTGTGATGGATGACTGTTTGACCTGCAACTACACAGATGCACCTGGCCGCGTGTGTATGGTGTGAGCTCTGACCTCGTCTTGCGTATCATCCTGGAGGGCACCGGCCCCAGTATTCTCTCCATCATGGCCAGATGCTCCCTGTTATCATGAGTCTGAGGGAGGGATGAACAAACAAGACAGCAAAAGGTAAATCGGTTTCAGAGTATAAATGGCCATAAATGTAGATAGTGGATATCGGCAACAAGATCGATGCCAACACACACACCATTATCAAGGGCCTCATCTATCGCAACAATTTGACTGATAGCACAGAGTAAAATGTGGCCATAAATGCTGAGAGCTTTGACTAGAATGAGCGGAATAGTATGAGAGTGCCATCACCTATGGTGTTAGCATAGCCAGGCAGAACTCAGAACACGGAGGACAACGTCAACAAAGGGTTGATCATAATTGGATTAGCAGTGGTGCCTCTCTGCTGCTCTCTCTGACTCGGTGTGTGTGTCTGTGTGTTTGCTTATGTGTGCGCAAAAGCCATTCTGGGCTTCGTTCAGTCCTTCCTGTCAAACCTGAATCGACCAGACACGGAGAGTAATCGTGGAAGGCAGCTGTCGCCACAGACAGCATGGGATTGGGAAGGGAAGTGGGGTTTTACCTGGAACAAGGTGAAGCCCAGGTAGTACTCGAACAGGATGCAACCGATGCTCCACACATCACACGGCTGGCTCCAGCCCAGCTCTACAGGACAAAACACCGAATGGGTGAATGTTTTTGGGGGTGGTTTCCCTGACACACATTAAGCCTAATACTGGACTAAAAGTATTGTCAATTGGGATTCTCCATCTGAATTGGTGCTGTGTAGGCTGGTGGAAACTAACAAAACGGTGAAAAAGGCTCAATGTAAGACCCTAGGCTCACACGCTCGCTCCAGTGCTTCGCCTTATCAAAAGCAACAACCAAAGTTTCGGCGGCAGCAGCTTTTCTGCCTCCACATTGGTTGTGACTTCACAACTAGCATCATAGATCAAGAGGGTGAAGATTTAGTTTCTTTAAATAGAACAAGGACTCATACAGGCCACATAACAGACCATGGGGTAAGCTTACACATTGAGCTTTGAAAGTATGTGAAAAGACAATCAACTCAACTCTGAGCAAGCACACTCGACTAATTGTCTCATGTACTGCAAAGTGAGCACAAAGCCAGTCAACTGTGCTAAGTGTCTGACTGTGGGTTGCTGTTCAGTGTCTACCTGACTGGAAACGAACTGGCAGATTATGGCAGTTCAAGGCCACTGCCAAGGAACACCCCCTGTGTTTTAGAATAGCCCAGACATAACCCAACCAGACAGACTATAGCAGTCAATTGTCAATGTAGTGGCTACACCACCCTTAGTTTTGATTAGTCCTCATCCAAATTGTTTAGCTAACTGGCCTGAAGGAAGATAGGGCTAACTCTGGAACGTCACTCACCTAGTATGACTTCCGGGGAGCGGTAGTGCCGTGTGGAGACGATGGTGCTGTGGTGCTCGTGGTCAAATGTGGCGCTACCAAAGTCCACCACCCGTACGTCCGTGCTCTTCACTGTCCGCTCGTCGCGCTTCTGTAGGGAGGAAAGTGAAAAAGGACATGGCTTAGAACCTTAGTTTTGTTAAAAATAAAAAAAGGCAGAACGCTACTTTTTCCCCCAAACCTCGTGAAACGTGTAAAGCTAAACTTTTAAGACAATTGGCCAGTGAATGACATCTTGATTAGTCCATTCCTGATATTTATTTTATTTATTTATTTTACCGTTATTTTACCAGGTAAGTTGACTGAGAACACGTTCTCATTTGCAGCAACGACCTGGGGAATAGTTACAGGGGAGAGGAGGGGGATGAATGAGCCAATTGTAAACTCTATCTAGTAACATTGACATGATCTATTTTCATGCTTCTGACATTAAACCATACCTGTATCCAAACAAAATGATTCCCATTTGTTTTGGTACATTTAGGCCTAATCGTCATTTGCACTTCAGGCAATAGCTGACTGCATTTGCGATGACACTCAGCATGTGTCCCAAATGGCACCCGTTTCCCTATATAGAGCACTACATTTGAACAGGCCCTGGATAAAAGTAGTGCACTATTAGGGAATATGGTACCATTTGGGATGTAGCCTCTGAAAGCAAAACAGGCTCTGCAGAACGCCTATTATCCCGAGGCCCGACTGTTAACTCGAAATGACACAATGACAAGGTTCCAGTTTAACAAAGTTTACTCTACTATATGAACATACTACAAGTAGCCATTACACTCAAGGCCAGGCCCATCAACGACTAGACTTCCTGCGCATGCGCACTCTTGACTGAGTGATAGCCCCGTAATAACAGAAATATAGGGATACTTAAAACATGAACTTAACACGACTCCTCGTCTCACCTTCTCTACGTTATAGGTCATCGTGAAGTCGGAATTGACAAACAGAATGTTTTCTGGCTTCAGGTCTGTGTGCGTCAACTTGGTATCATGGAGAACTGTGAGGGAAAAATACCAGTTAAAATCCCAACAGCCATTCACATTCAATGGGGGTCAATGAAAAGAACACTCTTCTGATAGGTGTGTTTGAACCAACGATGCCCTCATGTGGCTAAAGGCTTCTCATTGCAAACAATGGTGGCTTTATATTCCAATTCCAACCTCTCTAGGTGAGTAAAGGAAGGGGGTGGCTAAATCAACAAAAAGGAATGAATGAAGGATTGTGTCACGGTAGTGATAGGGGTCTATGTTGGGCATTGGTTGTTGGAGTGAGACTGTTCGAATTGTTAAAGAGAATGTGCTCTTGATAATTCATCTGGTTAAACAAAGGCAATAAATACAAGATAGTAGCGTAATATCGGTGTGCACTTACACTTGACAGCCAGGCTGTGGAGTGACAATTATGACTAGTTGACTGCTAGTTTCTGCACTTATGTCGGGCCGTTATTGTGAAAGAAAATGTGTTCTCAATTACTTACCCGGTTAAACAAAAGGCAATATATTTTTTATATACAAGTAAATATATAAACTTACACTTGACGGACAGGCATAGCTGATAGGCCATGTGTCGGACCTGGGCGATGGAATAGGGCAGGTAATTGTTCTCCTTGAGGAAGTCGAAGGTGCTGAGGGCCAGCAGCTCGAAGGAGATACACATGTGGCCGTGGTAGTCGAACCAGTCGTACATCTGCACACACAGGCTGGGAGGAAAGATGAGAGGGGTTACATAACTAACAAAGTAAACATAGGTCAATGAAAACTAAACGACACAGGGTCCTGTGTAATTTCTTCAGGATCAAAAAAGGGGGCTTAGGTGGTGGGTGTGGCAATGGGCGTGGTAAAGCCAGGCTGAATTTCTGAGGCCACCCCATCTCAGTGATGTAGAGAAAGGTTTGCATTTATTAAAGCCAACTTCATGCAAATCTACAGATTTCTCCATGGAGCCGAGAGATACTTTTGCAGTTTAAAAGCAAATTTCCTGCAATTCTACACAGTTGGCCATGGAGCTGAGAGAAAATTTGTGTAGTTTTAAAGCTCAACGTGTTAAACCTAATAAAATCAATACTGCTAAATTCATTGTTTTTGGAATTTTCAAGTCTCCTTGATTATCTAGCTTTTATTTTGGTGATTGTTAGTTCTCAAAGTTTATATTATTTCAAAATATATAGGTCCATTATCTTTTCTACATACTTCATACCTGATTTTAGTCATTTAAGTTTACACTGTAAGTGTTTTTCCATTCCCGAAAATGAATGTAATTACACTGTTTGGAGAAAGTATTTAAATTGGAGAAAAATTGGAGAAAAATCCCTGGTAATGAACAATACACCGTAGTGGTCGGAGTCAGTAGTAGGCTACTCACTGTTTGTTTTCCGGATCTTTCTCATTGATTCTCTCCAGCACATTGATCTCCAGACGAGCTGCTTCCTTGTATTTCTCCACATTTTTTATGATCTTCAGAGCAACAGCGGCCCCTCCCCTGTAAGACACATACAGTATGAATGACAAAGACGTAACTAACCACACCACATGATGAATATAGACACAAAACACGAGGGAATACCTTGCGGTGCAAAGCTGTGATTCCCTAAATTAGGTCCATCTACATAACCCGAGTTAGTGCTGTTGCTTGGGAACCCGGTGTCACAGGTTTGGTAGCTAAAATAAAATGGATACCCTAAGGATAGCTTTTGAAAACAGATTTTTCAGTCTCTTTAACATGATACATTTGTCCAAACTTGTTGAGCCATGAAATTCCACCTTATTTCATACAAGCAAACTGTATTGTGATGAGTACATTCTATTCCCTTGTCCTTGCATGTTGATTATGCAACATGTTATGTTCCCAAAAATAAGTTTGGCTTTATCGCGTTCAAGTTCAAACTTGTATTGTGCTTCAGGGGGCAGAGGCAGGGACATTAGCATGGAACAAATTTGCATGGGGTATCATTGCCCTGCCCGCTAAACTCAGGGCCCATAGAGAAGCACACAGACGTCTATAGTGAGCCTAAGTGCATGCGCTAATACACCCATAGCAAACGGCCACGGCATGATGGAAATAACAGGATCAGCCAAAGGAGGAGGGCTCTAACTCTAGAACTACTATTTGTAAATAGTAAACACCTAGTGCAGGTAGAGGGAACACTTTAAGAAAAAAATAGGACTCCGGAGGCTTTATAAAAAGGGCCACCAGCTAACAGTCAGAGCAGTTGTTTTCATACGGATACATACCGACGATGGTCAATACATTGCATCACCCTCCCAAAGGTGCCTTCCCCCAGAGTGCTGACAATCTCATCTGGAAGACAGACAAAGAGATGGGGGGAAAGAGTGGGAAAGAAGGGAGGAGAAGAATTAGACATGTGCACCGGAGCAGGGACATCAAGGCAAAAAAAAGTGACAGGCGTTTCAATACTAGCACCCATCCCCCTTTTCAGGTTGTGGACAAATGGGATGCCAAAAAGAATCTTTACTTTTACACGGTCCTAGATAACCTATGATAATTGGGGTCCACACACTACCAGAACAAATTATGGGACAATTTTTGAGTGCCCCCCAGCAGCCTATAGGAAGGAAAACCAAAAGTATATTCCTACAGATGTTGTGGTGGTGTGCCTATTTTAGAGCAAGGGCGTCGGGGGGGAGGAATGTGTTGGGTTTTACTGGTTAACCTATGTAATTGAAAAACCCACTCAAGCAAAACTTCTGAAATAAGTAAATGTGCAGACTAAGCAAATGAATGTGGTTTCAAACTGGAAGAACATACAGGTCATGCCAGGGATACGAGCTGGAAATGGTAAAACTATGTTAAGTGGGTGTTATGAGATCATGGATCATAATAACTGTGGTTTTTTAAAGCATACAAATCATGCTCTTAATTTACCACTACAAAGACTTCGATCAAGTGTAGCATTAAATAGATGCAACACTGTCAAAGGTCAAAAATGCAACACTGCAGACAACTTAAGGCCCTATGGGTGTTTACTAGGTAGGCCTCATGTTAGTTTTGAAGGAAAGGGCTAGATGAGGGGTTGCAAAACTATTCAAAACATAAACGTTCCTAATTGCTTTTATGTATTACAAGAAAAATGATTTATTTTAGACCTGGACTTTAAACTAAAACGCAAGAGACAAATAAGAAGTTGAGGAAATGTTGTGTTGGGGGAAAACTCTAATATAAAACCACAGCTAGATAGCCTCAACACAACGAGCTGTATTTATCTAAAAACCAATATCCCCAACATTTTTTGGTGTGCTATCCACCCTGCTTTTTGAGCTAGAGCGAACAGCATTCTACCATGGCATCATCATCAGGCACTCCCCTGTCAGTGAATGCTCTATGGTTTTAAATACTCATATGGAGAAGGGTTACGATAGAGTAGTGGCAGTGAGTACATCTCTCTTGCAGGACGTCCCCACTCCGACAGATCAGGTGCCCTTCCTCGTCGTCCCTCACACTCAGTGCCCGCGTCCGGCTGTCACTCCGCTGTTTGCAGCCCCCACAGCATTAGCAGGTCACGACACGACCGACAGGGGACAGGGGGTTTTCGGGGGCAGCCGTAGCCACGGCGATGGAAGGCGGCACAGGTAGAGGAGGGAGGAGGAGGGTGATGTTGTAGTTGACGTAGTGGTTGTAGGTGGGTGTGGTGGTCATAGGGCGATTCGTATGACACCACGTGAGGAAATATATAACGATAGGGATATAGTGCAAGGGAACAAGTCAAAGATCACATTTTGTCCTCTGCTTCTCTCCCCCTCTACCTTTTAACCCGTGCTATTACAAATAAGGAAGCAACCTGCATATCCATTCATGAACAAAAAGCCAATTCAGAAAATACCAAAAATATCTACATCAAACTATGATATTGCCCACTTAAAACGAAGCAGAGTACTTCCCAAGAAAACAAATAAAATGAGAGGATGATAAGGCAATCAAGCAAAAAATAGTTAAAGATTAAAATCATCAGTGATACATCAATACATGCCAGCCTATGGTCCTCTCTCTCATTTATGTCTACTTAACGCAGAAGGCGAGAATGTGGATGATGCTTTATCCACGTGGGTCCAAAAACAGTCAATGTCTGACTACACAACTCATTTTATGAGAAGACTGTAGAAGGTAAATCTGGATTTAAGACAACACAGCTACTCAAATCCTGCTGACAAAAACAAAACAAAAGATTGTACTACTTACCAAGTCCAGGAGCTGTGGACAAGAGAAGGTAATAGAGAAGTAGAGAGACAGAAAGACATGAGAAGAGAAAGATAGAAAGGAGCGGGAGGGTTAAAGGACAAGCTCGGGCCGGGCTGTACTCACCGAGGAGGATGGGCTATAGGACCTGGTTCTACGCCGCCTTCGTTTGTGCTTACGCCTGCTGCCCTTCCTTCGGTACGACTCCTCCCGTTCCCTCTCGCGCCCTCTCCGGTAGTCGCACATGCTCGGTGAGAAGTCACGTGCGTAGTAACCGCCGTCGGCTACTGCTGCTGGTGCACCTCCATGTTCCCTTTCCCGGTTTCCGCGGTCTCGTTCGCGGCTCTGGTCCAGGCGCCGGTAGCCCTCACAGTAGCGCCGGTCGTATGGCCTGCGGTCTGCCGAGCGATTATCGTAGCTGCAAAAGAGGCGCCCAACACAATGGGTTAGAGCAGTGGTGTCTCTGACTACCAACTCAGGTTACACGTTATTCAATGAATGCCATCAGAGCCCTTTGATACTGGTACATGAACCTATTGAGTTTAAAAAACATTTATACCAGAAACTATCCTAAGGTATAAAAGCTTACATACCAATTATTTAGTTTGCAAGTACATAAATATAACACAGCCATACAAACAGACCTCCTGGAGCGAGCGTAGCTTCCCTCCTGTCGGTTTCCCCGTCCCCTTCTGTCCCGATCCCTCTCCCGGTCACTGCTAGAGGAAAAAGAGGGCGATCTGCGGTGCCTCTGCTTGCGTCCTCTGTCTCTGTCCCGGTCTTGATAGCTGCTCCGGCTGGCCCTTTCTGAGGACGGGTACCGTCTCGAGTGTGGCATCTGTGACAAGACATGTTACTTGGTATTTCATTGCCGTTGGTGAGGGGTTGGATTGCACTCAGTAAGGAAGGGATACAGAAAAGCTGCATGGTGGGGGGAAAGGAAGAAATCTAGTCAAAGAAAACCAGGTGAGGATCCATCCTCAGCTCTCCCATCAAGCCATTAAACTCTGGAACTGTTTTAAAGTCACCATTGGCCTCATGGGGAAATCACTGAGCGGTTTCTTTCCTCTCCAAAAACGGAGTTAGGAAGGACGCCTGTATCTTTGTAGTGACTGGGTGTATTGATACACCATCCAAAGTGTAATTAATAACTTCACCATGCTCAAAGGGATATTCAATGTCTGCTTTTTTATTTTTACCTATCTACCAACAGGTGCCCTTCTTTGCGAAGCATTGGAAAATCTCCCTGGTCTTTGTGGTTGAATCGGTGTTTCATTTGCTTGACTGAGGGACCTTAAAGATCATTGTATGTGTGGGGTACAGAGATCAAATCAAATTTGATTGGTCACATACACATATTTAGCAGATGTAGCAAAATGCTTGTGTCCCTAGCTCCAACAGTGCAGTAGTATCTAACAATTCACAACAATACACAGAAATCTAAAAGTTAAATGGAATTAAGAAATATATAAATATTGGGACAAGCAATGTTGGAGTGGCATTGACTAAAATACAGTATAATCCATATATACATATGAATTGAGTAAAACAGTATGTAAACATTAAAGTGACTAGTGTTCCATTATTTAAGTGACCAGTGATTCCATGTCTATGTACACAGGGCAGCAGCCTCTAAGGTGCAGGGTTGAGTAACTGGGTGGTAGCCGGCTAGTGATGGCTATTTAACAGTCTGATGGCCTTGAGATAGAAGCTGTTTTTCAGTCTCTCGGTCCCAGCTTTGATGCACCTGTACTGACCTCACCTTCTGGATGATAGAGGGGTGAACAGGCCGTGGCTTGGGTGGTTGATGACCTTGATGATCTTTTTGGCCTTCCTGTGACATCGGGTGCTGTAGGTGTCCTGGAGGACAGGCAGTGTGCCCCCGGTGATGCATTGAGCAGACAGCACCACCCTCTGGAGAGCCCTGTGGTTGAAGGCATTTCAGTTGCTGTAGCAGGATGCTTTCAGCCTGATAGGATGCTATCAATTGTGCATCTGTAAAAGTTTGTGAGGGTCTTCGTGCCAAGCCGAATTTCTTCAGCCTCCTGAGGTTAAAGAGGCGCTATTGTGCCTTCTTTACCACACTGTCTGTGTGGGTGCATTTCAGATTGTCAGTGACGTGTACGCTAAGGAACTTTAAGCTTTTCACCTTCCCCATTGCAGTCCTGTCGATGTGGATAGGGACGTACTCCCTCTGCTGTCTCCTGAAGTCCACGATCAGCTTCGTTTTGTTGACAGAGAAGTTATTTTCCTGGCACCACTCTGCCAGGTCCTTCACCTCCTCCCTGTAGGCTGTCTTGTCATTGTTGGTAATCAGGTTCTACCACTGTTGTGTCGTCTGCACACTTGATAACTGAGTTGGAGGTTATGGGTCAACAAGGAGCACATGAGGGTGCTGAGTACGCACCAAAATGAGGTACTCATTTAATCACGGTAAACACCAGTTGTGGAAAAAGTACAACAGCTTAGTAGAAAATTACTCAAGTAAAAGTGAGTCACCCAGTAAAATACTACATGAGTAAAAGTCTAAAACTATTTGGTTTTAAATGTACTTAAGTATCAAAAGTAAATGCAACTGCTAAAATATACTTAAGTATCAAAAGTAAAAGTATAAATCATTTAAAATTCCTTATATTAAGAGAACCAGACAGCACCATTTTCCTTTTTACGGATAACCAGGGGCACACTCCAACATCATTTACATACGAAGCGTGTGTTTAATGAGTCCGCCAGATCAGTGAAAGTAGGGATGTTCTTGATAAGTTGTGTGAATTGCACCATTTTCCTGTTCTACTAAGTATTCAAAATACTTTTTGTTGTGAGGGGAAAATGTATGGTGTAAGTACAATATTTTCTTTAGGAATGTAGTAAGTGGTCAAAAATATAAAAGTACAGATAAAAGTACCTAAAAATATTTTTACACCACTAGTAAACACTTATTTCACAGAGTGAGGCCATGCAACGGATGTAACGTTAACTTGTTAAAACAAGACATTTAAGCTTTTCATTTTTAATTAATTAGTACAAATTTCAAGAAACATAATTCCACTTTGACATGATTGGGTAAAAATCTAAATTGAACTTTAAATTCAGGCTGTGTAACAACAAAATGTGGAAAAATTCAAGGGGTGTGAATAGTTGAAGGCACTGTTAAGTTGGGGATGGCCTTATAACTAACGTTACCTAGCAAGCCAACTAACGTACTGTACCTAGTTAGTTGATGTCGCCTGGCTAAATGCAAACGTTAGCTAAGTAATGACGTGAGTTAATCACTGTGCCAGTTTAGCTAAGTGTGATAGCTAAAGACATGGGATTACCAAAAATGTGCAGTTCGACAACTAGTAAACTAAATATCTTGATAAATGGCAATTTGTTGACTCAGACTAGCTAGCACACTACTAGCTACGACATTCAGTCGAATTGGCTGGCTAACGTAAGGTGTTACTAGCTAGCCGACGCCATGATATTTCGCAGAAATGCAGGCACACGAATTGCTTTCGTGAAGAATTGCATAAATTGTAATTTTGTTCAAATATATATGTTTGGTTAACTATTTCTGATATTTACCTAACGTTTGCTATTAGTTATTTAGATCAGCTGGCTAGCTAGCTCCCTAATGCTAGCATAACATTGGCTAGCTAGCTAATTTGACCGCCATTTTACCTAGCTACTCGCGTTCGTTAGCTGACTATAATTGGACTCGCGTGGATCAACATATCATTGAAACCCGAATACAATGTAGTGCACACGTGTATTTCCATATTATTTTACCGTTATATCAGCCAGGCCTGTATGTTTATCCCACAGGAAATCCGTGTTTGCGCTTCAATTCCTAGTTTTCACTTCGCACTATCAGTTCAGCTAGCTAGCGCACTAACCTCGTACAAACCATCCTGATATCGCGAGTTTACACTGTTTCGCTTTAGGGAAACAGAACGTAAGCTCGAGAGAACAGGATGGTTCGAAGCTACGAGCATTGCTCCCCACAAGTAAACAACCCCTAATTAAAACACTCTTCCAGCCGCAGCCAGACCACAGATCCTTCTTCAGGTGCGAGCTAGTGCCTTTACATATGTTTAATACCTTAAAAGTTCTTAAGAAATAACTTCAACATTTGTGAATATAGTTTACTAATATATTCTGGCAGAACACATTTGCAGAATAAATTAGGAATGCTATAAAGAACATTTAAATACTTGAATTAATTCATTAAAGCACAATTTAAGAACTGTAATATGAACAAAAAAAACTCAGTGCATGATTAAAATACAAAAAAGTTCATTTTTTATTGAAAAAAGGTTAAGAATACCTATTACAGTATATTCATACATTTACTGAGGCGGTGAAGCTGGAAGTAGTAGTATGGGCTTTCATAACTTTTCCCTGCACTCTGGATCACAGCGACAATTAAGGACTCTTGACGACCTTTTCACACCAAGCTCACATTTATAATCCCACGCCAGCTCTGTACCAGCTCTAATGCGCCTGAAAAATAAAAAGACAATATGATGAATATACTGAAGTGCATATTATAATACACATTTAGTCCACATGGGCATGGGCATTTATTATAGAGCCAAAGGCATGAGCAGACCCCATATTAATCCTGGCTTGGACTCTCAAAAGACCAAGCAATAGATATCATAACAGAAGGTCACTAACTTGCTGGCAAAGAACGCCACCCAGGGAAATCGAAGGTCATGTGTGTCCACAAAAACATTCTGCGCAAACAGGTTTGGTTGGCAGCTATGCTGTAGAGAGAAAAAAAGGAGAAGGTGTTGTCACGAGAATTTTCAATCCCAATGATGATAACTTGACAATTATCTAAGCTTTGACCAATCCCCGAGGTTTGTAAGACCCTGGGTTTAATAATAATTAGGCAAAGACTAAGCTTCTTCAAAAGGTTCGTAAGCTTTATTCAGAGAACGTTCTTAAGTCAAAAATGCAAAGACAATAATTTTATAACTCCCACCTCCACCTACTTACACGCACACACACACAAACAGTAGGTGGGCTGCATCTTTCCCCACGGTGTGCACATTCCTCGTTTATCACTATTCTACCAAGCTGGCAGTTCCATGCCGTTTCCTTCCTCCCTAGATTAGAGGGACCTTGACAGGGCCTCTTTCCTGACGTAAGTTTTTCAGAGTTCCAACCAGGTCAGGTCATGTATAGTTCAATTGTCCTCTATTTTCTCAGTCACACATTTCTCACGCTTAACTTGTCTCAACCAAACCTTATTGGATTTTAGTCTAATTATTCTAATACATTTTACATAGTCTAATAATTACATTTCAGGGTGGAATTCTTTAGTCTTCTTTAGACTTTAAACATATAAATTCCCTTATCAGATGTATAGTTGGCGGATCTCTGAGAAGTATGGATATAGATAAAATACTGTCAGGGCATACTATCCAACACACGATATCCTCTGAATATTCCTCCTCATGACTCACATTGAGGTAACGACCCACATTCCCTTCTAGCTTTGCATCGATGACGTAGCATGACTCCTCCCCATCAAAGAAATGCCTAGTGGCGTTTGAGGCCTCCTTGTCAATTCCCTCTGCTGTACCGTCCTGCTGGTCAGAAGATTTGGCGTCAGAGCCCGATTTCGTCGCTGGGTCTATGAGAGAAGTGTCATTTGATTAGTCTGGGAACCAAAAAAAATATCATTTTTATAAATCAAAAAATAGTGGAGAATTCATAAAGATGTTTCTGTCAATTTTTGTCTGTGCTTTACTTTCCTACAGTATTTTGAGAAACCATCATTTATCAAACCAAATAAGAATGAATCCTCTACTGAACCTCAGTAACCTTTTTAGTTTCCCTCCATGTTTGTTTTTTCTCTGAGTATACTTTTCTGTATATACGGTTTCCTCTTACCCTCCTGTAGTATTTTGGCATGCCTGCGGGTGACGTAGCTCCTCTCCATAGAGGAGACGTTGTGCCTGAAGTCATCATCAGAGCCGCCATCATCTTCACTGACATCATAATCCTTGTCCTCATAATTGTCCTCATAGTCACTGGGTTCTTCTTCTTCATCATACGAGTTCTTCATACGTAGCGGCTCTTTGTCGTGGTTTCCCTCTTCCTCATCACCACCACCATCACAGTCATCATCATGTTCACTTTTGTCTTCTTCTATGGGCTCTTCTGAACCTAATGTAGAACAGAGGCCACAACATTACAGAGATGATCAGTTCTGTTGTTTCTCTTTGCACTCCGTGATCTCGGTGTCCCCCACTGGGTATGTGCATTTACAGTTCATGAATTGACATGCAAAACCAGTGTATCTTTTTCACATTCATATAAACATAATACACAGATAGGGTAGATCTGATGCTATGGCTGCAGGTGAGGCCAGGCTCTGCATGTCTGTACCTGACTCATTGTCGGAGCAGCGGGCCTCACTCTCGTAACCCTCCTTGCTCTCAGCTCCTTCTATGTGGTTCAGGTTGACCATGTACATGTTGCCCTCTGTGCTCAAACTCTTCTTGTTCATGATTATCCCTAAGGGGAGAGATAGCAAAGGAAAAAGTTGTGAGCATTGTGTGGAATATAACAGGAAGAATGACATTGCAATAGTAGAAGGAGAGAAGAGGGCAACACTACTAGAGGGCTTGTATTGAGCACTAAAATGATATATATATATATATATATATATATATATATAGCAGAATAAGACTAATAGTGTATGTAATAGGGCTGTTCCCGACAAAAACAAATCCTGTTCTTTTGACCAATTGATTGGTAGAAATGTATAAACATGTTTTTCTCCATATAGACAACCTATGTGTTTGAATCAAATCAACTATATGCACTGAGCTTGTCTGACGCTTTAGGCGAACTGTTTGATGAAATAATTAAGACACAAATTACTAGAGGGAGTCCGACCGCAATTGATTTGATTGTGCCGCCTGGCTCAGACTTGATGCGCTGTGTAAAAAAAATAGACAGTGAGTGACTGACTAGCACCCGTGGTCTCTCTCCTCCCTGCTGTAGCGACCACCACAGAACATGAAAGTGCATTATCGCACTGTCCGATAATTACAAACGTTTGACTGAAAAGTTCCAAAATCCCTCATTTTATTAGGAAAAACATGACCTATTCCCTCAACTCTTGCTCTCTTCAGATGACACATGTATGCATCGCATGCACGTGACCAAAGACCTATTCGCACGGGACTAGCATTACTAGAATGTCCGTTATTCCAGATAACGATTCGGACGGGATTGTTTTTTCCCCCCAAACTGCCCCCAGTAATTCTCTTTGTTCCCAATAAATTGACAGTTATGAAGGAAACCTGGAGGTTTTTATTCTCGGCGTGAAGATACAGAATTTCAACATGTCCAGGTGATTAGGCCACACTGATAACTCGAGCTTGGTTCCTAAACCATATTTCCTTTAGTGTCGCCATAATATCTGAATTGATGAAGTGTGATCATAATCATTAGGATATTTTAGTGATCTGCAGTACGTCCTAAATGCCCTCAAGCCTTCAGAGTCAGCTAAACAGTGCAATTGCACTTGAGATGCATTTTAAGGCTATGGATGAGAAAGTTAACTTATCATTTCCAAACGTTTAGGTCAGTTGTATGCTGCTGCTTTGCCATCTAACAGCAAGGGTTGCATTAAATATGCTCAATGATGCATTTGGCAATATTCAATTTATACGCACAAAACATATAAACAAAATCATTGACTGTGAAAGTTGATAGGCTACTTGTAGGCGATTCATATATCCCTTATGCGCAGCACTTTGTTCAATTTATCGAATCAGTTACTGTTTTTGTTTTCTAAACAGGATGTGCTTTTAGGCCTACAGCTCGATGGTGGTTATTCAAGGTTGCAATACTAAGCCTACTAATGTTAATGACATTATTACTATTATAATAATAATAATAATAATAATAATAATAGCAACAAGGAGATCAAGAAAAAGGAGCGCTATTATTATAAATATTATTTTTGGGACAATTTGGTGTAAACACTAAATTAATTATAAATAATACCAGAGAGGCTGTGCTAACAAAAAAAAAGTGTAAACTCTTTATTACAGCAAAACGGTTTCCTCTCCTCACTTAAGACAATTAAGGCAAGGGCTGTTTTCTCATCTCCTCATTCTGCTGCTGTCTCCACGGCATTGTTCTAAAACACCAATATGCGGGTTAACTTTGCTATTATTGATAAGGGAATTAGATGCTTAAAGGTAATGATTAATGAACCCTACCCTGAAATGTAACTAATTAGTGATTATTAGTTTATGTAGCATGTATAATGAATAATTAAAGTATTCAACGTAAGTCTAACAAGGTTCAGAAGAGACCTGTTAGGGAGAGAAATGTGTGTGCCTAAGAAAATACAGAGAACAATTCAACTGTGTTTGACCCAACTTGGCTAGAACTGAGAAACTTATGATAGGACAGGGAGTCCTTCTCAAGGTTCCTCTAATCTCGGGGGAATGGAACTGTTGGCTGGGTAGTGATAAACAGTGGTGAGAACTCTGGGGAAGGATACGACTCACCTATTGTTCTTTGTGTTTTTTGTCTTTGCGTAAGATATCTACTGTTTGTGTGGAGGTATGTGCGTAAGTGGGGAGCAAGTTATAAAATGTATGTCCTTGTATTATGGACTTCAGAACGTTCTCGTGAATAAACTGTGCGGACCTTTTGCATAAGATGAGTCTTTGCCTAATTATTATTAAACCCAGGGTCTTACGAACCTCGGGGATAAGTCAAAGTTTATTGATTGTTAGTTATTATCATTGCGATTGAAAATTCTCGTGACAATTATGCACATAGCAACATAGTATAGGAAAAGCCACCAATTCAACAGCGCGCTGAAGTGTTTCAGAACCGTGGACAGCGGCCGCTATCCAATGAGGGAGAAAGCGCATTTTTTGCTACAGTCGACCGAGATTTCTGTAGTCGAGCAAACAGCCTATCGACCAAACAATTGACCGGTCGAATAAAGGGGTCAGCTCTAGTATGTAATCAACAGAAGTCATACTTAACAGCAGTCTGTCTGTGTTGGGTTAAATTAGATTCCTAGCTCACTCACCAGTGTAGGTGCAGACGAAGGTGCCCTTGGCAATGTCATCCAGGCAGCGGATTCCCCAGCTCTTCCCCATGGTCATGAAGAGCTGTAGCCGCAGCTGAAGGCCATGCTGAACCACCCGGTTAGAGCACACCCGCGGGTCACAGCGGCACAGTGCGTTGCACTCATATATACTGCAGACAGAGGGAGGTGGTTGATATAGAAACAATAATAATAATAATAATAATAATAATAATAAGGGCTTTTCAGACATTGCTCTCAAAGCATGTCACAAAAAACAAATGCAGAGAAAGAGCTGAGAGGAAGGAGAAAACTGAGACCAACAGTCAGATGGATATTGCGATTGATGGATCGTTTCCATCTGTCAATTAACAGCCTCACCCTGTGGAGAGGCGTTTCTCCAGCCTCTTGTGTGTGTAGCCAGCGTTGACGTCCTCAGGGCCCGCTGGCAACAGGGCTGTGGCCTGGATGGTCAGCTGGTGACAGGAGCATGCCGACCTACATCAACACAATATACATGTCCATAAATACATATGTCAAAACAACCTCTACATACCCAAAATACCCCTGAATATAATCCGATTAAGACATCGCCATTGGGGTGAATGGATATAGATGAGCTGTAATTTGACATGTGCCACAGTAGGAAATGACACACCTCTTCATTGGCTACTACCTTTACCTCTTGGTACATACTTAGCATTACAGAAATCAAGGAGTATCAAAAACATGGCACCATGATGACACACCAGGGGTTAAAGCAACCACAAACAAATACCATGACTGGAACTTAAGTTGATCTTAGATCGATTGTCTGAGGGGCCAAGTTAACCTCCCCTTTCATGTAAAACAAAACATAATGACCATCATGCTTTTAGGGATAGAGGGATATTTTGTACATCTATTAAACTGGTTGTCCAGTCCTTTAAAAAAAGGTTAAGGAAATACATTGCAGTGACGGAGAACTTTAACCCCTGTGACACACACCTATCCCTGCAGCCGTCGGTGCAGTCGCAGCCCATCAGAAAGTCTGAGCTGGTGTTGATGGAGACCCCACTGGCTGCGACACGCTGCTTGTTGTAGATCACCGAGAGTGGCCGGATGCTGTTGAGCTCGTTGATGCAGGACAGTGGCTGGTTCTCTCTGCCCAGCGTCAGGTCTGGGATGTTGATCTTGTAGGGCCGGGGCTGGTAGGTGGTGGTCACAGACACAAAGGGGTCCAGGCAGAACATGTCCAGGAAGAGGAAGTCACAGCGTGTCTGTTGAAGGTAGTCCTGCACAGCAGTCATGTTGCTCAGGCTGAGGCCACACGGCGACCGGTAAAATATGTGGAAATACGTCTGAGAGAGACAGAGGGCCGGAGGAGGAAGGAGGTAAGAAAACCCAAAGAAAGAGCATAAACATAACAGAGTTTTGAATTACTACAGGTATGAATCTTGGATGACAACAGAATTATACATTATTTTTCATCTGTTGCTATGGAAATGTATCAATTGCTCTGCTCCAAATTCTCCAGTTAAGAAGAGCACAGCATCAGGCATGACCTAGCACCCCTGGAGCTGAGTAATCACTATAGGTAATGGCAGAGTTCTGTATCATGAAGTATGATGTTCCAGACAGTCCAGTTAGCTAGGTGCTCACCTTGTTACTGACCACGGGTGAAATTTCCCCTAGGATCAGCTTCACCTCCCCCAATCCTAACCTAAACCATTAGAGGGGAAAATGCCCAACTAACCCATGATCAGCATCTAGGGGCAACTTCACCCTACACCCACCTTGTTATTGATCCGGTGGCGGCCCTTCATGCGGCGGAACTCGCAGAGCAGGGGGATGAGCAGCGGGTTGCGTCCACGGTGCTTAGCCTCGACCTTTGACCGGATGCAGTTCAGGCAGGCGGGGCAGCAACGGTGGGGGGTGAAGGTGACCGAACCTTTAGCTGTGATGACAGACGACTCCTTGTCGGTCGTACGATCCTGGCCCAAGGGCCTCCTGACATGACCAGGGAGAAGATGGCATGGGTTTGAGGGAGAATGAACGAGGGAGGAAAGGTTGACAGCCTGAAACAAGGATCCAAAGGTTAAATAAGGGGTACTTATTGGCCCTACATATTGGCCCTACATATTGGCCCTGTCTGTAACCAGTACAAGCTTGTGGTGTGAAATGGAAATGTGATTTTTGAATATCCCACTCCCCCTGAGACACCCTTGGAGAGTGCACAGTCAGGGATCAGCCATTATTGACGGCGACCCTGGAGCAATTAGAGTTGGTCGCCTTGCTCAAGGGCAGATCGACAGATTGTTCACCTAGCTGGCTCGGGGATTCGAACTAGCAAGCTTTTGGATGTGGTGGTTCATTTCTTTACTATCAAATGAGGAGAGACAAACTATTCACACGAGTCAGAGTCATACTTCAACTAAATCTTTAATAGTGAGAGCTTTGCAATAGCGATGTCTGGTCGACGAATCACCGTCTCTGATGATTCGTTGAAAGCGGCGAGACAAAAGTACAAAGGTCTTTTATAGTCAAGATACACCCCCTAGTCGACACATTTAAGGTCTTCGAAAGCCAAGTCAACAAACAGATGACCGACCATCTCGAATCCCACCATACCTTCTCCGCTATGCAATCTGGTTTCAGAGCTGGTCATGGGTGCACCTCAGCCACGATCAAGGTCATAAACGATATCTTAACCGCTATCGATAGGAAACAGTACTGTGCAGCCATATTCATTGACCTGACCAAGGCTTTTGACTCTGTCAATCACCACATCCTCATCGGCAGACTCGACAGCCTTGGTTTCTCTAATGATTGCCTCGCCTGGTTCACCAACTACTTCTCTGATCGAGTTCAGTGTGTCAAATCGGAGGGTCTGTTGTCCGGACCTCTGGCAGTCTCTATGGGGGTGCCACAGGGTTCAATTCTTGGACCGACTCTCTTCTCTGTATACATCAATGATGTCGCTCTTGCTGCTGGTGAGTCTCTGATCCACCTCTACGCAGACGACACTATTCTGTATACTTCTGGCCCTTCTTTTGACACTGTGTTAACAACCCTCCAGGCGAGCTTCAATGCCATACAACTCTCCTTCCGTGGCCTCCAATTGCTCTTAAATACAAGTAAAACTAAATGCATGCTCTTCAACCGATCGCTGCCTGCACCTGCCCGCCTGTCCAACATCACTACTCTGGACGGCTCTGACTTAGAATAGGTGGACAACTACAAATACCTAGGTGTCTGGTTAGACTGTAAACTCTCCTTCCAAACTCACATCAAGCATCTCCAATCCAAAGTTAAAATCTAGAATTGGCTTCCTATTCCGCAACAAAGCATCCTTCACTCATGCTGCCAAACATACCCTTGTAAAACTGACCATCCTACCAATCCTCGACTTCGGTGATGTCATTTACAAAATAGCCTCCAAAACCCTACTCAATAAATTGGATGCAGTCTATCACAGTGCCATCCGTTTTGTCACCAAAGCCCCATATACTACCCACCACTGCGACCTGTACGCTCTCGTTGGCTGGCCCTCGCTTCACACTCGTCGCCAAACCCACTGGCTCCAGGTCATCTACAAGACCCTGCTAGGTAAAGTCCCCCCTTATCTCAGCTCGCTGGTCACCATAGCAACGCCCACCCGTAGCACGCGCTCCAGCAGGTATATCTCTCTGGTCACCCCCAAAACCAATTCTTCCTTTGGCCGCCTCTCCTTCCAGTTCTCTGCTGCCAATGACTGGAACAAACTATAAAAATCTCTGAAACTGGAAACACTTATCTCCCTCACTAGCTTTAAGCACCAGCTGTCAGAGCAGCTCATAGATTACTGCACCTGTACATAGCCCATCTATAATTTAGCCCAAACAACTACCTCTTTACCTACTGTATTTATTTATTTTGCTCCTTTGCACCCCATTATTTCTATCTCTACTTTGCACCTTCTTCCACTGCAAACCAACCATTCCAGTGTTTTTTTACTTGCTATATTGTATTTACTTCGCCACCATGGCCTTTTTATATTTTTATTTATTAATATATTTTATTTGCCTTCACCTCCCTTATCTCACCTCACTTGCTCACATTGTATATAGACTTATTTTTCACTGTATTATTGACTGTATGTTTGTTCTACTCCATGTGTAACTATGTGTTGTTGTATGTGTCTAACTGCTTTGCTTTATCTTGGCCAGGTCGCAATTGTAAATGAGAACGTGTTCTCAATTTGCCTACCTGGTTAAATAAAGGTGAAATAACTAAATAAATAAATAAAAAATAAACCACAGATGTTTTGAACGGGTCAAGGTGAGACGTTTTAAATGAGAAAGGAGTATCCCGTAGCCAGATAGCATTCGCTATAAATTATCATTCAGTTTGGTCCATAAGACTAGGTTCCAATCTCGTTCCTGGTACTTCATAGCACAAAAACAGCAACTCATCCAATGGCATAAATCAATTGTCAACTCCAGATACTCCCATCTCAAGTAAAATCCCTTCTTGACCCCACTCCTGGACAAGCTCACTGAGGGGAGTGAGCCTCTAGGTCATACGCTAACCCAGGATAAGTGCAACATCAGAGATGACTTACAATGTTTCCAGACACTACCACACACATCCCCCAATGCCAAAGGAGGGAGTGACTGGCGCACAGACATTGTGGAGACAAGTAATTGGTTCCCCATTAATCACGCCATCCCTTCACATGGTTTAAGAATAGGTGGACACATTCACATATGAAGACAATGTTCCATTCTGTCCTCTTCCCTTCCTGATATTCTGCATAGCACCAGGGACATGTGAAAGACAAGCCTGACCTCTCCCCTCTCTGGGCCCCAGGTGACTGAGCCTGATAAGTTGTATATGTTTAAAGTAATGACTAAAGAATTCCACCCAGACACGTATAAGACTATGTGAAATGTATTAGAATTATAAGACTATATTCCAATAATGTATGTGTGGGACAAGTTAAGAGGGAGAAATGTATGGTTGAGAAAACAGAGGCTGGTAGACTACACATGATAACTCTGAAAAAGCTGACAACTGGAGGGTCCTTCCAAGGCCTCTCTAATCTATGGAGGAGAGGAGAGAATGGCGAGAAACTGCCAAGGCTGGTAGAAAAGTGATAAAACTCTGTGTGTGTGTGTGTGTGTGTGTGTGTGTGTGTGTGTGTGTGTGTGTGTGTGTGTGTGTGTGTGTGTGTGTGTGTGTGTGTGTGTGTGTGTGTGTGTGTGTGTGTGTGTGTGTGTGTGTGCGCGTGCGTAGAGGGGGTTATAAAAGACTGTTCAAATTTGGTTGACTTTAGAACGTTCTCTCAATAAAGCTGACAAACCTTTTGAAGAAGCTTAGTCTTAGCCTAATTATTATTAAACCCAGGGTCTTACAAACCTCAGGGATTGGTCAAAGCTTAAATAATTGTTTAGTTATCATCATTGAGAGTGAAAATTCTCGTGACAAGCCCCATCTGAGGGAAGAGGTGCAACTGCCAACACGAAGGGAGTCCGAAGGGATACATTCTAATAACAAGTATATCACATAAACATATTATGCAGATAAGACATCTTAATTATCTATGTTACACAACTAATTCTGATTCTTCCACCAAATGGGTTACTGGCCCAACGCTCTAACCCAGGGGTGGGCAACTCCAGTCCTCGGGAACCTGATTGGTGGCACACTTTTTCTCCATCCCTAGCGAACACAGCTGATTAATCAAATTGCATTCTAAACTGAAAATCATGATTAGGTGATTATTGGAGTCAGGTGTGTTAGCTGGGGTAAAACTGTGACAGCAATCGGGCCCTCGAGGACTGGAATTGCCCACCCCTGCTCTAACCGCTAGGCTACCTTCCACCCTAATAAAATTGAATAATAATGTATGCAGGAAATAAATACTCAAGAAATTCGTGCAAGACGCACTTTTGAAAAGAGTACAGAAACAGTATAAACACAGACATAAATTCTACTCACCCTACGGATGCTGACTGTTTACCAGCAGCTGGCTGGCCCTGGCTGACATTGTTTGAAGTGACCTGCGCTGGTATTACTGTTGATGAGGGGCTGACGTGAGGTTTGTTGGCAGCAGCCGTGCTAGTCTGGTGGATTGTAGTAGTAGTCGAAACTGCTCCCCCTGGGTGACGGACAAAGAGTGTGCTCGCTAAATAAACGCATTGTCCAGACGGCTGATGTAGATCATTCATTCAGATAAACAAACACAAGGCTGTCGATGTGTCCATTATTTATCCACAGGGCACAGAGTAAAAAGGAGATAAGACAGACACTTACCACTGTTGGGCCGTGTCACTGGTGGTTTATCCTTTGCCTCCTCAACACGTTTCTTCATGTTGGCCATGTGCTCCAGACGCAAAGAGCCTCGGTACACCCATTCCTTATGTTCGTCATCCTGAGAACACCACACAGACACACTTTAGCGCACAGTGAGACATACAGGGAAAAAAGGCATGGCATTTTGTGTGTCAGTGAATAATTTTACTTTAGTTAGGTAAGCATAACCAGAATACCAGGCACAATATACTGCAAGTCAATCACTATCAAATGTAATTCAAGGTTACGGATTAAGCAGTTGTAGCTTCTCACCTTGAAGAGGACGCACAACAAGCTGCAGTCAATCTGCTCTACTTCTGTCCTCCTCTGGATCCCCTCAAACTCCACGTTGATGGGCTGTCCCGGTCTATACTGGGCCATGGGCGGGTTGGGATACACCTTGATGTATTCCTTGATGAACTCCCTGTTGGCCTCATCCTCTATGTCCTCCCACACCTCCGGCACTGCAGTCGATAGAGAGAGACAGGAGGCTTAGCTTGTGTGAGTCGGTGTGCTTTTCTGCAAGAATCTCACCAACACCTGCATTGCAGATTAAACTTGTAGCATGACAACAACCCGAGTAGAAGTTCTGCTGCTCCGTACAAGACAATTAATTGAAAAATGGATAACTCAAATGACTTTGGTATATCTTGTTGCACAGGTGGATTCACCCAACTACAGCTGGATCTGAATAAAACATCCTACATTTGGTAGGAGGATCAAACAAGATTGGAGCCAAGAAGTATTGAGTAAATATAAGAGAGACATTTTTTTTTTAAGCCCGAGGCTGTTCTTACGTGGTCTGCAAACAATGTGGAGATCCGGCAAACCGACATAGGAAGGTGTGCCGTCGTCAAAAAAGACCAGGAACCTGAAACACAAGGAGCGCCACAGAGCTTTACTAAGACATTGATGGATCACATTCAGCATGATGTTTACATTTAACATCATCCAACCATTCACACATAATACTATCAGATATGGCTGCTACGCTGGCTGTTCTACCTGATAAATGCACACATTCCGTGATTAGAAGGGAACAATTTTAAAAAATGCAGAGGAACTGGCTTCGAGGTCCAGAGTTGAGTTCGAGGGGTGTAGGCTATATTAAATGGATTTATGTTCCAAAGGTCCACATCAGCGGCTTATAGGTTACGGTGTAAGCCATGAGGTGCTAAACGTGTTTATGTTAATTAATGCTCAATTACTATGAGACCGGCAGTTATTTGCACGACAATCGAAAGGCTGACAAAATGTAATGAACGCCACAGCCCTACTCACACACACTCTCATACCTCATGCGGTTCTTTCGGTTGGGGAGCTCAGCCAGAATGCCAGAGTAGAACCAGGACTGCTCGGCGTCCTTGAACTTGGCCACCACGCGCACGCCCACGTACAGCCGCTCCAGTGAAGCGGTGTGGTCAAAGGCTATGTGGTGTCCTGACAGCATGCTTCTCCCCTTCTCGCTAAAGTCCACCTTATACCTGCTTCCACTCTCTGTGGAGCGTCAATGGTTGAGATATAGAGAGCATTGAGAAAACAAAGAATTCTGTAAACGACATGAACTGATATAAAAGCATAGATATATGACTAGATATGTCAAAGTGACTTGAAAAAATAAAATATTATTTTGCAGCTCTGTGCATACATTGAAACACATCAAGCATAGACAAATCTACACCATTACAAACAAATACAATGAGAATAGAAATAAATCAGTGGGTGTGTGTGTTCTTACCTGATAGTTTGATTTCTGTAATCTTGCCTGAGTGCCAGGTCTTGGTCCTCCTCCTAGCCAGGACCTTCATATCAGTCTTGATCTCCTCCTCTGTGAGGCCGGGAGGCGGCTGAGTGGCAGGGTTCGGCGCATGGGTCGGAGCTTGCGACACGCTGGTCACCACAAATGGAGTGGACGTTTCTGTCAGAGAGAGCGAGAAGACCACCATGAGAACTAAAGATTTTCCTTAAAGATATAGCACTGACATCAAGTTGCAAGCAATTTAGAGAAGACCAATAATGCAAAACAAGGTCAAACATTTGAAGTCCAAAATGCAAAGCACAAGTCACCTTTTCTGGTCTCTTGTTGTTTTAATGGGACAGTGGAACCACTTTTGCTGGCCTCCTGTAATTTTGGTGGGGAAGCTGTGCTACCTTTGCTTGAGTTCTGCTGTTTTGTCGACGCAGAGCAGTCACCTGCTCTGGGCTTTTGTGGTTTCGATGGCACAGAAGGATTTGCTGGGGCAGGAAGCGAGTCTTCCCTGTAAGACACAAGTTGATGCTTGGTTCGGACAGATTCTCTTCTCTTCCTTTCCCCTTTTCTCGGCCGTCCACGTTTGCTGGACTCTGGACGTTTTGATGAGATCTTTTTTGATTTTGATGGAGTATACTCATCGCCGCTGTCTTCTTGTGGACTTGGTGGTTCAGACTCTGATTCAGCAAGGGGGGTTGCTGGGGTATCATTAGAGTTTGAGGCTTCATTTGGGGCAACAGTTACAGTCACAAAAGGGGTGGTCACAGCTGGAGAGGATGGCATGCTCTCCATGTCATCTGCCATGTCATTGTACTAAGGAAGAATTAGAGAAAAGCATGTCAGGAGCATGGCCGAGACCACACATGCAGAAGTGTGTGCATGCGTGTGTGTGTGTGCATTTACATCCTATCTGGCTAAGTTCTCACATTTTCTGTGTCACTGTCTGTAGCTGGGACTTCTCCAGGAGCCGAATCGGAAGCAGCAACTGAGAAAACGATAGAACGGAGATTAAACAAAGCATAACGTATTGGGATTGAGGATCACATCACATCCCATCCCCTCTGTGTCCCATTGAAACAACATCTCCCTCAATCCCTTACCTCCGTCTGTGGCCATGGTGTTGTCGTTTCTGTCAGCGTCCCCATCATCGATCTCAATGACGCTTTGCTGGCCCACTCCTTCATCTTCAGAGTCTGTGTCTCTGTACTCCATGCCCAGTTTGCTGTACAGCGCCTTCATAACGGTCTCACACTCCACCACAGACCTGTGGAGAAACAGTCAAGGCAAAGGTTGCGGTCCCGAAGGTAACAGCCCTCTTCCCGCCCTCCCTGGAAGCTTCTTCCCCACGTTTCTTTACCTCTACGCACATATTGTTATGGTCACCCTGCCTTCACATTTCTCACCCAATCATGAATTTTGATTCTTAAAGTTTTACTGGTGAAACATCCACGCAGCATCTGCATGCCAACCATTTGATCTGAAATCAGTTTCATGGGAATATGCACTTAGATCTTCCTGAGTTATGTAGTGTTGTTTTGAAGTACAGTATTGTTTAGAATTATTATGTACAGTGAGCTAATTTTAGAGCAGAGGGTTTTAACAAACTGTAGCATCCCTGTATTGTTTCAACCAAAGCACATATTTTGCCTAGTGCTTAGTGCTGTTGAGTTGTCCGCATGAGAGAAGTGAGGTTGTTTTTGTCTTACAGTAACGTTATACTATGCTATTATAGTCGGTTCTGTGTAGAATCGATCATTATGTGATCTTGTGATTTGTAATGTAATTGTCAGAGTAGCCAGTTCTCTGGGCAGCCGAACGAGTAGAGCAGAGACTGTGCATAAAGTAGAGAATCCTACACATGCACAGAAGCTTCGGATCTTTAGCTATCGGGAACCGCAGCCTTTGGAATGTCAACAGTCAAATCAGTGCACAACAAATCCACAGCCACGAGTCCAATAGCACTGCTGCAGACAACAGTCTCACATGTATATGCTGCAGTGGAGGCTCCTCAGGGGAGTAAAGGGGGATCATCCTACTCAATGAATTTCTGAAAAATTAAAAGCGACAAATTAAAAAGGTATCCTTTTTAGAGCATACTAAATATATTCACGTCATCAAATAACTGATTGAAACACTTATCTCCCAAGTGGCACAGTGGTCTAAGGCACTGCATCACAGTGTGCCACTAGAGATCCCGGTTCGAGTCCAGGCTCTGTCGCAGCCGGCCGCGACCGGGAGACCCATGGGGTGGCCCACAATTGGCCCAGCATCGTCCAGATTAGGGGAGGGTTTGGCCAGCAGGGAGGTTCTTGTGTCATCGCGCACTAGCAACTCCTGTGGCGGGCGCAATGCACGTTGACACGGTCACCAGGTGTACAGTGTTTCCTCTGACACATTGGTGCGATTGGCTTCCGGGTTTAGCGGGCATTGCGTCAAGAAGCAGTGCAGCTTGGCTGGGTTGTGTTTCGAAGGACGCACGGCTCTCGACCTTTCCCTCTCCCGAGTCTGTACGGGAGTTGCAGCGATGGGACTAGACTGTGAACTACCAATTGGAATGCAGGAAATTGGGCCTTAACAGCCCTCTCTGGGGTAGCTGCAGGAAAACTATTGTCCATCCTCCTCTGAGTACATTGACTTCAATAGAAGTCAATGCTCATGGTTCTTCCATAGACTTACACAGTAATTATGACAACGACTTCCGAAGGACATCCTCCAACCTATTGGAGCTCTTGCAGCACGAACTGATATGTTGTCCACCCAATCAAAGGATCAGAGAATGAACCTTGTACTGAAAGCTTACGCTACAGCTAGCTAGCACTGCATAACATGTGGTGAGTAGTTGACTAGCCAATAGTTTAACAGGTTTTAACAAAATCATTTATTTAATATTTTCTTTCACTTACTAGCTAATGCAGCTAGCTAATTTAGCCTACTCAAACAGAGAGGAATGATATTTATGTTGGCTAGCTGGCTAAGGCTATCCAACACAAACTCTTCTGAGTCAAGGTAAGCTTTTGGTTTTATAGTACTAGGTCACTGGTAATTTTCCACAACTGTCCAGTACCCTCCTCACACATCGCACAAAGGAGTGATTTATTACTGGCTCCTTAAAGACCCAGCCAGGCTGAATTCTTGTTCCATCTGTTGAGGCTCTAAAGATCTTATCACTCCCCTTAGACCCATAGACTGTGAGAACTGGTGAGAACCTGTTCTTGTTTGTTCAATGCTTTAAGAAAGTGGAACCTTTAAAAATATATATATATATTTAACCTTGATTTAACTAGGCAAGTCAGTTAAGAACAAATTCTTATTTACAATGACGGCCTACCTCGGCCAAACGCGGGCGACACTGGGCCAATTGTGCGCCACCCTATGGGACTTCCAATCACAGCCGGATGTGATACAGCCTGGATTCGAACCGATCGTCGGTTCGAATCCAGTGCCGATCGTCACACTCATATCAGTTTTATCACAGTTGGTACTTGTAATTGGATCTACTTGTGATCGGAAAACCTGGAAGTGCGCTTTGAAATGCCGTTAAAGCCTATACCTCAAGTGCGCTATCACTCAGAGCACATCGTTATGTTCCTTCACTCATTCACACACATTGTTCAAAGGTAAACGACCCTGGCAGGTGAAACGGCACATTAGGCTATTAACTTAGTCCTATTCAATTAGCAATGAAATAGGCTAATAAATACCCTAATGCACTGCTGTCTACTACTGCCTGAATTTATTCGACACAGATTTAGATGAAGCTTGGCTAATTCGCAGGGGAGAAGGGGAGACTTGTGCCACGTAACGAGTGACTGAATGCGAGTGAATGAATTATTCTCATCACGGATAATTACAACACCGTTACAATACTTGTTTTGTCCGAGTACTCGGCACACCCCTAGTATTCAATCTGCAGATTATTTTTTTTAGACCTACCTGAATTTTTCCAATAGAAACTCTCGTTTGCAACTGTTTGGACTAATGATTACACCCTAGATCAGCTAGATGTAGGAAAGAGTGTGCATGGCGGTATTGAATGTCACTGTCTGTCGCCTTGATTACTCCAATTTGTCTCTCTCTCTCTGACCTGTGCACCTACGTTATAAACTGTCATTCGTAGGCTAGGTTGTAGCAACCTCATGATGGGTATAGGGAAAACTAGAGTATCATCTAGTAGCCTAAACCTTTCAATGTTACATTGAGCTGGGTTAATGGAATATGAATGACAGTCATCCAATAAGCTGCAATAAAAATAAGATGCAAGCATTGCAGACCAAGAAAACAACACTTATAGGCTGATCCCAGATCCGTTTGTGCTCTTACCAATGCCACGTCTCACGGTCAAGCCACAGCAGATCTGGGACCAGGCTAAACACTTAAGCCAACAGGCTGAAAAACACTCACTCGCAGGCAGTGTTGAAAAGGGTGCGGGTGCAGAGGGCCTGCTTCTCCTTCCGCTGCACTAGGTTCTGCATCTGGGCCAGCTGGGTCCTCCTGAGTTTCACCAAGTCTTGATTCTCCACCTCCTCCTGTATCCAGCCCTGAAGCTCCCCCACGGTCATCTCCATCTCATCATCCCCACTCTCCATCACTTGGGAGACTGTGACACCTTCTTTCTAATGGGTGCTCTCAGGTTTTCAACAGTAGGTCTGTGCTCTGGTCCTGTTGACAAAACATTGACAATTTCCTTCCACTTTTCTAAGAGCTCATAGCATGGCCTGCAGTTAAATGTTTTCATTATTTGTTTAGATATTAAATTGGCGTTGTAATGTAAACATTGAGCGATTTGACTAAACAACAGATCGTCAATGGCATATGCGCGTGCCCAACAAATCAACACATTTGGCGCATGAACTGTTACACAGTTGTTGATAAAACACCACAACGCCTTTCATTAGTTCAAATAGGTATTAAGTGTAAGCTATTAACAAACTATTTCCTATTTTACTGTAAAGATCTGAACTGCACAACGACGGCGAAGAAAGTGATTGTTATGAGCTAACGTTAGCGAGCTAACGTTAGCGTAGTCTGATTAAGCAGGCTGTGTAATAAGCTATTTTTTGTATACCAATTAACGTGAATTGTGTATTACAGACTGATTAAATATACAAACGCTACCGTATCTTGCCTGATTAATCAGATTGACGTTGGCGGATCTAATGCGACAGTAACGCTAGCTAGCTTAGCAGATTTAAACTCAACTCGATATTTAGCTAGCGTTAGTAGCTATTTACTAGTACTATGCTAGTTAATCCAAATGTCTTACTGGTAACTATAAAGTAGTATAGCTAGCTACATGTCTAGCTAACTATGGTTGAATAACTACATTTCTTCGGTTAACCAAATTGTGTTGCAAAAAACATGTATTTTCTCACCTGAAGCTTCCCGCAAAAACATCCACTGTCCACTTCCGCGAACGACGTTAGCCCAGTCAGCTAGCTAAATGAACGTTCGTTTTAGCCAGTCAGCTAGCTAAGTGGACGTTAGCTTTAGCAACCAAGGCAAGGGGGGGTATGTCACAGTGTTCCGCTTTAGCCTATTTATTTCAACATGCTGCAGTTCTTAGACCTTTTTGTTTTAAACGCAGGTAGTATATAACGTTAGCTTTGTCCAATTTCCCATGCATACTCTTTGGTCGAAGTAAAAGCACCAGGATGTGCAGGCTAACTAACTATTACTACCCCCACCGCCATGATTAATTGGAAGACGCTTGCAAACAGGGTAGTGGATGGTAACGTTACCCCGGTGTGCTCTCCTACGATGGCGCCATGATGGTTTGGAAGACGCTTGCAAACTGGGCAGTGGGTGGTAACGTTACCCCCGGTGTGTTCTCCTACGATGGATAGATGTGTGCACTGCAGACAGAGTGGAGAATGCGAAGCTAGAGTAAAGATGTACTGTAATATACAGTATTTGGTTAAATGTATCTAGTTAATAGTGATGAGTCGGCTATAAGAGCTGGCTCGCATATCAGAAGAGCCGAATCTTTTTATAAAAATATAAAAACATTAAGATATTAACAATCAAAAGATTTAAATGAGTAGAATGAACTAATTAAAAGAACGAAAAAGGAAATAATATAGGCCTAAATGCTCAAGCACACATTCGTTCTGACTGTCTGATCAGTCTAACAGCCTCACCTGTTGTTCCTGTCAATCAGATGTAATAAATACCATTTAAAATAACACAAGCATATTGCTATTACGTTGTTATAACTAACTTCTTTCAAAGCAGGGTTTCTCACAAACTCATAAGCACACATTTCAAGACACACACACACCCAGAGACAGATGGCTGACACAAACCCCACACAAACACTGATAAGACAGGAAAGGCCTTGATCAAAAGGGTGCTTGGGTCTGCATTTCACGAGATACTGAGACACACACACACCCAAGGACAGAGGGCTGAGGCAAACCTTTCATAAACACTGATAAAACAGGAACATCTACGCACACACCAAATCTCCTGTTTTAGCTGAACATTTCAAAACACAGAACTCTGCTACCAGGCCCAGAAGGACGACACCCAGATCGACAGGACCAATCAGAAGACCAGAACTACTAGACTCAACCTACTTTCTTTACTGTATATAATGTTTATGCACTCTGTTATCTGGGCTCTGTCTGGAGGTTCCTTGTGAACTGAATGAACGAGTCCGTGCACGCTTGTACCAGATATCTTTACTCTGAATAAACTGTCGCTTGTCATACAATTTACCACCTAGTCTGAATCGATCCTTGACCGGCTCACCCTTCTCCATATCCCATTATCAACAGAAACTTGGTAAGCAGAGGATGGTTGTCTAGATACCCGGTCCAGAGTGGTTGATGTTGATGCGAGGGGGCGAGTTGGTGGAAGGACGGTTCACGGAGGACAGGTGAAATCTTTTGGGGGGAGGACAACAATTCTGCTCAGCTCGGGAAACTGATCTCAAGGTCGACCATAAACAAGGTAAGCAAAACCTGTTAAATCAAACTTTGCATATTGTCGTATTAGTTTATCCAAATTTTGATCAGTATCACCGAGTGTGAGTATGAATTCTTGATTAAATTTATATACAGATGACAAAACTGAACGGCAGTGAAGTAAACATATGTGGGAATAATTTGTGATAAGACTTATTCAATAGTCCGGCTGAGACCGGTAAGGAATAAGCTTATTTGTGCTGTACTTATTCAATAGTCCGGCTGAGACCGGTAAGGAATAAGCTTATTTTGTGCTGTACTTATTCAATAGTCCGGCTGAGACCGGTAAGGAATAAGCTTATTTGTGCTGTACTTATTCAATAGTCCGGCTGAGACCGGTAAGGAATAAGCTTATTTTGTGCTGTACTTATTCATTAGTCCGGCTGAGACCGGTAAGGAATAAGCTTATTTGGGCTGTACTTATTCAATAGTCCGGCTGAGACCGGTAAGGAATAAGCTTATTTGTGCTGTACTTATTCAATAGTCCGGCTGAAACCGGTAAGGAATAAGCTTATTTTGTGCTGTACTTATTCAATAGTCCGGCTGAGACCGGTAAGGAATAAGCTTATTTGTGCTGTACTTATTCAATAGTCCGGCTGAGACCGGTAAGGAATAGGCTTATTTGTGCTGTATTTATTCAATAGTCCGGCTGAGAACGGTAACGAATAAACTTATTTGTGCTATACTTATTCAATAGTCCGGCTGAGACCGGTAAGGAATAAGCTTATTTGTGCTATACTTATTCAATAGTCCGGCTGAGACCGGTAAGGAATAAGCTTATTTGTGCTATACTTATTCAATAGTCCGGCGGAGACCGGTAAGGAATAGACTTAAAGTATGGGTGTGTGATGAAGGCTTGTTTGATAGTTTGGCACTAGCCAATGTGATGATAGGATATGCACGGTGAGTAATTTTGTGAAATATTTAAAGAACTGTCACGTTCCTGACCTATTTCTGTTAGTTTGTTGTATGTGTTAGTTGGTCAGGACATGAGTTTGGGTGGGCATTCTATGTTTTCTGTTTCTATGTTGGTTTAAGGGTTGCCTGGTATGGCTCTTAATTAGAGGCAGGTGTTTGGCGTTTTCCTCTAATTGAGAGTCATATTTAGGTAGGTTGTTTCACAGTGTTCGTTGTGGGTGGTTGTCTCCTGTGTCTGTGTCTATGTTACACCATACGGGACTGTTTCGTGCGTTCTCCGTTTTATGTAGTCATTTTTCCTGTTGTGCGTTCTGCGTGTTTTATGTAAGTTCGTATGTTCAGGTTTGTCTACATTCGTTTTGTTGTTTTGTAATATATCAAGTGTTCTTCGTGTGTTTAGTTCGTCTTGTAATTAAATCATTATGTATTCACAACCCGCTGCGCCTTGGTCGAATCACTACTCCTCCTCTTTGGTTGAAGAGGAGGAGGAACACCGTGACAGAACCACCCACCAAACATCCAGAACCAAGCAGCGGAAGTTCGAGCAGGATAATACACAGGACTACTGGACTTGGGAGGACGAGCTGGATGGAAAAGGTCCTTGGGCGCACATTGGGGAATATCGCCGCGCTCGTGAGGAGATGGAAGCAGCGCGAGCCCAGGAGCGATGGTATGAGGAGGCAGCAAAGAGACGTGGCTGGAAACTGGTGAATCAAGCCCAAAACTGCAGATATGAGGGGAAGCGTCTAGCACGGAAGCCCGTGAGTACTACCCAAAAATTTCTTGGGGGGTGGCTAAGAGATAGTGGGCCAAGGGCAGGTAGGAGACCTGCGCCCACTTACCAGGCTAACCGTGGAGAACGGGAGTACGGGCAGACACCGTGTTACGCAGTAGAGCGCACGGTGTCTCCTGTACGTGTGCATAGCCCAGTGCGGGTTATTCCACCTCCCCGCACTGGTAGGGCTAGATTGAGCATTGAGCCAAGTGCCATGAAGCCGGCTCTACATATCTGGCCACCAGTACGTCTCTTTGGGCCGGCTTACATGGCACCAGCTTTACGCATGGTGTCCCCGGTTCGCCTACATTGCCCGGTGCGGGTTATTCCACCTCTCCGCACTGGGCGGGCGACGGGGAGCATTCAACCAGGTAAGGTTGGGCAGGCTCAGTGTTCAAGGGAGCCAGTACGCTTGCACGGTCCGGTATTTCCGGCACTACCTCCCCGCCCCAGCCCAGTACCACCAGTGCCTACACCACGCACCAGGCTTCCAGTGCGTTTTCAGAGCCCTGTTCCTCCTCCACGCACTCTCTCTATGGTGCGTGTCTCCAGCCCAGTGCCTCCAGTTCCGGCACCACGCACTGAGCCACCTGTGCGTCTCCAGAGCCCTGTACACACTGTTCCTTCTCCCCGTACTCGTCCTGATGTGCGTGCACTCAGCCCGGTGCCAACAGTGCCGGTACCACGCACCAGACAAATAGTACGCTTTGAGAGTCCAGTGTGCCCTGTCCCTGCTCCCCGCACTAGGCTTGGAGTGCGTGTCTCCAGTCCGGTGCCTCCAGTTCCGGCACCACGCACCAGGCCTACAGTGCGTCTCAGCCGGCCAGAGTCTGCCGTCTGCCCAACGGCGCCTGAACTGTCCGTCTGCCAAGCGCTGCATGAACTGCTCGTCTGTATTGAGCCTTCAAAGCCGCCCGTCTGCCATGAGCCTGCAAAGCCGCCCGTCTGCCATGAGCCTACAGAGCCTTCCGCCAGACAGGAGCCGCTAGAGTCTTCCGCCAGACAGGAGCCGCTAGAGCCTTCCACCAGACAAGAGCAGCCAAAGCCTTCCGCTAGACAGGATCAGTCTGAGCCATCCGTCTCCTCAGCGCCACCTGAGCCATCCGTCTCCTCAGCGCCGTCTGAGCCATCCGTCTCCCCAGCGCCGTCTGAGCCATCCGTCTCCCCAGCGCCGTCTGAGCCATCCGTCTCCCCAGCGCCGTCTGAGCCATCCGTCTCCCCAGCGCCGTCTGAGCCATCCGTCTCCCCAGCGCCGTCTGAGCCATCCGTCTCCCCAGCGCCGTCTGAGCCATCCGTCTGTCCCGAGCCATTAGAGCCGCCCGTCTGTCCCGAGCCGTTAGTCAGTCAGGAGCCGCTAGAGCCATTCGTCAGTCAGGATCTGCCAGAGTCGCCAACCAGACAGGATCTGCCAGAGTCGCCAACCAGACAGGATCTGCCAGGGCCGCCAACCAGACAGGATCTGCGAGGGCCGCCAACCAGACAGGATCTGCCAGAGCCGCCAACCAGACAGGATCTGCCAGAGCCGCCAACCAGACAGGATCTGCCAGAGCCGCCAACCAGACAGGATCTGCCAGAGCCGCCAACCAGACAGGATCTGCCAGAGCCGTCAGTGAGCCATGAGCGTCCAGAGCCGTCAGTGAGCCATGAGCGTCCAGAGCCGTCAGTGAGCCATGAGCGTCCAGAGCCGTCAGCCAGCCATGAGCGTCCAGAGCCGTCAGCCAGCCATGAGCGTCCAGAGCCGTCAGCCAGCCATGAGCGTCCAGAGCCGTCAGCCAGCCATGAGCGTCCAGAGCCGTCAGCCAGTCATGAGCTGTCCCTCAGCCCAGAGCGGCTATTTATCCAGAAATGCCCCTCAGTCCAGAGCTGTCTCTCTGTCCGGAGCTGCCTTTCAGTCCGGAGTTGCCTCTCTATCCTGAGCTACCTCTCTATCCTGAGCTATCCCTCTGTCCTGAGCTATCCCTCTGTCCTGAGCTATCCCTCTATCCCGGTGCTGCCCCTTGTCTCGATGTTACCCAAAAGATTAAGGGGGTGTAATATGAGGGTGGTCATTTGTAGGGGGAGATGTAAGCTGGGATTGACTATGGTGGGGTGGGGACCTCGCCCTGAGCCTGAGCCACCACCGTGGTCAGATGCCCACCCAGACCCTCCCCTAGACTTTGTGCTGGTGCGCCCGGAATTCGCACCTTAAGGGGGGGGTTATGTCACGTTCCTGACCTATTTCTGTTAGTTTGTTGTTTGTGTTAGTTGGTCAGGACGTGAGTTTGGGTGGGCATTCTATGTTTTCTGTTTCTATGTTGGTTTAAGGGTTGCCTGGTATGGCTCTTAATTAGAGGCAGGTGTTTGGCGTTTTCCTCTAATTGAGAGTCATATTTAGGTAGGTTGTTTCACAGTGTTCGTTGTGGGTGGTTGTCTCCTGTGTCTGTGTCTATGTTACACCATACGGGACTGTTTCGTGCGTTCTCCGTTTTATGTAGTCATTTTTCCTGTTGTGCGTTCTGCGTGTTTTATGTAAGTTCGTATGTTCAGGTTTGTCTACATTCGTTTTGTTGTTTTGTAATACATCAAGTGTTCTTCGTGTGTTTAGTTCGTCTTGTAATTAAATCATTATGTATTCACAACCCGCTGCGCCTTGGTCGAATCACTACTCCTCCTCTTCGGTTGAAGAGGAGGAGGAACACCGTTACAAGAACTGAAGGTTTAAGTGTTAAATGTTAATGTTACATGTGTGAGTTGAATTTATTTGTTAAATATTAATGTTGCATGTGTGAGTTGAATTTATTTTGATTGAAACGTGGTGAATATTAAAACATTAAATGACTATTTGGGAAATGTGCTGAATTGATATTGGGGAGGGTATAGTGTAAATTGTTGGTTGCGCATTCCACAACGCCGGATAAATTAATAATATACATGACATTTAAAAATTCTGAGTGTACGAGGGAGGAGCTCTGAGATAAGACAGAGTACATGTCTCCAGGAATACATCGCTGGTATTAACCGGTGACGGGCTAAGTATATTCAGATAGTCTAATTAAGGTATTTCTTTTTATTAAGCTAATAAAATAAAATATAAATAAGCATAAAATATACGATATATGACAAAATGACGACCCCCAATACTCCAAAGCTTAAATTTAACGATTTTCTAGATCAGAAGATACAAGATAGAGCAGGGGGAAAGGAACAATACAAGACGGTAAAGAAGGTTTGGGAGGGAGTGAAGCTGAAATGGACACAAGCAGGTTACTTTAGAGGGGGGAAACTCCAATCTATGCAGAAAGGGCTAGAGGACGCAGTGGAGAAAGCAAGAGCAAGTGAGACAGAGAGGAACAAGACACACATGTTTAAGACGAGGGAAAGATAGAGACATGTTTGTATGCTGATGACAGAGAAAAACTTCAAACCAATTCGGAGTAGAGAGAATACATTTAATAACTTCTTTAGGTTAAATTTACAGACTAATGATATTATTGTTATGGATTGGCTGACATGCGATATAAATTTAGCGAAGTATATGGTAAGTTTACACTTTGGAATGGAGAAAGTTGAGAAGTTGATTTTACTTATACGATAGTTTTGCTGCTAAACTCAGTTGGAGTAACTAGATGTTTTGCCTAGAGGCATGAATAAGACAGTCATTTTTGGTATTATATTGGCTAGTTGCTGCGTTCTGAACACAGGTTGAGCGCTAGTAAACGCATATCTTTATTTGGACTATACTAATCTATTTGATAAAAGTACTAAACCTGTATATTTAACATTTGATAATGATTGGCAAATCCATATATTTAACCACAACTTTGAATTTAGCATTGGGTATTATAGGAGGAACGGGATACAATTTGTACTTTCCCCACCGGGTGTGGCCGTATTAAATTATGCTAGAGAAAATTGGTTGTGTCATTTAGAGGGAAAATGTGTACATTATAGCTTTGAGATACTTTTCAAAAGTTGCTGAAAGTTATTGGTTTTGGTTTAGGTAACACCAGAGAATTCGAACAATAAGTAAACGTATTCTAAACGTGATCTGTTTTCATTATGGGGAACAATGAACGACTCGCAACCTGGTATGGCTGGCAGGGAGTTTTTAAAGGGACAGTACACGTTTATCACAGTTGTGTCACATGAAACATCGGGGAAATTTAAAACGCATGATTTAAGGGTATTATCATAATTATTAGGTTTTGTTTTTGTGGTAAACGTTTGTGTTAAGGGGTTTTCCGTGTTCCCAGAGACAAGATATCTTAAAAGAATACACTCATATTGGAATAGGAGTTTTACTTTCTGAGTTTTATTTAGGCAAGGGACTTTGAGAAGATAAAGGGTTCTTTTGGTATGTCTAGATATGGTATGGAACACGAATGTAGGTGTAACCTTTTTGACCTATTTTCATTGCATTTTCCGGTGACTTGATCACTCACGGGGGAATGTAGTGAGAATAATGAATTTGTGTCATTTGGGATACTAGTTTTGAGGTAAATTGATTATAATTGAGTTTATAACTCTTGACCATAAGGTTAGCATTTGTTTTGGCCATTAGAAGATAGAGATAGGTTTATTAAGGTTATGTAAGGACTTTAGAGATTGACACTATAAGACATGTTGTTATTTTTAAATCCATGATTTCAGATAAAGTCAAAACAGTGAGACACTTAGTTAATATTGCAAAGGAACACATAGTTGTTATTGACTATTATTAAAAAAGGGCAGACAGAGGGGTCTACCCCGCACTGTTGAGACCTTGAAGGTTTGAGAGTAGAGTGGGGAGGGTGGACCAGGAAATGAGCAAGGTAGGCTGTGAAATAAGATAGGAGAGAAAGGGTTTAACATATATAAGCAGCACAGATACATTTTAAAGTAGATAAGTCACTTGACAGAGAATTGGAAAAGAATAGATATGAATGTACGCCCAAGGGAGAATTGGATATGCTGCGAATGAAAGGGACGTTTCTATATTATAATGTACTAAGTCATTATTTAGAGCCAGGTATCAAACGGGGGAGGGGTACATTGTGGTCTAGGATAGGATGGGGCCTATTGGATAATAAACATTGTGGTCTAGGATAGGATGAGGCCTATTGGATAACAAAAACAAAAACAAAATTCAAGCTAATAAATAGGCATAGAAGTTAAATAAATAATCAGATAGAACAAATGACAAACTGTTTGTTAACCAAACCTGTATGTCCAAGATTTTATGCACTACAGGTGAATTGCAGGTGAACTCACTCAATCCAGTCCCTGAGGCCTGTTGGGGGGACCATACCAAGGACTCCTGGTAACAGCTAGCTGAAATAGCTACCCGGATTCATATCGCACTGCGGGAGGGTGAGACACATTGACACTGTCGAACAAGCACAGTGTCCGAGAGGAGAACTGGAATTAACAGAATTCTGGGGGCCATCTCTCGGATGAAGATTTCCTTTTCCCGTCATTCCATCCCTGTGTTTGTTCATAGAAGTGAAAGTGTTGCTTGATCTCTGGCTGATGATGTGTTCTCTGGGAGAGGATGGGGCTTTACAGGACTGCTTGTAGTCCTGAGCTGTCTGTTTAGGATACGATGGGGATGTTACCATCACAGTACTGCCAGAACCACCACCAGTTTCAACGGACCAGGGTTCAGCCACCCTCCTCCACCACTTCAAGACCAAGTCCCACGCCATCACCTAAGCTCTCCAATCTGGTACAGGTAATAAATGTAAAAGACATCTCAGATAGTGACCAACTGGGCACTGAAACTGGTTATGAGGGAAGGGAGAATATGTGGTTGGCCTAAAAAAACACTTAATAGAAAGGACTGTGTTGTATGGGGACATGCCAGACCTATTCTGGCTGCTCACCCATTTGCCCTAAGTAAGGGGGAAGGTTGGATGTGCATATTGGAAAGTTTAAGCCAAATTCAACCCTGTGTAAAACTCTGAGTCTTGTGTTCCCAGAAGTCCCTCCCCAGAAGGCACCGTGGGGAGTTAAGGCAAGAGGGGGATATTACAGCTGTAACACTGGTATAGGTAGAGGTATAGACTATGGGAGGTTCCCTACTACTGCCTGCATCACTAATGTCACTATTAACTAGAGGTGTTGCTGATGTATGGTGGATGTGTGGACCTGCCAGGCGGTTGACCACATTTTGAAAGGAGATTGTCAGGGCACATGTGCTTTGGCCAGTCTGATAAACACCATTGCCTATTATTGAGGTTACAGCTCCGAGAGTACAGATAACATCCACACCAACCTGTTGGGGGTCCCAATAGGGGTCCCCCACGAATTCCAGACATTAAACAGGAATGATGGCCTGTGGCATCTGATGCCCATCATTGGCCCAGCTATTGTTGATGCTAAACAAAATGCCTGGATCAATTATATCTACTATAATTAATAATGATTTGTTAAATACACCCACACAGCACTTACGGGGATGGCTGAACAATTAGATGCTACCTCTCAAACCAGTAGACAAAATAGACTAGCACTGGACATGATTCTGGACGACCAGGGAGGTGTATGTAAAATGTTTGGAGAACAGTGTTAGACGTTTGTCCCTAACAATACTAGTCCGGATGGGAGCATTTCAAAAGCTCTGAGTGGGTTGGCAAGGTTATCGGTGGAGATGAGGGGTCTTGCAGGTGTGGAGGAGAGTGGACTGTTCCCCTGGCTGGGTGGTTGGTTTGGTAAGTACACTGCAATGATGATTACTGGATTTCTGACCCTAAGTTGTTGGTTTTCGTATGCTCATGTGCCGTAATGCCTGTATCATCCCTTGTTTGAAGAAGTCTGTTACAGATGTGGAAAGGGCCTGGTATGATGCCGTTGTTTGATGCTCCAGTTGGAGAGGCTGATACGAAATCAAGCTTTCGCAGGAGAGTGGGCCTGACAGAGGAAGACCCTTGGTTCGCTGTAGTTGATGTTGTCGAATGAATAAAAAGTGATGTTTGTCCTCCCTGTTGTGAAGGTTTGAAGTTCCCGGGTGGCGATGAGCCCACCTGGTACAGGTTGTATAGAGGGATGGACCTGAGGGTTTAACATGTTCTCGCTTTTTTGGTTACTAATGTGTGATTGGCCACACCAGTTGTAGCACTTGGAGTGGTCTCCTTTTGGTCCTTGCTCATCCTTATTTTCCCTTTTCTTGTGGCAGACGAACCAGATCCAGATCTTCTTTATGATGAATTCTAGCTTTTTTATGTCACGTCTCTTGTGAGACGTGAAGAGGGGGAATTAAAACTTTCTCTCTGAGAAAGTTTCCCTGGTTGTTTACTTTTTCTTTTCTTACTTTTACCTAGTTTATGTCACGTCTCTTTGGAGACGTGAAGAGGGGGATTTGTAATAAATACCATTTAAAATAACACAAGCATATTGCTATTACGTTGTTATAACTAACTTCTTTCAAAGCAGGGTTTTTCACAAACTCATAAGCACACATTTCAAGACACACACACACCCAGAGACAGATGGCTGACACAAACCCCACACAAACACTGATAAGACAGGAAAGGCCTTGATCAAAAGGGTGCTTGGGTCTGCATTTCACGAGATACTGAGACACACACACACCCAAGGACAGAGGGCTGAGGCAAACCTTTCATAAACACTGATAAAACAGGAACATCTACGCACACACCAAATCTCCTGTTTTAGCTGAACATTTCAAAACACAGAACTCTGCTACCAGGCCCAGAAGGACGACACCCAGATCGACAGGACCAATCAGAAGACCAGAACTACTAGACTCAACCTACTTTCTTTACTGTATATAATGTTTATGCACTCTGTTATCTGGGCTCTGTCTGGAGGTTCCTTATGAACTGAATGAACGAGTCCGTGCACGCTTGTACCAGATATCTTTACTCTGAATAAACTGTCGCTTGTCATACAATTTACCACCTAGTCTGAATCGATCCTTGACCGGCTCACCCTTCTCCATATCCCATTATCAACACAGACACGCAGTGTCAACCAAAGAGCTGAGGGAGGGCTGAGCCAACTCACTCACAGTCACACACTTAGCAGCCGAGGAAAGAGGAAGGACAACTGTGAAGACAACAGCTGGAAAATGAGTCGGAAGCACAGTAGCATGTTATAGTGTAGAACTTGCCAAAACAAAATATCATAGAAATCTGGTTATACGCACAACCTACATCGGCATATGCGAACTGTGCACCCAACTGTGAAGCTAGCTGTAGAGGAGCTTTAAGAAACTAGCGGGCCTGCTAGTGATAGTGGTGGAGCCAGCACCTCCACACGTGGAGATGTATCCACCCAGTCAAGTAGGCCTATTCCACGATCAACAGCAACGCAGTCTTCTATGGACCAGTTTATGCCAAAGTCTATGTCTGTAGCAAAACAAGACCAAATTGATATTGCATTGGCTAAAATGATTGCCACCGATTTCCAGCGATTTTTGATCGTGGAGGACAGAAGTTTTAGAAATTATAGTTTCTCTGTATGGGGTGATACCCCCTGGTGTTTGGAGTTGTGGAAATAGAGGTGAAAGATGATAAGGAGACTCTCTCGTTGCCCTTGTAGTAGTTATTGTTACATATAGAGACAGATATGACACTATTGAGCAAAGACAGGTACATTAGACCACAAGAAAAGAATAGCAGACATGAGTGAATGGCCACAGGCTGGAGGGAACAGGAAACCAAGATATAACAGACATAATGGCTTAGGGTAAAGAGGAAGAGGCGACACTTAAAGTGCATTGTCTATTGTAGAGGACAGGAAACCAAAGCAAGACCATGAGTGCATAGGACAGCTGGACATACCGAGGTCAGAGGGACACGCAAAGGAGGGTGCCAGCCAAATGACCAACAGATGGACTATAGGCATAATACATATATCATTCTTAGGACACGAAAGGGTCCTGCCACCATTGTAATCTAATCAAGAGAGGATACAGGCGTTATAGGGCATGAACAAGCAGGAAGTCTGAACTGAAAGATAATGGTGGCAGATGACCTGAGGGAAGTAACTTCAATAACATGTGGAATGGACTCATATGCTGTGTGTGTATAAATACAGAGCCAGTGCTCTGGGAAAGTGTGTGTTCCGCGGACCATCCCGTCTTCTAATATAATTGTATTAAAAGCCTATATTGAATTCACAAGTTCTTGTAAGTGTTATATTTTGAAACGATTATCCACGACACCCTCTTAGGTAAAAGAAAAGGAACTGGAAAGGACAGGGGAGACAGAGCAAGGTGCAGGAAGGAACCCAGAAAAGTTGAACTGTTATGAAATATTATGTGGAAATAGGAAGACAAGTGTGAATGGTTTTGGTAACGTGGGTTATAAATAATAGTGATATTTGAGACGCTATACTGGAATAAGACATTAAGTCATCTGTATTATCCAGTAATACATTTGCAGACATTATAGTATAGATTCTAATACAAGGTATTAAGTTCCGTGACCAATTAATTATTGTCCTGGAAAGTGGATAGCCCTACCTTGGAAAATAGTTAAAAGGAGTGGATTATAGAAGGGACGGGTAAAATAAAATAATTAGCAAAGAGATTACTAAACCTAAAATGAACTTTAAAATGTTTTAGTTAGTTTATGAACATTGTGATGGTTGGCAAAACAATCAGAGACAACCACAGGGCCCTGTGAACCCATGGGTGGGGCCTAATCAGGGATACTAGGGATGCCTGGAGAATCCTACAGGGAGGGTCCGTTTCCAATGATATCCACGAGAGCTGATCAAGAACCTATGCTGCAGGTTCAAATAGAGAACAGAGGCACACCCATGATGATAGATACTGGAGCCACTTACACATGTATAAATCCAAATTATGCCTCTCATCTCCCTATGTCTGGCAAATATGCTAAAACTATAGGATTCTGTCGTGGTAATTTCCTGTATTACTAAATGAGGAGAGTTTACAAACCACACACCAGTCAGAGGAATACTTAAACTTCATCTTTAATTATATGAGCTTCACCATAGCCTTTTGATTCTCAGATCAATTCAGTGTCTATAAATGAATAGTGCCTACAAAATAATACCAGTATCTTTTATAGCCAAGATACACCCCTCTCAACTTACATGACGAACCACAGATCTTAGGAACAGTTCACAAAGAAAGACTTTTACTTGAGAGAGGAGTATCCCATAGCCAGATAGCATTAGCTACAAATTATCGTTCAGTTTGGTCTCTAAAACAAGGTTCTAATCTCGTTCTTGATACCAAAACATTACCTCATCCAATGGCATATATCAATTGTCAACTCTAGATACACCCATCTCAAATACACCCCCTCTTCTCCCCACTCCTGGACAAGCTCACTAAGAGGAGTGACTTGTGCACAGACATTTTTGAGCCAAGAGATAATTGGTTCCCCCTTAATCATCCCTTCACATGGTTTAACTTCTCTGTGCTACGGATCCCTTTTACGGGATAATTTTCCTTAAACAACCGCTAGAATTGCAGGGCGCAAAATATTACTACAAATATTTATAAATCATGCAATCACAAGTGAAATATACCAAAACAGAGCTTAGCTTGTTGTTAATCCACCTATCGTGTCAGATTTTGAAAATATGCTTTGCAGCGAAAGCAATCCAAGCTTTTGTGAGTGTATCAATCAATGCTACAACAGCTAGCCCCAAATTAGCATGGTCACGAAAGTCAGAAAAGCAATAAAATTAATCACTTACCTTTGATCATCTTTGGATGTTTGCACTCACGAGACCCCCAGTTACACAATAAATGTCCTTTTTGTTCAATAAATATTACTTTTATAACAAAAAAACGACATTTGGGTTGCGCGTTATGTTCAGAAAACCAAGCCTCGTTCCGTTCAACGAAAATTCCAAAAAGTACCCGTAATGGTCGTAGAAACATGTCAAATGTTTTTTATAATCAATCCTCAGGTTGTTTTTAACAAACATAATCGATAATATTTCAACCGGACCGTAACCTATTCAATAAGAGAGAAAAAGAAAATGGAGAGCTACCCCTCTAGCGCGAAGGAACTAATCAGAGGACACCTGACTAGTCTCGCTCATCTTTCAAAATAAAAGCCTGAAACTATGTCTAAAGCCTGGTCACAGCCTGAGGAAGCAATTGGAGAAGGAATCTGGTTGATACCCCTTCAAATGGAAGAAAGACGGGCCAGGAAACACAGATCTTTTTTTCTTTTTTAAAAATCACTTCCGGGTTAGATTTTCTCAGGTTTTCGCCTGCAGAATCAGTTTTGCTATACTCACAGACAATATTTTGACAGTTTTGGAAACTTTGGAGTGTTTTCTATCCTAATCTGTAAATTATATGCATATTCTACGATCTGGACTTATAGTTAGGTAACTCGAGTGAATTTGAGCAGGAAGCTAATGTATTATAAAATTATAATCTGTTTCCATTACGTGGAGCACTGTCCAGTAATACAAGCAGAATTAAATAAGTATTGACTGCCAAGCTGATAAGACATCACTAACTTTTTGAAGGTTCTACATTTGTTAAACAACAGTTTTGTATTTTACTAAACTAATGCAACAGGTTAAACTGATAGGATTACTGGAAAGGGGCTCTGGGATTGTTTATTTTAAAATGGGGTCAATTCCACTTAATGGAACACTGTATTATCTGATGGGTCCTGAATAGAATTCTTGCTTCCAGGAAAAATGGAAGTCCAATACAGTATGTATGTTACTTAAGGGAGACATAGGAGACCATGTCTAAAACAACTTGTTATTTGATGCCTAGGATCAAATATCACAGATTTTCTTCAGCTGAGAAATTGACTACATTTGCAACAGGAAAAAGTATTACATTTAGAATGGTTAACAGGAACAATCTAAGATGAAACAGATATTAAATGTGTTGATTGGAAATTGGTCTATTAACAATACCAGAATATTTGTACATGATTATGATAGTGAGAGACATAACATTTACATTTTTTTTTTACATTTTAGTCATTTAGCAGACGCTCTGGATAAGAGCGACTTACAGTAGAGTGCATTCATTTTTATTACATTTTTAAATACTGAGACAAGGATATCCCTACCGGCCAAACCCTCCCTAACCCGGACGACGCTATGCCAATTGTGCGTCGCCCCACGGACCTCCCGGTTGCGGCCGGCTGCGACAGAGCCTGGGCGCGAACCCAGAGACTCTGGTGGCGCAGCTAGCACTGCGATGCAGAGCCCTAGACCACTGCGCCACACGGAATGCGCCACCCAGAGACCAATCATATAATATCATATGGGTGTGTATTGTGACTAAGGGTAGTGCATGCTAAATAAAGCATGGGAAGGCCTGGCCATTTCTGTTGATTCTGGACATATGGTTTAACACACACATACACCAGCACATACATACCATTTACTGGTTATGAATATGGGTTAGTGGTGTTGACACTGTGGGATTTATTTTGCATGGGGTCTTTTCAATTCAGTTTCAAATTGTGTATGCAGAAGGATGGGAATGTTTTTGAAAGGTTTTTAAATGGTTTCAGGAGGGTCGGGGAAAGAAAAGGGAAAGGAAATATTTTAATGGTGTCGATTACTTTCCTACGAGACCTGATCAATCTCATTAGAAATGATCGAAACAGGTGGGATTCAATTATAAAATTAATAAAAAACACCAGTCTCTATTCAAATCGTACCATTACTTTGAAATTCTATTATTTTGTTAGGAAATTATAAAGAGTTGTACTGCTGGCTTGCTTCTGAAGCTAAGCAGGGTTGGTCCTGGTCAGTCCCTGGATGGGAGACCAGATGCTGCTGGAAGTGGTGTTGGAGGGCCAGTAGGAGGCACTCTTTCCTCTGGTCTAAAAAATATCCCAATGCCCCAGGGCAGTGATTGGGGACACTGTCCTGTATAGGGTGCCGTCTTTCGGATGGGACGTTAAACGGGTGTCCTGACTCTCTGAGGTCATTAAAGATCCCATGGCACTTGTCGTAAGAGTAGGGGTGTTAACCCCGGTGTCCTGGCTAAATTCCCAATCTGGCACTCAAACCATCATGGTCACCTAATAATCCCCAGTTTACAATTGGCTCATTCATCCCCCTCCTCTCCCCTGTAAATATTCCCCAGGTCGTTGCTGCAAATGAGAACGTGTTCTCAGTCAACTTACCTGGTAAAATAACGGTAAAATAAAATAAAATAAATAAATAAATAAGCTGATTAGTTATTCGAATATGTTTATTTTTTAACGTGTTGTTACTGAATCACGTGTTCAGAGGGAAAATTACCAGTTCCCTGGGGTCATGGTCTTTGGGTAAATATACAAATGTACTCTGTTCAGTCTGCATATAGAAAGGAGAATATATGTTAACAAGGGGTGACAGTTACTCCAAATGGATTGTGATATATGTATTGATGATTTCATTTTTTGATTTTGTTTCGATACAAATTTCACCAGATTGGGATTTATGGAGTATGGGATTCTAGGAGGGGTTAGGGCGATAACTTCATGATCTGGTAACTCTTCTGAGAGGTGGCCAGTAGAATAAAGGAGTTATCATGGAAGGTGCCGTCAGATTGTGTCTTAATGCATGGTAGGAATAATTTGACCACAAACAGTGTGTGTACACCTCAAAGCCCTCCCTAACCGGCTGGAGAAAGAGCGACAAGGGCGTGCAATACGACAATGACTTTTAGCACTTCTGAGTCTACACACTGCCAACAGTTTGGACTAAAGTATGCATTGAGTTACTGATCTTTCATTACCAGGCCACTCATGACAGGAAAACAGGGACAAAGGGGGCTGTAATGAGAATAGTTATTACTTGTACTAAAAGTTGTATTTTTTATTTTATAAATGTACATTTTAATGGGGATGATGTGTGCTAAATATAGAAGTTTGAATTTGAGTTAAAGTAAGCACTAAGGACTGTTATTCTGAATTTGGGCTGGATCATTTATAAAATGTTTTCGTTATGATTTGGATAAAGCAAGAGAAAGTTGCTTTTGAACAGGTGAGGGTTATTGGCACTGTTTAAATGTATTAGGCCTTGGGAAGCTCTGGAAACTTTATCTCTAAATTGTTAGAACTTACTGGATGATAGCTTGGGTTAACATAAAGGTTTGTTTCTTTTGTTTTATTATGTCATTATAATTTGAATGTTACAATCTATTGATAAATAGAGATGTCTGGGTGATAGAATACAAGTAATTGCATATAAGATTTATAGTCTGTGTTTCGTAATAACACCCAATGATGGAGATGAAGGAGACGGCATGAAGACCAACATAACATGGACATAGAACGTAACGGATGGACGTTTTTCCCCCAGTTTTAGTTGCAGTAAGAGTAGTGGGAAGTTATTAAACAAATATTTATTTACATTTTTTTCTCTTTTCTTTTCAAGTCAATGTGTTTTAAGGTTTTGTGGAACATGAGAGTGATCATTGTTCCAGAGGAGGGATTGATGTATATTGACTTAATGATTTGAGAATGTATTAGTATGTTTATAACTGTAGTAGTGCATTAGGAGTAGTGACTAACATGTTATGGGTTAGATGGAATGATATGTAGGTTCTGTATTATGTATGGATATGTATTCTTCCAACTCATTCATCTCTTTCCCAATTTCTAACAGCCGGCAAACACTTGATAGATTACAGGCAGTAGTTATTCTCATGGCAGTTGCCGAAGGGATCGCAATTGAAGGAGATTATAGGCATGGGCCATGTTCGTAGTAGCAGGGGTCACTTTAGTAGCATTGTTGGGATATCAGTTTATGAGGACTCATGCCACTTGGATTGGTAACTGGTAACTGGGAGACTAACGGGAGTACAGGGGATGCGGTTAGTCAAATGTCACAAATGATGTTGTCAGGAAAGAACCCATGTGTTACAGTGTGTATATCCTCAGGTGACAACAGAGATAACCAAAGGCATGGGCTGAATTCCAGAGATTGAGTGAATATCCAGATACACCAGGAGGGGGTGTTGGGATAGATTTGGTCTGGTCCACACATACGGTACTCCTTACAGCACCTGCAGTGGTAAAGATCGTCATGTTTCTCTTCGGTGGGTGCATAATTCTCACTAGAAGTAAGGTCCAGCTGCATAATGGATGAGCTTGAAAACACCATGTATTGGGTGAGCTTGAAAACACCAAGACGGAGGAAGCGGAGCTAAAGAGAGAGAGACTAGATTCCACTGTAGACATACATGCAGACGGGTTAAGTCTAGGAGCTACTTGCTTTATTGGTTAATGCATCATATGAAAGTGGATAGATGTTAGGGTAATTGTACTCTAAACAACGTGTTGAAGGCATTAATGTGAAAGCATATACAGTGGTGAGTTACCTCAAGAGGATGCAACGTTGATTAGGGATGCGCACTTGCCTATCAGGTGATGTGCCTATTAAGTGGCAATAAAAACGTTAAAATTACATGGCTTGGGAACACCTCTCAGAACCTGGGGCCGAAAGGGGAAGACTGGGCGAAAGCATGAGGAAGCTTCTTTAGGGCTTTTATTTTTGTGGACTCCAGCAGAAAAGTATCCTGGAGGCATAGAGTCAGGTGAAGAGAGAGTGGGAATTGTCATGGTCTCAGACTTCGGTTTTCATGAATATACTTATGCATAACTTACCACATTGTTAATACTGTTATGTTTTGTGTTTTTCGTTGCTTTGCAAGTCTTATGCCATCACTCTCTTAGGAATCAGAAGTAGAAAGTGGAGACACTAAAAGCAACTCAGCTGAAGTGAAGGAAGTCACCAGCTTCAGCTGGAATGGCATTTTGTTGTGTGATCTGAGATGGAAATAAGATGGTGTATGGTGTAATCATAGAACAGAGGCCATAAGTCTCTGAGTTTGAAAACCTCACGGAAACAGCCTGAACCAGGACCAGAAGTTCCACGTCCGGTGGTCCCAGGGGACCAGGACTACATCCGAGTGTTCCGGAGGAAGTGGAACAAGCCAAGGCCAGAGGGTCCCTACGGAGCGGTCCTAGCGACACCAACAGTCGTCCAGGTGAAAGGAAGCAACATCTGGTACCATCTAAACCACTGCACCAGAGTCCTGGCGGGGAGAAGGAGGCGACCACCGAGCCATGAGAATGCTGATAAACCAGGCGGGTGTCTGGGGGGAGCGGGAGCAGAGGAGGTCAGTGCGCCAGGTAGGAGCCAAGATGTCGATGAGCCAGGAAGAAGCCGAATGAGAGGTGGATCAAGGAGCATCTTCTAACAGCCAACAGATGCTCTCTCCTGAATATCCAGAGAGTTCAGGGATGAGGAGGAGTGACATGCCGGTTGCTCCTGATGACATACTCTGGCAGATACCCCTGAGAGAGGCGCTGTCCGAGGGGACGGAGAAACAACGACAGGAGAATAGGAAGGAGACTTTCTTACCATCGACTTCTCTGCCCTCACATGGTCTTTCTAACAGAGTGAAAACCAGGACAGATAAAGAACGGTAGAATGGCCTTGACAGCAACAGCGACAAACCTAGAAGAAATTGTAAAATCACCTCCCACATGCACTAGTACACTAACTAAGACAATAGCAAAACCACAAGAAAGTGGGTTGAAGCAGAAATTCTGAACATCTGTTAGCAACTGGTGTAGCCACAATGAAGAAACTACCCCAGAATCAAACATTGACGAAATTTTTTGAAAAGTAATAACAAATGGCTGGTATAAGTGGGCTCAGTGGGGGCAGCCAAAAAGTATACACATAGTATAACAAAGTGTAACCATGTACTCAATGTAACAGTTGCTGAATTATAAATGATGTTAGACCTTCTGAATATCTTTTCACCTAGACATGTACGTGACATAGGGTTTGTCCTCAATCTTCTAACAGATTTTTCTTATATCAAAAATAGTTGTTAGAGAGGTGTCTCTGAGGAAGGGCAATATGTTTAGGTATCATATTGAGAATGACATTATAAGGGTTTAGGATGTTTAGTTTATTGATTTTATTGTTTACTATTTGTCTTGTATTCAACTGAGATAACCTCAGGTAAGGCTAAGAAATGCACATGCTTTAACACTATATGTACAATGAGGTGTTTCGTCCTGACTCACCAGTGTGAAGGAGAAACTGGAGCTAAGGTTGTTGAAATGAATGACAGGTAGATTGCCTCAATAGCATTACAGAAGGTGCTCCCCTTCCTGGACATTTTTGTTGTGTGGAACTGTGACAGTTCCATAGCGAGGATTATGTGGGAAGATTTTCCAGTCATCTGGTGATTCTCAGTAACTATACTGTTCTCTTTGAAGTAGAATGAATAATCAATATAAGTTTAATATTAGACATATATAAACAGAATGAAGGCTGAGCCCATGTGAGTGTACAAAGCTGGATCAACATAGAATTGACCATTGGACATGTAAAAAACAGAACGTAAGCAGAATCTGTGTGGATTAGGCAAGGTAAACCAACAAGACGTGACTGGTCTGGGCCATGTCTGATCTTGTAAAACCTACTGGACACGCACATGGGTTAACCTGTCTGGCTCCGGCGTTCCGCTAGCGGAACTCCTCCCACATTCCACTGAAAAGGCAGAGCGCGAAATTAAAAATACATTTTTTAGAAATATTTAACTTTCACACATTAGCAAGTCCAATACAGCTAATGAAAGATACACATCTTGTGAATCCAGTCAACATGTCCGATTTTTAAAATGTTTTACAGCGAAAACACCACATATATTTATGTTAGCTTACCACCAAATACAAAAAAGGACAGACATTTTTCACAGCACAGGTAGCATGCACAGAGCCAACCTAACTAACCAAGAACCAACCAAACTAACCAAGAAACAACTTCATCAGATGACAGTCTTATAACATGTTATACAATAAATCTATGTTTTGTTCGAAAAATGTGCATATTTGAGGTATAAATCAGTTTTACATTGCAGCTACCATCACAGCTGCCGTCAGAAATAGAACCGAAGCAGCCAGAGTAATTACAGACACCAACGTCAAATACGTAAATACTCATCATAAAACATTTCTGAAAAATCGATGGTGTACAGCAAATTAAAGACAAACATCTTGTGAATCCAGCCAATATTTCCGATTTTTTAAGTGTTTTACAGCAAAAACACAATATAGCATTATATTAGCTTACTACAATAGCCTACCACACTACCGCATTCATTCATCAAGGCACGTTAGCGATAGCAATAGGCACGTTAGAGATAGGGAATAAACCAGCAAAAGATATTAATTTTCACTAACCTTCATAAACCTTCATCAGATGACAGTCCTATAACAACAGGTTATACATACACTTATGTTTTGTTCGAAAATATGCATATTTAGAGCTGAAATCAGTGGTTATACATTGTGCTAACGTAGCATCTTTTTCCCAGAATGTGCGGATATTTTTACGACACTCAACTATTCTGACCAAATAACTATTCATAAACGTTACTAGAAAATACATGTTGTATAGGAAATGATAGATACACTAGTTCTTAATGCAATCGCCGTGTTAGAATTCTAAAAATAACTTCATTACGACATACAGCTTAGTTATAACGAGAGAGTACCCAAAATCTGGGCGCAAACGACTATTTCACATGTTCGACAGATATATGAAATAGCATCATAAAATGGGTCATACTTTTGATGATCTTTCATCAGAATGTTATACAAGGGGTCCTTTGTCCAGAACAATCCTTGTTTGGATTTAGAATGTCCTCTTCTCCAGTCAATTAGCACAGAAAGCTAGCAAAGTAGCGCGAAGCTCTCCTTCCTGAACAAAGGCACACAACGCAACACGCCTAACGTCCCGAATAAATTTCAATAATCTAATAAAACTATATTGAAAAAACATACTTTACGATGATATTGTCACATGTATCAAATAAAATCAAAGCCGGAGATATTAGTCAACTATAACGGCAGCTTTTCAGAAGGCAAAACCAGGTACCTTCACACGCTCTCCAGAAAACAGGAAACTGGTGACACGTCATTCCGAGAGCTTTTATTCGACCCCAGATCAAGTTATACACTCCATTTCTTCTCTCACTGCCTGTCGACATCTAGTGGAAGACGTATGAAGTGCATGTATACTGATATATATCAAGGACATTTATAGGCAGGCCCTAGAACAGAGCATCGATTTCAGATTTTCCACTTCCTGTCAGGAAGTTTGCTCCAACTTGAGTTCTGTTTTACTCACAGATATAATTCAAACGGTTTTAGAAACTATAGAGTGTTTTCTATCCAATAGTAATAATAATATGCATATTGTACGAGCAAGAATTGAGTACGAGGCCGTTTAAATTGGGCACGATTTTCCCCCAAAGTGAAAACAGCGCCCTCTGTCCTCAACAGGTTAATCATACATAGACAACATTGGCCTGAACTTGTGAAGACCTTTGGACAGGAACATTAGTTAATCAGTAATAGGCACCAGTAAGAGTAAGCATGTCACGCCACCAATAGAATCTATGCCCCAATGTCTGAGCCAATAAGAGAATGAAAACTAAGTAAGACAACAAGATTTGTAAAGTGGAGTGACAACGTTATGTAAGGGTAAGACTGTATAAAAACCAAGCACTAAGAATGAAGATTCAGTTCTTCCATGGAATTGCTCGGCTTTGTTACTCTCTGTAATAAAGTCTATTTGAATTCACAAGCTCCGGTGTCTGAGAAGTATTTGATTCAATATTTTCCACAACACCACTGACTGCTAGACATCAAGGGTAACCACTTCTTACATGTCGGTTACATGTCACTTCATTGAAGATTTTTCAATGTCTAGCTGTCTTCTGGACTGCTTTGAGTTCACCGACAGACACACCTCAGAGAACTTGGCAGAGGAACTGTTGAGAGTGACCAGAGAATGGCAAGTAGATGGAAAAGTGGTCTGTTGTGTTAGTGACAATGCAGCTAACATAACCAAAGCCATGAAAATATTAAAATGGACCCATCATCCATGTCTTGCCCACACGATCAACCTGATTGTAAGAGATGCTCTGAATGTGAAGAAGCCCACTGTGGACAAAGTGAAAGCAGCTGTGGAATACTTCCACAGAAGCACAGTAGGTGCTGAAAAACTAAAGTCTACGCAACGCCAGATGGGGATGCCTGAGCTGAGGCCTAAACAAGACTGCACTACAAGGTGGAATTCAACATTTTATATGTTGAAGCGTTTTCTTGAGTTAAAGGATGCCATCATCTCTACCCTGGCCATTGTCAGTGCATCTGTTGATGCTCTGACCAAAGAGGAATGGGAGGTGGTGGAGGAGGTTTGCAGAGTCCTGGAACCCTTTGAGCAGGTCAATGTGGAGATCAGTGGAGAGAGGTACAGTAAGCAGTTATTACTACATCATTATTTAATCCAGTATTATATATGTATATGAGCAGTAGATGAGAACGTGGTATCAGTAGACAAAACATGAACCTGAACTAATAAGTTACTCCTGTGTAAGGGTCTGCAGTGAATCACAGCCAGCCGCCAGATAGAAGCAAATGTAACCACAGGACATGTGACAGAGTTGATGGAAACCCTATGTTCATCAATGGACAGAAAGTTCCACATAATGGAATATAATCACGTGCTATCAGAAACCGCTGCACTTGACCCCAGGTTTAAGAAGTTAGCCTTCAGTGATGCCAGAGTGATTGATGAGGCTCTTCAAAGAATAACCTCAGCAGCAGGGAGGGACAGCCCCAGCAGTCAGCTGGCTCAGGCACCAGGGCAACAGGAAGCATTGCTGTGTGCTGCTGGTTATAACATGGCAATAAAGAAGAGAGAGAAAAGAGGGACCAGTTTAATGTTTTAAGTGGGATGCTGCAGTTTTGCACATTGTTATTCATTTTTCTTTGATATGGTGCATTTTTCTTTGAATTGTTACATTTATATGCACTTTGTTTATATACATTAAAAAGTTATACTTTAAATGCACATGTGTAATAGCATCCTTCTTTTTTACATTTATTTCAATTTGTGGGATGCTGCAGTTTTGCAAATTGCTATTTAATTTTTCTTTGAGATGGTGCAATATTCTATTATTATGTTGTTCACATTGTATTCGTTTTGAATGGTTAGATCTATATGCACTTTGTTTATATATATGAAAAAGTTATACTTTAAATGCAAATGTTTAATAGTATTATTTTTCATAACAAACCAAAGCATTTTTAAATTCATTGTGGTTAAGGTAGAGTATGATTTCATTTAATCATTTAATTAGAATTGCTTTAACACCAATCATAGTCAAACTATCGCAAACTGTTTGACTTTAAAAAATAAAATAAAAAATATTTTAAGAGCCGTTTGGGAGACAAAAGAGCCTCACTGAAAAGAGCCGGGAATGAAAAAAAGGATTACAACAATGAGATGTATCCACCAATTCAAAGAAAAGATAGGCGGGAGCTAGGCAGCCCGCCGCGCCGCTTTGTGAACAACGACTCCCATTGTTAGGGTGACGAGACATGCATCTTGTCAGTATATTCATAATCTTTGTAAAATCTCAATTGCATACTGTGGTGGAAATTCAACACCAGGGACACCTGAAGTCAACATTAAATGAATCACTCTTTGTTATCAGTTTATTGTTGAGGTTACAACAAACACACATACAAAGTACAAGTCTGCCACAAGCTCCGCCAGGGTGGTCCCTTCAGTACTCTTATATACTGCTACACAAAATGGTACTCTTATATACTGCTACACAAAATGGTTCATAGGGTTGGTTCCTGCAGGTGGCTCGTGGTAATGATTTGATTTGGATCTCTTTTAGTCCCCATTTGGACTAATCTTCCAAGAGTCCTTAAACATTAAAATACAATTTATAATACAAACACATTTTCACATATAACACACTATTACAAACATACATAATATACTAACATAATGACCCAATAAATACTCAATCTAAAAAATATAGATTCTTCATCTACTATAGTCCCACAACATTTCTATGTATTATAATTAAATCGTTTTAAAATAATGTTTAAATTTATATATTGAAAGGTTTCTGGTTTGCTCAGTTAATTTATTCCATTTCTTTATTTCTCTAAATCGAAATGTTATTTTGCCTATTTCTCTTTTTTGTCTGGATAACGCATAGATGGTGGACAATCTGTTCCTAGTGTTTACTGAATGTCTGTCTCTTACCAACTGAATACCGTTGTGAATAGAACTTGGCCGTTTTAAATGATGTATATTATGAAATAAAATAAGCATGTTCCTTTCAATTATCTTGTCGATTGATGACCAACCATGAACATTGCGCATGACTGCAACAGAAGAACCATATCTCCATCTTAAAACAATCCTTGCTGCATTGTTCTGTGCATTCTGCAGCCTCCTAACTTTACTTGATGATGCATTTCCCCAGACCACAGAACAGTAGTTCACCTGACTCTCAATTAATGCTTGTGTTATTTGACCACAGAACAGTAGTTCACCTGACTCTCAATTAATGCTTGTGTTATTTGACCACAGAACAGTAGTTCACCTGACTCTCAATTAATGCTTGTGTTATTTGACCACAGAACAGGAGTTCACCTGACTCTCAATTAATGCTTGTGTTATTTGCTGAATCATTTTTCCTGGTAAATATTTAGCTATCCTTCTGATAATGCAAGCTGTTTTAATGTTTTTTTTTTTACATAGATTAGTTATTTGAGACGACCATGATAAGCAGTTGTCTAGCTGCACTCCCAATAGTTTGGTTTCTGCCACTTCTTCAATTTGTACTCCTCCCATACTTAATATCCCATGCTGTTTTGGCCTTTTCCTAGTTGAACAGACCAACATAACTTTGGTTTTCTTGGTGTTTAAAACAAGTTTGTTTTGGCAAACCCACTCCCTGATATTCTCCAAATATCCTTGTAAAGCCTGCTGTACCTGTTGAACCGATTGTCTTACTGCATAAATTGTAGTATCATCTGCAAATATAGTAGCTTGAGTTTCAACTAAGGCATAGGGAAGGTCGTTGGTATATATTAAATAAAGAAGTGGCCCAAGGCAGCTGCCCTGCGGTATTCCACAGTTTAACACATGAGGGGAAGAAAATGAACCATTGATATAGGTGGACTGTTTCCTGTCAGTTAGATATGACTGTACCCAATTCAATGCTACCTCCTTAAAACCATAATGCATTAATTTTGTCAAATTTATTTCATGATCCACTAAATCAAATGCTGCACTGAAATCTAAAAATAGTACACCCACAAACTTGCCATTATCCATAGCATTGAGCCACTGGTCAGTCATGTCAACCAATGCAGTGGTACTGGAATGGTTTTTGCGATAAGCATGCTGATTGGCTGTAATCAGATAATTATTTTCCATGTACTCCCATATTTGTCTACTCACAATACCCTCCAATATCTTACTGAGTGAAGGGAGTAGACTAATTGGTCGACTATTGGCAGGAGTAATGGGTTCTTTACAGTCTTTCGGGATAGGACACAGTTTCGCATGCTTCCATACATTTGCAAACATCCCCTTTTCCAGTGACCAATTAAATATGTATCTCAGTGGAACTGCAATCTGGGGAGCAGCACAGCGATGCAAAAAAATTGACCATAAGACCATAACCTGTAGATTTACCATCAGGTAATCACTTCAATAGGTTTAACACCTCCTCCACTGACACTGTTTGCAGACTAAAAGAGCAGATCTTGTTGCTCATAATATGATCATCAATCCATTGGACAATAGCTTGTTTGGAAGAATGTATGTACATTGTTGCTCAGTAATTTAATTTTCTTTGTAAAAACAAATCTGCTAAATGATTGGCAATATCAACTGGTTTTGTTATTATTCTCCCGTCAACCTCCACACTAGATGGGCATGATGAGATAGATGTACCAAGTAAGCCCTTAACTGTGTTCCATACCTTTTTAGAATCATTTTTACAATCAATAAAAGCATTGTTGTAAAATAACTTTTTTCTTTCGATTCAATTTAATTACATAATGTTCTATAATTCTGTTCATCAATTTCTAATTTAGACTTGGCTGCGAAGACTTTAGCCATATTTCTTTGAGAAAAAACCTCACCCAGTTCATCATCAATCCATGGAGATGGACGGGCACCAACTGTACTCTTTCTTATAGGGGCATGATGGTCCATTACCTCAGTGAGCAAATCAATAAAACATTCTGTAGCGTGATTTAAATCATCCTCTAGATAAATCAGCTCCCAGGGTACAGCATCCAAATCATATAGAAATAGCTGATTAAATGTTTTTATTTTTATTTTGACCACAATCCTAGGGGGTTTCTTTGGAACCTTGGTGTTCATGGTTATGATCACAATATTATGGTCTGTCCAGCCCACTGGCATTGATCTGGCTTTTAAGCATTGCAATGGTATATTACAGAAGATCAGATCAATGCATGTGTCTGAACGATGACCCAACCTAATTGAAAATCTAGTAGTATCATTAACCATTTGTTTCAAACCACAGTTATTGGCATATCTCATCAATTTTGTTCTATTCTAATTATTGTGATCCTTCCCATTTATATTAAAATCACCCAAGATAAATACATCTCTGTTGCTATCTGTGGCCTGGTCAAACCCAGTACACAAGTCATCCAGATATGACAACTTAGAGCTAGGAGGTCTATACACACACATCCTGCCAATATGGGTGCCTGGTGAGGCAGATGTACTTGAGCCCATAGTGCCTCTATTTTGACATACATTAAGGTCATCCCTCCTCTTAAAAGGTATAGGATTCTGAATATACAGTGCTACACCCCCACCAGTCCTATTCCTGTCCCTTCTCAGTAGACTATATCTATGATTTCTGTCCCTTCTCAGTAGACTATATCCTTGAATGTTCATTTGCCCATCATTTACAGATGCATCTAAATGCGTTTCGGTCAAAGCCAAAATATGAATTTGATTTATGTTGACCAAGTTAAAAACCTCATGTATTTAGTTAGGAAGGCTACATACATTAACATGAGCTATATGCAGCCCATTCCTTATCAAGATCAATAGAGCATGTATTCGTTATAGTTGAAGTTGTCATGATACACTACAACACACAAACTCAGATTTGAACTCAGATTAAATTAAAATAGCCAGGGAGTTACTTCAGAGTCCTGATACAATTGCCCGTTGATATAAAGTTTATCCATCACCATGGAGACTCGTTGATTCAGGCAACGCTTTTCCTTCATGATGGGATATAGTTTTTTTCTCCTTTCATTGATCTCGGTGGGGAAGTGACAATTCATTCCAAAATCAGTGTTTCTGAGTTCTCTCCCCGTGTTCTTCGTCATTTCCTTTTGCTTAAATTTGTCAAAACATGCAATAATAGCCCGTGGTCTATTTCCAGAGGCCTTGCCGATTCTATGGACTCTGGAGAAAGTGGCATTGCGCACAACGTCAGTGGGCAGTTTTAGTTGAGTTGACATAAAGTCTCGGACTGTGTCCTCACAGCCTCTGCTGTTGTCATTCTCCGGTATCCCTGAGAATATTAGATTGTTCCGCATTGATCGACACCGTACATCAAGCAAGGTTTCTTTAAGTTGTTTGTTCTCCCTTTGCACCACCTCCACCTTGCTATGAATAGATTCTACAGTACCTTTCAGCGCCGTGTTCTCTTTCCTTAGATCATCAATCTGACGTTGGCTGAAATCTAGACTGACACATAATGCATTGATGTCCTCTCGTAGTATATCCAAGATATCAAGTTTGGCAAGCCGTTCATTGATGGATTTTAACAAGTCAACATCCATATCGTTAAACTTCTCCCCACTCGCGCCCTCTTACTAGGTGATGGTTTGGTTCCATCGTTGATACCTATTGGCCAACCTGGTTTTGGTTTGTTTTGTTGATTGGGTTGGTTGTCCTTAACAATGCTTGAATCCTCCGAAACCAGCGCCATGTTTCTTTGAGTTCGTAAGTATCTCTCGTCAATGAATCGTTCAAGCTCTTCAATGGATTCTGAATCATCCAGCGTGTTTACAGGCAGAGTTAAACACACAAACAAACGGTTCAGCCGCAACTGAAAACCGGGAAGGTGAAAACCGGGAAGAGATAATGTGGAGTATAGATCAAACAAAAAGCTGTTTGAGGTGAAGAAAACTGTACTTTGAGAAGCTCCACAGCTCATAAGTGGTGGTGATTAAAGATAATCAGAAAACGATGGCGCGGAATAGGTGGAATGGTATCAAATACATCAAACACATGGTTTAAATGTGTTTGATGCCCTTCAATTCGCTCCGTTCCAACCATTAATATGAGCCGTCCTCACCTCAGCAGCCTCCACTGGATTATGGATATAGATTCTCCCTATGTAAATTCAAATGGCAAAGGCTCCTTTTCAGTACACTACACACTGACGTCACACACAGATGCTCGCGGCTTTTGACTGCAGTATTTTGTAGATGTGCAAACAACGAGAGAAAGAGAGCTCTAGGAGGTGGGACCTGTATCTTCTAACCAATTAGATTAGGTTTTCACTGACCAGCGTACTCTACACTGGTTGGTTGGTGAAGAGCTCACATGGGCCGTGTTGTGTGGCACAACCACCTGTCAAATCACCACATGCTTTACCAGTTTACCGCTGAGACTGATTGTCAATGTCCACCAATGAATCCCAGCTGTTAGCTGTCATGGCAGGTACATTTCAACTAAAATGATGGATATACTGAGAAGACACATGTCCCTGTCTCTCCACCCTAACAATGGGAGTTGTTGTCCACGAAGCGGCACGGCAGGCTGTCTGGCTCCCGCCTATCATTTCTTTGGATTGGTGGATACAGCTCATTATTGTAATCCTTTTTTGAATATTCAATGAGGGTTGTTGATGTCAATCTCCAGTATTCAATGCTATGCTACTAGCCTCATGCCATGTATTTGCATAGGCATCTCAAGACTCAAGAAATGTATTTCGAATATACTGCAAGGCTATGTAGCTGAATAGGGGTGACACTGTCTAGGATAGGCTTGTCGATTAGTTTCTGGAGGTCTGTGTTCACTGGCACTTACTCTCACTTCTGAATCAAATATTCTATACTGAACAAAAATTGAAATGTAGAAATGTCAACGATTTTACTAAGTTTCAGTTCATATAAGGAAATGATAAATCAATTCATTAGGCCCTAATCTATGGATTTCGCATTACTGGATGAGCGCACAGCCAGCCTGGTAGGGCATAGGCCCACCTACTGGGGAGCCAGGCCCAGCCAATCACAATTAGTTTTTATTTATGAAAGAAATACTCTTCAGTTTCATCAGCTGCCCGGGTGGCTGGTCTCAGATGATCCTACAGGTGAAGAGGCCAGATGTGGAGGGCTGGCGTGGTTGCACATGGTCTGCGGTTGTGAGGCCGGTTGGACGTACTCCCAAATTCTCTAAAATGACGGAGGTGACTTATGGTAGAGAAATGAACACCCGCAGCTCTGGTGGGCGTTCCTGCAGTCTGCATACCAATTGCACAATCCCCCAGAACTTCAGACATCTGTGGCATTGTGTTGTGACAAAACTGCACATTTTAGTGGCCTTTTGTCCCCAGCAAAAGGTGCACCTTTGTAATGATCATGCTGTTTAATCAGCTTCTTGATATGGCGCACCTGTCGGGTGGATGGATTATCTTGGCAAAGGAGAAATGCTCACTAACAGTGATGTAAACAAATTTGTGCAATAAATATGAGTCAAATTAGCTTTTTGTGCGTATGTAAAATTTCTGGGATTTTTATTTCAACTCTTGAAACATGGGAACAACATTTACATTTTTTTTTGTTCAGTATAGTTTATTTTATTACAAACATAGCCGTATACAGTCCTCCAGATATATTTTGACAAGGACATACTGTACATCACTGTGTATTCGTTCCTCTGTACATACAAAAATGGCCAAACATTTTTTAAATCATTTTCAATTGCTACAAATTTGTACTGGTCAAAAGCATGATTAAAGAAGAAGAAAGAAAAAAAATGGGTGAGTTTTGCGAACCATGTTTAGTACATCTAAAAGAGACAATGAGAAATTCATGGTTCAACAAGAAATTATAGCCATCAAAAGGGTCGAATTTTAGCATTGATTGCATTTATGATACAGTACTTTACAGCTTTGATTGGTCACAGAATATATGACATGAAGGGGGGATGTAATTATCTGAATTACTGTAGATTTGAATAGTTTAGTTAATCAAAAGTGAAGTATGGTTATAAGTCCAATGGGTGTTGTTCATACACCACTCTGACTCAAAATCAATATATTAGATACATACTATTTATCAGCATATTGACAGATTATTGCTATCAACTGCTGGTTGCATGTTATATTACCCTGTTTGTATCTTTTGGAACAATAGCAATCAAGTTGATTAAAATGTTGTAGAATAGATCGATGGGCTACCACTGGTGTCACAGGCATCCATAGGTCTTGACAACCATGTTGCGATGCTTCTTTAGTATCACGTTGTTGTTGTCATCGTGGAAGAGTACAGAGATGGGACTGAGCTTGGTGGGTGCGCAGCACGCTTTGGGAACCTCATCCGGCTTCAGAAGGTGAACCTGCCATTGAAAACGGTAAATCAGACTCATTCATACATGCATTTTCATTATAGTCAATGATAATATCCTGTTATAAAAGAGATATGGGTTATTTAAGCAATAAGGCCCAAGGAGGGGTGGTATATTGGCCATATACCACAAACCTCAGAGGTGCCTTATTGCTATTAGAACACCTACTCATTCAAGGGTTTTTCTTTATTTTTTACTATTTTCTACATTGTTGAATAATAGTGAAGACATCAAAACTATGAAATAACACAAATAGAATCATGTAGTAACCAAAAAAAGTGTAAAACATATCAAAACCTGTACGTCAAGGCTGAGAAACGTCTGTTCTTCCAACAGTCCGTCTCCTTCCTAGGGTACCGCATTTCCACTTCAGGGATAAAGATGGAGAGTGACCGCATTTCAGCCGTGCGTAATTGGCCGACTCCCACCATGGTAAAGGAAGTACAGCGGTTCCTAGGGTTTGCCAACTACTACCGGAGGTTTATCCGGGGCTTTGGTCAGGTAGCGGCTCTCATTACCTCACTGCTGAAGGTCCTCTTTTTCCTGTAGACCACATTCATCTCCTTTGTCTTGATCACATAAATATATTTTTTAATTTGAGGTCTTTCCCTGTGCTGAAAATCAAATATAGTTTGGTGGCAAGGGCAGTGTCCTGTCTTTTTGGGAGCAGTTTTCAGTTGTGTACATTGCATATGTCTTAGTAAAACACCCTTGATGTTTATTATGATGTTATGGGGGTGGGGAGGGAATGCAACAATATTGTATATTGTTTGGGGGAAAAATATGGGGTCAATTTCACGCCTTAAGTATTGAATTCAAAATAAAATAAATCGTAAACATCAGAAATAAAGTTGAAAATGTGAAGAATGAGAGAAGTGATGGATGTTGAGAGAATCGTTTGTAGATTTGCAAACAAAAGGAGCAAAACTAATTTAAAAGCAGAACAAATTATTTGAAAACTAATTTAAAAATAGTATTTCATTTTAACTTTTCAAACAACCAACCCTATTGAATCCATTTCGCTCTTGCCTGCAGTTACTACCTTTGGTTAGATGACTTGGATCTTTGCTCTCACTGCCAGTTTTTTTTTGATTGCGAGTTTTGGTGGTTTTATTTTGTCCTACTCAGTTGTGTAATTTTATGATTTCATGTCTATAGACTGTTTAGTGAGGAGCTAAACCGGAAATTGCTTCTGCTACATTTTTCAACTACCATCCCTGAGATGACTAATACAAGAAATGATTGACAGTCATTTTCAGCGATCTATATAACCGGTCTAGTTTCCTGATCATATTGGAGCTCCCTGCTATGTGTTGCTCTGGATGTCTTAGTCTAACGTCTGTAACTAGATGCTTAAAAACCTTTAGAATGAGAGTAGTTACTCAATAATTTTCTATTTTTCAAAGCTCAAACTCGTATGGGTCCATTCGGCAAAACCACTCCCACCATCACCGACCGAAGTTGCAGCCATTGTGTCCTTTCCAAATAGCCTATATTTTTTGTATTTAATTACTTGTAAACCTTATACTTTTTATTAGTTCCAATAGGCCTCCAGTGTTGTTTGCTTGAACAGCCACTGAGGCTGTATTTAACGTTAAACAATAGTTATTTCAGATGCAGCAGTTTTAGATACTTAGCTAACTAGCATTGATAGCTTAGCACCAAAGATACAGGCTGAGAGTCTAGGATTCCTGTACATTTTTCCTGTAAATGTCTTCTAACAGGCTTAATGTTACATCAGAATTTCTGAACCAAGAGGAGCAACATAACAAGACTTTCTTGAATGCTTGTGAATCAAACCAAGAAGACCAGGGCGAGGTTTGAGAAGTGGAAAATTCTTGCATTGGTTGTTAATTTTGTCAATCTAAAGGCACAACCAGAATTCGAGCCAATAATAAGTAGTTGAACATGTTACTCCACAACCTTGTGAAAATGACATGTTTTCATTTGAGTCAAAAACAACTTTATCGAAGGAGTGCCTCTTGATTTGACAGCCTGCGATTTGAGATTCTTGGATCCAACGGCCGTGTCTTTGTGAGACGCAGAGTAGGTGAACGGATGATTTCTGCATGTGTGATTTCCACCGTGAAGCATGGAGGAGGTGTGATGGTGTGGGTGTGCTTTGCTTTATTTAGAGTTCAAGGGACTCTTAACCAGCATGGCTACCACAGCATTCTGCAGCGATACGCCAGCCCATCTGGTCTGTGTTTAGTGGGAGTGTCATTTGTTTTTCAACAGGACAATGACCTAACCCACCTCCAGGCTGTGTAAGGGCTATTTGACCAAGATGAGTGATGGAGTGATGCACAAGATGACCTGGCCTCCACAATCACCTGATCTCAACCCAATTGAGATGGTTTGAGATTAATTGGACCGCAGAGTGAAGGAAAAGCAGCCAACAATTGCTCACCATATGTGGAAACTCTTTCAAGACTGTTGGAAAAGCATTCCAGGTGAAGCTGGCTGATAGAATGCCAAGAGTGTGCAAAGCTGTTATCAAGGCAAAGGGTGGCTACTTTGAAGAATCTCAAATATAAAATATATTTTGATTTGTTTAACACTTTTTTGGTTACTACATGAATCCATATGTGTTTCATAGTTTTGATGTCTTCACTATTTTACAATGTAGAACATAGTCAAAATAAAGAAAAACCCTTGAATGAGTGGGTGCATCCAAACTTCTGACTGGTACTGTATAGCTTACACCAAAGGGTAAAATCTATATATTTTGAACAAAATAGTGCATCTCAGCGTCTGTGGTCTATGATTTATGCTTAATGATATGGACTGCAAATTACACCATAATGGGGGTAGGCCTGGGCTCACAGAAATAAGAATGAATAGAATGGGCTTGGAACTCTAACCCTGGAAATTGACTGGTAAACTCATGGGTACACTGCCAACGGCTGCCTAGTATTGTGACGCAATAATTTCAATTGTATTTTGGAATTTGCCTTCATTCTTATTTCTAAGCCAGTTTAATATTCAGTAGCATTCAAGCTTTGGCAACCTCAGATGAAGTACGATGTTTTACCGGCTCATTTTGGAGACCAACGTAGGCTAGACCCGAAAAGTAAGTTCATTTCTATCGCTATAGGCCTACCTTGAAATGATTGACTGTAGACAGTTTTTGTATTGATTACACTGAAACATGTATGGAAAAGGGTGCATGTCTGAGGTTATGTGTAAATCCCCTGTCGCCAGCATCGAGTCTATAGTTCAAATGGATCGATTTGGCTTAGATCATTGTGTCTTAGGAATTGCCATTTTATCAGACCCGTATGGCCGAGGTCGCTCATGCACACCTGGCGTCAGGAAAGATTTATTAAGGGGGCAGTCGAAATCGATGAGGGGGCACATTTTTGGGGGGTTCTTGCATTGGAATTATATGGAATTCTGCTTATATCACAAACATAAAGTTCAAATTCTGAGACACAGCGATCATTGAGTGCATTTGAAGTGACCACTCAGCGATCATTGAGTGCATTTGAAGTGACAGGTAGTATTGGTGCAAAATCTGTAGTATTTCCGCTGCGTATCAGCACAATGGACAGTGCCCTACACACTAAAGCAAGGCTGTTTGGTAATGAATATAGGCTACAAGATAGATAGGGTAATTCACTTATTACAAACAGCCTATGTGAATGCCGCTGTACACACAGATGTTTTACCAAAATAATACAAACTAAATGCTTAAAGTAGCCTAGTAGCCTAGTTATTCATGCATGCAAACAAAAATAGGCTACTGAATAGCAGTTTGGCTTAGAATAGCCTACTGACAACTGTGAATGCAACGAATGAACGTGAACAGAACAAAACAGTGGTACCAAGTAGTATGACTAGTAAACAAAATGTCAGATTGATAAAGATATGACACAATCTACAGTATATTTAGGCTAGTTACATAAACAGTAAACAAATGCAGCAAACAAAAGGCAAATAACCAAAACATAGTCTACAGCCTGCTACAGTGAGATGCAGCCATGCACAGCTGTCTTGCCCAAAAAATAGGCCTTTACAGGCCCGCTTCAAACATGGAAAGTCATGCTGCTCATGGGTTCAGTAACACGTTATGATATGGCACAATACACTTCTGTGGATCGAATTAGACCCACATAATCAATTAAGCAATGCCAGCCTACTGTTAGGGTTACGAAAGTTCAACTGAGATAGGAACAATAGTACACCTGAACTTGGTTAAAATAATTGTTTAATTCAAAAGTTAATAAATGACAAATACAATTTCCGTATATACGGGTTCAATGTTTCATCACGCAGGATAAGACAGAGAACTGATTTGTTTCTGACAAAAATATTATATTATACTCGTGACAGAGGTTAGTTCCAACTTCCGAGCCGGCCTGTCAGAGTAGAGACTGGGCGTGGTTTAGACTCACCCAGCCTATCGTTGATGTTGGCGCCTTAAGCCAGTCCTGGCCCCTTAGCGCATGTGATGTCCCGACGCTGTTGCTGTGTAGATTACGCTCCTTCACCCGAAAGACTGAGGTCAGACAGTTTTATAACATTGTCTGAGATATCTGCACCTGTATACATTGTCCACTGTTCTCGCTCAAGGCTAACTACAGCTGCCCAGCTTCTTATCTGAGCTAACTGTTACTTCCAGCACACACACACAGACATCCAGACGCCCAGGCCAACAGGTTGTCAATATCAAATCACGTTTGTTATAGTATTCAATCACATATAATACAGTTGCTAATCACGTTTGTTATAGTATTGGGTTATAGTGCATAACTCAGAACCTCACATATGTTTTTCGTGTGTATAGTTTATCTGTTATTGTCTGGTCAGCAGTCTCCTGATTCACCTCCCTCCTGTGTCTCTCTAAGATTAGCACAGTCTCGGCCACATAGTACAGCGCCCACACTACTGATACATTGTTGAATACACACGCATATTTCATACAGTACAGCGCTCTCTCTAACACACACACATTTCAGGCTGATTTTCATGGTTAGACAGAGCACTGGTAAGAGTAGAGACTAATGGAAAATGCAGGTTCACAAGAGTCAGCAATTCAAACTTTAATGCATAAGAAGCCCTACTAGCTTATAGTTAGTTAAGCATGTCAAAAAACCTTATAAAAACCCCGCACTACCATAAATACATTTCCATGATGTACTATTCCATTTACAACCGCGAAACCAATAGGCTACCAAGAAAACCATAATAGAATGTATCTACTGTATTTCTATGATTAAACATACCAATATGTACAGTGCTTTCAGAAAGTATTCACACCCCTTGACTTTTTCCACATTTTGTTGTGTTACAGCCTGAATATAACATTTATTAAATTGAGTTTGTGTCACTGATCTACACATAATACCCCATAATGAAAAAGTGGAATTTAGTTTAGACATTTTTACAAATTAATAAAATATTAAAGGCTGAAATGTCTTGAGTCAAAAAGTATTCAACCCCTTTGTTATGGCAAGCATTGGCTGACTGCAACAAAAATTCAGCCCTGGCATTTTAGCAACACATCATTCCCAAGTGGTAATCACTATTACATATTAAGGAATTGGCATTACATTTGTGTGTCTCTTTCTCTGATTTCTTCCTACCGCCAGTGCACCTACCGCCACTGAGCCGTCTCTGCTAGGCCAAGCATCCTTTCTCACAGCTCTGGTACTAGAAGACCAGGGGACCACACTGCCTATACTGATCCCAGCAACATCTTAGTTGTGAATGAATAAACAAATGTATTAGATAAAGAAGAAAAAATACTGAATAAATGCCTAATAGGTTACCATTGGCTCATAATACCTTATAAAAGACTAACTATTTATTTAGCTAATTAGTGCCTGGCTATCATCAAATCAAAATATATGGGTCACATTCCCAGAATACAGGACGTAAATGTTGCAGCAAAATGCTTACTCACAGGCTCTCAACAGTGCAACACACACACACAGACATAAATACCAACAAGTAATAGAAACATATTTTAAAAAGGAGGAAGGGTAGTAGGAATATATACACAATATACTATGAATATACTATGAATACTACAGAATATGCTGGGATGGAAAGGTAAAGAAAGAAGATACCTAGTCAGTTGCACAACTGAATGCATTCAACTGAAATGTGTCTCCTGCATTTAACTCAACCCCTCTGAATCAGAGAGGTGCAGTGGGGTGTTCGTAGTGAGGACGACTGGCTACTATTTGGAACTTTGTGAGTTGAGCTTTCTGGTGCCCAGAAACGCTGAGGCATCACCCAAGTGGGTGCTACCCAGAGTGGAAGAGAAATCCGGTGGCTATAAGACTCAGGCTGGTTCCCAGACCTTCTCTCTACAAGATCATCAACAAACTCCATCACCATCATCTACCATTCTCTGACCAGCTCTCTCCGCTCAAGCCATGAACGGACCCTCTGCCACGGTCGTCTTGAGGTGAATGAATGGACCAAGGCGCATCGTGATATAAATACATCTTTTATTTTACGACGAAGATGAACACGAAACACTTATACAAACTATACAAAACAACAAACAACCGTGAAGCTTCAAACGAAAGTGCACACACAAGCTACTTACGTTCAACATAGACAATCTCCCACAATCACCTAAAGCCTATGGCTGCCTTAAATATGGCTCCCAATCAGAGACAATTAATGACATCTGTCTCTGATTGAGAACCAAACCAGGCAACCATAGACTTTCCTAGAACTCTCTCCTGAACACAACCCCATATACTATACAACACCGCCTAAACAATACACACACCCTAAACTAGACAAAACACACAAACTTCCCATGTCACACCCTGACCTAACTAAAATAATAAAGAAAACAAAGAATACTAAGGCCAGGGCGTGACATAATCCCCCCCCCCCCTCCTCCAAATGGCCACCCTCCAAATTAACCCCACTGGATTAAGGGGCAGCACCGGACTAAGTGGGAGCACCGGACTAAGGGGCAGCACCGGACTAAGGGGCAGCTCCGGACTGAGGGAGGGCAGCTCCGGACTGAGGGACAACACCGGGCTGGCTGGCGGATCCTGGCTGGCTGGCTCTGGCGGATCCTGGCTGGCTGGCTCTGGCGGATCCTGGCTGGCTGGCTCTGGCGGATCCTGGCTGGCTGGCTCTGGCGGATCCTGGCTGGCTGGCTCTGGCGGATCCTGGCTGGCTGGCTCTGGCGGATCCTGGCTGGCTGGCTCTGGCGGATCCTGGCTCGCTGGCTCTGGCGGATCCTGGCTCGCTGACGGCTCTGGCGGATCCTGGCTCGCTGACGGCTCTGGCGGATCCTGGCTCGCTGACGGCTCTGGCTGGTCATGGCTCGCTGACGGCTCTGGCTGGTCATGGCTCGCTGACGGCTCTGGCTGGTCATGGCTCGCTGACGGCTCTGGCTGGTCATGGCTCGCTGACGGCTCTGGCTGGTCATGGCTCGCTGACGGCTCTGGCTGGTCATGGCTCGCTGACGGCTCTGGCTGGTCATGGCTCGCTGACGGCTCTGGCTGGTCATGGCTCGCTGACTACTCTGGCTGGTCATGGCTCGCTGAAGGTTCTGGCTGGTCATGGCTCGCTGACGGCTCTGGCTGATCCGGTCTGGCGGAAGGCTCTGGCTGATCCGGTCTGGCGGAAGGCTCTGGCTGATCCGGTCTGGCGGAAGGCTCTGGCTGATCCTGTCTGGCGGAAGGCTCTGGCTGATCCTGTCTGGCGGAAGGCTCTAGCGGCTCCTGTCTGGCGGACGGCTCTGTAGGCTCATGGCAGACGGGCGGCTCTGCAGGCTCATGGCAGACGGGCGGCTTTGCAGGCTCATGGCAGACGGGCAGCTCATGAGGCACTTGGCAGACAGACAGTTCAGACGGCGTAGAGCAGACGGGCAGTTCAGGCGCCGTTGGGCAGACGTGCAGTTCAGGCGCCGTTGGGCAGACGGGCAGTTCAGGCGCCGTTGGGCAGACGGGCAGTTCAGGCGCCGTTGGGCAGACGGGCAGTTCAGGCACTGTTGGGCAGACGGCAGACTCTGGCCGGCTGAGACGCACTGTAGGCCTGGTGTGTGGTACCGACACTGGTGGTACCGGGCTAAGGGCACGCACAACAGGGCGAGTACGGGGAGAAGGAACAGTGCGTACAGGGCTCTGGAGACGCACATGAGGCTTGGTGCATGGTACCGGAACTGGTGGTACCGGACTGGAGACACGCACCTCAAGGCTAGTGCGGGGAGCAGGGACAGGGCACACTGAGTTCTCAAGGCGCACTATAGGACTGGTGCGTGGTACCGGAACTGGTGATACCGGGCTTAGGGCACGCACCTCAGGACGAGTGCGGGGAGAAGGATCAGTGCGTACAGGGCTCTGGAGACGCACAGGAGGCTTGGTGCGTGGTGCCGGGACTGGAGGCACTGGGCTGGAGACACGCACCACAGGGAGAGTGCGTGAAAGAGGAACAGGGCTCTGGAGACGCACTGGAAGCCTGGTGCGTGGTGTCAGCACTGGTGGTACTGGGCTGGGAACACACACCACAGGGCTAGTGCGAGGAGCAGTAACAGGACGTACAGGACTCTGGAGACTCACATGACGCTTTGTGTGTGCTGTAGGCACTGTCTTAACCAGACGGCTAGCACGCTCTTCAGGACGAGTCTGGAGAGCTGTTCCCGGTGACATTAACTCACCAACACGTTCAGTCGGACGAATGCCGTGCCTAAAGCACCAAACCAGTACATCCCTCATAACTCTCTCCTCCAATTTCTCCATTAACTCCTTTACTGTCTCTGCGTCACTCTCCTCCAAATCCGCCCTCACCGGCTCCTTACGGTAAACAGGAGGAGTTGGCTCACGTCTCCAGACTGACCCAACTAAACCACCCGAGAGCCCCCCCCCCAAGAAATGTTTGGGTTTGACTTACGGGCTTCCAGCCTTGTTTCCATGCTGCCTCCTCATATCGCCGCCTCTCTTCTTTCGCTGCCTCCAGCTCAGCTTTAGGGCGGCGATATTCTCCTGGTTGAGCCCAGGGTCCCTTTCCGTCCAATATTTCCTCCCATGTGCATGAGTCCTGGTTACTTTGCCGCTGTTGTTCGTTCCGCTCACGCTGCTTGATCCATGGTTGGTGGGGAATTCTGTCACAATTGTCTTCTGGATAGACAGTGGACCAAGGCGCAGCGTGTGCAAAATACATCTTCTCTTTATTTTGAAGATGAACATGAAATGAAACACTTATACAAAAACAACAAACAACCGTGAAGCTACAAATGAAAGTGCACACACAAGCTACTTACGTTCAACATAGACAATTCCCACAAACAGCTAAAGCCTATGGTTGCCTTAAATATGGCTCCCAATCAGAGACAACAATAACCAGCTGTCTCTAATTGAGACCTAATTCAGGCAACCATAGACTTTCCTAGATACCTACACTCAACCATAGACACAGCTAGACTTCTATACTAAACATAAACCCAACTACTCTAATAAACCCCCTAAACCTTACAACCACCCTAGACACTACAAAAAACGCATACATTCCCCATGTCACACCCTGACCTAACTAAAATAATTAAGAAAACAAAGAAAACTAAGGCCAGGGTGTGACATATGTAGCCTACAGAATCAGTCATCATGTAGGCCTACGGCTAGTTGACTACTTTAAGAATAGTTTAACAATGTAAATGGATCAAACAAATGTGTTTTAGATATGAGCTTGATTCAACATTTTTCATGCAAAGTGAATTGGCAAAAGGGGGAATTATTGGAAACCAAGTTACAGGGATGAGGTCTACTATCAAAACCCCACGTCTAAAAAGTTTTGTCATGACTGTCTCTGTCTTTGTAGGGGTTACAGGAAGCCCAAGAGAGGACATTCCCTGTATTCTTCAGAGGAATACTAGGGGAGAAGGTTAGTGTGATAGTATGACATTCCAAATGATCTGAGATCCTCAATTTCTTTCCAATTAAATGTTACCTAATTATATCTTTTTAATTACTTCCTTCCCATTTCCAGTCCTAATTCCACAACCATTCCCACCTTAGTATCCATTGCCCTGACATTGAGGTTTGTTAAAACACAATCCACAGCTCCATCAGGAGACCCCCGGGTTTGACCTGTTGGACCCCAACATGAGAGTCATAGATGTTGATTATAACTGCCTCCACGACAAACACCTGAAGAGTTTTTTCCGCCATCCGCCAGGAGATTGGAGACCCCTGGGCATGGAGACACACACACCTCTGGGAATGGACTTTCCCTTCAGACACTCCACCTCCTCGATGGACACTCTTTCCAGTCAGATCTCGACTGAGAACCTCGAGGTTGCTAGGCTACATACTGCCAGACCACAAACTACCAGATCACGTTCTGCCAGACCACCAACTGAAAGACCTAGCAGTGACTCTGATCACTCTGGAACCTTGTCGACTGCGACGAACTGCTCACCACATTCAGCTAGCCCGTCAGTGGTAGGTCATTTTGGTCATGGACATGTTCCCAGCTTTCATTCTTTGGGGGCTGTAGACATATTACTGCTTCCCTGTCTCCCATCTCCTGGGAAATCCATATTCAAGTACAGTTGCAAGAAAAAGTATGTGAACCCTTTGGAATTACCTGGACTTCTGTGTAAATTGGTCATAAAATGTTATCTGATCTTCATCTAAGTCACAACAATAGACAAACACAGTCTGCTTAAAACTTCTTGTCAATAGGGGGAGCTGTTAGCACTATGTAATCTTGACGTTCCCAAATTAATCTGCCTCGTACTAAATTCTTACTCGTACAATATGCATATGATTATTACTATTGGATAGAAAACACTCTCTAGTTTCTAAAACCGTTTGAATTATATCTGTGAGTGAAACAGAACTGGACTTAGAGCAATTTCCCTATGTGGATGTGAGAATGCCAAATTTTCCAACCTGCTCTCAGACCTGTGTATAACTCTGCCTGTCTTCTATTGGTTGAGATGCACTGCATACGCCTTCCCCTGGTTGTTAGCAAATAGGGAGACTTGAAATGGAGTCTCTACGTAGTTCCCAAAGGTTATAAATCCCTTGGCAAAAACGTGTATCGTTCTTTTCCCCTTCGCTCTGACGCACTGAGGACCTTGGCACATTCTACTGGAAGCATCGGTTATAGATCTTAGACATTTCCGGCTGTGTTTTTATTCGATATAGGCTTTAAAGACATCATAATCTTGTTATTTTGAACCGAATTATATCAGTTTATGTCAGTATATTGCGATTTTTGGGTATTTATTTTCGTGGCGTTGTAGGAAGTTGGGTATCTCTGGCCCACATTGCTAATGTTTACTGCTAATTGCAACGTTGAAGACGACATTCTACAACCTAGCAACGATTATTTTGGACAAAGGACACCTTTCCCAAAATTCTGATGAGAGTTCATCAAAAAGTAAGAACTATTAGATACTAGATGCTACTATTTACTTGTGACGCTATGCTAGCCTATGCTAGTCAGCTTTTTTACTGGTGGGGGTGCTCCCGGAACCGGGTTTGTGAGGAAGTAGAGGTTAAACTAATAACACACAAACAATTATACTTTTTCATGTCTTTATTGAACTCACCGTGTAAACATTCACAGTGCAGGGTGGAAAAAGTACAAAAAAAGAAATGTCCCTTTTTCAAGACCCTGTCTTACAGTTGGGATGAGGTTTTGATGTTGATGTTGGTGTGCTGTGCTTTTTTTTCTCCACACAGTGTTGTGTGTTCCTTTAAAAAAACTCAACTTTAGTTTCATCTCTCCACAGAATATTTTGCCAGTAGCGCTGTGGAACATCCAGATGCTCTTTTGCGAACTTCAAACGTGCAGCAATGTTTTTATTTGGACAGTCGGTGGCTGCTTCCGTGGTGTCCTCCCATGAACACCATTCTTGTTTAGTGTTTTACGTATCGTAGACTCGTCAACAGGGATGTTAGGATGTTCCAGAGATTTCTTTAAGTCTTCAGCTAACACTCTAAGATTCTTCTTAACCTCATTGAGCATTCTGCGCTGTGCTCTTGCAGTCATCTTTGCAGGACGGCCACTCCTAGGGAGAGTAGCAACAGTGCTGAACTTTCTCCATTTATATACAATTTGTCTAACCGTGGAGTGATGAACATCAAGGCTTTTAGAGATACTTTTGTAACCCTTTCCAGCTTTATGCAAGTCAACAATTCTTAATCTTGGGTCTTCTGAGATCTCTTTTGTTTGAGACATGGTTCACATCAGGCAATGCTTCTTGTGAATAGCAAACTGAGTGTTTTTTTAGGGCAGCTCTAACCAACATCTCCAACATCTCCAATCTCCAACATCTCTAATCTGGTCTCAATGATTGTACTCTAATTGACTCCAATTAGCTTTTGGAGAAGTCATTAGCCTAGGGGTTCACATACTTTTTCAACTTACACTGTGAATGTTTAAATGATGTATTCAGTATAGACAATAGAAATACAATAATTTGTGTGCTATTAGTTTAAGCAGAATGTGTTAATCTGTTGTTGTGACTGAGATGAAGATTAAATAAAATTTTATGACCAATTTATGCAGAAATTCAGATAATTCCAATAGGGTTCATATACTTTGTCTTGCCACTGTATTTGGATGATATGATGTGATATGCGTTTGCCACTTTGGTAAATGTAAAACGTCTAGATGAGGAAGATGATTAAGTTGCAACAATGGAGACCACACATTTGATATAGAGTAATTGCTACAAAATATGAAAGGTATACTTGTTATATTTACGTTTTTTTAAATTTGATATGGATTAACATGTGTTTTGATTTCCAACATACTGTAAATCTATATCAATTCCGTTGATGTACCTTTCTGTGTTCATATATACAGATTACTGTTAGGGACTTGCTGCTCATGATTGGGCACATAACAAGCTCAGTATTGGAGGAGGTAAATAGCATCCTGATCCCTGCCTTGGTTGACCTTATAAGGCTGAGAGCTGCAGAAAGTGATGCAGAGAGTATGCTCCCCATCAGCAAAGACACCAAAGAAAATTCAACCCAGGGCTCTGTCAGCTGTACCTCCCTACTCTCCAAAGTCAATGTGATCTGTCTCACTCAGAGTCCTGACAGTAAGTCCTCCCCAATCTCCATTGAAGAACCAGTCAAGACTTGTTGTAGCAGCAGTTCTCTGTCCAGTGAGGAACGAGCACACTCTTCCTCCAGTCAGATCTCTACTAAGAACCTCCTGGCTACTTGGCCACGTTCTACCAGGCCCCAATCTGCCAAACCGCCACCTGCTAAACCATCACGTGCTAAACCGTCACCTGCTAAACCGTCACCTGCTAAACCACCATCTGATAAACCGTCACGTGCTAAACCACCATCTGATAAACCGTCACGTGCTAAACCACCATCTGCTAAACCACCATCTGCTAAACCACCATCTGCTAAACCACCATCTGCTAAACCACCATCTGATAAACCGTCACGTGCTAAACCACCATCTGCTAAACCACCATCTGCTAAACCACCATCTGCTAAACCACCATCTGCTAAACAACCATCTGCTAAACCCCCATCTGCTAAACCACCACCTGCTAAACCACCACCTGCTAAACCACCACCTGCTAAACCACCACCTGCTAAACCACCACCTGCTAAACCACCACCTGCTAAACCACTACCTGCTAAACTACAATCTGCTAAACCACCACCTGCTAAATTACAATCTGCTAAACCACCTACTGCCACTGACTACTCTGGAACCTTATCTGCTGTGGTAGGTCGTGGGCATGTCATCCCTGTCAAACTGACCTTGGCCCCTTTCTCCTCCTTACTCTCCAGCGAAGAGACCAACACCAACCTCCCCTCCAGCAGCCGCCCCTCCTCATGCTCTATCAAGCTTTTAGACAGAAGGAGTGACATTCCTTGCTCCCTGGCTGTGAGCTCTATTTCAACTGTTCCTGGACCTGACTCTAGCAGGAGCCCTATGCGGGAGAATCAATATGCTACTGAGGTCTCGTCGATCTGCCTCAGCCAAGATAGAAATGGCCAAGGAGGGAGTGTGACACCTCCAGCCCCTTTGGATGTTTCCCTCCCCTCCGTTATTGAGCGGGCTGGCGGACTTGTATGTTCCGTCATCTCCCAGTCTTTAGCAATTGTGGAGGCGCGGTCAAGTGTGAATGGTGAGGAGGGCTCTCCATTTTATGTTTGAAAAATATCCCAGATATTCAAGTTGTGTCTCTTTGATATTAAACAAATCTCTTGTCTGCTTTCTGCTTTAGGAGGCCACTGGCAAATGGCAGTTGATTCCGATTAGGTTCAGCCCCCTGTACTGTGGGCCTGTTGTGATCAGGGTAAGAGACCCCCCCCCCCACACACACACACAGTCACATCACGGTTACAATGTTTACGGTTTCCAACATGAATGTATTGTAATGTGCAGAACAATGCCGGTCCGGTGGTTAAAGCTTGGAGAACTTTCCAGTTCATCAGCCCCATCATCACCTACATGCGTGGGGGATCCCAGGTATGTGTCTTTGTAACTACTTTAATCCTAATCTACATTGTCAGTCATTTGATCTTGGTGGAAATGTGTCACAGCAATTGCTGAAGTGGTTTTGTTGATGTTGTCTTGTTGTTTATCTCAACAGCAGGTGGTGGTGAGGATGCACCACGTGAGTAGGGTGAGAGGCCTGGAGACTCAACTGGTTTGGGCCATCTCCAAGGAGACAGCCAGGCTTAGTCCAGAGGGCATCCCCTACTGTGCCACCAAAGTGCAGTCCATCACTTGGATCCAGGTAAGACGTAAATACTACTGAAATAGTATTAGATTAGGCTTTTCTTCACTTATTCCATTTGGCCTTAACATGTATTCTCTCTCTGTCAGCGTGTGGCTGGCAGGGTGACCCACTATGCGTCTCACCTCCGCCACGAGACGTCTGTGGACGTGACGCTTGGCTGCTACCAGGTAAATAAATGATTTCCTATGTATATAGACTAGACATTACTGGGCATTTTTGCATTAGATTTGGTGTGTTTTCTAATAACGTGTGTGTGGTAAACAGGTGTGTTGTGTGTGTTTTGAGCAGCAGACTGATGTCTCAGTGGTGTACGCCACTCTCCACATGGGGCTGGACGGGCTTCTCTCCTCTTCAGCGTGGTCGGAGGCTGCCTCCTTCTCTACGCCCACCACTCAGCAGTTCACTGACCCAGAGCCTGAGGGCCACAACTGCTATGAGGTCAGACGTTACACACACATACTATTGACTAGGAGCATTAAGATCCTTCCATTGACCGGTTGTTTGTTATGTCATTGCATTGGTCACTGATTTTGAATGCTTGTTTTGTTGTCGTAGGGCTGGGAGGAGGACCTGCTGCCTGAGGAGAGGGAGGTTCCTCTGCTAAAGTGAGTTCCTCTAAATGTCTGTGTAGTCTGGGCTTGTCAGATGCTGAAGGATAGTGGTCATAATGCTGTTATCCCCCATTGACTCTGATGGTTGACATGCTCCATTCCCTCCCTTTCACAGCCTCTACCTTATCACCAAGAGAGTGGAGGACATCGCCCTGAGGCTCATCTCCCTGCGCCAGGCCTTCACTGTGAGTGGACCCACTTTTCTTTTTCTCTCTGTGACTTCTTGTTCTGTCTCCTAGAGGAAGATGTCTCACCCTAACTCTTCCCTCTTCCCTAGACCCTGCTTGGTTCCACCCTGAGCAGGAACCGTCTGTTTGTGGCGGGAAAGGTCCTCCTGGGCGCACTGGTTCAGGCCAACCACATGGTAACTCACTAACTCATTCTCTTTCAAGGGAAAGAATGCGTCCCTGAGGGGATATATGTTCTGTTCACTAAGATGCTCTTTTCTTTGTCATAGGACGAGGCCAAGTTCATCCGTACCTATAAGGACTTTGTGGACTACCTGAGTGACCCCTCCAAGCGGAATGACATTGAGAGGGAGCTGGCTGAGGCAAAGGTGAGTTCATTAACTCTTTCAAGTCTCACTGAGTTCTTCCACATGCATGTCTTTTATACATCACAGTAGCTGATCTAAATGAAATCATTCCTATTTTCTCCAAATGTGTTTTCTTGTTCTAGATCCATCATGTGAACATGATAGATGTCCTCTTTGAGCTGGTGCGGTTTGGGTTAATGACAGCTCAGAAGTCCCTGATGGTGGTAAGTAGCATCTCACTGGTACATGTTTTGATATCTCTATTAGCAGTTTCACTTAAATTCCTCTTCTCTTCTATTCTCTCCTCTTTTCTCCTCCTTTGTTTCCTTTAGCACCCTGGTGGGTTCGTGGAGCGTCTGTACGCTCTCCTGTACTCCTTCCTGCCCACTGCTGCCAACATGGAGCCAGAGGCTGACAGATACCTGCTGCTGCTCAATGTAAGAGTAAAGAGATTACTTATTTTTACTTCCATATTCTTAAGTGTACTTCCTTTTTACCTCCTTATTCATGGTTAACCAGGTTCCAATGCCATTTTAGGGGGAGTATTTCTAATTTTCTCTCTCCTCTTGATTAGCTAGTAACTCAGAGCCATTTTCTATGTGTTGTGTGGTGTTCTCTTCAGGGCGGGCTGATGGCTCTGCTAGATGACATGTTTGGCCAGCAGCTGGTCCGATACTTTAACCCAGAGTCTCTGGTCACTGAGCTCTCCAGCCTCCTGGAGTACCACTTGGAGAACCTCATGGCCAGCATGTAGTCCTACTGCAGGGACTATACTCCTTTCTCCTTCTCTCTTTTGAAGGAATTGAGGACTTGAAGTGCTTTGTTGTACCCTGATTAGTTAACACCCACTAATTTAATGTATTCTCTTGTTTTCTCTCCCCACAGGATTCTTGTGACACTTTGCCACCCAACAGGGATCTAGACACCAATGCACTACATTACTTTGCACTGAATTTGACATTTTTAAATAAAACAAGTTGTAGTTCAAAAACATTTTGGTTTCCGTCTTTTCATTTATTTGATTTTATGACCTATTCCTCTTCCTAGAGTTATAATGCTAATATTAGATTATTACATGCACAATGATGCTTTACTTTCTGCATATGGAAATTTAAAACAATGTTTAGTTGATTTACAGATACTACAGGCCCACACTTTATATGGTTTTGTACTGTGGGTTGTGATACTGTACTATTTAAAAACATTTAGGACTACACACACTGAGTGCACAAAACATTAGGAACATCTTTCTAATATTGAGTTGCACACCCTTTTCCCTCAGAACAGCCTCAATTCGTCGGGGCATGGACTCTACAAGCTGCCCTAAGCGTTTCACACGGATGCTGGCCCATGTGTCAAGTTGGCTGGACGTCCTTTGGGTGGTGGACCATTCTTGATACACATGGGAAACTGTTGAGCATGAAAAAACCAGCAGTGTTGCAGTTCTTGACACACTTTATTTTTTTTATTTCACCTTTATTTAACCAGGTAGGTAAATTGAGAACACGTTCTCATTTACAATTGCGACCTGGCCAAGATAAAGCAAAGCAGTTCGATACATACAACAACACATAGTTACACATGGAGTAGAACAAACATACAGTCAATAATACAGTGAAAAATAAGTCTATATACAATGTGAGCAAGTGAGGTGAGATAAGGGAGGTGAAGGCAAACAAAATAAAAATATAAAAAGGCCATGGTGGCGAAGTAAATACAATATAGCAAGTAACAAAAAAACACTGGAATGGTTGGTTTGCAGTGGAAGAAAGTGCAAAGTAGAGATAGAAATAATGGGGTGCAAAGGAGCAAAAATAAATAAATGAATACATTAGGTAAAGAGGTAGTCGTTTGGGCTAAATTATAGATGGGCTATGTACAGGTGCAGTAATCTATGAGCTGCTCTGACAGCTGGTGCTTAAAGCTAATGAGGGTGATAAGTGTTTCCAGTTTCAGAGATTTTTGTAGTTCGTTCCAGTCATTGGCAGCAGAGAACTGGAAGGAGAGGCGGCCAAAGGAAGAATTGGTTTTGGGGGTGACCAGAGAGAAATACCTGCTGGAGCGCGTGCTACAGGTAGGTGCTGCTATGGTGACCAGCGAGCTGAGATAAGGGGGGACTTTACCTAGCAGGGTCTTGTACATGACCTGGAGCCAGTGGGTTTGGCGACGAGTATGAAGCGAGGGCCAGCCAACGAGAGTGTACAGGTCGCAGTGGTGGGTAGTGTAAGGGGCTTTGGTGACAAAACGGATGGCACTATGATAGACTGCATCCAATTTATTGAGTAGGGTATTGGAGGCTATTTTGTAAATGACATCACCGAAGTCGAGAATTGGTAGGATGGTCAGTTTTACAAGGGTATGTTTGGCAGCATGAGTGAAGGATGCTTTGTTGCGGAATAGGAAGCCAATTCTAGATTTAACTTTGGATTGGAGATGTTTGATGTGAGTCTGGAAGGAGAGTTTACAGTCTAACCAGACACCTAGGTATTTGTAGTTGTCCACATATTCTAAGTCAAAGCCGTCTAGAGTAGTGATGTTGGACAGGCGGGCAGGTGCAGGCAGCGATCGGTTGAAGAGCATGCATTTAGTTTTACTTGTATTTAAGAGCAATTGGAGGCCACGGAAGGAGAGTTGTATGGCATTGAAGCTCGCCTGGAGGGTTGTGTCAAAAGAAGGGCCAGAAGTATACAGAATAGTGTCGTCTGCGTAGAGGTGGATCAGAGACTCACCAGCAGCAAGAGCGACATCATTGATGTATACAGAGAAGAGAGTCGGTCCAAGAATTGAACCCTGTGGCCCCCCCATAGAGACTGCCAGAGGCCCGGACAACAGACCCTCCGATTTGACACACTGAACTCGATCAGAGAAGTAGTTGGTGAACCAGGCGAGGCAATCATTAGAGAAACCAAGGCTGTCTAGTCTGCCGATGAGGATGTGGTGATTGACAGAGTCAAAAGCCTTGGCCACACTTAACCCAGTGCGCCTGGCACCTACTACCATACCCTGTTCAAAGGCAGTTAAATCTTTTTTCTTGCCCATTCACCCTCTGAATGACACACACAATCCATGTCTCAATTCTCTCAAGGTTTTAAAATTGTTCTTTAACTCCCCTTCATCTACACTGATTGAAATGGATTCAACAAGTGACATCAATAAGGGATCATAGCTTTCACTTGGTCAGTCTATGTCATGGAAAGAGCAGGTGTCCTCAATGTTTTGTATTATCAGTGTGTAGTAACCTGGTACAGTATAAAGTATACCACTAGAGGGGATAATTGCTTCAGCCTTGAATGTTACTTCTCACTATTCCTACTCTACATTAACAGTCTGCCATTGTAGACTCCAGTAACTTGGGTATCTTAGTTTTTTATATTTGCCATTAATGTCTGAACCATCTACCATCTTTCCCATTGAAACCAGTAATGTTAGCGTTCATGTGAGAGAGGGTGTAGTAGTGCATACTGACCACTAGTTGGATCATAGTGTGGGTGGTGGAGTTCATGCAGGAACACAGAGGGTAGAGGCATTCTCCATCACAGTAGAAGGCAGAGTAACCCGTAGGAGCCAATACCCAGTCCTAATGGAGAGAAACACCATAGAAATCGAATGACAAGATTAGATGAATAGACTCTTTCTATGAGAAATACATGATAAAGAATGCAAAGAACATACTCTACAATGCACATCCTACACAAATGCCTTGCTTCCCTAAAAAATACTAACTGTGTGTTACAGCAAATAAGGTGGTACAATGTTAGCTCATGATTATCTATTCAGTACAATGAGTAGTTAAGAGAGATAGAATCTCACCTTCCAGCCTTGTTCACTGAATCTCACATATAATTCATGTCTCTTACAAGCCTGACGCCCACTGTTGACATGGCTGTGATCCGAAAGGGACCAAAAAATATGTCATGAACCAGGAAAGACTAACGTACACTTTGGATGCATTGGATTTCAAATGAAATGTAAACGCGACTTAAATAATTTTGTAATTGGGATGAACTATCCCTTTAAACTGTGCATAGAACAAGTTTAACTACAAGACAAAAAAACAGTGTTGTCCCCTGACCTTGTATGTATACTGGGCAATGGCAGGTTGTATTTGGGCTTCTTCTTATGGGGGTTGGGATTCAGGGCGCTTGGGGGGCGACAGGGGGCCTAGCTGGCCCTGAAGAAATTGGTTAGATGAGTACTTGAAGGCTTATATCTATATTTTGGAATAGTGGATGTTGATTTCGGGAGGCTTCCATCATGGAAAAGGGACCAGACCACTTTTTTTGTTAGTTAACCTAAACGAATCACGACCCTCTATAGAATAACAACGGTGACAACAGTTGACTGCTATTTAAGTAATAGTTTGACTGTCAAATCCATGTATTGGTGTGTGGCCATTGACTTTTATGGAAAGACCACCCCCAAATTTTCTGTGCCATTTCCTGGGCATTTCATTAACTCTGCGTTCTAAGTTCTGCGCATCCCAGCGCTTAGAAAAATCAATGGTACAAAACCTAAGATATTGATCTGATTAAAACAATCAATCTTATGTCATCGTGATGTCCATACACTTTTAGACTAACATCACCAATCTGAGGTAAAAATTTTGTCTTATAGGGTGAAAATGCAAGCTTGTGTAAGGTAGTAACACAAACTGTCCGCATTAGGGAAATTTGCGCAATACACCATTTACTATGGCAAAAAAATTCAACATGTCAATTTAAGATGATTGTATTTGTTGCCTACTCAAGTATTACCAAAAGTACATATATTTCAAGGGACATAACACTGAGACCCCTGGACATGGGTGGGGGAATATTTGTGTGACGACCTAAAATGGGGGCTCACCAGCACCCCATCTTAAATGTCCAACCACCCCTGAACGTCAGACTCTATTGAAGCACCTACAGTGATGTAAAGTACTTAAGTAAAAATACTTTCAAGTACTACTTAAGTTGTTTTGGGGGGTATCTGTACTTTACTATTTATAGTTTTGACAACTTTTACTTTACTACATTTCTAAGGAAAATAATGTACTTTATACTCCATACATTTTCCCTGACACCCAAAAGTAATCGTTACATTTTGAATGGCTAGCAGGACAGGAAAATAGTTGGTTGGATGTACTGCCAAATTCTCTAAAATGACGTTGGAGGCGACTTATGGTAGAGAAATGAACATTCAATTCTCTGGCAACAGCTCTGGTGGACATTCCTGCAGTCCGCATACCAATTGCACATTCCCCCAGAACTTCAGACATCTGTGGCATTGTGTTGTGACAAAACTGCACATTTTAGTGGCCTTTTGTCCCCAGCAAAAGGTGCACCTGTGTAATGATCATGCTGTTTAATCAGCTTCTTGATATGGTGCACCTTTCAATGTGGATGGATTATCTTGGCAATGGCGAAATGCTCACCTTTTTTTTTTTTTAGGCGTATAGAACATTTTCGGGATCTTTCATTTCAGCTCATGAAACATGGGACCAACCTTTTACATGTTGCGTTTTTTTGTTCAGTGTAGTTTATTTTATTACAAATATAGCAGTATACAGTCCTCCAGATATCTGTTGACAAGGACATACATCACTGTGTATTTGGTCCTCTGTACATACAAAAATGGGCAAGTTTTTTTTGTTGTTGCCATTTTCCATTGTTACTAACTTGTACTGGTTAAAAGTATGATTAAAGAAGAATAAAAAAACCTGTACGTTTTGCAAACTATGTTTAGTACATCTAAAAGAGACAATGAGAAATTCATGGTTCAACAAGATATTATAGCCATCAAAAGGGTCGAATTTTAGCATTGATTGCATTTATGATACAGTACTTTACAGCTTTGATTGGTCACAGAATATATGACATGAAGGGGGGGATGTAATTATCTGAATTACTGTAGATTTGAATAGTTTAGTTAATCAAAGTGAAGTATGGTATAAGTCCAATGGGTGTTGTTCATATACCACTCAGACTCAAAATCAATATATTAGAAACATACTATTTATCAGCATATTGACAGATTATTGCTATCAACTGCTGGTTGCAAGTTATATTACCCTGTTTGTATCTTTTGGAACAATAGCAATCAAGTTGATTAAAATGTTGTAGAATAGATAGATGGGCTACCACTGGTGTCACAGGCATCCATAGGTCTTGACCACCATGTTGTGATGCTTCTTTAGGATCACGTTGTTGTTGTCAGCGTAGAAGAGTACAGAGATGGGACTGAGCTTGGTGGGTGCGCAGCACGCTTTGGGAACCTCATCCGGCTTCAGAAGATGAACCTGCCATTGAAAACGGTAAATCAGACTCATTCATACATGCATTTTCATTATAGTCAATGATAATATCCTGTTATAAAAGATATATGGGTTATTTAAGCAATAAGGCCCAAGGAGGGGTGGTATATTGAACATATAACACAAACCTCAGAGGTGCCTTATTGCTATTAGAACACCTACTCATTCAATGGTTTTTCTAAAATTTTTACTATTTTCTACATTGTTGAATAATAGCGAAGACATCAAAACTATGAAATAACACAAATGGAATCATGTAGTAACCAAAAAAGTGTAAAACATATCAAAACCTGTACGTCAAGGCTGAGAAATGTCTGTTCTTCCAACAGTCCGTCTCCTTCCTAGGGTACCTCATTTCCACTTCAGGGATAAAGATGGAGAGTGACCGTATTTCAGCCGTGCATAATTTTTCCTGTAGTCCACAATCATCTCCTTTGTCTTGATCACATAAATATATTTTCAATTTGAGGTCTTTCCCTGTGTTGAAAATCAAGTATAGTTTGGTGGCAAGGGCAGTGTCCTGTCTTTTTGGGAGCAGTTATCAGTTGTGTACATTGCATATGTCTTAGTAAAACGCCCTTGATGTTTATTATGATGTTATGGGGGTGGGGAGGGAATGCAACAATATTGTATATTGTTTGGGGAAAAAATATGGGGTCAATTTCACGCCTTAAGTTTTGAATTCAAAATGAAATAAATCGTAAATATCAGAAATAAAGTTGAAAATGTGAAGAATGAGAGAAGTGATGGATGTTGAGAGAATCGTTTGTAGATTTGTAAACAAAAGGAGCAGAACTAATTTAAAAGCAGAACAAATTATTTGAAAACTAATTTAAAAATAGTCTTTCGTTTTAACTCTTCAAACAACCAACCCTATTGAATCCATTTCGCTCTTGCCTGCAGTTACTACCTTTGGGTAGATGACTTGGATCTTTAATTTCCCTGATAGTTTTTTTCTGATTGCGAGTTTTGGTGGTTTTATTTTGTCCTACTCAGTTGTGTAATTTTCTGATTTCATGTCTATAGACTGTTTAGTGAGGAGCTAAACCGGAAATTGCTTCTGCTACATTTATGCTATGTGTTCCTCTGGATGTCTTAGTCTAACGTCTGTAACTAGATGCTTAAAAACCTGTAGAATGAGAGTAGTTACTCAATATTTTTCTGTTTTTCAAGGATCAAACTCCTATGGGTCCATTCGGCAAAACAACTCCCACCATCACCGACCGAAGTTGCAGCCATTGTGTCCTTTCCAAATAGCCTATATTTTTTTGTATTTAATTACTTGTAAACCTTATACTTTTTATTAGTTCCAATAGGCCTCCAGTGTTGTTTGCTTGAACAGTCACTGAGGCTGTATTTAACGTTAAACAATAGTTATTTCAGATGCAGCAGGTTTAGATACTTAGCTAAATAGCATTGATAGCTTAGCACCAAAGATACAGGCTGAGAGTCTAGGATTCCTGTACATTTTTCCTGTAAATGTCGTTCTTCTAACAGGCTTAATGTTACATTAGAATTTCTGAACCAAGAGGAGCAACATCACAATACTTTTTTTGAATGATTGTGAAACAAACCAAGAAGACCAGGGCGGGGTTTGAGAAGTGGAAAATTCTTGCATTGGTTGTTAATTTTGTCAATCTAAAGGCACAACCCGAATTTGAGCCAATAATAGGTAGTTGTACATGTTACTCCACAACCTTGTGAAAATGACATGTTTTCATTTTAGTCAAAAACATCTTTATCGAAGGAGTGCCTTTTGATTTGACAGCCTGCGATTTGAGATTCTTGGATCCAGCGGCCGTGTCTTTGTGAGACGCAGAGTAGGTGAATGGATAATTTCTGCATGTGTGATTTCCACCGTGAAGCATGGAGGAGGAGGTGTGATGGTGTGGGTGTGCTTTGCTTTATTTAGAGTTCAAGGCACACTTAACCAGCATGGCTACCACCGCATTCTGCAGCGATACGCCAGCCCATCTGGTCTGTGTTTAGTGGGAGTGTCATTTGTTTTTCAACAGGACAATGACCTAACCCACCTCCAGGCTGTGTAAGGGCTATTTGACCAAGATGAGTGATGGAGTGATGCACAAGATGACCTGGCCTCCACAATCACCTGATCTCAACCCAATTGAGATGGTTTGAGATTAATTGGACCGCAGAGTGAAGGAAAAGCAGCCAACAATTGCTCACCATATGTGGGAACTCTTTCAAGACTGTTGGAAAAGCATTCCAGGTGAAGCTGGCTGATAGAATGCCAAGAGTGTGCAAAGCTGTTATCAAGGCAAAGGGTGGCTACTTTGAAGAATCTCAAATATAAAATATATTTTGATTTGTTTAACACTTTTTTGGTTACTACATGAATCCATATGTGTTTCATAGTTTTGATGTCTTCACTATTTTACAATGTAGAACATAGTAAAAATAAAGAAAAACCCTTGAATGAGTGGGTGCATCCAAACTTCTGACTGGTACTGTATAGTTTACACCAAAGGGTAAAATCTATATATTTTCAGCAAAATAGTGCGTCTCAGCGTCTGTGGTCTATGATTTATGCTTAATGATGTGGACTGCAAATTACACCATAATGGGGGTAGGCCTGGGCTCACAGAAATAAGAATGAATAGAATGGGCTTGGAACTCTAACCCTGGAAATTGACTGGTAAACTCATGGGTACACTGCCAACGGCTGCCTGGTATTGTGACGCAATAATTTCAATTGTAGTTTTGAATTTGTCTTCATTCTTATTTCTAAGCCAGTTTTATACTCAGTACCATTCAAGCTTTGGCAACCTCAGATGAAGTACGATGTTTTACCGGCTCATTTTGGAGACCAACGTAGACTAGACCTGTAGCATGGACAGCGACGAGGCCCGAAAAGTAAGTCAATTTCTATCGCTATAGGCCTAGCCTTGAAATGATTGACTGTCGACCGTTTTTCTATTGATTACACTGAAAAATGTATGGAAAAGGGTGCATGTCTGAGGTTATGTGTAAATCCCCTGCTCCCAAAAAGGCTCTTACATATTCATTTTTATTTACAAATAACAAAACAATTACATGGAAGGACATTAACAGGAATAAAACCTAGTATTGACGTGGTTGTACTGTCCTAATACACACTCACAAGGCAATTTTGATCCGCATACTAATCATCTAGACCACAGGGATTGGTGGAAGTCATGCAAAACAGTTTTTTCCGCATTCATGTAAAGATGGCACTGAAGCAGACACATTGAGCACACGTTTGGCATGTCAACGCGTGTTGTACTAATTACATATGCCACCAACAAAGGGGATGGATACAATTTGGGATTTTAACTTTCCTGACCAGGACAGTCACGCA